>NC_132859.1:43808972-44433972 GCF_048164855.1 Canis lupus baileyi | reverse complement strand
CACTCCTTGTGTACTCCTTAATTATTGCTTGGCCCCAAATCTCTGTCCCATCCCTCTTCTCTCCCATTCTGTCCCCTGATATTTCATTCCTTCTTTCTTTTTTTAAAAGATTTAATTTATTTATTCATGAGAGAGAGAGAGAGGCACAGACACAGGCAGAGGGAGAAGCAGGCTCCATTCCATGCAGGGAGCCTGACGTGGGACTCGATCCTGGGTCTCCAAGACCACACCCTGGGCTGAAGGCAGCCCTAAACCGCTGAGCCACCCAGATGCCCTTTCTTTTTTACTGATACGAACACTCTGTGTACTCCTTCTTAGTTATTGCTCAGCCCCAAATCTCTGTCCTTATCCCTCTTTCTCCCCCATTCTGTCCTCTCTTATTGGATGATTTCATCTCTTCTTGGGTTTCAACCACTATATATAAGCCAGGAACACCCAGATCTTTATTTCCATCCAGAACTCTCCTTAGAGTCTATCATAATTCTCAGAGGGGTACTTCAGACTCCACTTATCTTCCCTTGCCCTTCCCCAAACTTCCTCCTTTTGTGTTCCTATTTCAATGAACTGGTGCCCGCTGTTCGTTCATCCATTCATTGAAGAACCCAAACCCCAAATGCAGTTGTCCTCCCCCTTTCTTTGTCAGATAAGTCACCAATTGAGTTTGGTTATTCCTTTGGTAACTCCTAAAGCAGTTCCTTTCTCTGTATCCCTCCTGTTTTATCTTAGATCCTTTTATTCATTGCTCAAATTATGACAGAAGCCTACATAGAAAGTCCTGTGTGATCTGCTTCCTGCAGAATCCCCCAAATTTTACCTCTGCTGCAGGCCCCTGCCTGTTTTGGGACTTCGATTAAATCAGTCTATTTGTGGTTTCCACCCAGAGTGGAAAAATGCTGCAAACTGGATCTGAGACCTGGTTGATCAGAGAGTATAGGGGGAAGACAAAAGGAAGAAGTTTAGAAAGTGGGTGGGACCAGCATCATCACTTCTGAGAGAGATGGAGTCATCTTGAAAGGAAGTGGTGCCCCTAGCAAGCTTGGTGGTTGAAAGGAAAAAAGAAAGCTAAAGATAACAGCCTGTCAATAGCAAGTCAAAGATTCAGAAGAAGATGGATAACTTCCCCACCCCTACTACCTAGACATTACTTATTAAATAAGTTTTACAACATTGATCAACAGAAAAAAGTTCTCTTGGATCAAGAAACAGAAAGGACCAGTCAATCCATCTCCCATTTTACCTTTGCCCCCATAGAGTTGCCTGTTATCACAAGCATGTCAATATAACTAGAAAAAGGAACTCACTTTGTATACAAATATATGAAGAAAACAAAGAATAATAACTTTTCAAGCTGATGAAATAGTCCAAAATAAAGAGAACAAAACAGTAAACTGTAACAACCCTCCAACATAAACTCTAGAATTTTGAAACTGAATATGAATATGAATACCACAGTTCAGAAAATGCAAAACTCCGAATAAAAATGAAAAAACACAGGCATATGTGAAGAGAGAAATGACCAAGCTTGGGAAAGAATTTGAACAAAAAATTAAAATCATCAGATATAAAGACGAAACCACAACATACTCAAATAAAAGAGATGACTACAAGTGCAGTAAAGCATACAGAATATGGGAATGACAGGGCAGCCCAGGTGGCTCAGCGGTTTAGCGCAGCCTTCAGCCCAGGGCCTGATCCTGGAGACCCGGGAACGAGTCCCACATCAGGCTTCCTGCATGGAGCCTGCTTCTCCCTCTGCCTGTGTCTCTGCGCCTCTCTCTCTGTCTCTCATGAATAAATAAATAAAACCTGGGCAGCCCTGGTGGCACAGCGGTTTAGCGCCGCCTGCAGCCCAGGGTGTGATCCTGGAGACCCTGGATTGAGTCCCACGTCAGGCTCTCTGCATGGAGCCTGTTTCTCCCTCTGCCTGTGTCTCTGCCTCTCTCTTTCTCTCTGTGTCTCTATGAATAAATAAATAAAATCTTTAAAATAAATAAAACCTTTTAAAAAAAAGAGAATATGAGAATGACAAAAGCTAAGCAAAAAATACACAGGAAGAGCTGAAAAGGTCCAAAACAAAAATGATAGGTAAAGAAGAAGTAACAGATAAAATTGGAGCTCCCAGAAGCTACCAAAAAAGACAGTGTAATTGGTTAATACTTAAAACTGCCCCAGGAGAAATTTCTGAAAAATTAAAAAGAAGACTTGACGCTTGAAGGGCCCCTTTTGTTACATAGAAAATTGACCCAGAATGATCAACTGGACCTATCCTAGCAAACTATTAAAACTTTGAAGATGAAGTAAAAAACCCTTTAGCCCAATAGAGCTAGTCTCTTAACAAAGGAAAGGTCAGACTGGCATCAGACTTCACAAAAAGTAAGTAGGAGTGGAGCAACAACAATAACAAAAAAGGAGTGGAGCAACATTTTCAAGAAGTTAAAAAAGATGGGAACTAAGAATAAGTATTTTATATCCAGCTAAGCTGTCCTTTAAGTATCAAGGATATGTATGTTTAAATCGTGAGAGCTCAGGAAATATCGTACTCATAACCCCTTAGGATCTTACTAAAAGGTAGGCTCCAACCAACTAGGAGATGATTGGGGAACTTCAGCAAAAGGACTAATGGTGAGCACTGAGTATCTTCAGTTTCAGATCTAAGACCAAAAGGAAAGTGGAGAGGGCAGCCCGGGTGGCTCAGTGGTTTAGCGCCACCTTCAGCCCAGGCCCTGATCCTGGAGACCCAGGATCGAGTCCCTGCATGGAGCCTGCTTTTCCCTCTGGCTGTGTCTCTGCCTCTCTCTCTCTCTCTCTCTCTCTCTCATGAATAAAGTCTTTTTAAAAATTTTTAAAAAAATGAAAGTGGAGATGGGGTGGAAGAATAGAATCAAGTGGTATATGCTTTGATAAGGTAAAGGTAAATGAAAAAGAGGACAGTACAAAGTCTTGCAAAGGCAGTATGTACAAGGCAAAGAGTATCATTTAAAGTTGACAAACCAAGTAGTTGGGGCTTAAAGAAAAGAGAGACTAAAAGAATTATATATAGGTAATAGTACAAAGATAATCAATGGACAAAAGGTAGAAATTTCCCTCAGTGCCCAAAGAAACGGTAGTAAAGGCAATAAGTTGCATAGTGAAAAACATGCAGTGAATGTAACATACACAGTAAAGAAGCAGAGTGAAATTAATAAATTAAAGGTTCAACTCATCTATTTTTAAAAGATTTCAAAAATGAGCAAAGTGGGGGAAAAAACAAGCAAACTAGGAAACAGACTCTCTTTTTGGAAAGTAGGCTCCACGTCCAGTGTGGAGTCCAATGTAAGGCTTGAACTCACCACCTTGAGATCAAGACCTGATCTGGGAATAAGAGTTACTTAACTGACTGAGCCACCCAGGTGCCCTTGGAAACACTCTTAACTATAGAGAATAAACTGGAGGTTACTAGAGGGGAGGTGGAAGGAGGATGGGTGAAAAAAGGTGGTAGGGATTCAGGAGTGTGCTTGTGATGAGCACAGGGTGTTGTTTGGCAGTGTTGAATCACTATATTGTACACCTGAAACTAATATTACACTGTATGTTCACTAACTGGAATTTAAGAACTTTTTTAAAAAGTTCAGGGCAGGGATCCCTGGGTGGCGCAGCGGTTTGGTGCCTGTCTTTGGCCCAGGGGGCGATCCTGGAGACCCGGGATCAAATCCCCACGTCGGGCTCCCGGTGCATGGAGCCTGCTTCTCCCTCTGCCTGTGTCTCTGTCTCTCTCTCTCTCTCTGACTATCATAAATAAATAAAAATTAAAAAAAAAAAAAGTTCAGGGCAACCCCCGTGGCTCAGCGGTTTAGCGCTGCCTTTGTTCCGGGGCCTGATCCTGGAGACCTGGGATCGAGTTCCATGTCGGGATCCCTGCATGAAGCCTGCTTCTCCCTCTGCCTGTGTCTCTGCCTCTCTCTGTGTGTCTCTCATGAATAAATAAATACAATCTTTTTTAAAAAATCCTTTAAAAAGTAAAGTTCAAATTGACTCACAAACCAGCATTTTATGTTATTTACAAGAGACACATCTAAAACAATTGATCCATTAAGGCTAAAAATTAGATGGGCAAAAATATACCAGGCAAGTACAAATCATAAAAAGCAAGATTACAATATTGATATCTGATAAAGGTAGAATTCAGGAGAAAGACAAAGAAGGACACTAATGCTAAAGTCACAATGAAGGTATACTAGTTATAAATGTTAGAACCTCTTTCATTTGCCAACTTTAAATGATTTTGTTTGATTTCAGCAATAGATTCCAGCAGAATATATATCTTCTGAATATATATTGAATTTTGCGTCTTATAATAAGGAATAATACTACATAATAGAGGATGTACCTATTCACAGAAATTGGCCATTTATTATATCACAAAGAACATCTATAATTTCTATAAACTAGAGATAATACAATCTTCTTAAATCCCAATGCAATAAAATGAGAAATTAATAAAATACATATACATATTTTTAAGTCTTATCTGGAGAAAGACTTTCTATGAATTACTCTTGGGGTGGGCACCTGGGTGGCTCAGTGGTTGAACGTCTGCCTTCAGCTCAGGTCGTGATCCCAGGGTCCTGGGATCCAACATCAGGCCCCCCACAGGGAGCCTGCTTCTCCCTCTGCCTATGTCTGCCTCTCTCTCTGTGTCTCTGTCATGAACAAATAAAATCTTAAAAAAAAAAAAAAAAAAAAGAATTACTCTTGGGACAAAGGGGAAATATAAACCAAAATTTCAAAGCTTTTAAGAAAAGATTGATAATGAAATCTGTGAGATATAATTAAAGCACTGATAGGTGAAACACAGCTTTAAAATATTATAACAAATCAGCTATACTCAAAAATTTAAAATATTGTAACTGATGAATAAAACTTGAATAAAAACAACTCAAAAGCAAAAAGAAAAAAACCCAAAATGAACAAAAGAAGGGGATGTAAGAAGTAATGATAAAATCACACATTAGAGATACAGGGAAAAAATGAGTGGAGAGTATTTTGATTATTTGAAAAACAACTCTTGATTTTGGCTCAGGTCATGATCTTAGATCGGAGATTGAGCCCTGTGTTGGACTCCAAGCTCAGGGTGGATTCTGCCTATACCTCTCCCTCTGTTCCTCATGCCATCCACCTGCTTACGCACGCTCTCTGTCAAATAAGTAACATATTTTTAAAAAGCAAAGCAAAATAGACAAGCCACTAGCTAACTTAAGTAAAGGGGGAGGAAGAAATATAAAAAATGAAAATAATATTGAAAATTAACATTAAAATAATGATTTTTAATTTTAAGGACTATTTTGTACAACTCTGCAAATAATTTGGAAACCTAAATGAAATGGTAATGACCAGAAAACATAATGTACTAAAATGACTCCAGTAGAAAGTTTAAGCAGACTAATTTTCATAAAGGAAATAGATTATCAAAGAGCCATACTATAAAAAGCTCTAGGTTGGTCGGCTTCATGGGAGGGTTCTATCAAACCTTCATAATTGAGCCCTTTGCTACATAATGCATTCCAGAACTTTGGGAAAGAAGAAACACGTCCAGATTTTTGTGAAGCAAATATAACATTGATTCCCAATTAGGTTGCAAAACTAGCCCCAGTTCTTCACTTACTCTTATATCCACATACTTGGCCATGGAGTTTTGTTGTGCCCTCCCTCTGGGTTTTTCACAAACAAGATGCAAGCACGGGCTTTGAAAGTCCTTATGCAATTGAGGTTTCTCTCATTTTGCTCTCTTCCTTTATTATGAAATTTTGGGGCCTAATCTTACCTGACCAAAGCCATCCTTGGTCAGTCAAGGTAACTGTCCTAAACATGTGAATGGGTACAGGTGAGACCAGAAGCACTGCCCAGCCAAGTTCAACCTAAATCACCAGCCTACAGATTTGTGAGCTAAATATGTGTTTATTATTTTAGGGTTTTGATATTTATTTATTTTTTTTTAAATTTTTATTTATTTATGATAGTCACAGAGAGAGAGAGAGAGAGAGAGGCAGAGACATAGGCAGAGGGAGAAGCAGGCTCCATGCACCAGGAGCCCGATGTGGGATTCGATCCCAGGTCTCCAGGATCGCGCCCTGGGCCAAAGGCAGGCGCCAAACCGCTGCGCCACCCAGGGATCCCGGGTGTTGATATTTAAAGAGATTTATTTATAGTAATAGATAAGTGATACAGAAATTGGTGCCAAATCAAAAAACTAATATATGTGACATTGGAGCTGGGCTGTGGGTGGAGCTTGGAAAAATGTTAAGAAAATTATTTTAGGAGACTGAAAAATGGAAAAACTGAGCACCTGCAGTAACCTGGAAGGGCAGAATATGTACCTCCTGAACATTTGGGCTTGAGAAAAGACATTTCTAGGCAAAACATTGAAAATGTCAGCTGCCTATTACTCAGGAACTGGCCAGATTTGAGGTAGAATTTGTGGGGGGGATATAAAGGTGTTAGAATAATAACTTTTTCATCTCCATCCCTTTAAGCCAATGAAAGACCTCAGGCTTAAAATACAGCTTTAAGTAAAAACAAAATCACGGACTGAAGACACTTTGGAGGGGCGCCTGGGTGGCTCAGTGGTTGGGCGTCTGCCTTTGGCTCAGGTTGTGATCCCAGGGTCTCTGGGATCCCACATCAGGCCCTCCACAAGGAGCCTGCTTCTCCCTCTGCCTCTCTCTCTGTGTGTCTCTCATGAATAAATAAATACAATCTTGAAAGAAAAAGAAAAAGAAAGAAAGAAAGAAAGAAAGAAAGAAAGAAAGAAAGAAAGAAAGAAAGAAAGAAGGAAAGAAAGAAAGAAAGAAAGAAGAAAGAAAGAAAAGAACCTCTCACAAGGCTATAATCAAGATGTTGGCCAGAGCTGGGGTCTCATCTGATGCTTGACTAGAGAAGGATTCACTTCCAAAGTCATGTGGATCCAGCTCCATGTGAATTACTGGATTGAGGGTCTCAATTATTTGATGGTTATTGGCCAGAAGCTCCCCTCACTTCCCTGCATGTGGGTCTCCCCATGGGGCAGCTTACTTCATCAAAGGCTGCAAGGGAGTCATTAGAGTCTGCTAGGAAGATAGCAGTTATAATCATATGCAACATAGGTACAGAAGTGACATACAATCACCTTGACCATTTTCTATTAGAGGTGAGTTACAGGTCCTGCTCATACTCAGGAGGTGGGAGTTACACAAAGGTGCGAATACCAGGAAGCAGGGATCATTGCAGGCCATCCCAGAGTTTATCTGCCACAGATAAACATGGCATCCAGTTCATTGTTCTCCAATGGCTCTTGGCTTTACCATCTACATCTTTCACTTTGCATTGCCCTCCTTGAACACTTCTGAGGAGGGCATTGGAAAATGTGCCTTCTGAATGACTTCGTTGGCCTGCTTCCTGTCCAAAGAAATTTGTGGGCTCAGAGTCTTTTTACATTTAGGCTCTTTTAATCTAGGTTGATGTCCCTTTTGTTAGCATAGCTCCCTAAAAAGTTCTATGGATCTTCTTTTTTTTTTTTAAGATTTTATTTATTTATGAGAGAGAGAGAGAGAGAGAGAGAGAGAGAGAGAGGCAGAGACACAGAGAAGAAGCGGGCTCCATGCAGGAAGCCTGATGTGGGACTCGATCCTGGGATTCCAGGATCACACCCTGGGCCAAAGGCAGGCACCAAACTGCTGAGCCACCCAGGTATCCCCTCTATGGATCTTCTGTGTCTGATTTGAATCGATTCTACACCAAAAGCCATACCCAATCATTTTGAGATCTTGCTTGCTCTCTGGGCTTAATCACTGATACTTTAGGTATTAAGCTACAATGGGACAAGAATCTTATGTGTCCTGGAAGTCATTTTAATCAACTGGAAGAGCCTATTAGAATAGGCCTTGATTCGTTCAGAGGTCTTTTAAAAAAAATTCTAAAGATTTCATTTATTTATTCATAAGAGACACACACAGAGAGGCAGAGACACAGGCAGAAGGAGAAGGCAGGTTCCCTGCTAGGAGCCTGATGTGGGACTCAATACCAGAGCCCCTGGGATCATGACCTAAGCCAAAGGCAGACACTCCACAACTGAGCCACCCAGGTGCCCCTTATGAGAGATTCTGAAGCAGAGGACTTGAGGAGCCAGGTAAACCATACCCAGATTCTTGACCCTACAGAAACTGAGATGATACATGGGTGTTATTCTAACCCACTAAGTTTGTGGTGATAGTGGTAGTTATTTATTGTTATGTGGCAATATATTATTCATATCCTGAAGAAACTGGACCTTAATCACAAACCATTTCCCATCTCTAGAGCAGGGAGACCTGTGCATACATTCCCAGTGGGATTTTAGAACTGCTATAAGCAAGTGATTGCTATACGCTTTCATTCTTACACTTTCCAAATGATGGTGCTTTTGCAATGATCTTGTCCTTGTTTTCACCCATTTGTGTTGGCTACATTAGAGACAAATAATTTGATTTTTTGATTCATGTACCTTTGGATCAAGAGTAGGCACAAACGAGGCGCCTGAGTGGCTCAGTCAGTTGAACATCCAACTGTCATCTCAACTCAGGTTTTGATCTCAGGGTCATGAGTTAAGGCATTAAATACATTCACAGTGTTGTGCCACCATTACCACTATCTAGAAGGTTTTTTTTTTTTTTTTAAGATTTTATTTATTTATTCATGAGAGATACAGAGAGAGGCGCAGAGACTTAGGCAGAGAGAGAAGCAGGCTTCATGCAGGGAGCCCAATGTGGGACTTGATCCCGGGACTCTGGGGTCACGCCCTGGGCCAAAGGCAGGTGCCAAACTACGGAGCCACCCAGGAATCCCCAGCACCTTTTTATATGCTTATTGGCCATTCAAATATACTTAATGTTTTCTGATGCTGATGTAAGGATTTTTCATTTTTCAAATGTTTATTGCCAGCTTATAGAAATGCTCTGTGGTATCATTACTAGCATATATAAGTGGATTTTTGTTTGATCTTGCATCTTCTCACCTTACTAAATTCACTTATTAGTTCTTATTAGCTCTGATAGCATTTTGCACTAGAAGAATATGTAGGATTTTCTATATATATCATGTCATTTGTGGAAAAAAGAATGTCTTTCCTTCTTCTTTTCCAATATTTACTTCTTTTTCTTGCCTTATTGCAATGGCTAGAACATCCAGTATAATGTTGAATAGAGGTGGGAAGAGCAATCACCCTTGCCTTATTCCTGATCTTAAGAGATAGTTTTCTTTCTTCTTTTTTTTTTTTATTAAATGATAAACTGCATGTTAGATGTAGAATGTGGGATGTGTGTGTGTGTGTGTGTGTGTGTGTGTGTGTGTTCATCCTCTTTGGGGTTTATTAAACTTTTTGGATGTGTGGGATTCTAGTTTTCATCAAAATGAAAAAAGTTTAGCCATTGTTTCTTCAAATATTTTTGCTCTATTCCCTGGTATTTTAGTTAGGCATGTTAGACAATTTGATATTGTTCCACAGGTCATAGAATTTCTGTTTATTTTTTCCAGCTTTTTTTCCCCCCATCCTTAATTTGGCTATATCTTCAAATTCATAGATCTTATTTTTCTATAGTGTCTAATCTGCTGTCAATTTCATCCAGTTAATCTTTTTTAAAAAAGATACATTTCTTTTACTCTAGAAGTCCATTTTTGAAATATCTTTATTCTCCCTTCATTATATTCATATTTCCCTTAACTTTTTCAGTATATTTATAATAGCTTTTAAAAAATCTTTGATAATTCCATCATCTCTGTCTTTTCTCTGTTTCTACTGACTGATTTTTCCCCTGCTAATAGGTCACATTTTCCTGTTTGTTTTTTTTTCTCCTGTTTAGTAAACTTTTATAATATGTTGGGCATTGTTAATCCTTTATTACAGAGAGTCAGAATTTGTTGAATTCCTTTAAAAAGTGTTGAACTTTTGTCTCCTAAATACTTAAGTTACTAATGTATCATTTCAAGTTTTGGTATTGTGGGCTTACAGGGGGAGCCTTTATTCTTGGCTAGTTTACTTCCACTACTAGGCAGTGACTCTTTATGTCTCCAGTCTGAGTGTCCTGGTAAATAATGAGGACTTTCACTCTGGATGGTTAGAACTATAAAAACTTCCCTTTCCTGTGTGAGTTCTTGGAGCTTTTCAGCTTATAGCTCTTCTGTCTTTCTTTCTCTCACCCCCCTGGAGTTTCATTGTATGTATGTACAACTCAGAATTCAGGAAAAGACCCAGGGAGATTCCTCTGCAGCTGTCCAGCTTTCTTTATGTAATTCCCTACTCTCTGGTATTCTGCCAGAGTAAAATTTGCTCTTAAATTCGCTGTATCCTTCTCCCTCTGCAGCCTCACTCTCTATTCTCAACTCAGCAAGGTTGCCAGGCTCTGCTTAGGATACACTTCCTGCATTGTAGACTGGAATTTGTCTCCAGTCAGAAAGCAGGGGCAATCATCACGCTCCCTTCATTTTGTTTTCTCTTCTCTGAGGGACTACAGCTGTGTAATGTCCAAAAATAGTCGCCTCCTATATCTTGTCCATTTTTCTTGTTATGGTAGAAAGGCGAATACCATTCCAGTTACTGCATGGTGGCTGGAAGAAAAATTTTACACAGCTCAATTGTGATTCCACTTCCAGCAATTTCTCCTCTGTAGGAATCTGATTTACAGCGGAGGCCTGGCTAATCAGTTTTGAAAGTTCCCAGGGACAAACTGTTCCACCTCTTTCTCTTCTTACTATAGTCTCCTTGCATTGACTTGTGGTTGGATTGGGGAAGCCCCTCCCAGTTTCACCTACAATTATTATTGAGCCATGCTTTCCAGTGAATATCTCCTAGCTATTTGGGGATTCGATTGTTCTCAGGAACCTTATCACCCTGCTGTGTTCTTCAGCTTCCCCTTGCACAGATGCTAGTCCATGTAGATTTTATTGGTGTTGGTAGTTTGTAGTTCATCTCCATTTGCTTGCTTTTGGTGTTTAGGGGGAAATCTTGTCACCTAGTTTTCTTGTAAATGTATATGGATTTTCTGTTTTTTTTTTTCTTTTGTTTTCATGTAGTTGCTCTGTGGAGATTCAAAAACTATGCAGCCACCAAACTAGCCACCACTTTTCTGGCATCTGGTAGAAGTTTTAAGAGCCTGAATATAACTTACCTTCCCTATTTTTCTGCAATAGTAGAAGCATGTATCAAAATGTAGCCTTCATTAGCTTGTGTCTCTGAGTTATTACAATGAGTATAGCTCCCTCAGTAACTCACAATGGACAGGTAGCTGACTGAATTGAAAAATAAATATGGTTGTTTTAAGACATTGAGATTTGGGGATTTCCCATTATCACAGCATAATCTAATCTATTTTGAGAGCTCTTTCTATCCAACCTAATTAATTTAGTTGATTTCAAGGTGGGCTACCATAAGGAGAGAGAGAGAGAGAGAGAGAGAGAGAGAGAGAGAGAGAAAAGAAGAAGAAGAAGAAGAAGAAGAAGAAGAAGAAGAAGAAGGAGAAGAAGAAGTAGTTGTCGTTGTCGTAGTAGTAGTAGTAGTAGTAGTAGTAGTAGTAGTAGTAGTAGTAGTATGAGGACAGGAGGAAAAGAAATAAAATAGTTTGAGGGCAGCCCGAGTGGCTCAGTGGTTTAGTGCCGCCTTCAGCCCAGGGCGTGATCCTGGGAACCCGGGATCGAGTCCTACGTCGGGCTCCCCTGCATGGAGCCTGCTTCTCCCTCTGCCTGTGTCTCTGCCTCTCTCTCTCTCTCTGTGTCTCTCATGAATAAATATGTAAAATCTTAAAACAGTTTGAGAATCTTCTAAGAAATAACTTTTAATATTGATGACACACAGAATAGGTCAGAAATAAATAGCTTGCTAAGTTTTGGGGGAATAGTATTGCCAAAGAAAGCATCACTTAGCCCTGTTGTAATGGGTGAATAGTACCCTCTGAAATCATTTAATGTGGTACTACTGTAACTAAATTACAGAAAAATATATTCTGATATATATTACCCTATATCTTTCATAATTACCCACTATAGCATATCTCTAACCAGTGATTCTCAGAAGCTAAGAGAGGCTGGAGCCACTTAATTTTTTTTTTTTTTTAATGAAGAGTTCTCTGAGTAAAATTACAAAAGTTGTGGTTATTTTAAAAGTTTATCTTGACAAATAAATGCATTTAACCCTTGAAATAAAATGTCAATGATTCAGATACCAGGTCATATTTTAATGCTATAATTTTCCATCTTCTTCCATTAGCTTGATACTGAAGGATGCCATGCTCAATTGTTTCTTCCCAATTCCTTGTTTTCTGACTTTGATCATTGAGCAGGGGCGGGGACAGTAGGGGGAAAGTGGTCCTAAACACAGAATCCCTGAAGGGCAGAACTCCGTCATACATTCTGTAGTAGACATTTGTTGGTTTTTTGCCTTTCAGCTTCCAGTTACCTCATGTCTGCTATCAAATGCGATTTTTAGTGTTCTTGTAGTTCGAAAGAATAGAAAACCCAATTAACCTTGATTTTCAGACATCCACATCATCTTTCCCTATCAGCCTGGCATTGGTTCATGAATAAAATGTTAGTAGAGATACAGGTTAATCTTATGAACTCAACAACATGGATTTCAGCTCCCCAGGAGAGTCGGAGGAGAGTATTCCAGCAGTGGCAGTGGGGATTGCAGGTGCTCTGAGGTAGAAACAACCTTAATGTGTTTGAGGAGCAGAAAGCACACCAGTGTGTCTGGCTGACAATGGTGAGTTGGAGAGGAAGAAGGGTGGATTATGTTAAGCTTTGTTAGGCGTTATAACAGGAAGCCATGGGAGGATTTTAAGGAAGGGAATAACGTGATACGAGTTTCATGTTTAAAAGATCATTTCAGGTGCTGTATAGAAGATGTATTATATAGCCAAGCAAGAATGGAAGCAGATGACTAGTTACAATCCCTTCCAGTTCACTGCTATTGCAGTGGTCTGGATGTGAGAGGTTGGGTGGCAACCGTGTATAAAAAGTGGCTTGAGGGTTGATTTTTTTTTTTTTAAGATTTTATTTATTTTTTCCTGAGAGACACAGAGAGAAGCAGAGACATAGATAGAAGCAGAAGCAGGCTCCCTGCAGGGAACCCGATGTGGGACTCAATCCCGGGACTCCAGGATCACGCCCTGAGCCAAAGGCAGGCGCTCAACCACTGAGCCACCCAGGAGTCCCGGTTGGTATGTTTTTGAAGCCAACTTGCTGATGGACTGAATATGGGGGAAATCAAGAGTGGCTCATAGTTCTGACTTGAGCAACTGGTTATTTGGTTATGCCATTGATTCTGACAGGAACAACTAGGAGAAGTAGATTTGTGGTAAGAATGGGGAATTCTACTTTGGCTAGGTCAGGTTGGAGATGCCTGATAGGCTGCCAAATAGAGATGTCAAGTAGGCAGTTAGATATACAAATTTGGAGACCCCAGAGACATTCAAGGTGGAAGACACAGATGTCTTGGCAACTTGTACCCGCCCCCCCCCCCGGAACCCTTATTGTAGTATCTAACCTGTGTGGAGTAGAAGAGAGGAACCAGCCAATCTAATTGTTGGTGCAATGGATTATAGGTGATACCTTACAGGAGGGAAAAGGCAGCAATTTATCTTTCCTAGAAAAGACACTTAATTCTGAATTTGGATTAACCTCCCCTGCCATCATGTGTCTGTGGATATTGCCTCCTGTAGGATTACCAAATGCCTTATACATAGCCAGGCTACCCCATATGACACTGCTTCTTACTTAGCACAATGTAGTATTCAATCCTGTGTTAAAAGGCCTTTACAGGGATTGTGGCAAGGAGGTGCTGTCATTTTCCACAGGATTTTCCAGAACTGGAAGATTTAGAGACTCAAATCTTCCTGGGTAGTGACTCCAAAGTGTGGTCCTGGATGCTCCTAATGCTTTGGAAACTGGGGGCGTTGGGCCCTCATTTCGACTTCAATCAAGGCAATTTCGCTCTGTATGCATAATATTTTGTTTGAATAAGGTTTCTGCTTTCTGGAAAATGCAAAGCACAGGAATCTAACCTCTTCACCTGTGTAAGGAAAGTGAGGCTCAGAAAGGCGAAATAACTCCGACTTCCAGGCACCACCTCCTTCCAGACAGCTTTTGCCCTGCTCCTGCCCTGCTCCAAGAAAGGCTGTGGCGAGTCAGGAGCACAATTGCCGGAGGATAATTTCTGTATGGAAGGATCCTGCCCCTCCTACCTGAGCTCTAACGGGCTTTCCCTCTTTAGCTCGGAGCCCCATCGTGACCTTCCCAAGCTCTGGTTGTGGGATCTCAGGTGAAGAAAAGGGGCACCCAAGGAGGAATGTGGCAAGTGAAGAGGGCAGCAGGACCATTTGCTAGACAAGATCTTCAACTCGAGGGACGGGAGGCAGTTGAGACCAGTTTTGAAGGTGCCGACTGATGCGGGGTGCAGTGTTGGGGAAGGCAGCGGCCACTGGTCTTTTTCCACCTGCTGTTGCTCTGCGGGGAGAGGCTCGGCGGGCACCCGCTCTCCCAGGGATGGGTCCAGCTCCAGGATCCCAGCCGTGCCCGTACGTGTGTGTTAGGGTCGCAGAGTGGGGGGGCTACTCGTCATTTCAGAGAGAAGATAGCCTGTCCTGCCGATTCGTTCGGCACGAAAGGCACGACTCCCCCGCGGTTCCCGGGGACCCGGGTTTCGGAGGCGGGGAGCGCGGGCGGCGGCGGCGGGAGCGCGGGCGAGCCCGGGGCCGTCCACCTGCTCCGGCGTCGCAGCGCAGCGCAGCGCGCGTCCGGGACGGTGGGTTCCAGCGCGGAGCGAGGGCCCAGGTGCGGCGGCCGCGCGGTCCCGGGGCCACCGCCCCCCTCGGCCAGCGCGCCCGGCCGCGCAGCAGGCGGCCCCAGCAGCCTACCCCGGGCGGGGGGGCGCGGAGGGCGCGGAGGGCGCGGGCGGGGGCGGAGCCTCCTTGTTGTTGTTTCTCGGCGGCGCCGCCCCTGAGGGGGGCGCGGGCCACGCGGCCGGAGGGCCCGCCCCCTCCCCTCCCCCTCCCCTCCCCCTCCCCGCCCGCCCCGCTCGCCCGCCCGCCTCTTTGTATCCAACATCCGGGTTTCCCCGCTGGCTCGGCTCCGCGGCCGCGGCTCAGGAGCCATTTTGGACTCGGTTCAGCTCCCCTCCCCCCACCCCTCCCCCCGTTCATGGCCCCTCCGGACTCGGCCCCTGCGCCCGGGGCCCGGGCCCAGCCCCGCCGCGCTATGCCCGAGTCGGGCGCCCCCCGGCCCGCGCCCCGCCGCCGCCCCCCGGCCCCCGCGTCGCCCCGGAGCCCGGGCCGCAGCCTGCGCCGCCCGCAGCGGCCGTGAGCCCGGCGCCGCCGCCCGGCCTTGGAGCCTGCACGCCGCCCGGGGACCCAGGCGCGGGAAGCGCGCGGGGAGCGAGGCCGAAGGAAGAAGCGGGAAGGAGAGCGCAGCCGCCGCCGGGCCCTGCGCGCCCCGGGACCGCCGCGCGGCCCTGCCCACGGGCTCCGGGTGTCCGCGGGGCGGCGCCGCGGAACATGACGGCGCCCTGGGCGGCCCTCGCCCTCCTCTGGGGATCGCTGTGCGCGGGTAAGGACGGGCGCGGCGCGGGGGGCGCGGGAGGCGCCGCGGTGTTTACCAACAAAGGGCGGGCCCGTGGCCTCCTCGCCGCGCCACCTGCACCCGGCTGGCGCCTCCCGGGGCGGGGACTGCGGGCGTCCTCGCGGGGGACGATCTCGTTGGTGCGGCCCCAGGGCCGGGGCCGGGGCCGGGGCCGGGGCGTCAGCCAGCTCGGGGGTCGGGCAGCCCGGGCGCGTGGAGCCCAGGGCCAGCGAGAGGGACGCCGCGGCGTGGGGCAGGCGGCGGGCGTGGTGGGCAGGTCTGCGCCGGGGGTGGCGGGATCGCAGCGCCGAGCGGGCCGGGGCAGGGCTGCGCGACCCCCGGAGCCCCTGGGCGCGGCCGGAGGAGTCCCCCGCGCCGCATCCCTCCGGCGTCTGCGTCGTGCTTCCTGCGGGGCGGGCCGCCGGCGCCAGCTCCCGCCGACGCCCGCCTCCCCCGCGGCGGCCCCGGGACCCGAGGTGCGGTCACCCCGCGGGGCCGCTTTGTTCGGGGCTCCTGGGACGGGAGGTGGGGTGCGAAGAAAAATTGACCGGTCCCCGTTTGTGCCTCCGGGAAGCACGTGGCAGGGCTGGGTGGTCGGCGGGGCCAGCGTTCGGCTCGCGTGCCGGTGGCGGCCGCTGTGTGGGTGCGGGTGTACACGGGGTCCCGCGGGGAAGAGCTTTCCCCCAGAGCCGAAGCAGTGACTTTCCTCTTCTAGCGGCGTTGGGGCGCGCCCAGCCCCGGCTGCGTGCGGGGATGGGGTCCGCCCTCGGGTTCGGGCGGCTCCGGGCGGCCCCGGGAAACGCGGGGAGCCGCGCGCTGAAGCTCCCGGGAGAAGCCTGGGGAGGTCGGGGCGGCCGGTGCGCGGAATCCGGGGCGCCGGGTCCTGCGCGCCTTTGTTCCCAGCCCCCATTACACATGCAGCGCGGGTCCCCGGCCGCCCGCCGTGGCAGCCGCGCGGAGTCTGGGAAACCCGGGAAGGGCGGGGCCGGGCGTGCAGGGGTGGGGCAGGGATCCCCGCGCCCCTGCGGGGGTGGAGATGGGGGATCTCCGCCGCAGCCCACCCCCGCTCTGCGCCCTCCTGTTGATGTAGCGGGACTTGGTTGTCCGCGCCCGACGCGAGTGAGTTGTCTGTGTGCAGTCTGGAGCGGCGTAGCCAGAGCGCAGGGACGAAGAAGACCCCCTTACTGGTGTTTGGGCGCAGTGTGACAGGGGGTATCACGGCCCCCTTGGAGCCATTTCCCCTGTGGTGGAAGCAGAGTGGCGGTGTTGAGCTTGGTTCTCTCTCTGCCTTTTAAGTGCTGCTTGGAGATGCTTCTGAGGAGAAAAGAAGGCATTGCTCTGCGGAGGCTAGGGCCGTCAGGCTGACTTACTAGGCATGCAGCAGCCCACCTGGCTGTCTCTGGGTCTCTCTGGAAGGTTCTGGGCTCTTCCAAGCTCCAGCCTGCAGAGGGGACCTCCTTCTGTGACAGGACAGCACCAGCCTCCTCTCCCTTCCTGGTGAGGCGGGACAGGACAGGTGGGATTGGGCTCCTCCATGGTCTGCCTTTCCCTCCTTCCCTCGGCTTCCCCCGCCTGACTTGGGCAGTGCTGGAGTTAGACCGAATCCAAGGACCCGTGTTCCTGCCCTGAGACGAAGGTGGGGTCACTGGGTGTTTCTTGTGGTCACAGCAGCCAGTTTTCTGGTGGCTGCTGCGCTGACCTGTGAAGAGCTATGGGAAGAGCTGGTGCTCCTGTTCTTTTACTTCATGGATGCCCTTGCTTCAAGCTCTTGGCTTGCCATTTAGGATTACTCCATCGCCTGCAGCACACAGTAGGAGGATCAGGAACAGCGCTGTCCAACAGAAATATAGCATCAACCATGTATGTAACTTAGAATTTTCTAGTAGTCGTGTTAATAAAAGAAAAAACAGGTGTCTTAGTCTGTTTGGGCTGCTGTAAATAAATACCATGACTGGGTGACTTCAATAACAGAATTTATTTCTCACAGTTCTAGTGTCTGGAAGTCCAAGACCAGTGTGCCAGCATGGTAGTGTTGTGGTGAGGGCCCTCTTTCTGGCTGGCAGATGGCTGCCTTCTCACTGCATCCTCATGTGGCTTTCCTCTGTGTTTGGAGGGCCAGGTAGAGAGAGCTCATTCCTTCTTCCTCTTCTACTAATTCTAAATTGAGGGCCCCACTACCATGAACCAGACTAACTCTGATTACCCCCCAAAGGCTCTAGCTCCAAATACCGTCCTTTTGGGGATTAGGGTTTCAAGATCCGAATTCTGAGGGGACACATATAAACATTCAGTCTCTACCTCTGAAACTAATAATATACTATGTTAATTAATTGAATTTAAATAAATAAAAACTAGTCTATAACAAGGTGAAATTAACTTTAATGGTATGGTTATTTAACCTGATATATACCAAGTAATCAGTATTGAATGATTACATGATTTTGCATGTAATCAGTATTAAAACAATTAATGAGACATTTTATGTTCTTTTTTTTTTTTTTTTTTTGTGCTATCCTCAAAATCCAGTGTGTATTTTATACCTACAGAACGTGAACTTTCCCCATTTCAGGTGCTCAGTAGTCACGTTTGGGTAGTGGCTGCCATACTGGATGGTGCATAGAAGAAAGGGGGGAATTTATGCTATAACAATGGCACATGGTGCTTGTTACAAGATCATTGTTCAGTTCTGCAGGTTTTTCGTGTTCTGTGCCTGGCTCAGTACCCTTGTGAAATAAGTTTGGCACTTGCCTTGTAGGACATCCTAGACAGATTTCTCTCTTTAGGATTTCTGACATCTGTCTCTCTATTTGGGGTTCAGATCAGAGCCTGTGGGGGTGGGGTGGAGAATTTCTGAGTGGAATGTCAGGAGCCACTGGCAGAGGAGGAGCTAACTCTGTCCCATCAGGAACTGCCAGCTTGGACTGCCTGAAGTTGTCCTCATAGGCTGGATACTCTCTGATCCAAAGGTGTTTATGTCCTCAGGGGAGAAATGTGTATATGTGTTATGAGTGAGGTGACCTGCAGGCTTTTTGTAGTGGTGGCTGCTAACGATGCAGACCACAGATCTACAGGTTGTTGGTGCCATTCCCCAAGGAAAAGGCGTCCTTTGCTCCCTCTCCTTGTATCTGCTGGGTACTCCAGGTACTGGCTGGCTGGGCCGCCCTTTGGGAGGAGTGGACACCCTTACTGTTAGAGGCTCTTCCGAGAAACTCAGCCAGCCTTCCAGGCTCTATAGCTGTGTGAATAAATAAGTCCTGGAACCCCATAGCCTCCCCCAGCTTGGGTGGGCCTCTGGTGTACTACTCTGCAGGGGCATTAAGAATCCCCAGATTGGGACGCCAGGGTGGCTCAGTGGTTGAGTGTCTGTCTTCTGCTCAGGGTGTGATTCCGGGGTCCGGGATTGTGTCTCACATTGGGCTCCTTGCAGGGAGCCTGCTTCTCCCTCTATTTTTCTGCCTCTCTCTCTCTCTCTCTGTGTCTCTCATGAATAAATAAAATCTTAAAAAAAAAAAAAAAGAATCCCTAGATAACACCTGGACCTCCCCTAGCCCTAGCACTTCACTCAAGGAATTTGCAGGGAGCCCAGGGAAGACTGCCCATTCTATGCCATGGACCTTTGTATTGTGAACCTCTCTGAGAATCCGATAAAAGCTGTGGACTCTTCCCCCAGGAAAATACAAATAAAGAAAGAGAAAGCATATGTGTGTGAGAGCCAATGCATGCATTGTACATGCACACTTGCTGTTTTGCATTGATACCAGAAACTTGTAGCCCCCTGGGATGGGCTCTGTGAAGTGCTGGCTGCCCTACCCATAGCCATTGTACCAGTTTTGAGGGGCAATTTGTTGCCCTTGGTGGGGGGTGCACTGGGCTCATTCCCACATTGCTTCCTCCACTGGACTTCTTTACTTCTGTCCTTTGTAATCCCCCTGTAGTGTTTACATTCCAGCTCTGGTTCCTTTTTCTCCTCCTCCAGGCAGCTCTCCCTTGAGTGCCTGTGCATTCAGTCCCTTCCTGAGAGCTCAGGGTGGTGCAAGTCGGAATCAAAGGACATCAAGTTAAGAGTTAAGATTCACTTGTGGATCCTGGCCTGTTACTGTGGACCAAGATTTGGGGGCTGTGAGGAGGAGCTGGTGCAGGGAATACTTTTGAGAATGACACTGGTTAGAGGACAGCTCTCAGGCAGGGTCCTGGCTAGGTAGACCTCAATCTAGGACAGGGTTTCTCAGTCTCGACACTATGGACAATCTAGACCCTATGATTCTTTGTTGTGTGTGTTTGGAGATGGTGGTGACACCTGTCTTGTGCGTGGTAAGACCTTTAGCACCATCCTTGGTCTCTGTCCACTTAATGCTAGTATTGTGACAACAAAAATGTCCTGGGTAGAGGGGTTGTAAATCGCCTCAGGTTGAGAACCCTGGATCTAGAATGTTCCTGTGCTTTAAAGAGACAGTTGTGGGAGGTGGGGTTATGGCTAATGCCCACAGCACCTAGCCTTTGCGAATTCAAGGTGGGAGGTTGGAGTCTCCTCAAAGCCTGGGAGATCCCTGCCTGCTCGGCCATGAGAGTGATTGGCAGTGAGCGGTTTGGGAGGACCTCGGCCAGCTAGCGGGAAGGATCCTGGCGTCCTTGAGTTTTCCCAGCAGCGGTTCGGGTTTCAGGGCTTCAGGGAGGTGGCGGCCGTGGGTGGCCCGGCAGCCTGCCCGCCCCGGACCCACACACACCCGCCCACTGCCTCTGCCTGCTGCCTTGAGCTTTGCGCGGGGGGCCTCGCCCTCCCACTTGAGCAGAATGTCAGGCAGTGCGTGTTGCCCGGGCCGCCGCGCCGCCTGGAACCTCGGGGCCGCTGGCCGGGGAGCCGCGGCTGGGAGCTGAGGCTGCCCGTGGACCCGAGCAGCGCCGGGGCTGCAGCAGGACGCGGGCATGCCCCTGCCCTCGAGCAGGCCGGCTGCTTGGCACCCCGCCGAACCTGGGGACGCCAGCGCAGGGGGGCAGCGTCTCCCCCGAGGTATGGGCTCAGGCCTCCACCTGGCCACTGGGAGTCGGCGGGCAGGCCCCTGGGAGCTGGGGTGGGCAGCGCGGGCAGCCCTCACCCGGGGGCCTGGTCTCTGGGCACGTGTGCTGGGCTTGGCAGGTGGGCAGCACCGCATCTCTTCTTCACTCCTCTCCTGACCTGCCCCGAGCTCTGCTGGGGAAGGCTTTCTGGGGGCTCCTCTGATCTGGAGCTCAGCAAGTTCAGCTCGCTTTGCTGCACTGGGACCTGACTGCAGACTGGGCTCACAGGGTGGGAGGATGCAGTCCCCAGCGCTTGCCTTTCCAAGTTCTCCGCCACTGGTGTGTCCCGTGCTTATTTTAAAGGGCTTCTTACTGGGATTGAGACTTCTGGTTCCATCTTCTTGACTTCTTACATCTTCTCTCCCGTTCGGTCACCCAATTCCTTGTTCCGGAATAGACACCCACCACTTCGGGGCTTCCTCTTTGAACTTTCTCCACCTGACTGAGAGGTGCCTGTTTCTTGAGGACTTGGTGGGACCCTCCTGGATGCCCAGGTTGGGGGTGGGGTTGGGAAAGAGAGAGGAGATGGGACTCCTTCTTCCAAGTCCCTGGTTTGTTTGTTGGTGATGACTATGTCAAAGGCACTGGAAACCCAACTGATGACACGGGCTGGGGGTGAGCTGTCACTCTTTCTGGCCCAGGATCAATCCTGGCTTCCTGCCTTTGGCCAGCCCCATGTTTTGCTCTGGTTATTCCAGTCTTGCTGTACACATACATGTGCCTTTTTCAGACTCAGGGGCTGGCAGCCCTAGCTGGGTATTTTCATTCCTGGACTTGTGGTTATTAGGAGCAGGTGTTGGAAAGGAAGCCTGCCTCACTGGGCAGATGTGTAGCCCTTCTCCCAAGGGACCTTCTCTAGGGGCCTGGCCTGCCGCACAACAGGACTTTCTCTTCTCTGGTCAGCTTCTGAGCTGGAGCAGAGGTGTTTTGTGAGGTGAGCTCATGTTCTTGTTTGCAAATGTTCCTCTGCCGACTATCTCAGTTCCACTCTGACAACCAAGGAGGCTAAAATTAGTTCTGGGGAAGGAAAAGGAAGGCAGATTGGAAACCCAAGCCCTTGGCTGGAGGATGGAGAAGGCTGCTTCCCGGAGTTTGTGGTCAAGCATTTCAGAAGATGTGACCAGACCAGCTGTTGTCTGTCCATCCATGGAGAGGGTGGGGCCCCTGCTTGCCTCTTAGACTTGAACCAATGGAAGTGGGAGGCTGACTCGGAAGCTGAGTCTCTTGAGTGTTGATGTCAGGGTCAGGGTGTTTTTTTCTTCTGGTTTGTGTAGTGGTGTGCAGTGTTTTCAGGTATGAGGGCAATGCCTTTTAATGTCTAATGTCTTTGACAGTGCACCCCTCCCCCCCATATTGATTCAGGAAACATGTGAGTTCTCAGTGCCTTGGATTAAGAAACCTATGCGCTTTTCTGTACTTTTGGGAATTTCCTTGTTACCCAAGTTTTGACATTCCCTTCAGGTACTTGGTATCCAGGCAGACCAGGGTCTGGGAAGTGGATTATGTGGCTCATGCCTTATAAGGAGGTCTAGCCTCTGTGTGCCCTGAGAACCTGGGGAGCAGAGTTCATCTGCTCTGTGGCTTAGAAGTAGAGGGGCAGAAAAGTTACAGTGAATTCTGACTTCCCTTCCTACCTGGTTGGCCCTTCCTGTGAACCCCTTACCTGAGAGTGGGTCCTGTAGGGCCGCTCAGGGGAAGGAGAACCAGGCTACCTCTCTCCTCCCCTGAAAAACCCACTCCCACACCTCCCTTTACCCAGGGGTCTCCTGGTTAGGCACCCTGGTTGTAGCTCCAAGAGGAGAGGTCACTTTGGTCCCTTCCTTTCCTATTTAAATTTTACTAATTCTTAGTTTTACAAATAATATGCATACATTCAGCTGCAGAAAATTAGACATTACAGATAAAACCAGGGCCCTTTACCACCCCTGGCCCCCATCTGAGTCCTTCTATACATTTTTATCTGTGCGTCTATGGAAGCATTGATGAAATAGTATTTTTTAACCTAAAATGGTATTGCTTCTCTTCAAACATTTAATTGGGGTATAAAATACAAGTAGAACTGTGTATTATCATAAATGATGGCTTGATGAATTTTCACAAACTGACTGTGCCCATATAATCAGCATCTAGATGGGGAATCAGAAATTGTTAAAAAAATTTTTATTTATTTATTCATGACACACACACAGAGAGAGAGAGAGAGAGAGAGTGAGGCAGAGACACAGGCAGAGGGAGAAGCAGGCTCCATGCAGGGAGTCTGACGCGGGACTCGATCCCGGGTCTCCAGGATCAGGCCCTGGTCTGAAGGCAGCGCTAACTGCTGAGCCACCCGGGCTGCCTGGGAATCAGAAATTTACCAGCCCCTATCCCCACTAAGCCCTTTCTTGCTCCCTTCCAGGCTCTACTCCTACATCCATCCCTAAGGTTGTTCACTATCCTGACTTCTCATGGCACACATTAGTTTTGCCTGGTTTTGTGCTTTAGATGAGTGAAATCTACCAGAGTGAATTGTTTGTGGCCATCGAGTGCTCATCTGTGTTGTTCGATGTCATGGCTTTTAAATGCAGAAGTATGTTTTGGCAATCTTTCTCATACCTGTGGATCTACCTTGATTTTTTTTTTTTCTACCTTGATTTTTTTAAATAGCTGTGTGAAATTTCAGTTTGTATGTAGACTACATTTTATATAGTCTATTGATGGATTTTTCTGATTGTATACATTTTATGCAGACTGATTCTCAAGGATTGATAACGAGGAATTTTTTTTTTTTTACTTTTTATTTTTTTAAAGATTTTATTTATTTATTCTTGAGGGACACACAGAGAGGCAGAGACATAGGCAGAGGGATAAGCAGGCTCCCTGTGGGTAGCCCGATGTGGGACTTGATCTCAGGACCCTGGGATCATGACCCGAGCTAAAGGTAGGTGCTCAACTGCTGAGCCACCCAGGCATCCCTATATTTTATTTTATTTTATTTTATTTTATTTTATTTTATTTTATTTTATTTTATTTTATTTTATTTATTATTTTTTTTTTAATTCTTATTTGTTTATGATAGTCACAGAGAGAGAGAGAGAGGCGCAGAGACACAGGCAGAGGGAGAAGCAGGCTCCATGTACCGGGAGCCCGATGTGGGATTCGATCCCAGGTCTCCAGGATCGCGCCCTGGGCCAAAGGCAGGCGCCAAACCGCTGCGCCACCCAGGGATCCCTATATTTTATTTTTTTAAAGATTTATTAACGTTAATAAAGACACCGAATGTGGAACTTGAACTCAAAGCCCTGAGGTCAAGAGTTGTGTGCTCTACTGACCGACCCAGCCGCAGCACATGTATATTTAAAACTTTAATAGGTACTGAGACATGGCTGTACTGTCCCCTCCCCCAACCCCCCCAATCTATCCAGGTGATGGCAGTGGGGGCAGAAGCTGGGTAAGATGGCAGCTGGCCCTCTGCAGCGATATACGAGCCTCTCCTTCCCCTCCAAAAACGCTAGATTGCATAGGTTGGAAATAGCCCGTGTCACGAAGGGTGCCCAGACAGGTCTAGTGTCCACTAGGTCCACTGCTTCCTGTGTCTGAGCCTCCTGGTAACTGTGTTGATAAAAGAGAGGTAGCAGTGGACTTGCCAGTAAGTGCTAGCAGGTCTGAGTATGGGATGGATGTACATGTCTGTGTAAGCTCACTGGCCATGCTTTATGCTGCCTCTACCCTCCAGGGAGACTGAGGCACTTGCTGAAGGTTGTGAGGACCTGTGTGTTAACAGGGCACCACTGGTGAATCCAGTGCTTTGACAAGATTGTAACATGGCAGGATCCTGATTTTGTATGTGGTGATAATGCTGGTAGGAGGGATAGGAGACACTTGCAGAGAATTATTCTAGAATCTGGTGAGAAGCTTCTCACCAGAAGGGGCTCTGGGGAGCTTCACTTTCTCTCTTTCTTTCTCTCTCTCTCTCTCTCTCTCTGTGTGTGTGTGTGTGTGTGTGTGTGTGTGTGTGGTGTTCGCTTGTATAACTTTCTGCCACAGTTGGCCATAGAACTAGGTAGGATAGTTTGAGATGATTGTTCTCCAGAGCTTGTACTTTCCTAGTCTCCTTCAGTGTGCTGCCTGCTGCTTCACTGTGCTTTCACTGGGATTCCTTGTATAAGTCCACTTGTTAGGCTCTGCTTGTGGACTTAGGTGACAGTATATTTATGATACTGTCTCTAGGATGAATGATGTCCCCATTAGCTTTCCCACATTGTACAGGTGATGTGTGCTCTCTGTGCATTGGGCTGATAGGGCTGCCACCGGATGGATGGCTTTGAAATAACACACACTGGGTGGCTTCAGTACCAGAAATTTACTTTCTCACAGTTCTGGAGGCTGGAAGTCCTCCTCAGGGTACCAGCAGGATTGGTTTCTGGTGAGGCCTTTCTCTTTGGCTTGCAGATAGCTGCCTACTTACTGTATGGTCTTTTGTGCAGACACTCTTTTCCTGTGTGCAGACACTGTGTGCAGACACTCTTTTCCTCTTTGTGTTAAAGACACCAGCCCTACTGGATTAGGGCCCCACCCTTATAATCTAATTTGACCTTAATTACCTCTTTAATGGGCTAATCACCCAGTCTAGTCACATTGGGGGTTAAGAATTTTGGGGGAACACAATTTAGTCCTTAATGGTCTGAAATAATAAAGTTGATTGAAAGGGGATTTTGTTTCCCTCTTGAGTCACACTTTGGAATGAAAGTTATTTTTTTTTTTCCCGGCCTCTGCCCCTAGGGTCTAATTAAACACTTCCTGTGAACGGCTTATCTACACAGGTGATTTCAGTTTCTGTGTATGTGTAGAGTCTTCCCTTTGGGTATTATGTGTTCCTGAAAATAGTCTAAAAGCTGGGTAAGAAGTAGATATGGAGGCTTCCTCTTTTTTGATGACCAGGACCAACCCTCTTTCTGGAGGCATCTGGAAAAGATGGACACATTGAGGAAACATCTCTGGCTGAAAGCATTGTACAGCTAAGAAGATAGTGAAGACTTACCAGGTCAGGATTTGTTTGAGAACAGTGGCCCTGGTGGTGACTTGATGTTTGAATTTCTTTTTAGCCCTTCCATATAGGGAACTGAGAGGGTTGCATCTGCATTTGATAGCCTTGTGGGGCTAGGAAGACAGGGATTGGAGTTTTCAACAGAGGGCAGATATAGTGAACCTCTCCTTTTGAGTTGGATACCCAAAGACTTGGAGGCCAGGGAGAACCAAAAGAAGACAGATCTAAAGCAGGATTTAAAAAAAAATTAAAGATTTTATTTATTTATTCACGAGAGACACACAGAGAGAGGCAGAGACATAGACAGAGGGAGAAGCAGGCTCCTCGCAGGGAGCCTGATGAGGGACTTGATCCTGGGACCAGGATCACTCCCTGAGCCAAAGACAGATGCTCAACCTCTGAGCCATCCAGGCATCCCTAAAGCAGGATTTAGATGCTCTGGAATTAATGGTACCCTTAGCTGCCTGCCGGAAGTACATGTAACATTATAGGAATATAACATCATTGTAGCCCTCAAATTATTTTACAGACAATTTTGCACGTATCACGACTGGTTCATCACTTTAAATAAATAACCAGAAAAAATATCACAGTTGAAGCAAACCTGAGTGAGCTCCAGACTGGAGTTATATACATACTGAAAAATCTTGCTATGATCAAGGAAGTGAAAGTGAGGGTTTCAGTAGAGAGCTGGAAAAATGTATAAGAACTAAATGAAAAATTATAGATGGGCATTATACACTAGCAGAGGTTAAGAACTCAATGAATGATTTTATCAGGAGATTAAGTCAAAATGAAGAAAGAATTAGAATCAGTGAATGGGAAGATAGATCAGAAGATACTATGCAGACTAAACCCTGGAAAGGCAAAAAGATTAATACAAAGGAGAGGGAAAGACAGGACGAAGTGAGAAGGTCCAAGATACGTGTGATCAGAGCCACAGAAATAAAGGCCAGAGAAACAAAATATAGAAGCAGGAGAGAGAATAGCTGAGAACTTTGCAAAATAAATGAAAGGCATTAAGCCACAGAATCAAGAAGCCCTGTGAACCAAGAAAAATAAAAATTCCACACCTATTCTTATTCCAGCCAAACTTCTTTTTTTTTTTTAATATTTTATTTATTCATTAGAGACAGAGAGAGAGAGAGAGAGAGAGGCAGAGACACAAGCAGGCTCCATGCAGGGAGCCCGATGTGGGACTCGATCCTGGGACCCCAGGATCATGCCCTAGGCCGACGGCAGGCTCCAAACCGCCGAGCCACCCAGGGATCCCTCCAGCCAAACTTCTGAACACCAAGGAGAGAATCTTAAAAAGCAGACAGAGATAAAAGGCATTACAATCAAAAGAGTAGTAGTTATATTGACACCTAACTTCTCAGAAACAGTGGAAGCCAGAAAATAATGGAATGAAAGCTTTAAATGCTAAAAGAAAAAATTGTCTCTTTAAACTTCCAAATCAAGTGAAACTATCTTTCAAGAATGAAGGTATCAGGGCACCTGGGTGGCTCAGTCAGTTAAGTGTCTGACTCTTGATTTTGGCTCAGGTCATGATCTTGGTTCTGAGATGGACCCTGTTGTCAGACTCCATGCTCAGCAGGGAGTCTGCTTGAGATTCTGTCTCTCCTGCCCCTCTTCCCCTCTGTCTCTCTCTTTTTCTCTTAAAAATAAGAAAATGAATCTTTATTTTTAAAAATTTTCAAAAAAGATTTATTTATTTGACAGAGAGAGCAAGAGAGAGAGCCACACACAAGCAGGAGGAATGGCAGGCAGAGGGAGAGGGAGAAGCAGGTTCCTGCTGAGCAGGGAGCCTGATATAGGACTTGATCCCAGGACCCTGGGATCATGACCTGAGCTGAAGGCAGATGTTTAACGAGAGGTGCCCAATAAATAAATCTTAGGAAAAAAAAAAAAAGAATGAAGGTATCAAGTAAAGAGGGTGTTCTTCAGACAGACGGTAAATGATCTAGATGGGAGGTCAGAGATGCAGAAAAGAATGGACATTGAAAGTGATACATAGGATTGCATTACTGAGTTTGAAACACATATAAAAACACATGAAAACAATGCTGTATAGGAAGTGGAGTGAAAATGGAATTCAGTTCTTTTTTTTTTTTTTTTAAACATTTTTTAAAAAATTTATTTATGATAGTTACAGAGAGAGAGAGAGAGAGAGGGGCAGAGACATAGGCAGAGGGAGAAGCAGGCTCCATGCACCGGGAGCCCGACGTGGGATTTGATCCCGGGTCTCCAGGATCGCGCCCTGGGCCAAAGGCAGGCGCCAAACCGCTGCGCCACCCAGGGATCCCTCAGTTCTTTTTTTTTTTTTTTTTTTTTAAAGATTTTATTTATTCATGAGAGACACAGAGAGAGGCAGAGACACAGGCAGAGAGGGAGAAGCAGGCTCCATGCAGGGAGCCCGATGCGGGACTCAATCCTGGTTCTTTTCTTTTTCTTTTTTTTTTTTAATTCAGTTCTTAACATTGGTCACCAACAGGATAAAACTACCTATTAATGTTAGGATTTGATAAATCATGGAGGTATGCTGTAAATTTCTAGGGTAACCACTAAAGGATAGAAAGATGAGAACTTTGAAGCTAATAAAGAGAACATAGAATAATAAAGAATTCACAAATTGAAAAGAAAGCAATAAATGTGAGATAAGAGGACAGAGTGGAGAGATAAATAGAACTAATATCTCTAATGAATATAAGATGCATACCTTTAAAATATTCACAAATAGAATTTGGCAATATGTAAAAAAAAAAGATCTCTCTCTGTGTGTATCTCTCTATGTATCTAATGACTAAGTGTTTTAATCACAGAAATAAATGCATACTTGGTCTAACAATTGAAAATCTAATTTGCCATGTTAACTGAGCAAAAAACCCCATAGGATTTTTTAGTATATTCAGTAGATGCAGAAAAAGCTTGTAGGGTTTAATCCTTAGAGTAAAACAATTTGGAAATGCAAGAACTAAGAAGAGCCAAGGCTGTCTTTTTTTTTTTTTTTCCCCCCTAAGGCTGTCTTAAAAAGAATAAGTTGTGCCTTCTGGATCAGGATTCATTGTAAAGCTATAGTAATTAAAATGGGAAGCTTTCGGTGCTAGATAGTAAATAGACAATGGATTAGAAATACCACTTTCAAGTGATATTTCATAGGTGTGAGAAATTGTTTCAATATTGGGAAGTGGTATTAGATGATGGCGTTTCATCAGGGGAATAAATCATCCATTTTGATGTCTTAGTGTTATAAAATTTCATCTTAAAATCATTCTATCTAATGTTGACATGGTATATTTATTTCCATTCATTTCTTTACAACCTGACTTTATGAATCTTTTGTTTAAGATTATTCAGTTTTAGAATTTCCATCTGGTTCTTTTTTTTTTTTTTATAGGTTTTATTTTCTGCTGGTGTATCCTATCAATGCCTTCACTGGAATGTATTTTCCTTTACTTTCTTAAACATATACTTCTGATAGTTACTTTAAAATCTTTGCTGATTCCAACATCTGATCATCTTAGAATCAGTCTTCATTGATTATCTGTTCTCTTGAATATGAGACATATTTACCTATTTTTCATATAATCTTGGATTATATCTAAATATTGTGAGTGATAATTATAGAGGCTCTGGATTGTTATGTTCCTCTTATAAGCATTGTGTTTTTTTTGAGTTAATGTTTTTTTTTTTGTTTTGTTTTGTTTTGTTTTGTTTTTCTTTGTTTTTTGTGTTAGCAGGTAGTTATATTGGCTGAATTCATAAACTCTTCTGTGGTGTGTAGCTGCTGAAATGTCTGTTTTAGTTCCTTTATGTTTACTTAGTTGCTTGCAGTGTGATGGTGCCTGTGTAGTTAAAGGTTAGCCAGCAGTTTGAACAGAGTTCACATGTAGATTCTGGCTTCCAGCCTGGTCTGGCTGTCACCCTGTAACTCCTTTGCTCTTCATCTTTAAGATACTTATCACTATCTTTTGTGTTGCATCTTTGGGTTTTTGCATCCTTATTGTATCTTCTTTTTTTGATGGCTTCCTCATTTTGGAGGAGAGTATCTAATACCTTTTGAGAAAGAATGAACAGAAGGTATGTTTTTGGATCTTTATTTTCTCTCTTCTGCCTTCGTATTTCATTGATAGTTAATGGGGCATGGGCTTATAAATAGGAAATCATTTCCCCTCCAGACTGTGAAGCACTGCCCCATTGTATTCTAGCTTCTAAATATTATTGGCTGCAGGAAGTTCAAAGCCATTCTGATTCCTAATTTTTTATAGGTGACATTTCTCATTTGATAGACATCTGCTGTGAGGTCTTTTCTTGTCTCCACTGTGGTAAAATTTCATAGTGACGGGACCTGCTAAGGATTCTGTTTTCATGTGCTGGTCTTTGATTTCATCCCTTTTGTTTCCTCCTGAAACTCCTGTTATTTAGGTGTTGAACTTTCTGCACTGAGCCTCTAGATTCCTTTTCTCTTTTCTCTCTTATTTTCTGTATCTTTGTGTGTTTACTTGACTTTGTGAGATTACGTCAATATTATCTTTTAATCCTTCTGTTGATTTTCATTTCTGCCATTATATATATATATATGTGTATATATATATAAAATGGGTCCACATATATATTTATATATATAACTATATTATATATAATAATTACATGTGTGTATGTATATATATACATTCATATTTCATTATATATATAATGGGACCACAACCTGAGCTGAAGGCAGATGCTCAACCACTGAGCCACCCAGGTGCCCTGACCTGTTCATATTTAAGGATGGACCTGAATACCGATTGAAAGCTCTGAGCTCCTGAGTGGAACCTGCCAACGGTAGGATGATCTGCTTGGGTTATTTCTGAAGCTAGCCAGATTTTCCTGAGAAATGTCTTCTGCTTTCTCTTTGGGGACTTGTCTGGGAGGGTAGGTGTAAGGCCTGACTACCAACATCCTGGGAGCCATGGTTGGAGGAGAACTGGAGTTTCTGCAATCCACATTTTGTCCTGTATTCTTCTTGTTTTAGTATGATACCTGTGCCCTCAAGTTTTCCTAATCCTTCCTGTCTAGAGACTCTTTATCTTCTTTAGAAAATAACCTATTGGATTGGGGAAGGCAGCCCCAGCCATGGTGAGTGGTAGTGAGCGCTGAGGATCTAGCCAGCCTTTTTTTCTTTGGATTCATCTTCACCTCACTTCCAGAGAGAGACATGACACAAATTCCTGAGTTCTGGAGGATCCTGTGTTGGAAATCATGTTGCTTTTCAGCTTTCTCCACAGCCGACTCAGGAGTCTTTGTGGTTATTGACAACTGGTATAATCTGCTTTCCAGCTTCAGAATTTGATTTCTGTGGTTCTTTCCTGTTCTCTTTGTTTTTATGGGTTTATGCTTTAAAAACTTCTCTGTGCTGTGGTTTTCTTGGGATTATAGGAAGGAGCAAAAGTAATATTTGTGTATAATCCTTAACCTTTACCTGGAAGCTCTTCTCTAGTATCCTACAGATATGATGGTGCCTGGAGAAAGGCAAGGATTCTGGAGGATGGCCCTGGACTCACACTTTGTTCTTGGGAGGATGGTGCCAGGGACTTGTTTACAGAGTTGAAGTTGGAAGTGAATTGAGGTGATCTGGCTTGATTCCTTGTTCCTAGGCTGGGCTTGTGAAGGCATATAGAGCTCTTGTCACCCTTGGAAAGTGTTACTGCATTTAAATTTCTGGCAGTAATAGTGAAAGTAAAATAGCCAAAAAACCTCCTCATAGAAGACATGAAGTCTTCATGAGGAGTAGAAGTGATGGATAAGGTATAATAAATACCCTTTTAAAATGGATATGCAGGGACGCCTGGATGGCTCAGCAGTTGAGCACCTGCCTTCGGCCCAGGGCGTGATCCTGGAGACCAGGGATTGAGTCCCACATCGGGCTTTCTGCATGGAGCCTGCTTCTCTCTCTGCCTGTGTCTCTGCCTCTCTCTCTGTGGCTCTCATGAATGAATAAATAAAATCTTAAAAATTAAATGGATATGCATAGCTGCATATATAAGAAAGTAAGGGAGAAGCAAGAGGAGGCTTAAGTTATTGACTCTCAGGGAGACTTTGCCTCTCCTTAATTTAGAGATGTGGGTGGTTTAGTAGCAATAGGTAAGACATAAGAGATCAGGTATAAAATTAAGACTGAGGTCCTCATATGATGAAACTCACATAGGGCTATACCTTCAGTGAAAGTATGGACTAGAAGAAACATCCTTTTGCTGACAAAGGGAGTATATAATGAAATTGTCTTTGCCTAGGTTGATAGGGAGGCAGGTGGTTTCCCTTGAGAATGTATAACCATAGATTTGTGCTTACATAAGCTTGGAGTTGAAGTTTATGCCAACAAGTGTTCCCTGGGAAACTTGAAGTTGAGAAATTAAAGTGATTCCAAGTTGATAGTGTCTTAGAAAGTTGGGCAGAAGCAAAAATATAGATTATCTTTGGAAGGTTGTCTCTCCTCCACCTCCACACTTGGCCTTAGAGTATTCTCAGAGAAGAGGCCTGATGAACATAAGCTCTGTATTCAAAAAGAGAACCCATAATTCTGAGAATCCTAAATTCTAAACACACAGGAAATAAGATACTATGAGTGAAAATAATCAGAATAACAAGTGACAGAAATAAATGTTGAAGAAATTACATTATGGAATTATAAAATGGGGGTTTGGAGTATGACAAATAACAGAAGTATCAAAATCAACCAAGAAGTTGTTTTTTTAAAAAAATAGAACTTATAGACATGAAAAAAATGGGTTGAGTTTATAAATTGAGTAGAAGAGCTAAACAGCAAATTAGACACAGCCAAAGAGAGAATTAATAAATTGGAAGTTAGGCCATATGGAATTATCTATAATGGTGCCTAGACACAGAATTGGAAATATAAAGGCAAGGTTAAAATACTGGATAGAATGAGAAGGTCTAATAAACTTTAATAGGAATTTCAGAATCATAGAATAGGGAGATAACAATACTCAAATTGAAAAAGCCGGGATCCCTGGGTGGCGCAGCGGTTTGGCGCCTGCCTTTGACCCAGGGCGCGATCCTGGAGACCCGGGATCGAATCCCACGTCGGGCTCCCGGTGCATGGAGCCTGCTTCTCCCTCTGCCTGTGTCTCTGCCTCTCTCTCTCTCACTGTGTGCCTATCATAAATAAATTAAAAAAAAAAATTTGAAAAAGCCAAGAACTTTTCAGAATTGATAATAGAGGTGAATCATTGGACAAAATCATTTTTTCAAGCAGTGTAAATAAACTTAAACGTATACTTAGACACACAGCTCCTCATAGTGAAACTGCAGAGAGACAATTGAAGAAAATAGCTAGAGAGAAAAGACAGAGTATCTTCAGTTCAAATATTAGCAGACTCTTCAGCAACAATAGTAAAAATCAGAAGACCGTGTAATAATATTTTTAAGATGACAAGAGAAGATAACTCAGCCTAAGAGCTTATGTTCTTTTTTATGTATTTATTTTTAAAGATTTTATTTATTCACGAGAGACACACAGAGAAGCAGAGACATAAGCAGACGGAAAAGCAGGCTTCATGTAGGGAGCCTGATGCGGGACTCGATCCTAGGATGCCAGAAACACACAGGCGACCCAAGTTTATGTTCTTTTTTTTTTTTTTTTTTTTTTTTAGTTTATGTTCTTTTAAATTATCAGTTAGGGAGTGCCTGGATGGCTCAGTTGGTTGGGCATCTGCCTTCAGCTCAGGTTTTGATCCCAGCATACGGGATTGAGCCCTGCATCTGGCTCCCTGTTCCGTTGGGAGGCTGCTTCTCCCTCTCCCTCTGCTTGTCACTCCCCTGCTTGTGAGCTCTCTCTCTCTCTCTCTTTCTTGTGAATAAATAAAATCTTTAAAAAATAAACTATTAATTAGGAAACAGGGCAAAATAACATTTTCAGAAAATCAAACAACTTCTCTACCAAAAGATCTTCAATGAAGGAGGATGTTCTTTTGGAAGGACAGTGGTCCTAGAAAAAACTGCAGAGATGTAGGGTTGGCCAAGCAGGCAAACTGATGAATGTATGGACAAATAAGAAAATACGGGGTATATGCAACACAGATCATATCTGCTTTGGGAGGCAGATAAAAAGAACAATAGCAGATTAAGTATTTAACACCAATATTTAATTAAGTGTGGTTGGAAGGAGATAGTTGGGGCTAAAACAGGTTCCTATGAGGGTTGGTAGAGATGTTGATTAACTTTAGGATTTTAGCATAAATAGTACTTATAAAAGTTTAAAGGCTAGCTTGTAATAGAATAGATACAGAGCGCACTCCTTCCAGACTGGAATGGCTGAAATGTAGAATTACAAAAGATCATCCAAAGGTGGTAGCAATAGAGAAAAAAACAAATGTAAACAGCAGTAATCATGAATGTAAACAGGATTCAATTCTAGATCAAAGTGTTAGATTGAACTGGGGAAAAAAGATCAGAAAGATTTAAAATAAAAGAAAAAGATAAATTCAGAAAATACCACAAGCAATGTTGTATATGTATGTTAGCATCAGCTCAGGTGGCCTTTTTGGTGAAGAGCAAATGAATAAATGAAGAGGGTTACTATCTAGTTAGAAAAGTTTTATTATGGGCAGCCCAGGTGGCTCAGCGGTTTAGCGCCACCTTCAGCTCAAGGTCTGATCCTGGAGACCCGGGATCAAGTCCCATGTTGGGCGCCCTGCATGGAACCTGCTTCTCCCTTTGCCTGTCTCCACCTCTCTCTCTCTCTCTCATGAATAAATAAGTAAAATCTTAAAAAAAAAGTTTCATTACCAAGAACATATAAAGAATTTTTTAAAAAGATTTTATTTGTTTATTTATGAGAGGCAGAGGGAGGAGCCTGATGTGGGACTTGATCCTGGGACCCCAGGATTGTGCCGTGGGCCGAAGGCAGGCGCCAAACCGCTGAGCCACCCAGGGATCCCCTCATTCCTCATTGTGTCTCATTTTAGAATAAAATTATTATTATTAAGTGGAGTGGAGTAGGTGGGGGCAGAGGGAGAGAGAGTCTTTTTTTTTTTTTTTTTACGAGGGAGAGAGAGTCTTAAGCAGGCTTTGGTGCCCAGCATGGAATCCTACATGGGCTCTATCTCAGGACCCTGAGGTCATGACCTGAGCCGAAATCAAGAGCTGGTTGCTTTACTGACTGAGCTACCCAAGCGCCACTAAGTTATTTGTAAAATGCTTAGTTTAGTGCCTGCTATGTGCTTGTTAAATATGTATCAATTTGGATGGCTCACAAATAAAAAGGGTCAAGGCAAAAAAAGCATATGTGTCAGAGATTGTTTGGCTGCTAGAAACATAACTCAAGAGTTCTTCTCTTATGTAAAAGTTAAAAGAGAAAGTATATATACATTTTGGATTCTGATTCTTTTCTGCCCTACTCCATCTGTGCTACTCCACAGTGAGTGCACACTCTGGTGTGTGTGTGTGTGTGTGTGTCTGTCTGTGGTTGTCTTTCTCACACTCTACCCTCCCCCATCTGCCCCCCTCTCCCGCTTTAGGTTCCCTTACCCTGCTTACTCATGTGGGGGAGGTGGAGTCATGAACACGATACCAGATGCTGTCACTGGGAGCCATAACCTTTGGGTCTCTGGGCCCTTCTTGGCTGCTGTTGGGCAGCAGGTACTCAGCTAAGTGCAGGTCAGCCCTTGGAGGAAGGCAGGGCTAGGGGAGCCTCAGGCAGGAGCCTCCAAGGAACAGAGCCTGGCCACTGGCTAGGGGAAAGCTGCCTCTTCTTTAGGCAGACTGCAGTCTGGGCAGTAAGGGAGAACACTACGCATGCCTCAGGTGGCCACTTCTTAGGCACGGAGGCTTCTGGGAGGAGGGTACACCTTGGCATGCTGACAGCAGGGGGGTGAGGTAGATGTGGTAGGTGGGTGGCATTCCTTTCTCACTGGCCTCCAATGCCTTGTGGTTGGGGCTGGGCACCTGCTTCTTGTGGAGGGTGGGGGGCTGCTGAGGGGCTTCAGGAGCCGAGGGTAGAGTGTAGCAAGTTGCTGGTTGCTGGGGTTCAAAGCTCCTCTGGGAGATGTTGGCTAGGCTAGATGCACGCCAAGCCCAGAGCTCTGGGAACCCCAGGGGAAGCATGGCCACACCAGCTCCATGTCCTCCTGCTGAGGCTGTGCCTTAATCGCCCTCACTTTTGCATCCTCCCAATTGTGCTTCTAGCCCATCACAGGCAAGATCCCAGTCCGTCACAGGTAGGATCCCAGTAGGCTTTCCCTGTTTCTACCCAGCACAGAGTGGGCTGGGTCCAAGACCAGCTGGACTGGGAAATCCCTCCCAGCACTTGTCCTCAAGCACCAAAACTGGTCTGTTTAGGGCAAGCTCTAGAATGGTGATTCAGAGTGGAGTATGTATTTTTACTTTTCTCAGTGGTGGTGTGTGTCTAGGAGTCGGTTTCTCTGCCCACCTGGGCTGAGGGCTTGGAGAGTACTGGCACCTTCTCTCCAACAAGGTGTAGGTAGTCCTCTTGGAACCTAGGGACTGCCATTTTGGACACTGCCACTTGTATACATGTTCCTTTGGAGACCAGCAGTTGAGTTGGCTGTGGCTCAGGGATGGAGTGAGCCACTTGCCCAGGTGTCTGGGAGGTAGGCTGCCCTTAGGCCTAAGGCAGCAAGTATTGGGGAGGGGGGACTGCAGGCACCCCATCTGGGGTGCACATCTTCCTCTCCTGCTGGGATAGGTGAGTGGGTGGGGGTCAGGGGAGCCTCCTGCGCCTGGGTGCCCTGGCCCTGTGAGCATGCGTGGGCAGGAATTCTGTGTCTATTAAAAGGCAGAGGCTGCCTTGTGGTTGGAGTGTTGCCAGAGGCTATAAATAGCCTCTGTGTGCAGAAGCAGAGCACCAGGGAGGAGGGAGGAAGGGGGAGGCCCTGGGTTTCCAGCTGGCAACAGAGCCTGAGCGCGGTATGGGAAAGGCATGGTCTCCCAGTCTCCCTAGGTCCTCCATGAGCTCTGAGTGCAGAGCTTTTGGAGGCATTGGTATGCACAATCCCTGCTTGGTGGGCTGGGAGCCCTCCTGGGGGCTTGTATGGTGAAGGACTGTTATAGGGAGCAGGGAGGGGCATGGCTCCTGATGTAACAGCTAATGTGCCAGGCACGGTCATAACCACTCTTAAAACACATTCACTGATTTGGCTTTGGAACAGCCTGAGGAATTAGGTGCTCTTACCACCCCCTTTTCACACACGAGGAAACAGGCACAGAGTGGGTTGGTAATTTATCCAGGGTTGCACCACCAGGGAGTGTTAGAGACAGGATTTGAACAAGTCTGGCCAGCTCAAGGCTGCCTTACTCTCGGTTGTCTGTAGGAGGATTTGATTAGATAGGGGGTCCAGTTGCATCCCAAGCCCTTGGGTCTTACCTTAGAACCTTGCAATTTGGTGTTCCTAGCCATGTTCACTTAGGTCCTGCCCATGGTAGTGGCCAGAGGGCCTTTGCTTGGTGAGTGGCATGAGGAGAGGAGCTGGGCCAGCCTTTTGCCACCGTTGATGTTGGGACTCCTCACCTTGCACAGGGGGCTTTTTGCTTGTTGTCTGCATGGAAATAAGACCTCCCTTGAGGACCCTCCATCTTAGGCTGCAAGACCATGCCTTGAGGCCATGCCTCCTGCCATCCCTTCCTTCCAAATCCTGCCCTAGCCAAGTGATAACCATGTTCTCTTGCCTGTCCATTGGTCCTCCCGTCCATCTACCTGTCGTGTGTCTGGAACTGGTTCTAGCACTCAAGATAGTCAAGGCTTCTGCCTTTATTAGCTTTGCAGCTTATGGGGGGAAGGCTGACATTTAAAAAGTAATCAAAAAAAAAAAAGTAATCATTGAGTACATTTATAATGTTTTATTTCTCAATAGGAGTATTCCCTACATTTTTTCTTGGAGGTTGTTTTTGGTTAACATTATTTTTACACTTTTTGAATGTCTGAAATATTCCTTTAAAAATACTAAGCAGCTTGAGGTGGTAAATTATTATTTTTTTAAATTAAATTTTAAGATTTTATTTATTTATTCATGAGGGACACACACACACACACACACACAGAGAGAGAGAGAGAGAGAGAGAAAGAGAAAGAGGCAGAGACACAGGCAGAGGGAGAAGCAGGGAGCCTGACATGGGACTTGATCCCAGGTTTCCAGGATCAGGCTTGGAGCTGAAGGTGGCGCTAAACCACTGAGCCACCTGGGCTGCCCGAGGTGGTAAATTAGATGATGGATGAAACACAAGGACCTGTGGAAATAGATGTTTGCCTAGTCTCTGGAGAGCCGGCATTCCAAGGAGAAAGTCCCCGGGGAGCATCATGCAACCAGAGGTAGTAACTTGTGCCAAACCCAGAAATGGAGCATATTCAAGGGCCTGGCAATGTGCTGTGACGGCAGTGGGGGAAGCAAGGTTGAGGAGTAGGCAGCACCCATATCTGCAGCTCACCCCATCCCTTCAGGTTTTCCCCTTAAACTGTAAGCCTTATGCTTGACAATGGGCCTGGCTGGGGGAAGCCATTGTGTACCCTTGCATGAGCCCCTTTTGTAGATCCTGGGGCCCTTGCTGTGGACCTGGCTGGGTCCCAGCTGCCTGGGGCATTGGGAGGCCACTCTTTTTTCTTCTTACCAGTATTCTTGGATGCAGAGCCATGGCTAGACCCTGGCATTGATAGGATGACATTCTGAACCCTTAGTCCTCCTCATTGGAGCTTTGAGATGTGCTGCTTGTCCCTGGCCTGTAGAGGAGCGAGCCTCTTATCCCTGCAGGGAGGTACAGAAGGGGTGGGATGACTAAAGAATGATCTGCAATGGGGGGCCCTTCCTTCCTGACAGCCAGTCCTCATCCTTCTCCCTGAGCATACCATGGCATATCAAGTTCTTCACTCGCGATGGCCACTGCGGATGTGGAGTGAAGGACGATGGAGGCTTTGGTTTGTTAGGATGCAGGTCATTTAGTTAGCTCTTCCCTGGGTTGGTGTGGGGTCTTCTCTCCTGGCTGTTCCAAGCCAGCCTTTCAGGCTGACAGTGAAGAGGGTTCCTATGTGCTGGTGGGCTGGCTGACTGACCTTCCATGGGGGTGACTCTGACCATCCTTTCCTTCTTCCTTCCTGGGATACGAATACCAGCTGGGGGTGGCATCAGGTCACTTGTCCACAGTAGGCCCAAGAAGAGTGGAGAGGCTTGGTGCTAGTTTCCTTTTGAGTGTCAGTGTGGTTTTTGATAGCGAGGTTGATCATGTATGCCTGTAAAGGGGCCATGGCAGGACACTCACAAATGGCATTCTGGAGAGCTCTTCAGTCCAGGTGTCAGGGTGCAGGAGTACCTGTTTCCTGGGAACCTCCTTTGGCATCTCCTTCCTCCTTCTCATTACAGGGCTTTGGGGGTTGCCCTCATTAAGGGCAGTGGGGCAGATGGGAGGGCTGGGACAGGTTGCCTGGGAGGGGTTGGTGAGAAAGGTAGATTTGGTGAACGGTTGAAGGAAAGAAGTATTTGAAGGGGCAGTCGGGGGTCAAAGTGTTTGGCCACTAGGATGGCACTCATGCAGGGGTTGGAAAGAAGGCACAGGAATGGTGGGGAGTATCTTCAAGGGGCCAGCTCCAGCTGGGAGGATTATCTGTTATCACCGCTTATTACTAGCCAGCCATCCTCCTGCTTGGGGCACATATTCCCCCATGGTGACTCTGGGAGCCTTATCCTGATCATGCTGGCCTGATTCTTAGGACCTTCTTCTGCCCTGCTGAGTACCAGGTAGTGTTGCTGGGTGCAGGAAGGACACTGGCCTGGAGGGTCCTTACATCCCATTCAGTCTGGATGGGAGGTGGGGACACACCAGCAGTATGTGTCTCCCTCTCCCTGGGGTGAGGCAGACAGCAGCAGCAGGAAACTGTCTCTTGGAGTGTCTCCAGACATGGTCCCCTGAGGTCTGCAGTCATAGTCATCTGAGATTCTGTGGGATGGAGAGGGCTGGACGTGGAGGGTGATAGTGGTTAAAAATATAGTTTCTGCCTCCATTTCAATTGTCCAGTATGGGCTGGACCCAGAATATGTGTTTTTAGCAAACCCCCCCGCCCCCACACACAGTGATTCTACTGTACCCTGGGGTTTTGACGGCTCCTCTGTTTCTGCTGCTGCGAGGAAACAGTCCCTGCCCCCACTCAGGACCCTCAGGCATCAGTGGGGCCTCTTTCTGTGTGTGTGGCCACCAGCCTGACTGCCGGACACCCACCCACCAGCCAGCCTCCCTCAAGGTGGTAGGGGCCCCAAGATAGGTGCAGAGGTATGTGGGATGCTCAGTCCTCTCACCTCCCGGGCTCAGGTTCCGGGCGCGGGGAGGCCGAGACTCGGGAGTGCATTTACTACAACGCCAACTGGGAGCTGGAGCGCACCAACCAGAGTGGCCTGGAACGCTGCGAGGGTGAGCAAGACAAGCGGCTGCACTGCTACGCCTCCTGGCGCAACAGCTCTGGCACCATCGAGCTGGTCAAGAAGGGCTGCTGGCTGGACGACTTCAACTGCTACGACAGGTGTGTTAGAGCCCGCCCTCCCCTCCTCCTCACCCCCCAGTCCGGCTGGAGGCCTGCCTCTTGCTGCAGTGCCCTCTGGGCCTCAGGATGTGAAAGCAAGCCTGGCATTTAAGGGTAGGGTGAGATAAGGGCCTCTCCAGACATCCTGGTCGAGTAGGGATGGTGCCAGGGTCCTAGCTTTCCTGCCCCTGTGTGTACTCTGCCCCAGTCCAAAGGAGGGCTCTTTGTGTGGACCCTTGGCTGTCCCTGCCCAACTTTGGGTCCCACTTCAGGGGAGGTGGGCTCACACTGTCCCCTGATGGTTTCCCATGAGCTTCTCTGTCAATGGGGAGGGTTCGCTGGGCAGGCCCCAGAGAGGCTCTCATCCCTCAGCTGAGGGGTATGTGGGAAACTGTGTGCCTCCAGGCAGGAGTGCGTGGCCACCGAGGAGAACCCCCAGGTGTACTTCTGCTGCTGTGAAGGCAACTTTTGCAACGAGCGCTTCACCCACTTGCCGGAGGCTGGGGGCCCGGAAGGTGAGGGCTGTGGGAGGGCAGGCTGGGGCTCTCTTTGGCCCTGGAGTGCTCATCACTGCTCCTGAGTTGGGTGGGCAGTGGCTGCAGGGCTCTCTGGTCTGGCCCCTGAGGTGTGTGGGTGGGCGGACTGTATGACACAGGGCTCCGTGTGTCCCCCAGTCACGTACGAGCCACCCCCGACAGCCCCCACCCTGCTCACGGTGCTGGCCTACTCGCTGCTGCCCATCGGGGGCCTCTCCCTCATCGTCCTGCTGGCCTTCTGGATGTACCGGCATCGCAAGCCTCCCTACGGCCATGTGGACATCCACGAGGTGAGACAGGGCTGGCACAGGGCAGGGGCAGAGGTGGGGTGGCCGGACCAGACCCTCTTAAGTCCTCCACGTCCCCCAGGACCCTGGACCTCCTCCTCCGTCCCCTCTGGTGGGCCTGAAGCCTCTGCAACTGCTGGAGATTAAGGCTCGGGGGCGCTTTGGCTGTGTCTGGAAGGCACAGCTCATGAATGACTTTGTGGCTGTCAAGATCTTCCCACTCCAGGTGAGTGTGTGAGGGCCTTCCAGGTCATCCTCTGTTGTAGCTTGAGCTGTCCTCCCCCCAGGGCAGTCTGGGCCTGTGCAGGTGGGATGAGAGGCAGGCAGGCCCCACTGAAATTTTCTTGTAGGGCTAGGGTAGGGCTTTGGTTTCCAGGGGTTTGTTTCTGATGTCGGTTCTGCAGAGGCCTTGAGAAACCAGGCTACTCCAGCAGTTGCCCAGAACACTTGGCAGAGCCAGAGCTGGCTCTGTGTCTCATTTGGTGGGTGACACTGGGCCACTCACTTCCCTCCCTGGACTTCAGTGGCCTTGTTTGTAAATCAGGTGCTAGTCCTAAGTGATATTTGGGATCGCCGTTGGCCTGTGTTCCAGGGCCAGCTCAGTCCTGGCTGTCTGCTTGCCCCCCTTACAGAGATGAGGCTGGGCAGGTCGGGAGGAGGGGTGGTACGGATGGCATGGGATGGCGGTTTTGCTGCAGGGTGGGTGGCAGCAGTGGCATTGAGCGCATCCCTGCCTTAGGACAAGCAGTCGTGGCAGAGTGAGCGGGAGATCTTCAGCACGCCTGGCATGAAGCATGAGAACCTGCTGCAGTTCATTGCTGCTGAGAAGCGAGGCTCCAACCTTGAGGTGGAGCTCTGGCTCATCACGGCCTTCCATGACAAGGTGAGTCATGCTTGTGGACAGGGGCTCCTCAGACAAGGTGGCCTTCCACCATAAGGGGACCCTTCCTGAGTGTGGAAGACTCAGAGTGTCCACAACGAGAACTATGGGATGAATTCTTATGAATGAGCACAGAGACTTCATGACAAACACCTTCTGATGCCCCCTCCCCCAGCCCTTCCTGGCCTCACGTACCTTCTGTATCAATACCAGTCTCCCAGGAGAGGGGCCTGCTGTTGGTCCACTGAGCCCAGAATCCTGTGCCCAAGTTCTGTGCTGTCTCCTACAGGGCTCCCTCACGGATTACCTCAAGGGGAACATCATCACGTGGAATGAACTGTGTCATGTGGCAGAGACAATGTCAAGAGGCCTCTCATACCTTCATGAGGACGTGCCGTGGTGCCGTGGTGAGGGCCACAAGCCGTCTATTGCCCACAGGTACCTAGGTTAGCACTTGGTGTGGGGCTGCAGAGAGGGCTGGAGAGTGAGAGCAGGGCTTGAGGTGGGCTGGGGAGGGGTCCCTGCTTCATAAAGATGCTTGGCAGCTTGTAGTGGGCCCAGCTGGCCCATCCCCTGCCTTCACCTGTGTCCTGGGCCTGGTATGGCCTTGAAAGCTGGTTTCCTCATGCCCTCCAGTGGCCGCATGAGGAAGTGCTGACTCCATTACTTTGGCTGGAAGGTTGGTTCAGCTGTTCTCAAACATTTTGGTTAGGACCTCTTTACGTTCTTTTTATTTTTCTTTTTTCCTTTTTTTTAGAGAGAGAGTGTGCACATCTGTGCATAGTGGGGTGGGGGGCAGAGGGAGAAGGAGAGAGAGAATCTTAAGTAGGCTCTATGTGCCCAGCTTGGGGCTTGATCTCATGACCCTGAGAGCATGACCAGAGTGGAAATCAAGAGTCAGATGCTTAACCAGCTGAGCCACCCAGGTGCCCCAGGATCTCTTTACATTCTTAAAAAGAACTTCCGTGCTTATAGGTTACGTCTACTGATATTTGCTGTTAAGTGTTAGAGTGATGATGTCACACGTATGTAGCCTCTGGAAAACTCTTCTCCTGAGATAGTGAATTTACAAAAAGACAAATAATGGATCATGAATGAAAGTAATTTTGATCTTGCGGTTCTCCTGAAACAGTGTCAGGGACTCTGGGGTTCTGGGGCTACACCTTGAGACCACTGTATTAACTGGTCATTGTAGTCCTCACTAAACAGAGGCACTGCTCTGAAGGCGTAGAAACACCAGGCTGTGTCAGTCTTGTCACCTGAGAGAGAGGTCTTAGACACTTGTCGTCTGTGAGACAGGTGGTGTGTTCCCGGCCTCGTTGCATAGAGGAATAGTAGTGTACGGAAGTTGAGTATTTTGTCATCATACTGAGTTTAGTGTGTTTTTTTTGCCTACAAGGGAGGGGAATGGGCTGTGGACTCCAGGATTCAAAGCTCGAGGGCCCCTGTGGTAATATCGTCAGTGACACTTAAGGTTGACGGTATGAAGTTGCAGTTTTTGTAGGTCATAAATGGTTGAATGTTGACTCTTCTGTATGGTTCACCCTAACAGTAGTGCACAGGACGTGTGCCGGATGGCCCCAAGCATGTGTGCTTACTACTCGCTGAGCTTAATCCTCACAGGGAGACTGACACAGACAATGGGGAGATAGAGGACCAAACATACCTCTGCTATGAGAGGCAGAGCTGAACGTACCTGCCAGTACCCTGCTCTCCCCTGGCGCCAGCCCCGCAGGGGCCTGCACGGAGACCTGGGCAAGTTCATTAAACTTGTCACTCATGTCCTGGGTAGTGTACATTTTTCCCAGAAGATTTAATCCTGGGTCAGTATGCCTGACTTTGCCCCCTCCAAGAATGCAGAGGCTGGCCTTTTTTCTTTTTTTTTTTTTTTTGAGGCTGGCCTTTTATACTGAAGGGATTGGAATGGGGTCTGGCCAGCCACTGTGGTAGGTGTGGCTTTAACAGCAGTGGTAGAGGTGCGGTGAGAGATTCTCACATCGAGAGGGGTGAAGGGTGGTGGGAGGGTGTCCTAAAGCTGCCTATCTGCTCTGGGATAGACCCTGCTCCCCAGAGAGGATTGGGTGGCCTGGTCTGGGGTCTCTGGGGGCTGGGAGACCTGGGCTCCAGGATCTTGGCGGTCAGGGTGGGAGGCCAGGAGCAAGGACCAGGGTGTTCACCTTCCTCTTGGTCCACTTGTCTCCACAGGGACTTCAAAAGCAAGAATGTATTGCTCAAGAGTGACCTCACAGCCGTGCTGGCTGACTTTGGTCTGGCTGTTCGGTTTGAGCCAGGGAAACCTCCGGGGGACACTCACGGGCAGGTACTGAGCCTCCAGGGGTGCAGGGGGGTGCCAGCATGGAGGTGCATGCTGCCCTTTTGGTGCCGGCTGGCAAAGGTCACTGTGAGCTTGGAGCTGTCTGAAAACTCCAGGAATAACACTGGTCTTCGCGATGGGTCACGCAGGGCCTGGAGGGCATGGAGCCTCAAAGTCTAGTCAGTCAGACAGGCACAGCTTCCCTATTGGGGTTGGTGCTTGCCCTTGTAGGCTCTATGTTTTTCTTTTAGTGGAGTTGTTAAACAATGTAAAACAGAAGGAACTATACTAAGAAACCCAAGCCCGAGAAAACGTAACTGAAACTTAAACCTGAGGAAACCGTCCTAAGACAATTGCTATAAATATTTTTAAGTATTCTTCAGGCCCTCTGTTTCTGATCTTCATCTTAGTAAAACACATGCCATCTGGGTAGCCCCTTGTGGTGCTGATGGAGCAAACAGGCAGCAGTTCCAGGTTAGATGACTGTGGTCTTAAGTGTGTGATATTTTTAAATTATCCTTGAGGCATAACATGTACACCATGACCTCTTGTGACCTCCCGTGAACATGGCGAATCAAGGGGTTGTCATCCCTGGTCGTGGCCTCTGATGCTGCCATCCTGGCCCTTTCTGGTACACTCAGGAGGTGGCTCTTGTGTCCAGCAGTGAGTACATTTGTGCATGCCTCCCCTGTCCTCATATAGGTGGGCACACGGCGGTACATGGCTCCTGAGGTGCTTGAGGGAGCCATCAACTTCCAGAGAGATGCCTTCCTGCGCATTGATATGTACGCCATGGGGCTGGTGCTGTGGGAGCTTGTGTCCCGCTGCAAGGCTGCAGATGGTGAGTGGGATGGGAGCCCCGAGCATCCAGGGTGTGGGTTGAAGAACAGTGAGCCCTTGTGGTGACCCTGCTGGGCTCGCTGTCACCCACAGGACCCGTGGATGAGTACATGCTGCCGTTTGAGGAAGAGATTGGCCAGCACCCATCACTGGAGGAGCTGCAAGAGGTGGTTGTGCACAAGAAGATGCGGCCTACCATTAAGGATCACTGGCTGAAGCACCCGGTGAGGGGCCTGGGTGGCAGGTGACTGCTGGGGAGCAGAGAGGGGAGGCCCTTGCTGTGTGACAAAGACTGGCGATCAAGGGGGTGTGGACAGAGAGAGAGAGGATGCCTCAGGCAGCAGGGTAGTCTCCTCATCTCCTCCCTGCTCAGAGGCCTCCCTTCTACCAGGAAAGGGTCTGGGGAGGTTCCAGTCTCGGCAGGGAGGTGGCTCTGGGTTTGGGCCCAGAACTGATGGGGCGTGACAGTTCATCAGGGCCCGTGTTGCCGCTATGTGGAGGGGAACCCATTGGGTCTGGGCCTGACATGTTTGAATCCTGGATCTGCCAGTTAGTAGGTGGGTGGCTTCTAGCAGATTGTTTTATTTCTTTGAGCCTTTGTCTTCTCAGGGTAACACTAAATTTAACTGGTCATTGTAAATTGCTTGGCAGGATACCTGTCATATAAATGTTTAGTATGGATTAGCCCTGATTAAATATTCTCTCTTCTCTGCCTTCATTATTTTTCCGGGACTAAGCCACATGGCATCTTGGCTCCTCCAGTCTGGGGAGATTGTATAAAGACCCCAGCCATATAAACTGTTCCCTATCTTGGAAGGACACTTGCCTTCAGCTCTGTTGATCTGCTCCCCCTGGTCACCTCTGGGTTCATTCAGTCACAGGACAGTCTTGAGGCCACTGGACGCTAGCAGTCTACCATGCACACCATCAGGGGTCAAGCTGGTGGGACCAAGTTCAGCTGGAGGGCTGCAGATGGGGAAGACAGACTTGTGGACACAGAGACTGGGCCAGAGTCTGGACCTTCTGCCTCAGACCTTCTCAGTCTCCCAGGGCAGACATACTGGGGTGGCTGGGCCAGTTCGCTGATGAGGAGCCCAAGGTCCAGAGAGATCTCAGTGTGGCCTAGCACTGAGAGGCCAGAGAAAAGGGCATTTGTCTTTCCTGGTCCCATTCTGTGTATGTGCCAGCATAGGGTGTTACACCATGTGATATGGACTCTCAGGAGGGGCCCCGGGGTTGTGGGGAGTACAGTGGGAGGAAGCCCTCCTCCGGTCCCTACTGTAACTGAACCTGTACTGTGAGCCCTGACATGATTAGGATTCATGAGAGAGTTTGTTTAAATGTCACTGCCCCAAGGCAAGCAGCTGTGTCTGCCCTGGGAGGAGCAGGCTTCCCCACTCCATCTCTCCCTCCGTTAAGCCTGTGGAGGGAGGCCAGTGGGCTCGGGATGGTGGCCTCCCCGAGGGAAGGCCACTGATTCCCACAGTCTCTGCCCAGGGTTGGGGCTAGCGGGCTCTGTCTGGTCCTCAGGGACATCCTCAGGTTGGCCTGTCCCCTGTGCTCATCTTCCCTGTGGGGCACTCATAAGGCTGTCCTTTCCCATCCTCACTGATGTGCAGGGCCTGGCCCAGCTCTGCGTGACCATCGAGGAGTGCTGGGACCATGATGCCGAGGCTCGTCTGTCTGCAGGCTGCGTGGAGGAGCGGGTGGCCCTGATCAGGAGGTCGGTCAACGGCACTACCTCGGACTGTCTTGTCTCCCTGGTGACCTCCGTCACCAATGTGGACCTGCCCCCTAAGGAGTCGAGCATCTAAGCCCAGGACACGAGTGGATCTGAAGAGGAAAGAAAAAAAAGTTGTGTTTTGTTTTGGAAATCCCATAACACCAACAAACACATAAAATGCAGCTGCTATTTTACCTTGACTTTTTATTATTATTATAATTATTATAATTATTATTATTAATATTATTTTTTGGATTGGATCAGTTTTTACCAGCACATTGCTCTACTGTATCGCAAACAGCGGACACGTCAGCAGGCGTTGAGGTGCTGAGCTGTGAATGCAGAACCAGCGCCATGCTGAAGAGCCTCAGCCACCTCCTGTCCTTTGGGGTTCATTTTTCCCGCTTTCTCTTTATTTGTTGTCTCAGAATCTGTGACACAAAGAAACCCATCTCCTGTCTTAGGAAACTTAATGCTGCAAACTCTACCTAGAGGAACCTTTGAAGACTGTTACATAAGAACACACCTTCCTCAGAGGAGGAGTCCCCCCAGCCCTTGTCCCCCCACTCCCCCTTATTGTTTTTCTCCCTTTTTAGACAGTGAGTTTCAGAAACAGCAGATGTGTCTTTCACGGATTAACGGGTGTTGTCCTGACTGAGGAAAAACGGGGATGAGAAGGAGGATGGTTTGGACCGGAGTTGGAAGGGGAGGGCAGAGCTGGGGATGGGATTTGGAGCAGAGCTACACTGGACTTGGGCATATTCGGAGCAACATCCCTTGCTAAGATGCTACTTCTCAGGTAACCAGGAATCGTGGGGAAGGACTGTGTGGGGGGCCGAGCATTAACAGCAAGAGCGGGGTTTGGAGAAAGTCTGAAAGCAGGTGTGGCTCTGACCCGTCTGTTGGCCCTGACCAGTTTTTTCCCATTGACTTGGGCTTGGGCGTTGGACGAAACATTTTCTCTGCCCTAATTTTAAGGTTAGGTAAGGGTAGAAATCATCATGGCTTAGTGACCATATTCTTCATAAGACAATGCTGTAATTATCTGTAGTGGAGGAAGAAGTTATAACACACTGCTTCCTCCCAGAGCAGTTCAGGGAAATGCCCACGGGCGCCCTGCACAGCCAGGTTAAGAGGGTTCCCTGGGCAGGGCTGCCACGCCTGCTGCTCTGAAGACCTGAGGGTCCTGCAGTGCAAGCTTTGCCTTGTGTGGTGACATTGCTGCCCCTTTCTGTGGCTCGTGCACATGGCTTTCTCCAGACCCCTCAAAGAGGTGCATATTCAAAAACCGTTTCTCTATTATGCCATAACCTTGCTCTAGTCAGTGAATGTTCCTAATGCTGCTGTTTCAACATTTGAATTTTTTTAATTTATGAGACATGCAAATTTTTTAAAAAAACGAAACATACATCCACATAGACACACATGCTTTGCAATGTGGCTTCCGAGGTTTAAATTTTGAAAAGTTAAAAGAATTAAAACTTCACGACCACAGACCACCTCAAACCAGAAATACCTCAATTTTCTACTTGTGTAAGTTTTATTATATATTTTATTAGTTGTGTTGTCTCGTAGTAAGTATATTTTAATGTAAGTTGGCTTTTATGACAAGAAAGTTTAAAAGAAATAGAGAAAAAGAAAAAAAAGTTTGAGTCTTCTAGGGAGTGCTACCATTTTTGTTTGATAACGCCCCCTTGTAAATAATTGTCATCAACTGTAGATTGGCTTTCTGGGCCGTCTGGGCATTCATCATTCTTGTTTATGAAGGCTTTTCCCTCTGGGTTTCTTGAGACTTTTATTTAAAAACTGGATCTCTTTCATCTTGAGGGTAGGTGAGGCAGTGAGCGATGGGGAGAGGTTGACCTGGGTGAGAACGGGACAGGAGTGCCTCCTCTTGACTTACATGGAGGTTTAGATCTTTCCCTCAACTGGATTGGTTAGTGTTCAGAATGACAGGTAACCCCACTGTAACTTGGCCAGATGGTGGCCCTTAGACGTGCTGGAGGTAAATTTCCTTAAGCAGCAGCGATGGCGGAGGAGGCCGGTAGTGTCTCCATGAGTCCACACTGTGACTCTGGGCAGTCTTTGAGAGAGTGGAGAGTTCTCACGGCACCCTGGCATCACAGTATGAGGGTGCCTGCTCCCCACTGGGCACACTGTGTGCGTCTGGGGCTTGCCCCTTGGCTGCGTCCCTTTACTGCATGTCTGGGCACAGGGTACTGTGAGAGGTGAGTAGTGTCCCTCTCAGAGCTCAGTTTTTGTTTCAAAGGTCAAGCTGTGAGCTGGCCAAGGTGGTTACAGGGACAAGATTTTGTTGGGTAAGCTGTGTTGTCTTTTTTTTCCTTTTTTTTTTTTTTTTTTAAATTATTTTGTGCTGTGGTATTTTTCTTCCCTCGGAATAATTTTTAACAGCAAAACAGGCCTTACAGCAGTTGCTTTTCTTTTCCACTTATTTCTTTAAAAAGCTTTAAAATATTTATTGAAAAGTGCCATATCTAATTTCTTTAGCTTTCACCTCAGGCAGTGCATCTCTACTTTTCTAGCATCTGCTTTTCAACCTCGGCAACAAATAAACCACTAACAGATGTAGCTGATTCACCACAGGAATGATCAGATCCCTCATCCTGCCCATCGTGGAACACTAAACCCCTGCCTCTCCATTTGGTTTTAGATTTCCTCTGGATGATTTTTTTGTCTGGCTTGATTCTTGTGAGAACAAGTTTTTGGCCTGGCTGTGGAGGGTTGAGCTGTGGCATTGGTGTGGGACCTGCTTGTCCAGATGCAGTACAGATGGGGCTGGCCTTCCTATTGGCCTACAGGCCTTTTATCTGGATGGGCTCCCTCTTTGCCGACCTTGTGCTCAGCTGCTCTGGTAGCTTTTGGGTCTTGGCACCAGAATGAAGTGTCTGGAGATGGTTCCTGTGTGGGCTGGCCCAGTGAGGGGAGTCTGAGGAGCGCCAGTCCTTTGGGCTTCAGGCTGCCTCTCCCTTGTGCTGTGGTATAAAATGCACCCATTGGGCAATATCCCTGCCTGCTGCTGATGGCAGAAGAAGGTGGGTGATCTTTTTCCAGGGTATGCCCCTGGGAGCCTGGGATGGGTCTTTTGCACCAGACCCTTTTGTCTGTGTGCTGTCATGTATTCTTTGGGGAGCAGCAAACCATTTAGAGAACTGGTTTGTGTTTATTGGGTTGTAGGGCCTCTGTCTGTGCTCTTTTCCACAAAGATTTCATGTTGTGTCCACCTCTGGGGAGCTCAGAAAACTAGCTTCCCCCCTCCCCCTCCAGCTCTTGTAGCAGCCTGGTAGAGGTTGAACATCATTTTGCCTGTTACTGGGAGAGGCTGCCCCATCTAGGCATCTAGGTTGGGAGAGTGGTCAAGCCAGAGGAGAGAGGTGGCCAAGGATCCTTGCTCCTTCGTTTCTAGTGTTCTATCCACACAGGCTCCTGGCTGTGGGGTGGGCTTTGGGAGAGAATGTGTTCTGTTTGGAAATACCCGTGATCACTGGGAAGATACACTGAGCCAGAGAAATACAGGAATGATCAAGAGAAGGAGGAGGTAAGTGGGGAACAGAGGCCATGGTTTAACAGTGTCCTGCAAAGAACTCTTGATGACGGTCCAGAGGAGGCCTTGGACGTAGTCCTTAGGGGCTGGCATCAGCCAGGTTTTCTCCTGGGACCACTGGTCCCTCCCAGGAGTCCTTTGAGTGAGGTACTCAGGGTGAGGGCTATAGGTGGAGCATCCTTAGGAGGAAGGAAGATGTGGCTGTGAAGGGAAATGGTGAGCATCATCGGCCTGTCATCAGCTGTCACTCTTCAACATGGTCTGCTTGTCCTTCGTTGTTCAACATGGCTCTGTAGGTGTAAGTGCCCAAAGGGATTAGTGATGCCTGGGGAGGAGTTCCCCATGTGTGCCAGCTGCTTCTGACCCAGAATTCTTCCCGTCTGGACTTGGGCATGTGTGCAGGACAAGAGAGATTTTGTTTAGCTTTGAACATCTTCAAGTGGCTTGAGCCCCCTACTCCCATATTCTGAGCCCAGTTAAGAATCTCTCCAGTCTTCTTGTCATGGCTGGTCATGCATGCCTTGCTTTAAAAAGCAAAGCAAAGCAGGTGATCAGCACTTTCCCGCTCTGTCACCTTTTTCTCCAGCTGCCATGTTCTTGAGCTCCCTGCTACCCTGACACCCTGCACGGAATACTTGAACTGTGTGTGTGGTGTTTCTTTGGTGGCAAGCCTGGCTGCCTTTGTGTGTGTATGTGTGCTGTGTGGGGCTCAGGCCTGTTATGTGGCCCCTATGCTCTGAGCCATAAGGGTAGAGAGGCAGACTGGGTGGCCCTCTTAAAAGTGGAATTTTGCCTTTTATAGGATGCAGTGTAAAGTTCTCAGCACATACTGGTAATACAAGGATTTGGTGGTTTTTAGCAATATAGTAAGCATACGTATGTAAGTTTTTAGAATTGGTACTATAAGTGGAACGGCCAAGAGTTATTCCTGAGAACTTGGCTTACTAGATCAGTATCTGAATTGCAAATAATTTCCTATAGCTAACTCAGTTTGATTGTTAGTCCCAGCTATCTCAGTAGCCTTTTGGGTTCTTAATGGTTCATCTTTGGAGAGATAGCCAGGCCTGGTTCACGTTTTGGGGGCTCCCTAGACCACACCTTTCCAAGAAGCACAGTGAATTTACTCCTCTATCCACCCTACCCCCTACTCCCCCCTACCCCCCCATCCAGGGTGAGCAGCCAGAAAGGAAAGAGGGCAAGGTGGCCTTTTCTCTTCATTTGGGTGCCATGAATTCCTTGGTTAGGGGCTGTTTATAAAAGCTGAACTAATAAAATAGTCAGTAGCTAATAAGTGTTCAACCTAGTAATGACGAGTTTAAATCTTGATCAACAGTAATGTTTTAGGTAAAGAAACAGGCCTAGTAATTCAGTTGATGAACTGTTTATCTTCTCAGTCTAGATTTAATGAATTCAGGATTATATGCATAGTTGTTTAAGTAAGATTCCTGGTAGATGATTTGTAACCAGCAATCCACCTATGAATGTATCCCAAACCTTTAGAAGGCTTGGAAAAGTTTTTTAAGATAATGACTTAGTTTTGTAGCAAAAAGAAATTGAAGTTTAAAATGCCTCCTTGGAAATTAATTCAGCTGACTCAGCTACATTTTAAAAACAGTGGGTCCAAGAGACCCATGAACTCATCAAATAAAAGTCCAAATTCTCTAGAGGGATATTTTGAGTATTTCTATTTTATACTCATTTGGGGGCCATTGTAAACTTTGGTTTGAACAGGATTTTGAATTTAGATAATTTACCACTATTTAAATTGTACCAAGCTTTTACATTTTTGTGACCATATCTTCCAGGTGTGAATGAAGGAGGATGTTTTGATTGTGGTACTCCACGTATCCCTGTAGTGCCAAAACCAGTGATACTTTATTTGCTCCTATGGCAGCTTGTAGAGATAATACAAGTGGTTTTTCCTCATGAATTAAAATGCATAGTCTCTAAATGCCAGTATGTGGTGATGGGCCCTGTGCTGCCCTTCCTCTCTGGGAGTATCTTTGAACTGTCTGGGGCCTACACAATTCTGAGAGCCACTGCACACCAACCACAGGACCCCAGAGAAGTATACGCTTGGGCACATGTGTATGCAGTTGATTATTCAAACGCAGGCTCTCTGGACATCCGTGGGAAAGTGTTACATTTATTTGCAAAGTTTACATTTTTGAGCTCACAGTTATGAAAAGTATGACCCATTATTAGCTAATGCTTTTTAGGCAGGTGAGGATGGGTGTTTTGTATTTTGCTTTGTTTTGTTTTGACAAATGGATGAGTTCTGTCTTGAGTCCTGGGAATTTCTGCTATTGGTTGGGCACAGGATCATTCTGTTTTTCCCAATCACGTTTGCATTGGAATGTTGTTAGGTAGCATTGTAAATAAAAGAATAGGTTATATAATAGAGATATGACACTTGAAATTTTACTTTAAAAAAATCTATAGCTCTACATATATATTTAGTTATATCACCTGACAGATTCTTCTGCACAGTGTGGAGATTGTTTTATACCACAGATTATTTTTATAAAGTCTAGTGAGTTTGAATGGGAATGATTTTGTAATCAGACTAATGAGCTTTACCTTTCAGGATAAATGTACACTGGAGTGTGAGTGGTGTGGAGCTTTTACCTAGTGTTCATATGGATTCTCACGATACACTGGCAGATGGGAGGCCATTTATGGGTCTTGTTTGGCCAAAACTCCACTTGAAGCTGTGAGGGACAGTGATGCTTCTGCTCAGCTCCCTGCAGATTGGGTGGCAAGGGGCTGAGGAGAGGCAAGAAGAGCCTGCGGTGTGTTTTACATTTGTGCTTCCTCCTGAGATTTCTTCTGAACAAAGCGTTCTGAAGTTAGAAATGAGTTTGTGAATTCCTATTACAGGATGTAGTCATATGAGGGTGTTTTGAGGAACAGAAATCATATGGGAGTGTAGATTGGAGCAGGTTGGGATGATTAAGATTCAGGCTATAAACAGTTATAATGAGAGTTTGGTGATTTGAGGAATCCACAAAACTGAATTATCTAGGACCAAATTTTCCAGTTTTCAGGACAGAATTTCCAGTTGACTAATTATTCAGAATAGGAGGGTGGTGTGTGGACACAGCAATCAACTTAAATGGTGAGCTGCCAGGCACATTGTGTCTTTTCTGGTTGGGGCCTCTTGGACACACGAGTGCTTGGGGCAGCTCCCTGCTTTCATCTATTGCATCCAACCAGGAGTGCTCTGAGGAAGTTCAGAGCCCCATACCAGAGGGCATCTTCCAGCTGTCACATAGCCCTTCCTGCTCTTCCTAAAAAGGTCAGCATGACTACCACGATATGGGAGGTGGTCTTCATGTTATTAGCCTTTTTATTTTGGGGTAGAGAGTAGATGGCTATTTGGGTGAGCCTTTTGGATGGTGCGATACAGGGAAGGTGAACGATGAAGCTGATTCTTTGTATCGTCACTGCCAGTCCTGAGGCCCAGCTGAAGGCCTGTCCCCCGGCCCTGGGCTGCTGCACTCAGAACTATACTGGTTGGGACAGTTTTGTCAGGAGAATCCCTGATGTGTCATTTTAAACGAGCTGTGGTTTTTCTTCAGTTTGGTTCAGAGTGAAGTTTTACACTTGACCCCTTTTGTACTTTGGATAAATATAGTTTCAGCAGGTCCAGTAGCACTCGAGGAACTAGCCTGTCATTCCTTTCCCTGCTCCCTGTGAAAGAACATTTCTCTGCTTTCCAGCCACGTGTCTTGGAATGTAATTTTGTTGTGCCTTTGTTTTTGTCACCTGCCTTCCCCCAAAAGCAACTGCTGTAAGCTTTTTTCTACTTGTCTTTTCTAGCCCAAAACCCTACCTTTTTCCTTTTTCCCAGCTGTAATTTCTGGATGCAGTTACATGCTCCAGGTATTTGAAGAACCAGTTACCTCAGACCTCATGTTGAACAGTGTCACCATCTGGGTCCTCTCGATACTGCAGGCTTGTAACATACACATGCAGGAACCCTGCCAAGTACGGGCACTTATTTGTTTTAAAGTTAAACTCTTCCCAAGGACTGAAAAGGGGGCTTCTGGCAAGCTCTTCACTGCACTGTGGTGGGATAGGTCTAGAGTGTCATCTGAACGGTGCTTCCTGGGTTCCTCTCTGAATTCTGCCATTTTCAGTATTCTCGAGTCTGAATAGGCAAAGTGATTCAATTGGCTGGTCTTGCACACAAATCAGTTCCAAAGATGAGCTCTTTGTAACACATTTCCAGTCACTACAACTCAAATGTGTAGAACATTCCTTTAAATGGCAGGATTAAAAAACCCACCATCCACCACTGTGCATTTTGGGAAGATGTCTGTAGCATATGTTGCTGTGAAATTAGGCCTTGCGGGATACGGCTGTTTGTCATTTTGATGTATTTTAAATAAATATATATATATATATATATTTTTAAAGAGCCTTTTTTACCAGTTCAAAAAGTTTAATTAACCAGCAGTCACCACATCTGAATTTTTGTCTCTGGGGCATAGATGGCAGACCAAGATAAAAAGTGGTAACTCAGCCATAAGAGCGTGGGATGCCTGCCTGGGCTGTCCTGCTGACCATGGGATGCCAAGGTCAGTATGTTCCCAGTGGGTTCTGATCAGCCCTCAGAGTGTTTGGTCTCTGCCCTGATCAGTGGACTGTTGACTTCAGTCCCTGCAAGTGCTTTAGCCCAAGTGGGGTTTTCTCAGAGCACTGCCACAAGCTAAGTGTATGTTTAGCCAAATAATTTCTCCATTAAGGGAAAAATGCGCTCATTCAAATGTTACCAGCAGTGACAGAGATGAGAGTAGGAAAGATTAGGCAACATCGGGGTTTTGATTTGGAAAGTGTCCAGGTCACTGTCAAAGGCCGTCTGAGAGCCAGTGATCACAAAGATATTCTTAGGAGACCTCATCTGGAAGTGTTAAGACCTCCTGTGAGTGGAGGGATTGCTAAAATGCCAGCAGCTTTTTCCCCCCATTTTTTTTCTAGAATTCTGTAAAAATGCAAAGAAAATTGGGTGGTACTTAAGAATTGAGGGTGAGGGTTACCGCAGAATAGAAGCATACTTCTAGATTTCAGTTCCATACCACAAATCCACACAATGCCATTTTTCAACTGTACAAAAGAATCTGCTTATGAATTTGACATGATCTTAGTGGTAGCGTCAAAGGGCCGAATTTTTCACCTGTTAATATTTTTCCACATTTGTCCTTGAATCTGAGTAACTTTACAGTACTGTAAATTTAACTTACATTGAGTTTGATGTCAATTCTTGTGAAAAGAGCTTCTGCATGTAACAGATACACAGTTAAAGAACACAGCAGAATACAAATTTTGCAGGATGAATTTTGGAACCAACAGAAAATGTCACCTCTCATTTGCCATCTTTATGTATCAGTTTTACGAGCTACTTCTAAATTTGTACATTATGTGTAAGGAAAAGAAGGAAAACCCTAAGACTCGTCTAACTTAGTGGAGAATATGTATGTCGGGTTTAGGATGGATAGTGAAGTCTTACTGAGCTGTGTTATCTAACTTGTATATAACAATTGTAATTAAAAGTCTGGATTCACCTGTTTCTTGCGGTTTAAAACAATGAGTAATTACAAACTCTGGAAATGTGACTAGTATATGACTTTAAGGCTGTAGAAGTGAGGAAGCTCTTCAAGTGCTAAAAATAAAGACTTTTAGTTTTTGGCTCAAATTCAGTAAGTACTGTTTGTATACCAGGATATGTGAGATGTAAATGTAATAGGTCACTTTTCACCCTTGTAGCTATAAAATAAAAATTTTGTAGAACAGAAATAGCTTGTACTACTGAATTAACAAAAGTTATACTAAAGTATCATGTTAAAAAATATATATATATACACACACATACACACACACACAGAGTTAATCTTGTTGCTGTTACCCTGTCTGGATTTGAAGAGTGTGCTGATATATATATAAATATATATATCACACACATACATATATATTATATACACGCACACATCTAAAATGGCCTAAAGCAGACATCCATGTAATTACAGTTGCAAAATGAAGACATTTTGGAAAGAACATTGTATCATAGTTCATTCATTTGCAGTGGATCTTTGTTCCTTTTTACTGTGGTAATTTTAGAAATGAGTGTCAAGTTTGAAATTAGATCTGCTAAGTTGGGGTTTTGCTGCTTGAACTCTGCACTGGGTCCTCAAATAAACCGATGTGAATGTAGTTTTTCCCCCTGTGTGAAGAAGCAGCCACACCCCAACAGAATAGGAGGAAAAATCTAGAGCTATTTCAAGTTTTATCTTTTTGTATATGAAAATAAAATAATAATAATAAAACTACCCTGTTGTCTTTCTTAATCACATGTCAGGGGATTGAAGTTTCTTTTCATGGGAATTAGAAATATATACAGTGGTGTTCTCCACCTACAGGGCCGTGAGTTCCTGTTGGGTACACATGCAATTGTTAATGGCTGAGTGCCTAATCTGTCATGGTCCTATGGTCCTGGAGCTCAGCATAGGTCTTCATTTCTGCCCTTCAGAAGCTCAGGACCTAGTTGGAGACACTGTGGGTTTCTCCTAAATGGACTGTCCTGGGACCCGGGGTAAGTTCCTGTATGGGAGGGGTATCTTTTCCAAATCTCCCAAGATTCTGGTACCTCCCCACCTACCCTGTCCTATACATTGTGGACAACCCTGAGCAATATTTTTGTAAGTGGAGCAGAGAAGCCTAGAAAATCACTTATTCAAGGCTACTGCAGAATAGAGGCTCTGTCATTTCTAAACATGGCTGAGTATCCAGGTCACTTATAAAAAATATAGTCATGGGGCACTACCCGAGATCTGAATCAACTAGCCAGGTCTCCTGTTTTAGAATTCCTGACTTACCTCACAAGATGAAAACATGGTTCCCTGTTAACAAAATAACGAATCTCTACAGCCTAAGAAAACTGGAAAACCCCAGAAATTACCTCGCTGCTTTCTATAGTAACACAGGATTTTTTTTGCCTTTGACTAATATTTGCTACGCCAGCTTTGAATCCTCCTTCTGGTAGGGTCAATGGCTTTTTATTCATGCTTTAATATGAGAATTAACCTGTTTGGAACTCTCAGAGAATGAAATTTTATGAAGGCACCCTTTATTTAGGGACCAGGTGTCCAGCTTTGGACTATTTCTGCTCTCTCAGATTTAGATAGTTCACCTTTTATTAGTGAGTGGCCGTAATAAGTGCAGAGAAGGAGAGGAAGGCTAGCATTGTTGAAAGAGGACCTTACAGCTAGAAATGCTGGAAGGTTGGTTGGACCAGAGGGTTCATCTGGTCACACTTCTTCAGCAAGGGAATTCCTTCACCAGAAGAACCTGGACACAGAAGCTGATTTCTAAAAACAGGCTTGCTCAAGTGAGCAAGTAGGAGAGGGTTCAGGGACCATTAAACTTGTCCTCCCACTCCTTCCCTTAATCACTGGGTCTGGATGAGGAAAAGTCACCTACCATTTCTCTCTCGTTCTGGTGTTTAACCAACCACGACGCTTAGGAGGGCCTTGAGAAATACCCCTTAAATGAATGTATCTATTTAGTAAATTCAAGTAGAAGCTGCTGAGGTGGCTTTGAAACCTACAGATATGCCCATGTTGTCTGATTGTATTTGGTGGGACTCTTGGTTGCAAATGACAGAAACCGTAAACAAAAAGGGGGTTTCACTGGAAGGATCCTGGGGCAAAGGGCCAGCCAAGTGTTGGGTAAAGGTAAGCCACTTACGGGCTTCAGGAGTCTTGGCAGCCAGGGTCACCACATTGCAGCCTTTCACTTACACCTCAGCATTTCTTCCACTCTTGCTCTGTGCAAGACCAGATGCATCTGCTCCTTTGTCCACTTAGCATGAAACAAAGCTACAGATGGTACCAGAGTTTCATATGTCACAGCTCTGCCACCTGAAGAGACTCCGGATCCACAATCCCTGGAAAGATTCTACTTGACCTAGCTTGACCAATTAGGGTCAGAGGTGCAGGAGATTACACAGAATGACTTTATAATAGGTTTTCCTGGGTAGGGACGTAGGCCCATGAAACTGTCAAAACAAGACAGTTCTTTAGCTGGTTGTTAGAAAGGGCCTCCTGCTTAAGTCCATGTGGGGTGCTGCAGATTGTGCTGCAAAATGAACAAAACCCATTTATTTTGAGCACAAGTGCCCCAAACATACCCTTACTCCACCAGCAGGCCTTCAGCAGTCTGGATTTTATATTCTAGCAAGATAAAATAGGACTAATAAAAAATCGCCAACGTTTACAGAGCACTTAATGACATGATTCTTCCCTAAATGCTTTACGTGGTGGATGCCTGGGTGGCTCAGATGGTTGTGTCTGCCTTCAGCTCAGGTCATGTTTCCGGGGTCCTGGGATTGAGTCATGCATCTGGCTCCCTGGTAAGCAGGGAGCCTGTGTCTCTCTGCCTGCCACTCCGGCTGCTTGAATGTGCTTGCTCTTTCTCAAATAAATAAAGTCTTAAAAAAAAAAAATTACATGGTAACCTTTAATCCTCACAAGAGCCCTAAGGTCTAATCATCTTCATCATAATTACTTTTGCTTATTTAAGTATAAATAATATTTAGTGTATATTTTTCATATATGATATTATTAGCATTCCTATCTAAAAGAGGAAACAGAACCCCTGAAAGGTGAAGTAACACACCCAAAGAGGAAAGTAGTGGAGTGGGTGTCCAAACCCCTGCACTCTGATTGGAGTAGTGTCTTGTCAAGACACTCCTTAGGGAGGTGCAAAGCTATTTTCATATAGGAAAACAGGACTTGTAGGCTGTGACCTCAAAGCCAGGTGTCCTGAGGACATCCAGCGTGGCACAGGATTTGGAATCAGACCTGAGTTGGATTGGCGGCTCTGAGGCCCTCCTGTAACCACGTGCAGTGTTTACTCACCTGTCACGGGGGGCTAAAGGTATTTTCTTCTCAGGACTGCATGTGCACACCACTGCGCCCGCAAGTGCCGCGCCTCCCACTCGTCGCCGGATCCAGCGAACCAGGGGTGGAGCGGGTGGGGGGCGGCTTCACTCGCGCCTCCAGCCTTGACAGCAGGGGGCTCCCGAGGCCCTCAGCGGGGAGGCTGTGCGCCTGCGCTCTGCGCATCCCGGGTCTCCAGGCCGGTCCAGACCCGGCAACGCCGGGGTGCGCATGCGTGCCTCGGTCCCGCGGTCGCGATTGGCTAGCAGGCGCCAGAGCTGCTGTGCGCACGCGCGGCCGCAGAAGGCAGGTGCTCCGGGCATGGCTGCCAAAAGTTTTGCTTCCCGCCTCGGAGGCTCCGGGCGCTCTCTGGGCGTCTTCGTGGCCGGAGCTGCGGTGGGCGCCGCGGGAGGCGGGTTCGCGGCCGTGCAGTGGCTCGAGAGGCAGAGCGCCGAGGCGGCGCCGGCAGTGAGGGAGCCCGACGGTAAGTCCGAGGGCCTGCGCCTCCTCCTCCTCCTCCTCCTCCGGCCCGGTCTCGGGCTGGAGTCCTACCCCCGGCGCCAGTCGCCGCCTCGACCTGCGGCCGCGGGCCCGGGGCCCTCTGGTCTTCCCGCCGGGCCTCCCCGCCCCGCTTGGGGCCTCGCCAGCCTCCTGCGCGTCCCTCTCCGCCGTCGTTTTCTCGTCTTCTGCCCCCGAGGTTGTCCCCTGTGTGTTTCCAAGCCTGTGACGTCCGTGGGGTCGTTAGTTCACAAGGGCTCGGAGCGTTTGTCCTCCGCCGTATACACAGTCCGGTACCTGGCACGAACTGACAGTACGCGTGGGTCAATGGCTACGTTAACGCCTGGGGTGAGCAGATTAATTGGCCTCATTTTGTCTCCGCCCAAGTGAAGAGTACCCGCGGTAACCCTAAAAATGAATCCATCAGGTTATTTTATCAGCAAAAAAAAAAAAAAAAAAAAAAGGGAGGGGGGGCTTATTCGGGAAGAGCAGAGGACAAGCGAGCTATGGCAAAACCGGAGGCAGGTCGAGCGACCCAAGGAGAGGAGCTTTATGCAGAAGCGGAGGCAGTTGGGGCAGGTTGTTTTGAAAAGTCTGCGGGAGAAAAGTAGCAGTTCAGGGTGATGAGTTTCTCGTTGGCTGAGTGGCAGGGGTGTCAACTTGTAGGATTTGTACTATCCTTGGGGGCCTCTAGTCTGTGATTCTTTCCTCCTGACAGTTCTTCTGTCCGGGTCTGTAATTCACAGTGTTTCTGTAATTGACTTGGAGTAGGGTGGCTTCCCCCTCCTAGCCTCCCCTTCTAGCTTCCAGAGCCCACTTTCCTGAGGTTTCTCTATTCATTTTCACACCTACTAGCCCTTCTCCAAAGTATATAAATCCTCACGCTACCAGGGGTACCTTATATTTAACAATGAAAATAAGCTCATGCTCATTTTTTAACTTTCCCTGACATGCAGATTTTTCTTGCTCCTTCTGATACTTCGCATCTAGCAAGAGAACTACTGGGGTAGGTTGAAGACCTGGAGAAGGGATCAAGAGAGGATTATTTTGAAGCCGATTCCTTGTTAAATGTGTGCTTGGTTTCTCCCACTAGGAAAAGTAAGACCAGTTTTACTATTTTGCTGCAGTGCACATCTCTTCTTCAGTTCCAGAACGATGGATGATAGTCTTTTAAAATATTTATAGGGGATCCCTGGGTGGCTCAGCGGTTTGGCGCCTGCCTTCGGCCCAGGGTGTGATCCTGGAATCCCGGGATCAAGTCCCATGTCGTGCTCCTGGCATGGAGCCTGCTTCTCCCTCTGCCTGTGTCTCTGCCCCTCTCTCTCTCTCTCTCTGTCTATCATGAATAAATAAATAAAACCTTTAAAAAATAAAATGTTTATAAAAGGCTGTGTTTTGTCCCCACACTGTCTTAAAATGTAATGAGGAGGTAGGCTTTCTCCCATTAAATCATATCAGTGACTAGTAATGATGGGTTTTTCTTTTGCTGCTTTTGTTGAATACATGGTACTTTGTGGGGCAGAGATTTGGACATTTGATGTGAAAGACCAGTAAGATCAGGTCCTTATTTAAAAGTTAATGGGGGGAATCCCTGGGTGGCTCAGTGGTTTAGCACCTGCCTTTGGCCCAGGGCGTGATCCTGAAGTCCCGGGATCGAGTCCCACATCGGGCTCCCTGCATGGAGCCTGCTTCTCCCTCTGCCTGTGTCTCTGCCTCTCTTTCTCTGTGGCTTTCATGAATAAATAAATAAATAAAATCTTAAAAAAAGAAAGTTAATGGGATAGCTGCAGTTTATTTTGTTAAAACTACATGACTGATTGTAAGCAAAGCCTGCTATCTCTTTTCTCTGCCTTGGAAATAATTGCAAAATGAGATCTGATGGATTAGACTTTTGAGCCAGTCCTTTGTAAGTCTGACCCCTCTCCCTTTACTGAGTTTTTTGTTTCTAGTAAGAGTTACTAATTATTTGTTATTTTTGTCTCCCTCTCCCCATTTTCATTTTTAGGTTCTGCAGAAAAGTCTCTCTTGGAACAATTTGGAGTCCCTTTAACTGGAACAGAGACTAGGCATTACACTAATCATGCCTTGTCTTATGATCAGTCAAAGCGGGTGCCCAGATGGGTTCTTGAACATATATCCAAAAGCAAGATAATGGGTAGGTGGTTAGAAGTAAAGGCATTGATGAAAGGTATTTCCAAATTTAGAACAAGAAGGATTATTGATTCAACCTTTTTCACATTACAGCACCTTTAGAAAATGATGATGTAAAAAAAAAAAAAAGAAAAAGAAAATGATGATGTATGTTAGCTCACTTAGATAAATGGACCTACTTGGTAGCCAAGGAGCTCCAGACTTCCCAGCTTTCTAAGGGGCTGAGAGGATCAATCAATATCTCGACATATGAGTTGGAGGCTCTGTCCTAAATATTACTACAACTAGCACTATTTGTTCATTAATCTCCACAAATAATTTAAAAATGCCTGCCACATGTCTGGCACTGTGTTGAGCGTTGGGACCAGAGCAGATAGTCTCTATGGTCTTGGCACTTTGAGGTATGTGGGGTGTGGGTTGACCTATCAAACAAATAATCATGAATGTATAATTATTATTGGTAATAACTGTTCTAAAGGACAAGTGATTGCAAGTTGGGTTAGTATAAATAGGGAACAGTAAAGAATGTGATGAGCGATGATGTAGGAGAACCTGATTTTGATTAGCAAGGCTTCTCCAAGAAAGTGGCTTGGAGGGTGGATGGCTGTTACCTGGGCACAGGAGTTGAGTGGTCCTTGGATTGTGGACAAGAGCATTCCACACAGAAAGAAAAGCACAGCTGCATCTCTGAAGGCCCCAGTGTGAAGAGTTTTGGTTCCTTTAGGGAACTAAAAGAAGGCCAGAGTGGCCAGAGCAAGGGAGAACCTGTGAAATAAGACTGGAGAGGTCGGCAGGCATGTAAATCTGTTCCTGGTTGTATTTTTTATATGTTTTTATGTCTTGGTGGATTCCTGTAATTAAGGTGATCAGACTTTGACGTTTAATGTTAAGTTGATTTTTATGTATGTTATTCTACTTTCCTTAAACTGTTAACTACTTGTCTTGCCTTTCACTCATAATAAGGATTACCAATTTAATAGCCGATTTTATTTTCATTTATTGGTTACCAATGAAAGTTAATATTTTGTGAATTATTCTTTGTGAGTTATTTTTACCATTTTCAATTGGGATATTGTTTTTTGAATTGATTTGTGGGGGTATTTTATGAGATAAAGTGTTACCTTTTTCATAGTGTTTTATTCATATTTTATTTGCCTTTCAGTTTGCTGTAAGGCCTGGATTTTGCTTGCTGCTAGAAGGAAACTGATGTAGTTGGAAACTTCATCATAGCAGTTGAGAGTTGATTATAAACTTATATCAAGAGAAACTCGATTTAGTCTCAAGCCTAATGAAATTCATTAGGCCTTTAAATACAAAACTTTTTCCAAGATGTAAGGAATTTCAGCTTTACTAATTTTATTCTGCTATTAAATTACCATTTTCAGAGGCATATAAGAAAACACTGTATTTCACATTGTAAATCCTGTGGGCTGTGTACCTTGAAAACAGGAAGCAGTATATTTGAGATTTACTTGATTTTAGTTTTTTTTTTTTTTTTTTTAAGATTTTACTTATTTATTCATGAGAGACACACAGATGCAGAGACATGGGCAGAGGGAGGAGCAGGCTCCCTGTAGGGGCCCAGTGCGGGACCTGATCCCAGGCAAAGGCAGACCTGAGCCAAAGGCAGATGCTCAACTGCTGAACCACCTAGATGTCCGTACTTTATTTTAGTATAAAAAGTCTTTGTTTTCAGTAATGACAGACTAGATTACTCAGACTAACTGCTAAAAACAAGAAGAAATGTTAGTAGTAGTATGTAAGAAGTATGTAGGAAAAAAAATCACTTAAAAAAAGAGTCAGCATGATTGTGGTGAATTGCCAAGCCAATGTCTAAGGGAAAGCCAGAATCCAGAGAGGTAAGAGTGGTCTTGGTAAACCAAAACCACATTGCTTTTGATTCTGCACCTTTGCAGGGTGAGGGAGACCGAACATGAGTCATAAGACTCCTCTACGGTAGATTATCTTATAGGAGACCCTCCCCACATTAGCCTAGAACTCCAAAGGGCTGTACCCTGTGGGGAGGAAGGGGAGGCTAGAACTAACCTGCCTGCTTACCATAGGAGACCATGTGGAAGGTTTTCTTGGCACTGAGCTGAAAGGGTCGAAAGGAAAATAAAAAGTTTGTTCCAGAGAAGTGGAGGCCACAGACTGGCTATCATGTAGACTTATAGCCCAAAGCCATGGAGCCTGTATAGATCAAGTCCTTAAGCCGTGAAATTGGTATAACATGGTCCTCCACTGGCTGTGCCTCCAGATAACCTAATAGAAACAAATTTACATTTACCTCAATGAAGAGATCTTTATCCCACAGATGAATTTTCAAAGGCAGTGAGCACCAGGCAGAGATAACCAGGCATATAAGGAAGTGATTCCAGTGATAATAATATGTAAGAGAAGTTCACTAATAGTTCTTTTATTTTTTTTTCTTTACAAAGTGGTTCTAAAAAGCTAGGTATCAGATCATTTATTCTGTCTTGGGATCTGATCATTTGAAATTTTTCTGGCTGAATGAGATGACATTGGAATCAGTAACTTCATTGGTCTCCATTTAAAACTTTTTGAGAAGCAGCCTGTGTTCTGTTTATTCCTATCATTTCTGTAATTTTACAAGATGTGGCCTAATGACAGTGGAAAATGTAGTATTGGGATTTTCTCAAGTCCACTGTGGCAAACTATTCTGGAGGTGTCAGAATATAAATAAAATTGAGATTTTTTTTCCTTCCCATATGTTACTCAGATATTTTGTTTTAGGAATTTCTGAATTGAATTCATAACCTAAATGTTTTGTCATGGCTTAGGAGGCAGCAAGCAAGATATCACAGACACTCTCCCCCTTCCATAGGCTCTGCTTGCCCAGAACAAATTGTTTCATGACTATATATATATCCATTATTTTAGTACATAAAAACTTGTCAAATGTATTTGCACAAAATATGATACATGAGGGTCTTTTTAAAAAGCAAGAATTTATTATGTAGGTAAGCTTTTTATATAGTTCAGCTATTTAATTGGTCATTGTTTTTACTTAAATACTATCCAGAGGATTTTTTTGCCTTTAATTGGAAAGACTAGAAACAGAAGTATATGAGATAGCTACACTGTATGAAAAGCATTCTTTCCTAGACTAGTCCTTGCTAAATTCAGATGAGGTATCTGAACTATCCCAGGAACTTGAGACATGCATTCAATCACTAAGTACTAGCTGCTCAGAGAGATACTAGCCAGCAGCAAACAGCTTGCCTTGCTTAGAAAATCTTGAGGGATATTTGTCCACTGATAACTTACCATTTTGTGTGTTTTTCTTCAGGTGATGCCAACAGAAAACATTGTAAGTTCAAGCCTGATCCCAACATCCCACCAACCTTCAGTGCCTTCAATGAAGACTATATTGGGAGCGGGTGGTCACGAGGACACATGGCTCCAGCAGGAAATAACAAATTTTCATCTGTAGGTATATATTTTGGGAAGGATGGGAATGTGGGGCTGATAGTCTGTATACCATAGGACTTGGGCATTAAAAGCATAGGAGTCAAACCTTAAAATTTGAGAATTACTACTCTTATTTTGTATTTTCCTTTCTGACGTAATTCCTTTTTTTGCTCAGATAATGAGATATTCTTAAACAAGTTGAAAAAGTAAAGCTAAATGCTATATGTAAAAGAGAACTGGAGAGCTCTGAGGAGCTAATTATATATTCATTTTTATTTTGAAAAATTTCAAAAATTTCAAAAATTTCAACCCTGTAGAAGGGTTGAGAGTACAGAAAAAACATTTTTGTCTATAGAAAAATTGAAAAGATAGTACAGCAAACACTTTTTTTTAGGAAGGGGGAAGGAGCAGGGAAAGAGAGAATCTTTTTTTTTTTTTTAAAGATTTATTTGTTTATTTATTCATGAGAGACACAGAGAGAGGCAGAGACATAGGCAGAGGGAGAAGCAGGCTCCATGCAGGGAGTCTGATATAGGACTCAATCCCGGGACTCCAGGATCACACCCTGAGCCAAAGGCAGATGCTTAACCGCTGAGCCACCCAGGTGTCCTGAGAGAGAGAATCCTAAGCAGACTCTACACTTAGTGTGAAGCCTGATGCAGGCCTCAATCCCATGACCCTGAGATCACAACCTGAGCCAGAGTCAAGAATTGGATGCTTAACCTACTGAGCCACCGAGACGCCCCAGCAAACCCATTTTGATATGTTTTCTTTGTATATACGTACATATGTATGTATGTATATGAAAAATCTTTTTTAACCATCAACAGTAAGTTGTAAACATCATAACACTTTATTCCTAAATAGATTACTCAGAATATTGTGTCGTCTAAGAATGACAATATTGGTATATATGACAAGACTATCATACCAAGAAGTGTGTGTATATGTATTTTTGAATATTTGTACAGTAATCTTTGATATACAGTTCATACTCAGGTTTGCCAAATTGTCACAATTGTGTTCTTTACAGCTTTTTTTTTGATTCAGTATTCAGTCATGAATTATATACTAAGTTGTCCTGTCTCTCTAATCTCCTTTACCTTAGGGTAAGTTATCTGCCAATAAAAAGGAGAGAAATATCTTTTATGACATGGATATTTATTGCATCAATCGTTGGTGATTATTGTCATTAAGGTAGTGGTTTTTAACCTCAGATACTCATTATAATCACCCAGGGATGTTTCAAAAAATCCTGATGCCCAGACCTAGAGCAATTAAATCAGAAACTCTAAGGAGTGGAACCTAGACACCAATATTTTAAAGTTTCCTGGGTTATTCCAGTGTGCATTCAAGGTTGAGAACCACTGCTTGAAGAGAAGATAATTGATGGCATTGGTAGTTAATACAGTTCAGTAGAAGGAAGTGATAGTGACAGCCTGGTATTTATGGGTCAGGAGTGTGAAATGAATGAACACAGTGGCCAGAGATTGAGAAGAACAAAGGATTCTTCTCTGCCACTTTTGAACTAATATGTTTGTATTGTATTCCTTAAATAAATTTTCTATAAGTTGACCTTTGTGGAGAAACTCTTTGCCAGAGGCTGAAAGCCAGAATTTATCCTTTAGCCTTATAATAGAAACTTTTTCGTAGAGTCTGCATTACAGGTTTGAATTTTAAGAAGTGCAAAGAAAGCTGGCACACCAAACTACTTTTTTATATCCCTTTTTTGAATAATCGTTATTGAGCTTTCTGACCTGGAATAGCTGTGACTTCCATTTATTTAAACAAGTAGTCATTGTAATTGCCTAGAGCTCACATATAAGGAACTGGCCTTCTATGTCTCTAAAATCTCAAAGGGGAAGGCATTACTTTGCAGGTTACTATTTTTATTTCTTTTCACAGAAAGCCATGGCTGAAACTTTTTATCTTTCTAATATTGTACCTCAGAATTTTGATAATAATGCTGGATATTGGAACAGGTGAGTGGTGAGAGTTTTAAAATGTGATTCTGTGGGCGATGAATGATGTGCCAGGAGAATGTACTAGTGTACTCATTAACTGTTTCTCTTTTTTTATCAAAAGCTAGCACTACTGAAGGTAAGTACTTTGCTGTGTGTTGGGAGTTCAGTTGTCTGTGGGAGTACAGACTTCAAAACAGCCAGGCATATTGATCCTATTTGCCACCGGCCAGAAGTCAAGTCAAACTGCTCAAAATATTGTACTGAGGAAGAGATTTTTGTGTATGTCCAGAGGACACCATCTTTTTTTCTACTTGTATTTCAAGAGTTGCTGAGCCTTTAAAAAAAAAAAAAAAAAAGTTTTGGTACAGTTAAACATAACTGTTAACCAGTTTTTGATAAAATCTATAACTATAAAATCATGTGGGCTTTTTTGCAAGTTTCTTGACACTTCTAACGAGTTCTGTCAGGGATCTCTTTAAGCATCTAAAACTAGCACTGATTGAGATTGTTTTAGGCTATTACATTTTCCTCAAACTACTTTGTGGTTTAAAATAATTAAGAAAGCACCCACACTCAAGATGAACAGTTGTCAGTCATGGCTACACATTTGTTTTGTCTACATACCCTCTCTTCCCCCACTCATTATTTTAAGCAGGTGATAGCTAAGTTATTTTATCTATAAATGTTTTAACATATTTTTAGAAGATGAAGAGTTTTTAAAAATAGAAACAAAGCATGATTATTGCCTCTAAAAAATTAAACAGTAATGCCTTATTGCCAATTTTACAACTTAGTGTTCCAATTTCTCTGATCGCCCTTAATTTTTTTTTTTTTCTGGTTGATTGGTTTGAATCAGAATTTGAACAAGGACCACACATAGATATGTTTTTTTTAGTACTTTTAAAAATCTATAGGTGAGGATGCCTGGGTGGCTCAGTGGTTGAGCATCTGCCTTTGGCTCAGGGTGTGATCCTGGAGTCCCGGGATCGAGTCCTGTGTCAGCCCCCCTGCATGGAACCTGCTTCTCCCTCTGCCTATGTCTCTGCCTCTCTCTCTGTGTCTCTCATGAGTGAATAAATAAATAAAAAAATCTTTAAAAAAAATCTGTAGGTAGTTTCTCTTCCTGTTTTGTTTTAGTTTTTGTTTTTGTTTCTGTTTTTTTTTTAACCTTGCAGATTATTTGTTGAGGATCTGGGATTTTTGTCTTATGTAGTTTCCTCTTTATTTTGTCTGGTCGCATACCTGTGGAAACATTTAACATTTTCCTTTCTTGGGACACCTGGGTAGCTCAGCTGTTGGGCGCCTGCCTTCGGCTCAGGTCATGATCCCGGGATCTGGGATCGAGTCCCGCATTGGGCTCCCTGTGAGGAGCCTGCTTCTCTCTCTGCCTGTGTCTCTGTCTCTCTTTTTAAGTCTGTCTCTCATGAATAAATAAATAAATCTTCAAAAAAAAAAAAAAACACCAAAATTTTCCTTTCCCAAGGAATATATTTTTGGGAGGGTAATTTACCTTATAATTAGGCATATATGCTGTGAGTTACAGTACTGTTGATTTTACTTTTCAGATAAGGAAGTTGAGGGATGATAACATTCATTGTTATCTCTCATAAATCTCTCCCATCTGCAGTATAAGAAAGTACATGTTAAACCTACTTGCCATTTTTATCTAGTAAATTAGCAAAACCATTTTTTTTTAAAGATTTTATTTATTCGTTCATGAGAGACACACAGAGAGAGAGGCAGAGACACAGGCAGAGGAAGAAGCAGGCTCCATGCAGGGAGCCCGATGCGGGACTTGATCCTGGATCCCAGGATCACGCCCTGAGCCAAAGGCAGATGCTCAGCCGCTGAGCCACCCATGCGTCCCAGCAAAACCATTTTTATTTTATTTTTTTTTTAAAGATTTTTATTTATTTATTCATGATAGTCACAGAGAGAGAGAGAGAGAGGCAGAGACACAGGCAGAGGGAGAAGCAGGCTCCATGCACTGGGGGCCCGATGTGGGATTCGATCCCGGGTCTCCAGGATCGCGCCCTGGGCCAAAGGCAGGCGCCAAACCGCTGCGCCACCCAGGGATCCCCCAGCAAAACCATTTTTAAATGATAAATTCCGGTACTGTAAAGATTGCTGTGAAACTGGTGTCGTATTTTGGAGTTTATAGAGTAAATTGGTGCAATACCCTTAAAATATTGCTTTTGCGTATAATCAAATGTTATTAAAGTATAATCAGTAAGTAATTCTGGCCCTTGAAATTTATCCTAAGGAGTGTTGCATCATATAGGAAATGTTAGTATAAACCTAATTGCCTTACAATAGAAATGGTTAAATAAGATGTATCAACTTGTTGAAGTGGTATGTAACTCTTGAGAAAAGTTTGAGAACTACAGAATAGAAAGATAAGGGAGAAGATGAAACAGAATTTCAGTTCTAAAATGTATATTGAATGCACACATGGGATAATGTAGCTGGTTGTATGTATAATTTTTAAGTTTTCTTGTGCAGCAAAGAACTGGGAAAATAATTGTTTATATGGTTATAATGTTTTGTGCAATATTATCTTGTTCACATTCATTTGTCAAATTCAGCATTCCCTGTATCTTTCATAGGGATTTGATATGGTTTGCTTCTTTTCTGCATTTATGTTTGTGAGAATATCACACCATTTTTTACTTTGTTTTTCAGAATAGAAATGTACTGTCGAGAACTGACAGAGAGGTTTGAAGATGTCTGGATAGTATCTGGACCGTTGACCTTACCTCAGACTGGAAGTGATGGAAAGAAAACAGTTAGTTACCAGGTAGGGACATGTTTTAACATTCAGGCTTATGTTGTTTGTATGAGATTATAATTTCATTCTGTATTCTACTTTTTAATTTTATTTATTGAACACCTGTTGTTGGAATAATAGGCAGAGGGGATATACTGATGCATTAAAAAGCAAACACTGACTTAAAGGAGCTCACAGTTGAGAAAGGGAGAAAAAAAAAACAAAACAAAAACAAAAAAAGGGCGGGGGGCAGCCCTGGTGGCTCAGCGGTTTAGCACCGCCTTTGGCCCAGGGCCTGATCCTGGACACCCAGGATCGAGTCCCATGTTGGGCTCCCTGCATGAAGCCTTTTTCTCCCTCTGCCTGTGTCTCTGCCTCTCTTTCTCTCTCTCTTTCTCTCTCTCTCTGTCTCTCATGAATAAATAAATAAAATCTTAAAAAAATAAAAAAAATATAAAAAAGGGAGACAGACTTATTATCAGTTAATCACTCTTAAGTGTGATATGCTGTACTAGAGATAAATACATAGATGAAGGGGTATCATAAGAGGACTGACCAACTCTATTGGTGTGGGTTGGGAAGACTTAACAAGGAAGTTATTTTTGAGCTAGATCTTGACAGATGAGTCAAGACTAAACTGAATCAAAGAACAACCATAGCGTACACTTGAATCTAATGTAATACTGTCAACTATACTGGAATTAAAATTTTTGAAAATGAGGAGCAAAAAGAGTAAACTGAGTCAGGAGGGGAGCATGGGAATTCCAAAAGATGTAGCAGTGTAAGCACAGGATGTTTGTGATTAACAGCATAATGGAATTCAGGTATCATTGATAAAGATTGGAGCTGAGAGTACAAAAAAGTATGGATGCCTCAAAGTAGATGAGGATTTCTATGATAGGTAGGACAGGGGCCAGATAGTAAAGGGCTTTGTAGTCCATGAAGGTTTGGATTTTAATTTTTAGATAGTAAGAAGTCATACATTTTTTTTTAAGCATGGGAGACATTTGTTTTGGGTTTTATAAAGAGTATTCTGACAGCACCGTGTAGAGAGGTAGAGGTAGGTAAGGAAGGGGTGTGAGAGAGAAGTGAGAGATGAGGAAATGAATGGGACATTACTGCAGTGGTCCATATGAGAACAGATACAGGGCCAAACTCAAGCAACTGGAGTGAGGATGATAAAGGAATACAGGAAAGCATAACCACAAATTAACTCTTTGGGTGAGGACATTTAGATGGCAGTGAGTGAAAAAGTGGGAGGAATGGCTTTTCTTTTACACGCTTGAGTTTTTGTTTTTTTTTAAACAAAGGTTTTGGGGTGCCTGGGTGGTGGTTCAGTTGGTTAAGCATCTGCCTTTAGCTCAGGTCATCATCTCAGGATCCTGGGAAAATTGAGAATTGCATCTAGAGGGTAGCTGAATTGATACAGTGATGCTGTGAGTTCTGTACAGGGTGGGGAACCAAGTGGAGTGAGGAGGAAGAGGTGATACAGTTAGTAAAGAGGGATTGAAGGACTTCCTGTAGGTCAAAGAGATGTATTTGGAGGGAACACCTAGCTCAGCTCTATATTTAATAAATATTGATTAGGTTATATGATTACTTAAGAGTCTGTGATAAAACTGAATGACCTGAGAAACAGATTTAGGAAAAAAAAAACCCAAAACTTTAGGGTATGTTCTGTCCCACTTGATGAGTAAGTATCCAGGGTGTTCACATTGGTTCTCACAACCTCAGAATATTCCAGAAGTTCTTATGGGAGGGCAAGAATGGCAAAGGAGTCAGAATTTGAAGCAGATTAATTTCTCTCCTCTGATCAATTTGCTAATTTAATTTTAGTATTTTCTGTTACATTAGAAGAAAAAAATTGCTTAAAGCTTCCTATAGTTTCTTATTTTTAAAAAATGAGTTATTCTTGATCTTTGTTAAATCCTCTTTACTCTTACCATTGGAAAAGAGATTCTTCTGACTTTGACTCTTTTTTTTTAAAGATTTTATTTATTTATTTGAGAGAGAGAGAGAGCGCATGTATGTGGGCAGGCCTGGAGAGGGGCAGAGGGAGAAGGAGAAGCAGACTCCCCACTAAGCAGGGAGCCCGATGCGGGACTCAATCCCAGGACTCTGGGACCATCACCTGAGCCAAAGGCAGATGCTAAACCCAGCTACCTGGGTGCCCCCCTGACTTTGACCTTTAAACATTAAGTGATCAAGTTTTTTTTTTTTTTAAAGATTTTATTTATTTATTCATGAGAGAAACAGAGAAAAAGAGAGGCAGAAACACAGGCAGAGGGAGAATCAGGCTCCATGCGGGGAGCCCGACATGGGACTTGATCCCAGGACTCCAGGATCACGCCCTGGGCTGAAGGCAGACACTAAACTGCTGAGCCACCCGGGCTGCCTGATCAAGTTTGTTTTATGTGTGCTTTGCTTTCATAAAATTGAAAGCTTACTGTGTAGTAGAAAGTATATTGTTTTTCTTAAATTGGATATAATTTTTAAAAATAGAACTTACACAAAATATTATGTATCTGCCAGTTCTTTCTGCTCAGTGGGCCTAGAAGCAGTGATATGCAGTTTAGCAGTGAGCAATACCTTAAGACCAGATCTTGTTTCTAAAAAAAGCAACTCCTACTAGAAGAACTGGGCATGTGAGGAAGTGCCTGATTCCAGGGGTGGTACAGGGAAAGTACAAAATGGAACATCTTGTGCCAGAAAGCAAGAAGTGCTCAAATGGTGGGGACTTGTCAAAAGGACATAGACATCAACTTGCAGGAGTTCCACCTTACTGTGTCTGGAGCTATTTGGTATAATATAATTGACTATAGACCTATTGAGTTGAATACGAATCCTTCTTCTTTTTTTTTTTTTTTTTTAAGATTTTATTTATTTATTCATGAGAGACAGAGAGAGAAGCAGGCTCCCTCCCAGCAGGGAGCCTGATGTGAGACTCGATCCCAGGTCTCCAGGATCAGGCCCTGGGTTGAAGGCGGCGCCAAACCGCTGAGCCACCCGGGCTGCCGCGAATCCTTACTTCTAATTCATAAATAAATACATGAGTGTAAGGAAAAACTTCGGCTTACTGTGTAGAATGCCAACTAATAAATTTATAAGAATGAAAGAGTTAGAAAAAATCATTTTGGGACACCTGGGTGGCTAAGTGGTTGAGCGTCTGCCTTTGGCTCAGGGCATGATCCCAGGGCCTGGGATCAAGTCCCACATCAGGCTCCTTGTGGGGAGCCTGCTTCTCCTTTTCTGCCTGTCTCTGCCTCTCTCTGTGTCTCTCATGAATAAATAAATAAAACCTTAAAAAAATCATTTTGCGATCATCATGGCAATAAGGGATTCAGGCAAGAATCATCAGTGGATGCTAAAACTAGTGATGCAAGTTTTATGGGAAAGAGGAAGTTTATATAGTTAAAAGTCTCTCCACAGATTACTTATTTTTTTTAAAGATTTATTTATTTATTATTTATGATAGACATAGAGAGAGAGAGGCAGAGACACAGGAGGAGGGAGAAGCAGGCTCCATGCTGGGAGCCTGATGCGGGACTCGATCCCAAGACACCAGGATCGTGCCCTGGGCCAAAGGCAGGCGCTAAACCGCTGAGCCACCCAGGGATCCCCCACAGATTACTTATTAATAACAAAGCAAGAAATGGTAACTGTACGTGGAGAAACTGTCGTTAACCAAGTGATCAAGATTAATACTGTTAGTAATGGCATTACTGATAAGCTGTACTTCCTGGTGGGATGCCCTGAGAAGAATACAGGATCACTTCTGTGATATTTCTGCCAAAAAGCATAACATTGAATCTCACCATGCAGAAATACCAGGCAAACCCCACTGAGGGTCATTCTGTGAAACAGCTGCCTTGTACTCTTCCAAAATGTTAGCATCATAAAAGACAAAGGCTGAGAAACTACCTTGGATAAATGGAGACTAAAGAGTCCTGAAAACAAAATTCATTGTGTGATCTGAGGTCAGATCCTAGATCAGAATAGAAACGTGATGAAAGAGGACATTATTGGACAGTTGGCAACATTTGAGATACGTAGATTAGATCACTGTATGTTTTCAGTCTGTTAAGTTTATTGATTTTGATAATCATACTGTGATTATATAAGTGAATGTCTTTACTCTTAGGAAATACATCCTAGAGGATGTGTCTATGACTTATTTTCGAAGGGTTTATGGAAAAGAAAAATAGAGGAAAAGAGAGTAATAAAGCGTATTGGGCCAAGTGGTAACAGTTGGTGAAGCTGTGAAGGGCACACAGGTGTTCTTTGTACTAATCTTATAAATTCTATATTTGAAATTAATTGAGAATGAAACATACATATATGTATATATATTTTGATGTATCTTTTCTATACAACAATCCTGCACTACACTAGAGTATATAAAACCACCCACTAAAGACTAACCTTGCTTCTCCTAAATAGTTCATCAGTAACTGCTATTCAAGTCTTAAAGAGAGTTTTAAAAGAGACTTGTCAGTTCTCCTCACCTGAATTAGTGCCATGGTGATAAAATGTGTGAGAGCAGTTAAGATCAGCTTCCTGAAGAGTAGACTTTGAGTAATAATCTTGTTTTTGGTTTTTACATGAAAGCCTTACTGGTCTTTGGTCTTTATTTTCAAGTTCTGTGCTCTGAACCTGTACTGTTAGTTTCCCATGTCCATATTAACTCACAGGACCTATTCATGCTCATTAGTAAATCTTTAATCCACCAAATCTTCCAAGTACCTGTCATGTGGGAGGAGGAATGTATACAGAATTATAAATGACATGCCTTAACCTATACTCTTGACTACTTTCTCCTTTCTTTCCTGGATTTCACGTCCACAAATTATCTCTCTCAATTTCTTTGAGTCAGCAACTGTTATCAATTCTCTTTCTTAATAACTTTTACTCAGATTTTGCTGAAGCTCTGAACACCTGCAGTGTAATAGTAATAGAGGCCTATGGTGACTTTCTCTGCCTCCCTTTCTGTTGGGGCCAGTCTGTCTGGAGTCCAGAAATCATGACAGATAAAGTACATATTTTTGTTTTTCTCATCCTCAAAACCATCAGAAATGAGTAGTACCAAAAGAACAGAAAAGGAAACTTCATTTGTACTGAAATCAGGAAATGTCCATAGTCATATCAAGAATGTCAAATAATATCTGAAAGATAAAATACATTTGGACTAAGTTATAAAAAGTCATTAAAAAAATTTTTTTTACAGATTTTATTTATTCATGAGAGACACAGAGAGAGAAAGGCAGAGACATAGGCAGAGGGAGCCGATGTGAGACAGGGAGCCGATGTGGGACTCGATCCCGGGACTCCAGGATCACACTCTGAGCCGAAGGCAGATGCTCAACCACTGAGCCACCAGGTGTCCCAATTATAAAAGGTTATTAATTTGGTATGTGTTTTTTTTTTTTTATCAAAGTGTGGGGCAGAGTACTGGAATTAGTAAGGAAGTTTTTAGTAAGGAAGAATTTCTTAGATTCTTTTTTTTCCTTTCTCTTCTATAGAACCTTAGCAGATACCTTTCTATTAATTTTAAAGCCTTTGAATCTATTTTTCATTAATTATGTATTATGTTAGAAGTTGTGAAGCTAGAGGCACCTGGGTGGCTCAGCAGTTGAGCATCTGCCTTTGGCTCAGGTTGTGATCTCGGGGTCCTGGGATACAGTCCCACATGGGGAGCCTGCTTCACCCTCTGCCTATGTCTACCTCTCTCTCTCTGCATCTGACATGAATAAATAAAAATAAAATCTTTAAAAAAGTTGTGAAACTAGATACTTATATTAAACATAGTTTAATCTTGATGCCCCCCTCCCCCCGCTATGGCATTGAAACCATAATTGCCAATCTCTCTTTTTTTTTTAAGATTTTATTTTATTTATTTATTTGAGAAAGAGAGCATGCGCATGAGCTGGGGAAGGAGCAGAAGTAGAGGGATAAGCAGACTATGCTAAGCTGAGCCATCCAGGTGCCCCTGTAATTGCCCATCTTTTAATGAGCCTTGAATTTAAACTTTAAAAATTTGTTGTTAAAAAATAAATACATAGATAAAAATTTGTTGTTATGGAACTATATGTGAATAGTAATGAAAATGTTAAACCTTAAACATTAAAGTATATGATATCATAATGAAATTCAAATAGTATAAGATATGAGTGAGAGGAATAGTCAGCTCCTGGTCCCAGTTCCACTGTCCATTTTCCTAGTTCTTCTGGTTATCTCTCTATCTGAGAATAACGGGTGCTAAACTGTATTTCTTAATTTCGATTTACCCATTTTAAACAGTCTCTGTTGCTGCTTTTACTATGAAATATATGAAATTTCTTTAGTTCACTTCACAAGCTGTTACATTATGTGTCATTCATGTTATTTTTAGTTCTTCTATTGGTAAATTTTACATCATAACCTTTATATAGTATACATATACCTTTACTTCTTGATCTGTTATTTATGTATTGTTGAGGTTTATAGCATTTACACTTGTATTTACTAGTTCTAATTTGGTCTGAGCTCTGCCTATAGCAGAGATGTAAGACAGAGTGTTCCTGGGTCATATCCAGCCCATAGTTTATTTGATTTGGTTCAGATAGTATGTTGTTTTTTCATCAGTTGGTAATTTTTCATAATTGGGAAGAGATTTCACACAAAAATCCAGGTATTAGGTTCTCTTAAAAACAGATGACTCCGACACTTGGCACATATTCCCTTAGGTGCACTCACTAGATGAGAATAATAGCTTTCTCCTTCAATGGAGCCCATGTTCCTCCATTCATCATAGTCTTCACCTGGCCCATTTCATCCATTATATTTCCTGCCCAGCCCTTGTTGGTCTTTGAGTTTTATAATCCTGGCTCTATTAAAACTGTAAAAACAGCATGTATAGTACTGTGAATCTTTTTTTTTTTTTTTTTTTTTAATTTTTATTCATTTATTCATGATAGACACAGAGAGAGAGAGGCAGAGACACAGGCAGAGAGAGAAGCAGGCTCCATGCACCGGGAGCCCGACGTGGGATTCGATCCCGGGTCTCCAGGATCGCGCCCTGGGTCAAAGGCAGGCGCTAAACCGCTGCGCCACCCAGGGATCCCAGTACTGTGAATCTTTAAGTAGAACGTTTCCATTTGTAAAGAAGTAGGTATGATCCTGTATTAAGTCTGTGCCACTGGAGAGATAAGTATTACCACAAACAACAAAAATTTGGGAGGTGGAAAGTAAAGGAGACAGGGTATTATAATTGCTATTTTAAAAAATATAATAATATGCTTTTACTTTCTATTGCAGACCATTTAACCTTTCTATCATCCTATTTTTTAAAAAGGCAAATCAGTTTCTTCTTAAAGATATTCTTGGAATCCTCTGACTTCTGTTCTAATATGAACCGTTGGTTTCCTCCCTTCCATCCCTTTTCTCCCACCCTCCCTTCTTTTCTTCCTTTCATTCAGCAAATATATATTAAGCTCCTACTGTGTACCTGGCACCATTCTAGGCATTTCTGATAATAGCAGCAAACAAAGCTGTATGTTATATGGAGCTTAGGTTATAGTGGAGGAGATGCACAATAAACAAAATACCATATTAGAAAAAGAAAACACAAGGTTGGAAAAGAAAGACAGAATAGGCTGCTAAGAGGAAGTGAGGCTGAGCAGAAACCTAAGTGAAGTGAAGGAGGAGTAACGTATATGAGGAGTTTTCCAGCAAGTGAAAAGACACCAGGGTGAGGTTAGCTTGGCATATTTAAGGAGCTGCAGAATGCCAGTCTGACTAGAGCAGAGAGCACCGAAGAGGAGGAGGGCAAGGTAGAGGGAGGCAGTGGGAAGAAATCCAGATTGTATTCACAGAGCGCGATGCTGTTTGATCAGGATAGTGGCATAATCTGGTTAGAATTTTATTTTATTTATTTTATTTTACTTTATTTTATTTTATTTTATTTTATTTTATATTTTATTTTATTTTATTTATTTTATTTTATTTTATTTTATTTTATTTTATTTTATTTTATTTTATTTTATTTTATTTACTTATTACCTTTGTTTAGAAATTTAAAGCCCACTCTGGCTGCTGTATGTGAGGAATAGAAGAATAGCTGGACCACCTAAAAGGCTGATGGAATAGTCTAAATGAGAAGTAACAATGGCTTGACTAGGGGAGTGGTGGTAGAAATGGTGAGAAATGGTCTCATTTAGGATGTGCCTTGTAGTAGAACGGATGGTACTTCCTAATGGGTTAAGTTGTAGACAAAGAGGTAAAGAGTAGTAACACTAGCTTTCAGTCTGAGATCATGAAGATCAGAGAGAAGCAGGTCTGGAGGCTGGAAATCAGGGGTGGTTTTGGCTGTGTGAATGGGAGATTATTTGATGTCCAGAGCAGGCTATGAGTTTGGTTCTTAGGAGAGGTTGAAGTGATCTGCTTGGGAGTGGTCAGCACAGCAGATGGTATTTAAAGCTGTGATGAAATCATGTAAGTGAATATAGATGGGAGAGAACAGATCTGAGTTCTTAACCCTGGCGGGCTCAGACATTCAGAAGTCAAGAGGAAACAATTTTTGAGGCAGAAGAAAAATCAGGGAAGAGTGGTGTCCCCAAAGCCAAGTGAAGAAAGCATTTCATGGAGGGAATGATGAGTGAAATGTTGAAGGAATGATGAACTGATCATTGGACAATCTCTGTAAGCTGTTGTAGTTTTAAGTCAGCTGCACATCTCTCTGTTTCTTTACAGATAGCTGTTAGCTTAGGTCCCTTTTATCTTGTGCTCCCTCTTCCTCCTCCTTGGATTCCTTGTTTTGTTTTGTTGGCGTACATCCTCAGATTCTTTCTGGAAGAGTCGTTGGATGGTAAATTTTCTTGCTATGTGACAGGCTCTCCAGACAGTTTTATGTACACTGTAAAGTTTGAGAATCATCCTTTTAGGAAATATTTTTCCAGCTTCATCCTGGAGGCAGGACAAGGGCCTGCTGCTTTTGGTCACTCAAGAATTCTGTAGGTGGATTCGTCTGTCTCACACCTTGATTTTGACACCCTTTACTTACTGGAGCACAACATAAGGGGCTGTGAATATCCAAGCTTTGACTCCTTCCTCTTTGTTTTATCTAACATGTCAGCATCTCTGTCTTCCAGAAATTCATGGCACTTCTTAGTCCACTAACACATTACTCTGTCATTCTCTGTACTTGCATGAATTGGTTCTGTGACAGGCCTGCTTGCTGCCATTTTGGGTGTGTATGTATATTTTTTAGATTGAGGGAAGAAGAGGAGCAGAAGCCTGGGCCCAGGTTGCCATCTTGAACTAGAAACCTCCTTTAATATTTATTCATTAGTTTTTTGCACATCCTTGGCAAAGCAAGTTGATATTTTTAAACATTTCACTTTGAAATAATTTCAAATTTGTAGAAAAGTTGTAAGAATAAAGAACTCTCCTACATGTTTCACCTAGATTCATTAGTTGTTAGCATTCTGCAGTGTTTGCACCCTCTTCTCTATGCATACACCTTATACTGATTAATATCTCAATCATTCAAGAGTTCATTGCAGATATCTTGTCCCTTTCCCCCTAAATATTCTCTCCCATAACCACCATATAATTATCAAATTTGTGAAATTCGACATATAAGAATATTATCTGGAGAATGGTCTGTATTCGCATTTTGCCACTTGCTCCAATAATATTCTTCATACAGTTTTCCCCCCCAGATTTGGAATGAAGTCCAGGATCATGGATTGCGTGCATTTAGCTGTCATGTCTCTTTAATCTTTAGTCTTCTTTAATCTCAAGTGGTAGTTCCTCAGCATTTTTGTCCTTAATAATGTTGACATTGTTAACGGATGTAGGCCAGTTGTTTGGTAGTATGTTCTTTAAATTGGGTTTGTCTCTTGTTTCCTCTGATTAAATTCAGTTATGTTTCTGGTAGAACATCCCAGAGGTGAGCTTGTGTGCCTCTTGGTGCATCACAACAGCATGCATATACTATCTGGTTGTCCTGTTATGGTGATACTAACTTGGATCACTTGATAAAGGTGGTGTCTTCTAGATTTCTTCACTGCTAAGTTATCATTTCCCCTTTGAAATTAATCAGCTGTCTGTAAAAGTCCTTTGAGACTGTGTAAGTATTCTTTTCCTCTTCAAACTGTCACCTGCTAGTTTTAGCAGCCACTGAATATTCTGGCCTGAATCAGTTATTACTATAATTGTTGGCAAGTAATGATTTTTTAATTAGTATTTCTTTTGTTTTTAGTAATTGACATTCTACTGTAGGAAGAGCTTTTCCTTCTTATTTATTATCAGTATGAACTGATGGATTCTTATTTTATTCAATGAATTTTAATCAGTCTTCTGTGTACATTTTGATGCTCAAATTGTCTCCAATTTGGCCAGTGGGACCCCTTTCAGGCTGTCTCCCGTGTGCTCTGACACATCTTCATCATGTTCTTAGCACTTCTACTTTCTGGCATAATGTGATATTCCAGGCTCATCTTGACCAGACTCTGGGATCAGCCATCTCTGTAAGGAGCTCTGGTTCCTTTTAATGGGGTTTAGTAATTTAGAAACCAGGATCTGGATGACAAGTTGATTCTTGAGTGCTTGGGCTGCTGTTGGCTTGTCATGTGTGTTCACCACATTTATTTTTAGCCTTTTATAGTGGGTAGAGAGAGAGCCCCAAAGAACATAGTATACAAATTCTATTGCCTCTAGTGGTTCACTGTCGGGAAGGCCTTTTTTCCCATCTTCATTGTTCCTTGGTGTTTTTTTTGAGATTTATAGACCCTGGTCATAAAGAAAGCACTTACCTGTGTGTGTGTGTGTGTGTGTGTGTGTGTGTGTGTGTGTGTGTTGTGTGTGCATATGCATTGGTGAATGTTGATAGGAATGTATCTCCCTGGAGAAGAATATTGTTTTTCTTTTTTCTTTTAGAATCGTATCAAAGTGATTTACTTTTTTATATTTTTTCACTAACTCTTTTGTAGTAATGGAGCTTTTGTTAGATGTGGCATTATTTTTTTAGATTAAATGATTTCAAGTGGAATTTTAAAGTTAAAAATCTGTGGTGTACCTATTAGCATGAAAGCAAAATATGATCCTTTGGTAAATTAAATTGGAAAAATTGTTTCAGCTTGCCATTTTAAGAATTCAGTTCGGCCAAAAGTTTTTTACATATGCATACACATATATACATACACGTAAACTTAGGACAGTTTGGTTAAGGAAAACAGACATGGGAGGCAAAGCTAGCCGCGGGGAAGAGATAGGAGAAAGTAGGATATGTGCTGAAAAACAGTAAGTTCCTCAGACAGTTGGGTTAGAGCTTCATACAGGGAAGGAGACAGAAATAAAAGGAAAAGTTGGGGCCCAGTGACCAAAACCTAAACGCCCAGCTCAAAAACATTCAGGCTGCTCTCTAGCAATTCATAATAAAACAGTTGTGAATCAGACCACATCCTTTAGTGATGCTGAAATAGGGGACATAGCATTGCCCAGCCCTAGAGAGCAGTCTGTTCCTCTCAATGAATAAATATTTGAATTGTGAATTCCTGTTTTCAGGGGAATGTCTTGCAATTATGTATGTCTGTTAGAATGCCTGGGAAGTGTTTTCTTTTCTCAGATCCAGCCATTTAATATTTATTGCTTGTTTACAACTATATTCTGAATCTGATTTTAGGAGAATATAGCTAATAAAACAAGAGTGTTTATTTCGTTTTCTTTCTAGACAATGACACATGTATGCGTATACTGTGGAGGGAGTAAAGCAAATGAACTGGTGTTAATCTACCATCCGGTATATAAGCAGTCTTAGACATGTTGTCTCATTCAGTCCTCACAAGCAGTTCTTACAAAGCAGTATTGGTCATCTTCTTTTATATGCAAAGAAATTGAGGCTTAAAGGAGTCAAGTCCAAGTCACATAGCTAGTCGTTGTCAAAGGGGAGATCCAAATATGGATCTGTCTACTTGTATGAGAGCTGCCAGTTATTCTATAGCATTGTTCTTCGAAGCCTTCAAAAGCAGTAAAGGAGTTGCTGTACTTTTCCCATATAGCAGCTTAAAGCTAGGAGGTAAAAGATGGTCAGGATGGAGAGCAGTTGCAAGTGATTTTTGCTAGCATGCAAAAAATAAGAACAGAAAATGGGCCAAAAGGAGGATCCCTTATAGCCAGGCAGAAATGTCTGTTAGAATATACAGGAAAGGATCACAGTGTCATAGGACTTGAGTGAATGTGAGCCCAGGGGAAGATTAGTAGCAGTGATTTTATCAGAAGTGAGTCATCTGACAGCTCTAATCAGAATCACCCCCTTTATTATAGCTGAGGTCATCCATGTGCTTTCTCTGATGTGCCTGTTGCAAGAAGAGATTGATTCCAGACAAGTGAAACATACCTGAAGATTCTGGCCCGAACATTTTAAGTGACCTGACAAGAAAGTGAGCTTCAAATTTTTCAACTTGGTGGTGGTGGTGGTAATGTTAGAAGTACTTAACAGTCTGTATTTTCATCTATAGCATTACTTTCCAAACTAATTCCAAACCAGTTCCTAGAGGAGGAGGAAATTAAAAACATGCCTCCAGGAATCTTGAGGCATCACCTGAAGTGATCCAGAAGTATTTTTTTTTTTTTTTTCCGAAATCTCCTGTTGTCTCTTTAGGCAGAGCTTTTGTTCATTTCTGTATCTGTTTTAATTGAAAAATAAATGATTTTTACTGGTTAAGTATCTCCTTACTCCCACCCTAAGTCTCCCAAGTAGGATTGATAGTCTGGGAAGGTGGTGCTTCTGGTATTGTGACTTGGCAGTCCCCAGCCTCCTTATCCAGAGCAGGTGCCCAGTGTGAGCAGCACAGTCTCCCCAGGTCTCTGCTGTCGCACAAGTTCCTCTAGAGGCTTGGCATGCAGCATGAGGGTTGGCCACCTGCCTTTTGACTTTGCCACACATCCTGACTCCCTTCTTTCCTTATTCCTCTTTCCTCTCAGGTATGGAGCCCCTATTTATTACACTGTCATGGTTTCTTTCTGTCACTTGATTGGATTGACTTTTTAAGAGTTTGGCCTCAATGTGTCCAGCAGTTTTATTTTTGGATTTTCTTTTTTATCTTCCCAGGGGAATGTAAACCAAATATATCTATGTGATTCTAGCAGGTACATATATTTTCCTTGTGCTGCTGCTTTACTTATTTTATTTATTTATTTATTTATTTATTTATTTATTTATTTATTTATTATTTATTTTATTTTTTAATTTTATTTATGGCACAGTTGCAGTATGTATATGACCTGACAAATGGCAGACCTATCCTGAGTATTGTTTGTTGCCAGGCTTTTCTGGCACTGAGTCAGCATGAAGGCCCAGTTTTGTGTGTGTGGAGCTGGGGCGGAAAAGAGCAAATTGTCATTTCTGTCTCTTGGACGGAAGGAAACTTCAGGCCAGCAGGTACGAAAACTGACTTGAGGTTGTGAATGAGTGCCAGCTTTATAGGTGTTCTATATGTGTTTTCCAGTTATACCCAGTTGATTTCCAGTTTTTGTTACAGTCTTGGCAAGAGTTCCATGCTTTTTGGTAATTTAACAGCAGCGAGGATTTCCTCTGTAGTGTCAAGGCCAGGACTTGATCAGGTCTCTGAGGTTCCAGTTCCTATCAGTTTTTAGAAATGTTTTATGAAAGACTTCTAGTTTTCCCAGAACTAGGAGAATTTTATTATGTAGGTTGAGTTGTTTACAAAAAAGATAGCTTTAGAATTAGGTTTTCTTTTTTAAATCTTAAATTCAAGGAAAAAACAGTGGATTTTCTTAATTTCCAAATGTTGCTGGTTCCTATTTATTTATTTATTAAAAGATTTTATTTATTTATTCATGAGAGACACAGAGGGAGAGAGAGAGAGAGAGAGAGAGAGAGAGAGGCAGACACACCAGCAGAGGGTGAAGCAGGCTCCATGCAGGAAGCCCAATGTGGGACTCGATCCTGGGACTCCAGGGTTATGCCCTGGGCTGAAGGCAGGCGCTAAACTGCTGAGCCACCCAGGAATCCCCGCTGGTTCCTATTTTAAACAGGTTACAGATGTTTACTTCCTAAGAACAAAGGAGACTGAATCAGAGAAGATAGTGGCTAAGTTTTCATTTTTCTATTTATTTTTAGGGATAGTATTTTGCTCCTCCTTGTTGGAATATTATGTGAAGGTTGTGGGTGAGATAATCATACCCTGTGGTTCTTAGTAGGCATTGTTGTGTCCCGTGAGGGTTCTTAAAAGCAGTAATGGATGTCCTCTAGCTCTTGTGTGAGTTTTTGAAGACCTAAGATTTTTTGTTAGAAGTCATTTTTTAAAATGTCAAATTCCTTTACTTTTGGCTGGAGTTTAATGACTCCTACTAGAAGCCCTGGTTGGCAGCAGGTGGGCATGACAAATTAATTATTCTTGAAATTCGTTATTTGTAGACAGAGTTCAGGAGGAGAGAAAACAATCAAGTGAATGGTCTAGAAGGCTCCTCATACTGGGAGTCCGAGACTGTACTGCAGTGGTGGAGGTGTCCACCAGGTGGCATCAGGGATTTGCTTTACTGTTGGCTCCCCAGCTAACCCTTGATCCCCAGTTACACTTCTGCCTCTTGGTGAACTATGGCTCAGCTGCAGCTGTGCCCTCAGTTCCGGTCCCTCACTTCCTTAGTGCTGTCTGTACTCTATATTCTACCTCCCATGAAAGCAGTGGGGATTGACTCCTCTCAGTAAGAAGCTTCTTGAGAACAGACACCAGGACATTCACTGTAAAGTGTGCTCCTTTGTGTGTTTCCAGCAGTGCCAGCCATCGCCCCTATGAGTTGCATTGTTGAATTAACATCTGTTGGTGATCTGTGGGCTATTGTGAACCTCCATAGAGTTCACCTTCAGTGTTTTTTGCCTTGAAGAGTGCATTCATTTTCCCAGCTGCATAAATGACTTGTTGTAGGGGTGTTGGGTTTTGTGCTTGTAGATTGTGTATTTTTGTGAACTTTAAAGTGAACACTTACCAGCCACTTTCACTGACTTTAGAGACTAGTTACAGAAATCAACCCTGTAGATGGGGCTTCCCCGTCTGCAGTTTGTCTTGGCAATGGAACCTCCATGCATGCCAGACAGCAGATAGCCATGGCATTCTTAGGCTATGTGCCATGTAGGTAGGAACTTGAGAAAAGCAGGAAAGAATCCTTGTAGCTCTCATCCGTCTGCCTTATCTGGGCTCCCAGCAGGGCCTCCTGTGGCAGGCAGGTTTGACCAGAGCAAATGCCTACTTGGACCAAGGAAGGGTCCGGGAGGGGTAGTCACATACATATTGTAGTTGAATAGTATCATTTTATTGGAGACCATTAAGGAAATGGATGTTCAGTTTTCCTTTTTCAGAAAACAGATATGGCTTTTAAGCCAATTGGAAGAAAATTTGAAAAGGTTCCTTGATAATGTTATTTTATTATTAGAGCTGACCTACACAGGCAATCAAGTTGTTTGCAGGACTGACCCTGGCTTCTTTGTTGTATGGATACCTTTGCAAAATGTTTGGTTTGAGGACACATTCAGAAACCTTGTGTTTGATAATAGGCCCAAGAGTGTGCAAAAGTCTGAGCAAGCAGCATTTACATTTGCTTAATTTAATTTAAAAAATGAGCTACAGTCTAGGCGAAACCAGAGCTAGTAATACCAATGTAGTATGTCTGGCTGCTTTTCTGAGAGCTATTTGTTTAGCTCCCTAGTGAATTTGATAAACTAAGGCCATATTTTTATTTCTAGAGCTGGGAGTTACCAAGCTGGCAGTTTTGACCTTTGAATGTTTAGAGCACCAGAAGTTCTGACTATGTGATGAAGAGAAAATGACAGCATTTCTTGCCTATTAAAAACCCAGGACATTCCTTTGCCCTTTGTCCTACAAACAGCAGAGGATGTGGCATTATTTTTAAAAATATGATCAGAATCTACCTGTTGGATGCTCATCTTTTCTGTGAATCTGTATTTTGGTTTATCATTACCTTTGGCATTTGAATTTAAATTCATTGGTGGGGTAGCTTATAAATGCCTTTTCAGAAATGTTTTGAAAATATTTTCAGGAAAAATTTGGACACTGCTAGCATGAGTTAGCTTTGCTAACATGGTTGCTTTGTTTTTAGGTGATTGGTGAGGACAATGTGGCAGTCCCCTCGCACCTTTATAAAGTGATCCTGGCTCGCAGAAGCCCGACGTCTGCTGAACCGCTGGCACTAGGGGCCTTCGTGGTGCCCAATGAAGCCATTGGCTTCCAACCCCAGTTAAATGAATTCCAAGTGAGCCTTCAGGATCTGGAAAAGTTGTCAGGACTGGTGTTTTTTCCTCATTTGGATAGAACTAGTGGTATCAGGAATATCTGCTCTGTGGACACCTGTAAGCTCCTGGATTTCCAGGAGTTCACTCTGTACCTGAGCACAAGGAAGATTGAGGGAGCCCGATCAGTACTCAGGCTGGAAAAGATCATGGAACATTTGAAGAATGCAGGGATTGAACCGGATGATTCCTTCATGAGCCGCTATAAGAAGAAGCTAGAAGAACTCCAAGCTAAGGAGCAGGCAGGAATCCTGGAGAGAAACTCATCTTAGTTTTTTTTTTTTTCTCAGAAGATATGTGACAGCATCTGTAATGAAGCAGGTGTGTCCTCTTCAGGCTAGTGCATTTTAGTAGCTTTGCTTGCTTAAAAGAAATGATGAAATCCTAAATTTAAGACTAAATTTCGCCCCAAAAAGATGAAAGATCTAAAAGTTTTGTCAGTTTTTTATTTGATGCAAGAATGGATTATTAAGGGAACCGTAGGACCTGCGGATTGGGTGCTGATCTTGTGTCGGGTTCACACAGGACTCTGGACACAAGATGACCTGGTCTTTGTGTCTGTCTGGATGTTAGCGCGGGAAAGCATTTTATTTTCATGCCTCCGAATCATGCACGGTCTTTGATGTATTTGCTCATCTTTCCTGGAGGCCAGTGTTGAATGTTTTCTTTCTCTAGGACCTGAGTTGGTCTTTGAGGTGGCATTTGGATACCCTCTGTGTACTGTCCTGTCAACATTTATGATAGTGTTACATATTTGTTTCTTGCTCCTTCTCTCATAGAGCTGCTGGTCCTCCATTTCTGTCCTATAGAAGCCTTCAGCTACACTTTCTGCACACGTAGTGTGTTCACTATACCAAGCTCATTGCTTTACAGCGATTCTCCGACATAAATACCACTGCCCTCATTTTACGTGTAAAGAAATTAAGCCTTGGGGACCTTATGTATTTTGTCCAGGGTTCACCTTTCCAAAGAAGTAATCCCAGAAGTAAGAGGCATGTGGGGCTGAGAAGAAAGACAACATGAAATAGATTGAAATAATCCTGACACAGAGGCTTTTGACTCAGAACTGTATTCACGTGGGAATCGGTGATCCTGGACCCGTTTGCTAAGAGGGGTCTGGTTTCTTGTCTGCCATCGAGCTAAAAGGTCCTGAATGTCCTCTGACTTGAGCCCTCAGCTCTTTGGGAAGAAACAATCACAGGTGTTTGAAAGTTAGAGGGCCTTGCTTTGTGGGGTTTATCAGAGCCCCTACTTGCCTCCAGGAATGCAGCTCTTTTAGTGACCAGATGGTGCCAAGTTGATATATTCTTTGCTTTTTAAGGTGAGCAATTTGTCCAAAGATTAAGGGACCTAAAAGTCTGTGCCCACAGATCCAGGAGCTCATGATTTGCTTCCCTGGGTAGTATGGGGCAGGCAGTGCTTTGAGCCAAATACTCAAAGACAATTCTCACTATTTTTAGGGGAAGCAGCGACTTTTTTTCTGAGCCATGTCTCTGCATTTGGGTTTACATGGAATCCTTTCCCCGGCCTACCATAAGTATAGGCAGTGAAATACCTTAAAATAGGGCCCAGGAGCTTGTCTAAATGTACCCTAGCTCTGCTGTCTTTTCGAGTGGTATTACAAGAACAGTTTTTATGGTGTTTCATGTGTTTGTAACAAATGCCAAGGCTTTAATATAAAGGTAAGATGATAATGTTTGACCTTGTTCTCCTTTATTTGGATAAAAAAAGAAAAGTTGGGGGGTGAGAACACAGCCTGATTAATACCAGTCTGTTTTATCACACCGATCGCCATTAGCTTATGCCAGTCCTTCTCAGGGATAAAGAGCCAAAATGTCACTGTGACCAAAAAATATGTTGGGCTCTCTCCTTGTGGGAGGGGTGATGATGGGACCTTCTGGTGTAGTGTTGTCCCAGAGCCTGAGGGGGCAGCTCTGTGGGAGAAGTCCTGTATCTCCAGAGGTGAGCCCCCAACTCCTTCCCCCACTTCTAGCTCTGTGCCCAGTTCTGGCCTGAATTTCCTTCAGCCTTGGCCTTGCCACGCTCCTCTCACTCCTGTCCCTCCGCCTAGATGGTGGAGGATCTTGATTTTTAGGTCAATAAATTGAAGTGCTTTAGGTTTTTAGTATGAAAAGTGCTACTTGGTCATTGTGAAAAATAGAAATCCATGCTTGTAATAAAACAAAAACACAACAGCAATAACAACAACAAAAAAACGCAGTCTCCCAATCTTCATTTTCACATGGAGGAGTTGTATTGGTGTACAAGGAGTGATGCTTGACTTGTCTGAACACTTCTGTTAAGATTCCGTTAAGAGTCCCTCCAGAACAAACTGAAATGTAAATACTCAGCAGAGCTTAGAATTTTCCCCAGGATCAAATCACTTCAGCCTACCCCGGTAGGGCTGCTGATATTTGCTCTCGGATGCAGGAGAACCCCGGGCCACTCCCCAGCACCAGGTCTGTCCCCTGATTGAATAAGCTCCTCATTACCCACCTGAACCAGTCAGCCTCCAGATGGTCCCTCCTTGGGGTCAGCCAAATTCTCAGGCCAGGCCTAGGACTCCCCCTCCTGTCTGGTGATGCTCAGGGAGGATCTTGACTGAGAAGTCTGCAGCCATCTTTATGGGCTCTGCTGCCAGAAGCTCTATCTGTAGGTGAGGGGCATTCCCTGATCTCACCCCCAGTGACATCTTTGAGAATCCAGGCTCTCTTTGGTCTCTGGATTGAGAATATTTGACCAATGTTACATGCGGCAAAGTAGGACTTGTGTGCCAGCCCCTTACTATAGGCTAGCATTGCTGCTTTGCACCTTGACCTTTAAATAACTAAAAACCTCTGCCGCTCCGTTGTGCCTCTGAAGCACCCAGAGGGGAGACATAGTGTGATCTTGAAGGAGCACCCTAGCCTGCAGGGCTGGGCTCAGCCTGGAGCAGCCCCATTCTTGGAATGGCCCTGCCTCATCTCTGTGAAGACATTATTGTCACATCGGTAGCCCGTCCCTGAAACTGTCCCTGCCAAGTCCCTTCACAGCTGCACCCTGTGTGCCCTTAGGTCTTCTGAGCACACTCCATCTTCCTCCTTGATCCTTCAGTTCATTCTGCCAGAACTGGTCAGGGGGTTCTCACATCTGGTGTGGAACTCCTACTCCTGCCTGCCTCCACGCCCTGCCTCTCAATCTGGCCTGCCCTCCTGGATGTCATTCATGGAGATTATCCATCAGGGGACCCTGTGCTGCCTTTTCCAGTCCAGCCTCATTTCCAGGACCCACCTGCAGGTCACTAGGGCCATGTGCATGAGCCAAACCTTGATGTGGACCCTTTGGGGGTGTGCAGTGGGGATGTGGTGGATGGACTTGTCTTTTAGTGTTTCTGAACGTGCCATTCCGGTCTAGGGGCTTATCTGCCCCTGAGTGTAGAGCACCTCTAGGGGTCACTGTGGCCTAATGCCACACCACAAGACTCAAGAGTCTGCTTTGACACTGTCCAACACAAAACCTCTTGCTGTGTAAGCCACAACGGGTGCTGTCAGGCTCCGGCTCTGAGGCCAGATGGAACAGCAGAAGCTGTCTTGTCCAGTGGGCCTCGTGTTCAGCTCACCACAGGGGCCTAGGTACCTTAATTTCCCCCTCTAATTTTATTTTGAAAAATATCCTTTTGACAAGTTGAAAGAGTAAAAAATGCCCTCTCCCCTCAATATTTTGTCCCATTTGCTTTCTCTTTTCTTGAACCATTTAAAAGTAATTCATTGGTTTTTTTTTAAAAAAGCTGTAGATATGACACTTCATTCTTTAATACTTAGGCCTGTATCATCACCTAAAAATAAAAGACATTCCCCTATATTTCCAGAATACTGTTATCACATCTAAGAAAATTATCAAGAATTCAGTCTTAACATTTGCCTAGGATCCCCCCCCCCGCCCCAAAACTTACACCTTTTTTTAATATCTAGGTCTCAGCTAAGGTTTGTGGCTTGTATCTTGTTATGTCTAGTCTGTTAATCTAGAACAGACTGCCTGGTAGGCTAAAAAATACAGATTCTTCAACCCTACCCTTGAAGATTTTGACTCAGTAGGTCAGATATGCAACTGGAATCTATATTTTTTAAACAAGCAACATGTTTAATGAGCCTCCAGGGTTGTGAGCTGGACCATGCCCCACTTTGCTGCCACTCTATGCCAATACACACGTTCCCTAGACAGGAGTCTCCTGGAAAGGTGGGCTTTGAGCTCATGAATATCAAAAGAGAACTTCTTCCATCACTTTGGGCCACCAGGTACCTGATTTCCCTTATTAGGCTTTGTAACATTAAGCTGAAACTTTCCTTCTAACTCACTCATCAGTGACAGGCTCTAATGGCCATCCCAGGCTACACAGCTGGCTGGCATCTGCTTTCACCTGATAGTCCTTTAGAAATAGGACGCTTGTAAGGACATCAGGGCATCTCAACACTCAGGCATTTATGGATTTCAGACCTGCTGCCATCATGATGTTACGTGGCCTTATGGTGTGGCAGCGCATCTGGGGAAACATCAGATGCAGTGATAGCGGTGCTGAATTGAGTGCTCCCTTAATAGGGACACTTCACTTTTCTCACTGTGCTGCTGGTCCATGTGGAACTTGGTCCAGCTGACTGCTCCAGGTCGTTTTCACATGGTCTACTGTCAAGTCACTTTCCCATCATGCACTCACACAGTCAATTTTTGGAACACAAATGTGGAGTTCTGTGTATACCCTACTGTTAAGATTTCATTTTATTATAGTTTCTATCCATCTTAAGTGAGTTCACGTTCTTAATGATCCTGATTTGGCTATCTGACATTGTTAGCTCTGCCTCCCAGTTTTGAGATTGCAAGATTGGATAAACAAGCCTTCAACCTGTCTGTTGGAAACATTGAATGAGACAGAGTCACAGAAGATCCCTTTGGTTAAAAATTCATTTTATATGGCAACCTGCTCCATATACTCACCCAGCAAGATTCATGTGATAATAATGTGCTCTGATACTTTCTAAGTTCAATTCTTTTCTAGTTCTTTTTAAAAAGGGAAACAACACTGAATTGATTGCACAATGCAAAAATAAGTCTCTGTCACAATTTGCTTGTGAGTCACTCCGGGACAGTAAGAGTGCCTACTGTACCTCTGGGTGCACACAGCACGGCTGTATGTAGGGAGGTGCACTTGGGTCCCCATCCCCATCTTCTCACCTACCAACCGGGCAGCCTCCTGCAACTGACCTTATTCAACTTCCTAAAATCAGGCTCCTCATCTGGGAACAGTTTGAGGAGGACTGGCAGGATCGTTTGAGAATTAAGTAAGCTCACATGTCCCTGGGCAAACCCTCAATAGATGGTAGCCAGTTACTATGGATTCCGGTTACTGGCAAAGACAACATTTATGTCCCCCCAAAACCCATACCTTGAAATCTAATCCCTTCCCTCAAAGGTGTGAAGAGTTGGAGCCTTTGGCAGGGAAATGGCTCCACCCTCATGAATGGGATTTGTGCCCCTTGAAAGAGACCCTGGAGAGCTCCTTTGCCACTCTGTCAGCTGAGGACACTGCAGCATGGTTGGCCCAGCCAGAGAGCGAGCTCTTATCGGGCACTGCATCTGCCAGCACCCTGATCTTGGACTCCTCAGCCTCCAGAACTGTGAGAAATACATTTCTGTTGTTTATATACCACCCAGTCTGTGGTATTTGTTATAGCAGCTTGAACTGACCAAGACAGTACCTGATGAAGGCCCTCGTATCCTGAGCAGGTGAAGGACGGGGCCTGATCCTACTACGGTGTTAGGCTCTGGACCAGGTGGAAGCGATTCTGTCTCTCCCCAGTTCTAAGACTTCGAAATGTGCTGCTGCCAACCTTTGGATGTGTCACTGCTTTGCAATCCACCATTCAAATAGCTACTCTTCACCCCATTTCACAAGCGAGGAAACAAGCTCCAGGAACGTATGACTTAGGAAAGTTTTCTGGCTCTCCATCTAACATTTCCCCTCAGGCCCCCAAGGCTGTTGGAGCTATTTTAATTTGCTCTGTAATTCAGTCATTCATGCATTCACTCAGTCCTGTGAGTCTGCACTAACTTCCTAGAAACAGACAAATAATGGAGTTGGTTCCTTTCTGGGGCCTCCAGAGGGGTTCTGGAGATAGCCCATGCTCAAAAAATGCTTTGGAGTTACCAACAAGTCAGAAAAATTGAGCTGATCCTGCTCAAGTCCCACTGCTCATTGTCTCTGTCAGGGACCTGGGAAAGGTGGACACTAGGACGTGGCTGCGGGTCAGTCAGCCCCCCAGCAGGACCAGTTAGACCAGATGAGGACCCTAAGACAGCTATGGGGAAGGTGGGAAGGTGGCTCGGAAGAGGCAGGAAGGCGCGAGCACTGGTTTCCTACCAGGGCCTGGTTCTGTGCTTGTGGACCGGCTGATGTGAGTAGAGCAGAGCAGGGTCCTGTGTCAGGATAGCACCCACATGCTGAGCACTGCTTCCGGCGGAACTGGGGTTCCCGGGGCGCCTTCCCCACAGCATCCTTAGCAGGCTCTGCGGGGCCTGGTGTCCGGTCTGAGGCAGCGGGGCCTGCTGGGAAGACGGGAGCAAGGAGGTGGCCGTCAGAGTTGCAGCAGTGGCTTTTGTGTACTTGGTCCTGGGGAAGCAGAGCTAAAATTAGGTCTTCCAGCTGTGTACAGGTGTGGAATCCCGCCCTTTCCCCTCCCCCAAACCAGGATCTTGGAATCACCACCAATCCCTCCTTCCCTCTCTTAGCTCCCATTCCTCTGGTCACACCAGGCCCAGATGATCTCCAAGGTGACAAGTGAGGGGACGGTGGCAGGCAGTGGCTTTGGCGTCCCTGAGCTTCCCTGGCTGGTCTGAGGCACTATGCAGAACAGATATTTTCCTCTCCTACTGCCACCCATGTGGGGCCCCTGCCTCCCCCGCTGGCCTCCCGCCTCACGGGCTCGGTGCCCCATCTGTGCTCTGCCCCTCTCTGCCCACCGCCTCAGAGGCAGCCTGTCATCCCTCCCATCCCTTGCCGTTCAGACAGCCAGTGGGGCCCGGGGCAGCGCCACGTGTGCCCGCTCCCTCTCCCTACAGGAGGCCAAAGCTGGAAGAGCATGGCGCTTGCTCCTCATGACGGATGTGCCTCTCAGTCCCTGTCACTGTGCTCTGGGCCCCTGCCTCCCTGGTCCCCGGGATGAGGCTCACACCTGTGCTTGGGTCTCGGCCCAGAGCCCGGCTCTGACTCCAGCACGTGCGTGCAACATGATCTTAGGTGAGCGCCATCTCCTCGGCCCTGGCTTCCCTAGGCAGAGTGACGGAGGGGCTGCGCAGGCTCCCGGGTCCCTCCCGGGCTGCTGTCCTTTCACTGCCCAGGGCCGCGGACTCCTTCGAGAAAGGCGGCCTGCAGGGCTGGCTCGCTGGAGACGGGCTCGGGGAGGCTGGAAGCTGCGGGGGAGAAGTGGGCTGAGGGGCCTCTGAGGAGGTGTGAAGGGGGGGGCAGGGCGGGCTGGTGTGGACAGCCTGGGCCCAGCCCTATCTCCCGTCCCTGACACCCTCTCCACACCCCAGCCCCGATAAGCAGGTGTGAGCCATGGCCGCCTTGTGACAGGCCCTTCAGCAGGGAGGGCAGGGCGGGGGTCCACTCCACTTCTGAAGTCAGACGTCAGCATCTTCCTCCCCCACCACTACTTCCCTGCCAGACTGGCCTCCTCCTGACACTCGGCCCAGCTTGGGCCCTACGACTCTGTCCCTGCCCACGAGGCCTGCTTCCTTGGGAGGAGGCAGGGGACAGACCACCCTCAGTCCTTTCTGGCCAAGTGCCAAGGAGGACGGCCACCCCCAGACAAGCCCACGCCTGTCGTGACTGTGGTGCTGGGGCCCGGCAACCCCTGCTTCTCGCAGGGTGTGCCTCAAGGCCGGTCCTCTTCTCGTCCCGTCTCCCCCGGTCCCTGTGGCCATCAGCTTTCACTTGTCTTCCCTCAACCTTGGCTTCGGGTCTGCTGCTGTAGCTGGGCCCCCGTCTCTCCATCAAGGCCCCAGCCAGTGTCCAGAAGGCCAAGGCCAGAAACACCTAGTTTCTACATTTGTGGGCATTGGGGCTGGGGGAAGAAGAGATGCAGGGCTTGGGGCTTGGAGAGGGTAAGAGAAGGCCAATAGGGCTTCTGGGGAGGAGGGTCTTCATGCAGGCCCCCAAACCCAAGGCACTAAACTCCCTTCTACTTTCTCAAAGGCGTTCTTTCCAGTTCACACCTGAAGATTATTTTGGTCCTCAGGCTGTGACGTTTTGGCACCAGGCAGCCCATCTGTGTGTGTGTGTGTGTGTGTGTGTGTGTGTGTGTAAAGCGTGCTTGTCCTCCATGTGCATGCCTGTCCATGGGCCACAGAGCACACTGGCCAAGCATGGACTATGGAGCCCAGTGGAAGGGCCCAACACTGGGTCCCCGCTCTGCCGTCTTACTAGGTAGGGGGCTCAGGCAGGTCGCAAAACAGCTCTGTGCCTTGTTTCCTCATCTGTAAGATGAAGATGACCATATATCTTGTAGGACTATTTTAAGTATCGAGTTGACACATGTAAAGTATTTAAACAGTGCCCAGCACACCGTAAGCGGCATGATTGCTGCCCATTGTGATTTAGGTAAATCTCATTGTAGTATAATTTCAAATTTACAGAAAAGTTGCAAGCAATTCCAATACATCCTTTATGGAGACTCACCAATTATTTACATTTTGCTCATCTACTTTATAATTCTCTCTGTGCATCTGTGTGCATATAATATATTCTACATTCAATAATGTATATATACTATACATCATATATACACACATACACATGCACATTTTTTCCCGAATCAATTAAGAGTAAGTTGAGGACACAATGTCTTTTTATCCCTAAATAGTTCAATGTGTATTGATAAAGACAAGAATATTCTTTTTTTTTTAAGCTTTAATTCACTTTTATTTTTCTTGTATAAAACTATGTGGTAGCCACAGCTGGACCTGGGTCCTCTGCATGGAGACTCTAGTGTGGGTCTTTACAAGATGGTCAGTGAATTCCTAATAGGGAGACTTGGTGAACACAGTCTCTTTCCAGAGATCAGGGGTGAGATAGCTGTAGGTCTTAGAGATCGCACCACAAGTAGCCTTGGCAAAGTTCCCCAGGGTGCCAGTGCAGCCCCTGGCCGAAGTGTAGCAGTCGTCAATACCAGCCATCATCAGTAGCTTCTTGGGCACAGGGGCTGAGACAATGCCAGTGCCTTTGGGGGCAGGGATGAGATGCACCAGTACAGAACCACAGTGGCCAGTCACCTTGCATGGGACAGTGTGGGGCCAGTCACCTTGCATAGGACAGTGTGAGGCTTGAGGATCTTGTTCCCCCAGTAGCCTTGCTGCACGGAAAGCTTGGCCAGGATGATGGCCCACGGATGGCAGTGGCTACCTCCTTGGAGCCCTTGATGCCCAGACCCACGTGTCTGTTGTAATCTCCCATGGCAACAAATGCCCTGAACCTGGTCTGCGGGCCAGCACGGGTGTGCTTTTCCACAGGCATGATTTTTAAAACCTCATCCTTGAGGGATGCCCCCAAGAAGTCAGTGATCTCAGATTCCTTGATGGGCAGAGAAAAGAGATAGATCTCCAGGGACTTGATCTTCATGTCCTTGGCTAGGCGGCCCAGCTTGGTGACGGGGATCCACTCCTTGTCCTCCGCCTTGCCTCCGCGAGCTCCGCGGCCTTGGCCCCGGCCCGGGCCCCGACCACGGCCACTGCTCCGGCCCCAGATGCCGCCGCGGCCTCCCATTCTGGGGCCCACCGCAGCACCGGCATCATCCACCATTTGGTGTTCTCTCGGAGAAGAAGCAAGAATATTATTTTATAAAACCACAATACAGTTATCAAAAGTGGAGAATTTAATATTGATATAATACTGTTACTAGTCCATAGTCTTTTAAAGGAATTATTTATTTTTAAAATTTAAATTCTATTTGCCAACATATAGTCCATAGCCTATATTCAAATTTTATCAGTTGCCTCAATCACATCTCCTTTATGTCGTTTTTTTTTTCTCCTGTTCCAGGGTCACCCACTGCATTTAGTTGTCATGCTAATGTGGGTAAATTCCTCAGCCTTTCTTTGTGTTTTTTGAATTTGACATATTTGAAGAGTTCAGGCCAGTTATTTTGTGGAATGATATTGCTCAAATTCTGTTCTGCTGTTTCCTCATTATTAGTTTCAGGTTATGCATTTTTGGCAAGATCGCCACAAAGGGTGACACTGTGTCATCCTCAGAGTATCACATGGGGAGGTTCCCAATGTTCCTTTTCCCATTTGTTAGACATGCTGTCTCTGGTCACTTGGTTTAGGTGATGTGCACCAAACTCCCCCTGGGTACAACTGCTGTTTTCTCTTTGCAATTAAAAAAGGAACCATGAGAGATACTTGTACCCACTAGTTTCCATCCACTAGACTCCATCATTCCTTCCAAACTTCCATGTCTCTTGGCATCTTGCCCATCTTCGAGCACTTTCTTACCTTCTGGCACTACATGCTCCGGGCTCACCTTGTATTTTCTGTGCTCTGGCAATGAATCAGCCACTTCACCAAGGAGTCCTGTTTTCTTTTAACAGAGAATGGTATTTAGAAACCAAGATTTGGGTGCCGCGTGTGCTCATTCACACTGGTGTATTATCGTTAACGGTTTTTATTGTTCGTTTGTGTGGATGGGATGGTGGGGGGCAGGGCTGAGGAAGCTGCAGGGTAGAGACGGAAGGGGGAAGGTTTCTAGATGATCTAGAGAAAGAGTTCCCTCTCCTTGTCTAGCTCCCTGGGTCTTGCCTGCTTTCTCTTTCCTTCTTTCCCTTTTCATCATGACCTCATCTCCCCTTTCTTGGTCAGAATTCCTCTGGAGATTCCAGCTGTGGGAACCTCTGAAACCATTTCCCCAGCTACGTGTGTGATATCAGAGGCAGACAGCTATGTGACCTTTGTGTGTGAACGGCCAAAGGCAAAGATAATTTATGAGAAAGTTTTTGCTTAGAACAGTCTGGTGACAAGGTGATTGGGGAAGACACATTTGGAAGATTTCCACCTGGAAACTTTTCTTTTCCCTGCATGAAAAGCACTTAGACCACAGCATGTGCTGAGGTTGGGATGGGGCAGTGTTGGAGGTCTGCTCTGTAAATAAGCCTCCTCAAGGTTCTGGGGCCTGCAGGGAAGATTAACTGCCCAGGATGGCCCCCTTACTGTGTCCACAGGTGGCAGGGACAGGTAGAGTTTAAAGGAAAATGCCTAGAGTCCAGTGAAGGCCACTTGACTGGATTTCTCACTATTCAAATGTAGGGTGAGTGGGGCTCTTCCGACACTTACAGAGTTAGTTAACTGTTTTCAGACTAGATCCAGGTCTTCCCCTTCCTGAGATCCCCAGTATGCAAAGCTGGCCCCCGGAGGAAATGCAGCAATTTACAGAGAGGCCCAGGCTTCAGGAAGAGAAGACCACATCCAGCTGCTCCTTCTTGAGATGGGAAGGGAAGGAGATCTGTTGGGGTGGAGTGGGAGACCCACGATGAAGGCCTTGGACCACAGCCTTCGAAAATGAAATTACCCCAAGGAAAACAGGAGTCTGGGGGCGGGGGCGGTGGCTGAGGTTTCCAGGAAGGTCCTGCCTGTGTTTACTGGGGGGGGGCTGACTTCAGCCTGCCGTGGAGCTGCTGTCGGGAGTTCTAGACGCTCGGCCTTGCTGGGATTTTGTGCTCTTGGTTGAGGCCTGTGGTTACTTATCCACAGGACCATCACCTAAAGAGGAGTCAAGTAGGGGCTCCCACCAGGCTCCCCTTGACTTAGAGGATTGGTACTGTCTTTGGTAGCCTGTCCTGGACCCTGTGAGGTGTCCGAGTGTCCTCAACAGTGATGTGGCAGTGGACCTCATGTCCGAGTGTCCTCAACAGCGATGTGGCAGTGGACCCCAAATCCTATCTTGTTTTTCAAATAATTCAAGCTGAAGGCAAAGTTCCCTCAAGAGGGAGTATGTCATGTAAGTTCTTAATTGGTTAATAGAAAAAATTGGAAGCAGCCTGAGGCCACCTTTGTGCTCTGTGCTCTGGGGCAGTTCATGCACCGGGGTGGGGGTGGGGTGGCGCAGTTCGTACAGGTGCATTCACAGTGACCAGAGATGCAGAAGTGTTCCCGTCACTGGCGATGTGTGCCTGCCTCCAGCAGGTCTTTTTGAGCTCATGCTACTTATGATAGACATAGGACAGGAGGAGGGAAGATAGGGCCTATACTTAATTCTTAAATACAAGAAGCCCCCAAAGAATCATCCATCCTACTTGCCAAGTGCTCATTGTGGCAGATGGGGGAGGCCTGAGGGCCAGCCCAGGAGGGGACCCGAGGAAGTCCCTTGTGGCACCTTCCCTACTGTCCTACCCAGAGGCCTCCTCACCCACTCTTGGGTGCTTTGTCTTCCAATTTTGCATCCTAAATAGCTATCAAGTTTCTCACTTTCCACAGTCCCCTTCCTGGGTCAAGTCCCCATCATCTCTCCTGACAAAGGCCCCCTGACCTATTTGCCCCATTCATTTTTGCCCCTCCACAAACTTTGTCCTCAGAGCAGGAGGCAGAGTCTTACTAAAGTACAACCTATTTAGCAATCATGCTCTTCCCCCCAAAACACAAAGTACAGGCGGTAAACCTCGTCAACAGCCCTGTGGTGCCCTTGGCTCACATCTGATCCTTTCCTAGGAGGGACTCCCTCTCACTCTCTGGGTCCAGCCAGGGGGGCCGTCTTCCCTTCTGGAATGGGCCCCACTCTGTCTACATCAAGGTCAAGACCTTTAGATTTGCTCTTTCCTCTGCCTGGAAGCACCCATCTCAGGAAGACAAAAATGGGGTCTCCCCTGACTCCACCGCCTGGACATTCCTGCTCATTGCATTTGGTACTCCGCCAACCCCCAACACCCAGCTTTGTGACTATGAACAGTCCCTGTTGGTGGATTTTGAGGTTAACATCTGTCTTGCCAGCTTGATTTTGAGTTACACCAGGGCAGGGGTCTTATCTACTTTTGCTCATTTTTAGAACTCCAAAAGCTGCCAGATGCACACAGTACATGTTTGCTAAAGGAAGAATGGACAGATGCCACTGTTTCCCCAGCTGGTCCTCTGTGTAGGCTGACATCATTCTGTGGGAGCGAGTGAGGAAGGGGACCCCTTTGGCTCTGAGGCCTACTGCCACTCACTCCTGGCATGTATCACTGGCATCGGCCCTGCTGGCTGGGCCTGGGCCACTGCTCAGCTTTGATTTATCCTGCAAACAGGGTGGTCTCCGCAGGAGAAGGAGAGGGTGGCTTGGCTGCATCCCAGGTAAAGCTGGCACAGGGCTTCATGGTGAGGCTATCCTTGGGGTTGAGTGGTCTTCAGCTGGGACTTGGAGCAGAGAAATTAGCTCGGAGGGTCATGTGGCTGGGGTCTGATAGCAGGCACGTGGTGAGAGAGCTCTGAGGTGGTGACTCACCCTGGGGAGAGGAGGGCACGAGCCGGCCAGGGTGCCAGCATAGTCTTGGGGGAGGCGGGTGGCTGGGGAGGCTGAGTGGGGCTGCCCACATCTGAGGTGACAGTGAGCATGAAGAGCTTGCCTAGTGGAAGTGAAGGACTAGGGTGATGCGGTGGGGGGGAGTGTGGGGGTGGTAGAGCTTCCCCTCCCACACCCCCTGCCCCTCAGTGCCTCCTGTCCTCCCTGCTCTGGCCTCCAGAACCCCCAGGCTGCAGCCCCTAAGCCCTAGAAGCTTCCCCAGCCATGGCCCTGGTATGCGGGCCCTGGGCCTGCTGGGCTGTCCTCTCACCACCTCATCCTCACTCCCCATGGCATCCTGGTTCCAGCCCCAGACCTGTGCCTTCCCACTACTCCAATTCCGTCCCCACTCCCTTCCCCAGGAGGAGTGGTTCTCCTCCAGAGGTCATTTGGGGTGAGAGTGGGGCTCATGGAGGCCTGGCAGTCCACCTATGGTACTGAGCTAGGGAGAGGGCTGGGACAGGGAGGGGGTAGTGGGGGGAGAGCATGCTGAGCTACTGTGGGGCATGAGCAGTGTCCCTGGAAGGCCACACCACTTTCCCCAGACTCCCAGGGTCTGTTGGTCCTGTCTGGTGTCATCTACCATCCACCTATTCATCATACTCCTTCCTGTTTCTTATGGTCCCTCTTACTGGTGACCAACGACCTGGCCCTAGGCCATCATGTGGTGTTGCATGTGTGATGAGGGTCCTGGGGCTGCATGGCTGTCAGGGGCTCCTCTGGGTGGAGGAAGGGACCTGAGAGACGTGTGTCAGGAAACAGAGAACAGCTCATGAGAATCAGGGGGTGTTAGTACAGAAGGGCCTTGGGAATGGTGCCAACCACTCACAGAGAAAACCCAGGGTGCTGAGGCGGAGAATGGGATTGACAGGAGCAAGTCACCCAGGGCTTCGTAATAATACTCGTCATCACCACACTGGGCATTTATTAAGTGCTTGCCATGTACTGGGGATTGCTGTAAACTCTTAATTTACCCCATCCTTCACATTCCCGTTACGCCCATTCACAGACTCCCGACTAACAGCAAGCCCACGCAGAGCAATGGGAATGTGGTCACGCTGCATGGGTGCTTTGCTCCTTTGAATGACGATGGCAATCAACATAGCATTTGCTGAGAGCTCCTTCTCTACGTGGCAGACATTCTACTGAAGAAGATACAGGGGCCGATAAGCACACGGGAAGATGTGCAACATCATCAGTCATCAGGGAAATGCAAATTAAAATTATGGGATACACCCACCCAAGTGGTCAAAATTAAAGAAAAAATAAAAAGATTGACAGTACCAAATGTTGGCATGGGATAGAGACGGAGCCACTGGAACTCCCACTGCTGCTGGGGATGAAAAATGAACAGTCACTTTGGAAAACATCGGCTAACTTGTAGAGTTAAACATACGGTAATCATAGGACCCTGATATTCAATTTCTAGGTATTTACCCAAAAGATAAAAGACAACGTGTCCACATGAACACCTGTATGCAAATGTTCTTAGCAGCCTCATTCATGATGACAAAATGCTGAGGACATCCCAAACGTCCATCAGCTATTGCATGGAAAATAAACTGCGGTACATCCATGTAATGAAATGCATTCAATGGAAAGGAACTAACAAATCCAGCTAACACTCATAGGGATGAGGCTCAGGTGCCTTATGCTGAGCAACTGCACCCAGACGGGACAGGCTACAGCATTATTCCTTTTATATGAACTCTTCGGAAAAAGTAGTTCTATAGGCACAGAAAACAGCTCAGCGGTTGCCAGAGGCTGGGGTGGGGGACCTCCCTGGCGTGATGGAAATGTTTGATATATTGATTTCGGTGCTGCCTCCACTGCTTATACATTTGTCAAACTCATCAAACTGTGCATTTAGATGCGTGAATTTTATTGCATGGAAATTAGACCTCGGTGAACCTGATTTAAGTACAGCTGCAGTGGACTGCAGAGGGTAGAGAATAGAATGATCTTGGTTGCTTTGTTGCAAAAGTGACAGAAGAAACTTGAAGGAACGGGAAGCTGTGCTGCTCTCTGGGAGGAGAGGGTGACAGGCAGGGGACAGCCAGTGCTGAAGTCCCACGACAGTGAGGTGTGCTGGGCCTGGGAGGAACCGGAGGGAGCAGTGTGGCTGAAGCCCAGTAAGAGACCTGGCTGTGGATGGCTCAGATGGGCACTGGGGAGCAGGGGCGCATTATGGAGGGCTGCATGGGGCTCAGGCTGTTGCTGAGTGCCTGGGGTGGGGGGCCCTGGGGGCCTCTGTGCTGAGCATTCACGGGGCTCAACCAGCTGCTGTGTTGGGAGCAGTCTGTGCAAGGAGCTGCTGGGATGTCCTTGCAAGAATCCGGGCAAGAGCTAATGGTGCTCAGACCAGCATGGTGGCAGTAGAGGTGTTGAGAAGTGGTTGGATTGGGATATATTTTGAAGGTAGAGCCAACAGGATTTCCTACTGGATTGGATGTGGGGTGTGTGTAAGAGAGACAGGAGGTAGGGATGACGCCAAGACTTTGGCCTGAGCGGCTGGAAATCCAGCTGTCCCCCCACTCCACCCTCTGCCCCCTGGGGACTGTTCTAACTGTCGCCTGGGTCCTGTGGCTGAAGTCAAGACTGAGACAGAGGGGAGGGGCTCAGCCCTGCTCCTGGCCCTGGGGATTCAGAGGATGGGTTGCACTTGCTGGTTATTCTATTACTCTTTATTTATTAGCCTTATTGGCTTCTGTCATTTCCTCATTGCCTTCTGTCTGGAGAGAAGACCGTAAATGTGATGGATTGAGACAGGATACAGGAGGCCCAATTATCTCTGTGAAGCCAGCCACTCTTCTTGGTCAAGCCTCCCAGCCCTCAGCAGTCCTGCAGCTCTTCCCACAGCCTTGCATGCAGAGCCAGCCTGGTGCCTGGCCTTCCAGGAAGAGGGGGTGCAGCCTGAGAGGGTAGCAGATAGATGGTCACCCAGGAGGTATGGCTCCTCCAAGAACAGATGCTGGAGGCAAGCTCAGCCCCCTGGCTGGTGGCACCTAAAATCCTAGTGCCCGCTCCCCGAAGCTCTGCCCACAGAGGCTGGGCACGGAGCAGGGTAGGAGGACAGGACATACTGCCTGCTGGTCAGCCCGCATCCGGGGAGGGGGGCTCGGTTTCACTTGCACGCCTTTCTGGAATCCGAGCCAGTCTGTCTCTCCACAAAGGCTGGGATGATGGGGCTTCTCTCTCCGGCAGCAGGTGCCTGGCAGCTGCCCGGGGATGCCAGCCCCGTGAGCTGGCATGGGAGGAAGTGCTTGTCAGGGTGGTCATTATACGTGCTGGGCTCCAACTGGCCCAACCCCCACGCCTGACGTTCAGGCTGACTTGGGACACCTGCGAGAGAGCGGTGCCTCCAGCAGGGCCCTCAGGGTCTCCCTGGGGTCCCCCAGACAGAACCTAGCAGTGCCAGCCTTTGAGCATAATATCTAAACGGAGTCCCTGTGCCGCCCCCTCTGGCCTGTCTGCCTGCCTCTGTCCTGGGAATGTCCTGAGGCCCCTTGTCTGGGGACGGGCGTGGGGGTAGGGTTTGGGACAGGAAACCTGAGCTTCACTCCTGGTATCTCAGGCACTTCTTGATATCACACCACTGCCTCCAGAGTGGAGGCCCAGCTCACGGCGCTCTGAGTGTGCACCTGTGCGTGGATCGGCCCGTGTAGGTGAGGATGTCAGATGGCCCTGTGCCTCGTCTGCCAGGGGAATGCAGAGCGGCAGCTGGGACTGCCTGTGAGCAAGGGGCAGGGGACGCAGAAGACAGAAAGGACTCCGTGGAGGGGAGGAGCCCAGCGAGTTCAGCAGACCTCCCAGCTGCCGTGCTCCGGGCACCCATGTGAGGGGCGCTGCAGGGGTGTGGAGGTGCCCGGCCCGCCGCCCGGCGCTGCAGGGACACCGTGGTGGCTGCGCCCGTTCTGTCCCGGCTCCTTCTCTGTCCCTCCTGCTCTCCCAACCTCCGGGCTCGAGTCTCGTGGCCGCAGGGCTGAGGGCGGGGTAGCCGCTGGCACGGGGCAGGGTGGCTGCCAAAGCCGTGGCCCCGGGGTGAGCGCTGACGTCTATCCAGGAGCATCTCTCTCCCTGCCAAGGGCTGAGCTTTCTGGGCCGCGTGCCTTCCCTCTGACACAGGAACTGGCATCCGTCCCTCGGAGCCACCCGCTGCCTGGACCCCAGTCTCACCCCAGAACTGCCTGGTGACAGCTGGGGCCCGACCCGTGCCTCCCTCCAGGGGAGCCCGCCCTATGGCATGCCAGGCGAAGGCCCACCTCGGCCGCTGGGGAAGACTCCACCCACACAAGGGGCCCAGGAACCCCACATGCCAAGCCTGGGCTTTGAGAACGATGGGAAGCCACTGTGTGGGCCCAGACCCAGCTTGCCAGGCGGGAGGCTGACCCTTCCCAGCTCAGGGCGGGGGCCCCAGCCTTTCTCCCTCCACCAACACTTACGGGGCTCCCACTGTGCCAGCTACCGAGCTGGGTCCCAGCCACGTGGTGAGGTACACTGGCCACGAGCCCTGTCCTCAGGTTGCTGTCATGCTTTTCACTGGGATTTCTTGTAGGAAACACGTTTCTATCACTACCCATCCGAGCTATATAACTATCTGAAACAGTGGTTTCACATGAAAACACGCATCCTGCCACACAGGGTATGCAGCTGTTCCCAATTCTGACATTATTTTTAAAACAGCTGGCAGTGGCCCACTACTGGAATGTGGCCTGTCCTCTGGCAAACCTCCGTCTGGTTGGGGAAAGACAATTCAACAGATGTCATAGAAGGGTGGTGTGGCTTCTGCCCATTTTGGACCAAGGGACCGACACCAGGTCTCACCAGGTTTCGGGGTACCAAACTCCAGGTCTCTCATAAGCAGATGGCTTACAAGGGAAATGGTGCTGGACACTGGGACCCCACAGTCACATCAAGGATATAAAAAGGGGTCCAGAGAGTGGAGGACTGAGGGGAGCTGTGGGAGGGTTTCTTTTTTTTTTTTTTTGTGGGAGGGTTTCTTTGGGAAGAACTGTCACATGCTGTTTCCAGGATCCTGTGGCCTTCTGCAGGCAGTGGGCTATGTGGGCTGCACCAACTTCTTCCTCAGGTCCCCAGAGGGCCTTCTTGGTGGGCTCTGACGTATTGGAAACATGGAGGATGGGCCTCCTGGGGTCCGAGAAAGCTTAGGTGGGCAGATGAAAGATGGGGCTTGATTGCCTGGGACGTGGAGGGGTTATAGGCCAGCTGCTCTGGAGGTGGCTGTGAAGCAGGCTGTGGCTGGGCATGGCTGCACCCCAGAGTGTTGTGTATGTGTGTGCGTGGATGGGGGTGCTCTGATGCTTCTCCTAGGCCTGAGGTGGTGGGCGGGAGAGAGAGGCCTGTGTGTGCCACTGCAGCAGGGCCACCTGAGGGGTCGAGAAGCTTCGAGCAAGAGGCTGTTGCAGACTCACAGGGGCCCCTGGCCCACAGGATGGGCCACAGCATTGGCCCCATATTCATCCAGGCTCAGGGCGAGACTGTCTCCAAGGAAGAAAATGGAATAAAATGGGCTTTGCAGGTGTTTGCAATGAGGCGTGGTTGGTGCTATGACAGGGGAAGTACCTAGAGTGGGGACACGTGATGGAGATGGGGGTGGGTGGTCAGGGGAGGCTCCCAGAGGAGGTGATGTCAAGATGAGTCCTGAGGACTGAATGGAGAGGAGGCCAGTGTGCTGGGTGCAAGGAGTGCAGCTGGCAGGACCTCCACGAGGAAGAGCCCGGGTCCCTGAGGGTTGGAGAGAGAGAGAGACAGGCAGTCACAGAGGTTGGCGGGGCTGGAGGCCGGGGCACTGGTGGCCTGGACCCTGAGGCAACAGGAAACCAGGGAAGGGTGTATCCAGGAGGCAGTGATCTTGGACGAAAATACTCTGGTAGCTGAGCAGTTGGGAAGGGAAGGGAAGTCCCTGAGGGGCTGCCCTGGTCTCAACCCAGGCAGCAGCGAGTGAAGGACATGCGGGCAAGGCAGTGCCAGCAGGGCCCGGGCTGGCCCGTGGGCGAGGAGGATCCTGCAGCTGCAGATGGCATGTGTGGGGCTCGGGCTGAGACCGACGAGCCCAGGGTTGGCTGGCTGGGCTTGAAAGCTGCGCAGGTGTCCCAGGAGGCAGCCGGATGTGCCGGCCTGGAGCTCAGTGGGGGGAACTGGGCTCCAGATAAAGACTGGACTCTAAGTGTGGCGGCAGGGAGGGGGCGGGGGGGGTTTCCTGCCCTCTTCCGGGGAGCGGGCCGGGGCTCCACGTGCTCGGGCATTCGGTGAGATCCCGGAGGACGTGCCCCCTAAGGAGGCACTCGCAGGGGTGGAGGAGGGTGTGGAGGGGGTGGCACCACAGAAGCCCCAAGGAGACAGGTTGCCCAGAGGGGGCTGCCGTCTGCCGAGTTAGCTGCCGAGGAGGAGCTCTGCAAGGTGGCACAGAGAGCTGGCCACAAAGATGCCTCTGCTGGCTGCGGAGCACTTCTGCGGGGTGGCGGGGCGGCAGTGAGGAGCCGGGGTGGGTGAGAGCGAGGAAGCCAGGGTCAGGTGCCACGGGGCCGGGCCTAGCTTGACCATCTGGCTGTTCTCCACAGCCTCCCTCGCCCCAACCTTTCCCATTGTGGGAGCCCCAAAGCACAACCCCTCACAGTGCCCCAGACTGGGGGTCCTGGGAGGTAGGACCCGGGTGCCCCCACTTTCCCTGGACCAGCCACACTCTCCGCTGTTCTCCTGGGAAAATGACGGGAAGTCCTGCATGGTTCTTGGGGTCTCATCTTGCCCCCCTGCACCACGGCCATCGCCTGGGCTTGTTGGGCCGCTGCCACTGCCCTGGTCAAATCATAAGAACAGAGTCCAGGCCAGGTCATGTAAGCCATTTATTGGTTTGTTTTAAAAATATGTATCTTATTTATACACGGAGTTTGGTGAGAAGTGCTCGATTAGCTCAGACAACAGCTGGCACCTGATGCTCCCTCCTTTCCTACCCCTTCCTCCCCTCCTGCTGGCCATCGTGCGGTTCTGGAAAAAAAAAATGAGAGCCACGCGAAAAGCTAAGGAGTTGGGCCTAGCTCACCCTGCCTCAGCCTCAGCCCCAGGCACCTGTCTCAGGGCTCCTGGGTCACACACACACACACACACACACACACACACACACACACAGCTCCCTTCAGGCCAGCGGGCAGCCAGCCGGCTTGCCTCCCAAACCACATTCCTGGCTGCGGTGGGTGCTAGTGCCAGGGAGGGGCACACGCCGCTCCAAGCCTCGAGAGCAAAGCACAGACAGCTACAAAAATAAGATTTCCACTCAGAGAAGTGTGTCTGGGATGGTCAGAGCCATGTCCCACGCTGGACTCAAGGGCAGCACGGGAGAAGAGATCACCGGGACGGCTGGGGCGGGGGCTAGGGTTGCCACCAAGGGAACTCGGAGTGACAAAAAGAAACGTAATACTTGACTCGCCGGCAATGCCCCCTCAGCACCGCCACGAGCTCGCAAACGTCCAGCCCTCCGACAGCTCGGCGAGGTAGGTGAGGAGCAGCCAGTTTCCAGCTCCCGGGGGGCTGCCGGGAGGCGGTGGCAGAGGTGGCGGCAGCGGCGGCTCCGCGGGAGAGCTGGGATGGGCCGAGCCCCTGCCTGCTCAGGCTCCGCCCCCCAACACTGTCACTCCCGGGGGTGACAGTTCTCTGCGTTGAAAGATTTGCATATGCTAAATAGGATTGTCAGCAGCTCAAGAGGCCCTGGGGGTAATTGGACTAGAAAAAGTATTTTTCCCTGAAAAGGCCTTCTCATAAGACCTGTGGACCGCCTAGACCCTGCCCCAGGTTGACCCGCGGGTGTGTGCCACCAGGACCCCGGCTGAGCCAGAGGGGCTGGTCTGGGGCCACATGGCTCCCCTTCCCAAGGGAGCCCATCCCCCTCGCAGGGCAGGGAACTGACCATCCCAAGGCTCCTTCCTGGTGCCAGGCTCACACTGCCCTCCCCACTCCATCTGGAGAGCTGCTGGGCACCACACAGGAGTCCCCCACCCCCACCCCCCAGTCGCACACAGGGCGAGAGGCAGAAAGGTCTGGAAAGAGAGCCCTGGCCACGACAACAGATTCCCTTCCTCAGATGGGCTGGGGCCCCACGGCTGAGGGCTGGTCAGCTTCCTAGCCCTTGTGGCACGGGGCTCAGACTGCTCTTCCTGGCCCGTGGGGCAGGGCCTGCCGGCTTGGGGAGCAAGGACAAGCTGGGGGCTGGCCACACGTGGGGCCGGTTCCCTCATGCCCTTCACTTTAATATTAATACTCGTGCAGAAGGCTGGCCTCTCCCAGGAGGAAAAGGCAACATCATAGCCAGGACCAGCCCTGGGACCCAGGCCGCTCTTTTCTGGAAGGTTTGTGTTTTCCTAGAAAAGACCCCAGGATGGCCTGCATAAAAACACAAGGGGGCGTATAGGACCCTGGGGACAGTGGGAGGCCAGCGTGAGCCCCCACTGGCGAGACCCCTCTGCCTGGCACCTGCCTGAGGGGAGCCTGGGCCACAGGGAGCCCGAGTGTGGCCCCCGTGTGTGGACTGTGCGTACACGCATGTGCGAGAAAAGAGGTTCAGCTCTCCTGGCACCGTGGCCTGAGCAGCAGGGGATCCCCTTCTGGTCCCAGGGCATCGAAGGCCTGGGGAGGTCATACTGGGTGTCACTTTTGCTTTGAGAACAGAGTTCCAACAGCTCCACAGACACTCGTGTTTGGAGTTAAGAAAAGGCAGTGTGAACTACTGCCATCGTCCATGGAAAAAACAGTTCTTTGCTCAAGTAAAAAAATATCAAATATAATAAATTTATGAAAGCCCATTCACAACATCTACAGTCTCAGTTTTGTAGTTCTCCTCGGCAGCTGGGGTGGTGTGGCTTTTCAAGGCCCCCGGGTGTGGCCTGAGCAGCCCCGCCACTGGTGTGTGTAGGGCCTCCGGTGACAGGCCACCCAGAACGGTCAGCCCGGCCACCTGCTTGTGGCCATCCACGGGGGTGCCGCAGGACTCAGCCTCATTGACCCGCGGGGCCCAGGCCCAGCTCTCACGCCCGGAGCCCAAGGAAGGCCCAGCAGATGCCGGCTTGTGGCTGCGGTCACATTTGCTCCGATGCGACAGGCCGCCTCCCGGTGCCTCCTGGCCAGCCGGGCTGAGGCTCACACGATAGACTCGCGGTCCCTGTCTGGGGACGGGGGCAGGTCGGCGAGGTCCTCGCTGCGGCTGTAGTCGGACGCCCGCACCTGCGGGTTATCGCTGGTGGCCCTGGTGACGCTGTCGTAGGAGGGGGGGGAGGACGTGGAGGAAATGGAGGAGCTGGAGGGCGGGCCAAGGCGCCGGGAGAAGTTCTCGGCCATCGTGTAGGCGATGAGGCCCTCCCGCTCCGGGGCCCGCTCTCCGGACCGCGCGCCGCCGGCCTGCTGGCGGTACAGGAAGGACGCGTGCTTCACGGAGCGCTGCAGCAGGTGCCTCCGGAAGGCGCGCTGGATGACGGTGGCCGACACCTCCTCGTGCTTGCGCCGCAGCGTGGTGGTGATGGGCTCGTACGAGATCTTGGACGGGTTGGCCGCCATGAACTTCTCCTCCATCTGGATCTTCAGGGCGTCCATCTCCCCAGACTCGCCCAGCACCCTCTTGGTGAAGGCAAAGAGGATGTCCATGCAGTGGATCCGGTCCCCGCTCACCATGGGCAGGTCCATATTGATGAGGCTTATCTGGTTGGGTTTGGCGATGCGCAGCGGCTCGGACAGGGCGTCGGCGAAGTCGGACAGGGCCGAGTACTCGATGAACTGGGTGGCCTCCGGGTCGAACTTCTCCCAGATCTCATAGAACATGTCGAAGTCGTCCTCGCTCAGGGGCTCGGTGCTCTCCTCTGTGGCCACGCTGAAGTTCTCGAGGATGATGGCGATGTACATGTTGACCACGATGAGGAAGGAGATGATGATGTACGTGGTGAAGAAGAGGATGCCCACAGCCGGGCTCCCACAGTTCCCCCGGGAGCCATTGCTGTTGGGTAGATTGGGGTCACAGTAAGGGGGCCCCGTGTTGAGGATGGGGCTGAGGAGGCCATCCCAGCCAGCCGACGTGGTGATCTGGAAGAGGCACAGCATGCTGTTGGCGAAGGTCTGGAAGTTGAACATGTCATCGATGCCGGCCTCCCACTTGACATAAGCGAAGTTAGCCATGCCGAAGATGGAGTAGATGAACATGACGAGGAAGAGCAGCAGGCCGATGTTGAAGAGGGCAGGCAGGGACATCATGAGGGCAAAGAGCAGTGTGCGGATCCCCTTGGCACCTCGAATCAGCCTGAGGATGCGGCCGATTCGGGCCAGGCGGATGACTCGGAAGAGCGTTGGGGAGAAGAAGTACTTCTGGATGATGTCTGAGAGCACGGTACCTGTGGGAGACAACAGAGGCCGCGCCACCAGTGGGTCTCTGTCCTCCCTCTAGCCCTGCCCCACTGTACGGATCTCTGTGTGGCAAGGAGCTAAGGAGAGGAGGCCCTTTCAGGAGGACTGGGTTGACCGGGGCGTGCAAGGACCCTGTCTGGGTCTCCGTTTCTCATCTGTGACCCAGAGAATGAGGACCCACAGTACCCACACCGTACCCACACCTTGTACAAAGTGCTTCCCAGACCTCTCTTCCCTTGGTCTTCTGAGAACACCTGTCCGGTAGAGCTGTACTGGGCCCATCTGCTAGATCCTGGGTTCTGAAACCCGAGAGGATTTGCTCAGCATCTGGGTGGCCTTGCTTGGACCAGAGCTCAGGCTCAGGCTTTTCAGCAACTCATTACTCAAAAGTGGGGTCTGAGGATCAGCAGCCCTGGGATTCTCCTGGGAGCTTCTCAGAAATGTGGATGCTCCGTTCCACCCCCTGTCCCACTGTGTTTTAATAAGCCCAGATAATTCATGTGCTCATGGAAGGGCACATGACCCTTGGAAAGGCACTGGCCCACAAGCCTGTGTTCTCTGCCACACCTGCAACACCTCAGCCTCTCTGAGATTGTTCCTGCCACCCTCCCAACCCTGCTAGCTTCCAGAGCTTCCTGCTGCTTGGTCTCTATTGACAACTCCGGGTTTGGAGTTTTGAGAGGCAGGCATACAAGTTACATGAGAAAGAATGACATGAACTCGCTTTGTATTGGCCTGAGTGACCTTTCCAGACTCCTCATGTAATCATGTCACCAGCTGACACGCGTCATGTTCACTGTCAATAAGGCACTGGGCTGAGCATTTTATATCTATCCATTTAGCCCTTCCGGTCACCCGAGGAGGTAAGCTGATACCATCATCCTCATTTTCCAGAAGAGGAAATTGAGAGGTGAGGTAACTTACCCAAGTTGTCACCTAGTCAGTGGAACACTGAGATTCAACTCAGACACTCTGGCTCCAGGTTGACCTGTTAACCATGTCCCTCCAGCACAGCCAGGCACCAGTACCAGGAGGTGTCCCTGAGGCACATGCCACGTCTCCTCCCATAGCTCACCCACACTGTCCTTCATCGGCCCCCTCGAGGCTGCTGACATCCTGCATTCTCTAAAGCTTCTCTCCAGTCCTGCCTGGCATGCTCACCTTCACCCCTGCCTGGGAACTCCCAGAGTACTTCCTGACCCTCCATCTAGCTTCTAACCATCTGTCACTACAGCTACGATGGCCCCTGACTCAGCCCCTGTGTCTCCCTCTGAGGTCACTGAAGGCACAAGCTGTATGTGTATGGCAGAAAGGGGAAAGTCAGCCACCACACAGCAGAGTTCCACAGAGCAAGGGTCAAGCATTTGGGCTCTGAGCACAAGCAACAGAAAAAAGAAATATTGATAAATTGGGACTTCATCAAAACAAAAAGCTTTGTGCTTCAAGAGACAACAACCAAGAAAGTGACAAGACAACTCACAGCAAGGGAGAAAATGTTTGCGAATTGTGTGGTAAGAGACTGGTGTCCAGAATATATAAAGAACTCTCGGGATCCCTGGGTGGCGCAGCGGTTTGGTGCCTGCCTTTGGCCCAGGGCGCGATCCTGGAGACCCGGGATCGAATCCCACATCGGGCTCCCGGTGCATGGAGCCTGCTTCTCCCTCTGCCTGTGTCTCTGCCTCTCTCTCTCTCTCTCTCTCTGTGACTATCATAAATAAATAAAAATTAAAAAAAAAAAATTAAAAAAAAAAAAAAAAAAAAAAAAGAACTCTCACACATCAACAACAAGAACATAAATAAGCCAACTAAAAAATAAGCAAAGGATCTGAATAGACATTTCTCCAAGACATTTCTCCCATCATAGACCAAGACATACCATAGAAAATGACCACTAAGCACATGGAAAGATGCTCAGTGTCATTAGTCATTAGGGAAATGTAAACCAAAACCTCAACAAAATGATCACTTCATATCTGCCAGGGTGCCTATGATAAAAAATCACAGACAGTAACAAGTATTGGTGGGGATGTGCAGTCACTGGAACCCTTATACGTTGATGACGGGAATGTAAAAAGGTGCACCTACAGTGGAAAAACAGTTTGGCAGCCCCTCAAAATTTTAGATTTAATGGTTTTCAGGGCCTGGGGAGAGGGAAATAGTCTACAATCAGATGTAGTGGTGAAGGTTGCACAACTCTGTTGAATATACTAGCAACTACTAAATTGTAAACTTTAAAGGGTACATCTTACAGTATGTGAATTGTATCCCAATAAAATTGTTACTTAAAAAGGGAGTGGTGTCTGAATGACTCCGTTCGTTAAGCATCTGACTCTTGATTTCGGCTCAGGTTATGATCTCTGGGCTGGGTGTGGAGTCTGCTCCCTTTCCCTCTGCCCCTCCCACCTCCCTGCTCTTGCGCTTGCTCACTCTATAAGTAAATAACAAAAACAAAAGAGGGTTTGGGTCCTGAGGTCAAACACATGTAGATGTATTCTATGGCTTGAATGTTTGAATCCCAAATTCATATGTTGAAATCCCAATTTCCAAAGATGATGGTGTTAGCAGGTGAGACCTTTGGGAGGTACTTAGGTCATGAGAGTGGAGCCCTCATGAGTGGGATCAGTGCCTTATAAAAGAGGCCCTAGAAAGCTCCCTTGCCACTTCTACTTTGTGAGGACACAGCAAAGAAGGTGCTGGTTATGAACCAGGGAAAAGATCCCCGCCAGAAAACATGACCATGCTGGTGCCTTAATCTTGGCCTTTCAGCATCCAGAAGTATGAGAAATTAATTTCTGGTGTTTATGAACTACCCAGTCTGGTGTTTGGTTATAGCAGCCCAAACAGATGGAATGTGAATCCTATCTCTTCTGTTCCTAGTTTTATGATCTCCTTGCCTCTATGCTGACTTTATTTTTTTAAAAATATTTTATTTATTTATTCATGAAAGGCACACACACACACACGCAGAGAGAGAGAGAGAGAGAGAGAGAGGCAGAGAGAGAGAGAGGCAGAGACATATGCAGAGGGAGAAGTAGGCTCCATGCAGGGAGCCCGACATGGGACTTGATCCCGGGACTTGGGGATCGTGCGCCCTGAGCCAAAGCCAGACACTGAACCGCTGAGCCATCCAGGCGTCCCTCAATGCTGAATTTGTAAGGTCAGATGCATGAGGTGGGTGATGTCTGAAGGAGTCTGGCACACATATTGGTGGCTTTACTCTAGAATTTTCCATCTCCAGGGATAATTTCTACCCAAGAAGGCCACCTGCTCCCATCTCTGGAGAGTCACCACACCCTAGAAAGCCACTTCTTCCTTTAGCCTTGGGAGGGCAGGGAAACCTGCTCATCTCTCACTCCCTTTACAGACTCATTCTTGAAGCTCTCACAGAGAACAGAAAACTGTGTTCTAGGGTCCCATGGAAAGTGGGGCCAAGAGTGGGCGCTGGCTCCTCCGCGAGGATGGCCTCCTTGGCCTGAGTGGGCCTCCTAGACAAATTCTCTATTGAGGGGTGTGTGTGTGTGTGTGTGTATCTGCATTTGTGACAGGGGAAAGGTGTGGATTGCAGAGAAAGGAACAAAGGAGCCTAGTACACTTGGCATTAAGTCCAGACCCCAGACGAGAGGAGGGGCCAGCTTGTATACCCACCCACGATGGAGAGGATGACAACCACAAAGTCGAAGATGTTCCAGCTGTTGGTGAAGTAATAGTGGCGCAGGGCAGCCATCTTGATGATACACTCGCCTGTGAATATGGCTACAAAGAGCAGGTTGATCTTGGCCAAGATGTTGACCTTCTCGGGACTCTGGTCATCTGTCTCTACCATCATGGTCACCATGTTCAAGCAGATGAGAAACATGATGGTGACGTCGAAGGCCTGCTTAGTCACAATGTCGAATAGGAAACCCTGGTACTTGTTCTGAAAGGAGAGGCAAAGGATGGGCTCAGCAGGGACCTGAAACAGGCCAGCAGGTCCCCCTGTGGCTGTCCCTCGACCCAGACCATCCACCCTCCTATTCTCCCCAGGGTGAGAGAAGTCAGGAGGCTGAAACAGCCTGGCACTCCTGCTTCTGGGCCTGGCCCTCAGGCTCCCTCTTCCCTGAAGTCTTCTCTGAATCTTCAGGAAGGAATTTCTCCTACCCTGAGCTTCCCTAGCACATCACTGTTCACTGGGCTTCTCCTTGTTCCCGCTGTCTGATGGCTCAAGCTTAAATTTAAAGTTCAGTCCTAGTAATTGGATCAGCCCTTAGGTTAACAGATGTCCTCTACCCTTTTTGGAATTGATTTGGTTTATTCTATCAACTATATTTGTGTCTTTAATTGTTTGCCACCTCAGATTATTTGGGGAAAGAGAGAAGATTATAAATAATTGTACACACACACACACACACACATACACACACACCCCTAATCTAGAACAAAGCATGGTGAAAGGGTAGGAACTAGATAATAATTGATGAACTGGGTTAAAACCTGGGACTGTGAAAGTAACCAAATCACTTTAGCTAGTGATTCGGGTTATGCCATGTAATTACTTTGAGTACTGCCTGCCTGCCCCCTTGCTGCTGGGCCCTTTATTGGAGAATGTCTGGGTCAGGCAAGGGAGTCGGCCTCAAGGGGGACTGAGTGTCTTCCTGGGGCCACCTGCCAGGGGACTCCAGGCTGTGTCTGTCCCACCCAGAGGTGGCTAGGAAGAGGCTGCAAATGGGGGTGGGCCTGCAGAGGCCACCCTGCTCACTCTGGCAGGGGAGGAGGGCGCAGAGGAGAGGGACCCCTGTGGGAAGGAGTGCCCCTGGCTGGAATGGCCCACCCATGCCTTCCTCACTTTTTCCAGGAGTTTGAGGCCCGTGCATGTGGTCAGGTGCCTGACAGTGCCCCTCCTTCCCTGCACTGACCAAGGGCCCTGGGCTAGCCTGAAAGGCTGTTTAGAGGTCTTGATGGCTGGTCCTGGGGGGTGGGGGCTACCCAGCACCCCAAGCACACCCTCCCCAGTCTTGCTGGATTGGGAGCTGGCTCACCAGAGGCCGAGGGATGGGCTTCTGGGGCTTCTTGGAGCCCAGCTTTTTCATGGCGTTGTAATACTTCTTCTGCTCTTCTGTCATGAAGATGTCCTGGCCCCCTAAGTGCAGAGAGACAGGTACAGGCCTCATTTTGGGGTCCTTAGGGGTTCTAGCATGGGGGGCATAGGGATCTTGCCTCCTTGATGAGGTGCCTCGGTTGGCCTTCTCACTTTCTCTCCCTATCGTGCACCAGAGAGTCCTCTGCAAATCTGCTTTCACAAAGTCCCTGTCTCCCTTCACTTTGAGGCCTCTCTCGATTTGTCAGGTGCAAATCCAGTCCCCATCCCCCACCCGCTCCCCTGCCCAGCCTGGCCACCCTGGAGGTGCTCTCTGCCTAGTTGGTTTGCCTGCCACGCAATCATGGCCCATCCGTTGGAGCTCTGGAGAGACCCTGGGCTGCTGTCTCCATCGTGGACCAGGTGACTTAGTCCCAACCATCAGCCCAGCTCCTCTCAGGAGCCTCAGCTGTCAGGCAGCCACAGGCCCCCACTTCCACTCCTACAGACTGGGCGTGTCACCTCATGAACATGCCCCTCTCCTGCCCACTCCAGTATCTGTGGGGAGTGGGGGGGAGGCCCATCCCCCGCAGGAGGGCACAATGGGGCCAGGGGCCAGAATGGCTCCTCAGCCCCCTGGTGGCCCACCCCACCCTGCTGACCCAGGGGGAGCAGGCGCTCTACGTATCTTTTTCTTCTGTTGGTTGAAGTTGTCGATGATGACACCGATGAAAAGGTTCAGGGTGAAGAAAGACCCGAAGATGATGAAAATGACGAAGTAGATGTACATGTAGAGGTTATATTCCCACTGGGGCTGCTCTTCAAACTGAGCGGGAGAAATCAGACATGGGGGTCAGGCAGGCAGGAAGGGGAAGGGGCTGGCTGGGCGAGAGGGTGTGTCCAGAGGGAGGTGACCAGTCGGGGCTGCGTGTCTGTGTGTGCGTGCATGTGCAGAGCAGGGCCGGCCAGGGTGGGGATGGGGTTCAGGAGAGTGATGGCTCAGGGTTGATGTGGCACTGCCTGGCTTCTGCCCAACAGAAAGTGTGAGTGTAGCAGGTCCGTGTCCCTGTCGTTCCCCCGCCCCTTCGCCTTCACTGAATGGTCACTGTGATTGGGCAGGGCACAAGGATGAAAAGGAAACTTGATCTGCATCTCTATTGCTTCTATTCTGTCTCTTCTGGGGTAAGACTGAGATTTAAGTAAATGGCAGTGAATTTAATTTGAAAGATATTTGAGAATTTGGGGCTCCTGGGGAGACCATGCAACTTTGCCCCAGGGCCAGGCCTGGGCATTCCAGAGAGGCTCAACTGCAGGTTGGCACAAGAGATCTGGCCCTTATGGGGTGGGCTTCTGAGGGTGCACACAGATTCCCTAGTGCCAAGTGTCCTAAACCTCATGTGCCTGATGTGGTGGGAGAGGCCAGTATGGTTACCTACCCCCCTGGAGTCCACAGCTGCGTACATAATGTCCATCCAGCCTTTAAATGTTGCCTGGAAGGAAAAGATAAGAGTAAGAATCATTTGACTTGCACTTATTGAGTTATCTGGGGTCCTATCCAGACAAGTGAGGCCAGGAAATAGCCTCCTCTGAGAAGCAAGCATCCCGCCCCGCCCCTTTGGCCGTGTTCACATGACTGGGCAGTTCAGGAAGGGCCTTCCGGTTCAGGACTGGGGGTGGAGGGGAAGCCCCCCGCACAAGGGGGTCATGGAGGGGGTAAGAAGCTTCTCGATGTTAGCCAGGACACTGAGGAGAACCGAAGGAGGTCTGCCTTTCAGATCCACCTTCATTCCAGATTCTGAAACGATGCAGTCCTACAGTGGGTGTCAGGGTCAGAGAGGGGGACCCCAATGCTAACCTGGACCCCTGTCAAGCAGCTTGGAGTCGTGGCTTCTGTTCCACGACTTTTCAGGATGGCCCTGAAGCATCCCAACCTCCCCTCGTACTTAAGGGGTCCTTTAGTCAGTGATGTGTCAGTAAGGGGCTAACAAATGGTTTTCCAGAAGAAAACAAAGCCCTGATTGTCATGTTTGCCAATTTCTCTGGGTAAACACTCCCACCACGGCCAATTTCAAGTCACTGACTGGCCGTTACTGAACACAGACTTGGGAAGAGATGCAGAGGAGCATAGCATTATAGCATTTCCACGGTATGGATACAGCACATGTAAATAACCTTAAAAGCATAGATGATAATATGTGCTAATGGTGAATTTTGATTTTTAAAATAACTTATTTTTTAAAGTAATCTCTATACCCAACATAGGGCTTGAGCCCACAATCCCAAAATCAACAGTAGCATGCTCCACTGACTGAGCCAGACAGGTACCCCCTGATTTTGTTTCAATATCACTTAGTGAATTATAAGTTTATAAAATCTGATCTTTAATCATGGCTTGCAAAATATCTGAAAATGCAACAATCTGCTCTTGTGAGCCTACACAAGCCTGCTCCAGTTGGCCACTCCAAGGCAGTAAAGGAAGAGGCTGAATGACCCAGGGCTCTGGTGCTGGCTACACTGTCTGGGCTGCTACGAAGATTCAGGAAGAGCCTGAGAGACATGCTTGGGTGGTGAGGCTGACTTCCAGTGAGTCTCACTTGTGTCCTCGGCAACATCCGATCTTCCCCCAAGCCTCCTTTCAGGGTACAACGGTCCACACAACTTTCATGTCTGAGAGTTCTTATGGCACTGGGAGGCAGATGGGGGAACTGAGGCTGCTCCAGAGAAGGCGAACTACTTCAGCTCCCTGTGCCAGGAAGCCCTGCCCTATGAAGAGAGGGCTGGAGATGCTCTGGAAACGGCTGGAGAGCACCGATGGTGCTAAGATGCTTGTGACTGCCTTTCTGGCCACTGTGTTCTATCTGCAATGACTGTCAGCTCCCAGTCTACAAAAGGGCCTTTCCTTCCAGGTTCTGACATCTAATTTATTTATTTATTTATTTATTTATTTATTTATTTATTTATTTATTTATGAGAGAGAGAGAGAGGGAGAGCGAGGGAGAGAGAGAGAGAGAGAGAGGGAGAGAGACTGTGCTCACGTGGGTGCATGTGGGGGTGGGGTGGGAGGGGCAGGGAGAGAGGGTGGAGAATCTCAAGAAGACTCCCTGTAGAGCCTGATGTGGGGCTCACACAGGGCTCAATCTCATGACCCTGAGATCATGACCTGAGTTGAAATTGAGAGTTGGACGCTTCACTGACTCAGCCGCCCAAGTGCCCCTCAAGTTTTGGCATCTAGAGGGAGGCCCCAGGGACAGAGGGTCTCTGGGTTTGGCTCTAATCTTCTCTAGGAGGCATTTCAGGGGAGTCTTTGAAGAAAGCTACCTCTGGGATTTAAGGGAGGGCTGGAGGTGCGAGTAGATGTGCATTAAGTTTTCAGATGGGAGCCCACTGAGTGCTCCTCTACTCTGGGGACTAGAGACAGGTACTTGGGCTTAACACTGGGATAGTAAGGGAAGTAAGCCGTGCTTCTGTGTGTTACAGTCTGTCCGCATGTCTGCTGTCAAGGCTACTTGTAGGCTAATTTTATGCCATGTATCATGCTCACTGAAGCCACCATCCTCACAAATCAATGGAAACTTTGGAAGGATGGGGTAGCGTCATGTGCATTTCGACACCACACATCTTACACACCAGAAACTGCACAGAGGCATTGTCACCTTTTCTTTTCTCTTTTTTTTTTTTTTTTCTTTTATTGTCACCTTTTCTAACAGAAGGCTGGACTCTCCGGGTGGCTAATAGTTTCGTCTCTGTGTGTCTATGGTCTTTGCCTTTTAACCTGTGCCATCACACTGCCAAACTGATAGCATGAGGTTGTCAACCTGACTACTGGCTGTGAGGTTAGTTCTGCCTCAGTGCTGAACCCCCATGCCATGCACCTTGGAGAATGCGGCATCTGTTCTAGAGTGGAAAATCTGGGGACTTCCCAAGGAGCCAAGAAGTCTCTGGACAATCCTTAGCCTCCTTTGGGCAGCGTGACCCTACGGTTAGGACCCAGAGCAGTCCCATGGTCCCCCACCTGCCCATGCCATGGGTGCAGGTGCATGATGCTGGACAGCCTGTGGGAGGGAGGAAGTCCCTCCTCTCCAGGACTTACCACCTGCAGAAGAGCTAGGTACCCGGCGCCCACGTTGTCAAAGTTGACTTTCACCTTGGTCCAGTACAGTTCGCCGGTCACGTTGAAAGACTCACAGTCACTCTTATTGTTCACAACGGTGTAGTTCAAAGGCAGGTCTCCCTCAGTCTGGTTGATGCATCGCCCAAACTTCCCCGCAAACATGTTCACACCCATGATGCTGAAGATGAGCCAGAAGATGAGGCAGACGAGGAGGACATTCATGATGGATGGGATGGCGCCCACCAGGGCATTGACCACAACCTCAAGTGGACAGAGAAGAAGCTCAGTTCCTGAGGATGCCCAGAGCATGGGCCCTTGTCAAGACCCACCTACCCGTGCCTCTTTCCCCACTGATCTCTTTTCCTACAGGCCCCTATGGGAATGGGGGGTAGAAGAGTTCCTGTCCCCAAGGAAGGGCTAGCCCTGGCTGGAAGCCCTGATGGGGAATAAAGGGAGAGATGATGGGGAGCCTGGGGGAGAGAACATACACACCTTTTTGTTTGTTTTGCACACTAATGTCTGACCAAGTCCAGAACTTCTGCTTTTCCCTTCTGGTCCTATCCTGAGTTCACGACCTTCAAACTTAATTTTCAACAGGGTCTCTCTAGTTAAGTATCTGCCAGCAGTCCGATGGGAAAGGGCCTCTGGAGACGCATTCTCTGAGCTAAGTTTCTGGTTTATTTTGGGGTTGCTGCTACTAGGAAGGATGGGTGTTCTCCCTGAAGTCTGCCCAGGGGACCTCCCCGTGGCGTGTCTGGCAGGTGCTCTGGCAGCCCTCCAGTGCTGCGGTGAGAGCCGGGCCGGGAGGGCAGGGGGTGTGGCGTGGAGCTCCCCATGCTCTGCCCTTCCCGAAGCGGCTCTCTGACCCCGTGGAGCCCTGGCATTGTTCTCTTCACGGAGACTCACGGCACCCAGGAGAGGCTTCCTTAGCAAAAGTGTACGGTGTGCTCTACTCCACTGAGGGACCTGGGGCCAAGCCCCCCGGGAGTCACGAAGGTGTTTGCTGCCCAGATTGCAGTGAGGCTGGTGTGGGGCCATGTGGTGATCACGGTGCTGGGAAGGGTAATGCTGGCATGTACAGGTGAGAGGGTGTCCCTGGTCTCCAGCAGGCATGCTGAACAGGCTGGGAAACCCAACTCCCAGGTCTGCCCTTGGCTGGCTCCATGGCCGACAGCCACAGCAGAGGCATTCCTGGCAACTCACATCTCCCCCACGTCCCTGTGGAATCAAATGTCCTTGCTCCTGAGCGATGTTTGACTTAGGTAGGATGATTCACTTGTGAATGCCTTCCCACCAGGAATAAGTGACTTGTTTCTCTTTTGGGGGTGTGGGCAAAGTTTAAAACCATCCACAAAGTGGGGGCCGTGTGACAGTGCCTGCCGGGTCAGCGAGAGTTACACAGATGTGGCTGCTGAAGCCACAGCAGCACTATGCGTGTTTTGTAAAAAAGCACAAAACACAAAACACATGTGCACACAAATGTATCTATGTGTTGGTTTTCTTGCTATTCGTTACGGGTAAGATTTTTCTTGGTGGGGTTTTAAAGTTGCCTCATATGCACATATTCCTTGGTAAAATTCGATGACTTGAAAAATGCACAGGGCTCTGCAGTTAGAAATCAGTGCAAAAGCGTTTGCTAAGCAAATGCCAACAGCTACGTGATGGTGAGTATACAGCTGCTCCGTCTTAGCTTCACCTTCCCTGGCACAGCCCTACTGCCCATCGCAGACCGAGGAAATGGCCTGTGGCTGCCAGGAGGCAGGGCACGCAGGACGCAGAGCACACACACAGATGGCCTCCCACCCCGCGGCACAAGCAGAGGGGCTCCCCGGCCCCCGAGGCCGACAGGCCTAGAGGGAGGGCTCTCACAGCTCTTCACCCCCTGCTGCCCTGGGCTGGGGAGCCCAGATGAACCTCTCCTGGAGATTTTGCACCGAGCTCCTGCCAGGCTGGGGGCCACAGTCCCAGGTCGAGGCTGGGCCACTCGGTCAGCAAGTGGACCTGGGGGTCATCCCAAGGGAGTCACCTCCCATTGCCCTGGCAGGCAGGCAGTCACTCCCCTTACCCTCATGCCCTCAAATCGTGACAGGGCTCGCAGGGGTCGGAGCGCACGCAGTGTCCGCAGGGATTTGATGGGGCCCATCTCGGCAAAGCCCAGGGTGTTGGCTACGAGGCTGATCAGTGAGACCTGTGGGAGGCAAGGCGGGAGTGAGCGCCGTGGGGACAGCTCTAGAGACAGGTGGCAGGGCTCCTGGCCCGCCTAAAGCTGGGCTGGTGTGAGAGAGCCAGCAGGCTTCCCCGCACTGTCCTGTCTTTGTTATTTCCGGCTACATCCTCTGCATGGCCACCATGCACTGGGCTGGCCTTCCTGAGGCCCAAGCGGCTGGGGGTGGGCAGGGACACAAGTGTGTCCTAGCTTTCAGATCTTTGCAGAGAGCCTGCCGTGTGCAGTCACTAACCCAAGGACCTGGGATGCATCATCCCTACTCTGCGGATAGAAAGCCGAGTTCCTAAGCCAGCCACTGGTGTGGAGGAGCAGGCACATAAAGCCTGGGCTTTTGTCCCGACAGGACTTCCTTCCAGCCAAATTCTTGGGCCTGCCCCTTCACTCCCCAGTCTTTTTTGGGGAAGGGCTATCCTGGGTTGACCATGAGCAGGGAGACGATCCTGGGGCTCTTCCCCAAAGCCAGACTTCGCTCATCGGACGCCTTCAGAGAGGGGAACCGCAAGCAAATTCTATGGCCCAGCGGCTGGTCTGGCCAGTCTGCCCACTTAGGTCCCAGCAGTTCACCCCTGTGCTCTGTGCTGTCACGGCTCACGCAGCTGCCCCACTCAGAGCCCTTCCATCTCGGTTGGTGGCAGCTCCATCCTTCCAGCTGCTCAGGCCACAAGCCTTGGCGTCATCCCTGACTCCTCTCCATCTCTCATACCCTACATCCAACCCTCATACCCTACATCCAACCCAGCAGGATTTCCTGTTGGCTCGGCCTTCAAAATACATCAGAAGTCCAAATATTTCTCACCACTTCCACTGTCACCATCCTGGCCAGGCCACTGTGTACTCTCCCCTGGACTGTGGCCACAGCCTCCTGACTCTTCGGCCTGCCTCCATGTGTGCCCCACCCCCCAACCCCTGTGCTCCTCCAGTAGCAGGAGTCACTTCATGTCACTCTTCTGCTCGGGGTGTCACAATGCCTTCCCACTTCATTCTAAATAAAAGCCTGTGGTTTTCAAAGGCTGTGCCCCCTCTGCCCTTTGAAGCCTGGCCTCATCTCCTGCACCTACCTTCCCCAATCACTGTTCCAGCCACTCTGTTTTCCTTGCAGTTCCTCAAGTATGCCAGGCATGTTCCCACCACAGGACCTTTGCACTGCTCTTCCAACCTCTGTGTGGAAGGTTCTGCGGATGTATGCCTGGCTGACCCCAACTTCCTTCATATTTGCTGCAATGTCATCTCAGTGGATCCCTCCTGGCCAGCCTAGTTAAAGCTGTAATCTATACCTTCCCCTTGCCGGAGTCCTGGCCCTCCTAATTCCCTTTCGTTCTCTGCTTCCTATCCTCCCTGGCACACCTCGCCTTCTAACAGCGTACAATGCTGGCTTATTGAGTACGTTTATTGCTTGCAGTTGCCTTCCTCCATGAGGGCAGGAGTTTTAGTCTCTTTTCTTCTCTGAGATCCCCAGCATCTACAATAGTATAGTATGTACTGGAAAAATAAATGAAGGAATTCATCCTGGAAATACCCTTCTCCAGACCTTGAGGCCCAAAGACCACCCTTACCATGAAGTGAAGGGGGACAGCACGGCCAGCATCAGGAAAGCTGGATTCCAGCATCCACTTCCTTCCCCCTGACCTTGGGCACGGCCCCTGTCTGCTGGGAGCCCGGTTTCCTTCTCCATGGGCTAGCTTTCCAGTTCTGGGATGGAACAGGAAGCGGAACAGGAAGCACTGCCCGGCCTCAGCCCTGAGTTCCTCAAGGTGGCAGGTTGGTGGCCCAGGAGTGTTTGCAAATCTCTCTGCCTTCCCTGAGGGGAGTCACTCAGCAAGCTCAACTTCCCAAGAAGCTGCAGGAATCGCTGGGTGAGGGACCTCAGGGCCCTCCCACAGCCACGGGGCAGGAGGTCTCCCGGGTCCTCTCCTTCCTCTCAGGGAGGCTCTGAGGACTCCAGGCTGTAAAGCAGGTAGACCTCCCTCCCTCCCTCCCTCTCTGCCACCCTAGTACCCCTCACCCCAACATCAGCATTCTCTCCGTCACTGGGGGTGACAGAAAGAGGCCTGGACCAGAGGCCCAAGGACCCGGATCTGTGTCTCCATGCATGCCCCAGCCCAAGGAGCCTCTCCTGCCATGGCCACTGGTGGACTGGCCTCCCACTCAGGCTGAGCCCCTCCCTGGCCTCTGAGTGGGGTGTGGGGACCAAACAGAGGCCTGAACAGAGGCCTGAGCCTCTTGCACAACCACAGGAAGGACAACCCCTGCTGGTTGGTGGAGCCTGAGGCCAAGCCCAGAAGCCATGGGGTCCCTCTGAAAGCTCTTCCCAGTTTGCAGATGCTGACTCACATTCTGTTCTGCAGGACCCACCACAACCAGATGGTGAGCCCCCACCTGAGTCCTTCGTCTTTGCCTGTTCCCCCTGCCCTCAGTGAGTGCAGATCCAAGGCTGCTCTGCACTCTGGTCTCATTTTCCTCTCTGGTTCTTCTCCCACTCAACTGCACTCACCCTGCTTGGCACCCAGCAGGGTCCTGGGGCCCCGGGAGCTGTGGGGCAGAGGGCTTCCCCTCTATCTGCCAACTGGGTACTCAGAGAACATGCCACGTCCTGCCCTAGGCCTTCCTTGGGCAGGCAGGGAAGCTGTGCCAGCTGCCCCAGTGTCCACAGCAGCAACCAGTGTTCATGGCTTGCTGCCTTCTCACAGGTGCCTACCCCTCTCTCATCCTCCCCAGGGGTACCTTCTACCTGAGCCTGGAGGGTCCCCCCATTGCCTTCCCAGAATCCCTCACCAACCCTGTCCCCTCTGGCCTTGGGCTCATGTCTCCCCGGTGTAGACAGCCTCCACCATGTGTGGACACGGAGGCTCTTAACTGGCCTCCTACCTAGTGGACCTGACAGATAATTCACAACACGTGTGCCGAGTGCTGTGATACAGTCTTGCCTGCTCCCTGACTTCTGGCCATCCTGAGGGGATGGTGGGGGTGGCCCGCTCCTGCCCTGGCTCATACTCCTGCCTGGACTGTTCCTCACTCTCCTCTGTAGTGGATCGAGTCTCCGCAGAAGCTTGGGTCTCCCTTGCTCCTCTGTCTCTCAAAATTGGGGTTCTGATGGCCAGACGCAGGTTCCCTTTCTTTCTTTCTTTCTTTTTTTTAGATTTTATTCATGAGAGACAGAGAGAGGCAGAGACCTAGGCAGAGAGAGAAGCAGGGGAACCTGATGTGCGACTTGATCCCAGGACCCCAGGTTCACGACCTGAGCCAAAGGCAGATGCTCAACCACTGAGCCACCCAGGTGTCCTCAGACCCAGGTTCTTATCCCTCCCAGACTGGGAACCTTATGGGTGGCCTGGGTCTCTCCTGTGACCCGAGACTGTGGCCTCCTTCCATCTGCTCTGTGGCTTTGCTGAGTGCCTTCACGTCAGCCTGCTGGCTCTCACCTGCCTTGTCATTCTGTCCTTCTGGCCCTCTGCCTCAGCTCCTCCCCACACGGGCAACCGATCTCCCCTGGCCTCTTCCCTCTGGGCCCACTCACATCCACGATGAGGAAGTCCAGCCAGCACCAGGCATTGGTGAAGTACTTCTTAAAGCCGTAGGCCACCCACTTGAGCAGCATCTCCAGCACGAAGATGTAGGTGAACATCTTGTCGGCATACTCGAGCAGAACCTTGATGGTCTTCCGCTCCTCTAGGTAGATGTCCTCGAAGGCCTACAGATCAGGCCGGACAAGGGGGACAGGATGTCCCGACCACTGCCAACTCCACCCCTCGAGAAACTTCATTTCTAACAGCAGCCGCTGCCCAGGAGGGCAGGAGCAGGGGAGGCATGTGGCGGAGGGGCGCCTCGGAAATCACAGAGGACTAGAACATCATGCTCCCCTAGGAGCCTTGTGTTCCACGGGTGGCTCAAGAAAGGATCGCGGTGTGTGGACAACACACAATGTGTAGTGAGAACACTTCTTCCTTCACGAGGAAGAGTGAGGCTCAGTTCTGAGCTAAAACTTGCTGATCTGTGTTAACAAGGAGAGTGTGTGCAGGCTCAGCTCGGGACCTTCTGCTGAAAACCCCATAGAACCCCTCCTTTGGCTGTTTTCATTCCACTGTGCTTTTACTCTCTTTACTTTATGCAGTTCCCTACTTCTCATAGGAAACAAAACTGGTGTCCACCAAGAACAATCATTAAAGGTCTCCTTTTTACAATAAGTTTATGTAAACACACACAAACCAGTGAGAATTGATCTAAAGCAAAATTTTCAATAAATGCTGGTGATAGCAGTTTGTCAATAAGAAGTTTGGCAAAGGCACGACTAGATCTCCTGGGGATCCCAAAGCTCCTGCAACCCTCAGAATCCAGTTGTCCCAGTTCTTAAAATGCTAGAAGGTGCCTTTCTCCACCTCCTCGTATCTGCCTCAACCTGAATTCCTGAGCCAATGGAGGAACTCTGCAGGCTCCCCAGTGCCCTCTTGTAGCTCCTGTCCTGATCTGTACCCGTATCTCTCAAGCCACCTCTCCCCGCCCACCGTGTGCTCGGAGGCTCCCCATCTAGGCAACTGAACACGTCACTGGGGGCCCCAGGGAGTCGCCTCTGCCTGTCACTATGGGCCTCCCTGGCAGCCCGTAGGGCCCATGTGAGCCATGGGGACCCCAGTGGCCAGTACTGTCAGCCTTGGTGTGCACTGCCTAGGCATACATATGGCTAATCCAGTCAGTGTAGACAGCATGGCAGGATGATTCAGGTCCTAAAATGGACTCTTGGAGTTGTTCAAGACAAAAAGTAGGTGTTTTTTTTTTCTGATTATAAAAATGTGTGCTTCCTACAAAAAATTAAATAATAAAGAAATGATAAAAAAGAACAGAACACACCTCCGATTTCATGACATTATAGTAACCACTGCCAACATTTAAGTGGAGATTCTTTTTGACACTGTTTCTGTGTGTGTATGAGTACACAATTCTCTAAGGTATACTAAATAATTTGCTTTTAAATTTCTTTTCCACTAAACAATCTTTTGTGAGTGTTTATCTACTCTACAATGTGAATGCACACAGTAATGTTCTTTTAAAAGGCTGCACGATATTTTATTATTTGCATATACTCTTGTGTATTTAGCCAAAGCACCTATTAACGAACATTTCAGTTGTTTTCAATTTATCACTGGTAGAAACAACACTGCAGTGAACAATGTGTCTGATTATCTGTTCAGGATAAATTTCTAGAATTGGGGTGCCAGGTCAAAGGTGCACTTTGGGTACAGACTGGGTACAGGATCTCCAGCAGGGGACATCCACAGACACTTCCACCATAGTGCATGAAGTTGGCTCTTTCCTCACCACTCTCCCGATGGTGGTGGGGTCTCTCCTCCATCACTTTTCCTAGACTAAGAATGAAAGTTGTATTGTGTTACATTTTAACTTATTTTATTACTAGTAATGCTGACATCATTTCTTTGGATATTTGCAATGTTCCTTTTGCAAATTGTCTGTTCATATCCTTAGTCTAATTTTTTTTTTTAGTTGAGTGCCTGATCTATTCAGCGACATGAACTCTTTGTTTTACATACTCCACCCTAGTTGTGTGCCTTGTAAATCTTGTTTACTGTTCTCATGGACAGATGAGTGGATAAAGAAGATGTGGTATGTATATATAATGGAATACTACCCAGCCATCAAAAAGAATGAAACCTTGCCATTTGCAATGATGTGGATAGAGCTCAAGGGTATTATGCTAAGTGAGATCAGTCAGTCAAATGAAGACAAATACTATATGATTTCACTTACTTGTGGAATTTAAGAAACAAAACAGATGAACATGTAGAGAAAAAAAAGAGAGGCGAACCAGAAAAGATTCTTAACTATAAAGAACTGAAGGTTGCTGAAGGGAGGTGGGTGTGGGGATGGGCCAAATAGGTGATGGATATTAATAAGGGCACTTGTGTTGACCACTGGGTGTTCTATGTAAGTGATGAATCACTAAATTCTACTCCTGAAACTAATATTACACTGTATGTTAAATAACTGGAATTTAAATAAAAGCTTGGAAAAGAAAAAAATTAAATAAATTCAACCTATAAAAATAATTTTTAATTTTGTTTACCATACTTTAGTTCCACACTTTATTTTCACTTATTATTATATCATTTAATGTAATTATATCATTTATTATCATTTTCATTTAGTAGAACCTTCAGTGTCACATTAAGAAAGCCCCTACCTAGTCTAAGGCTGGTGGAAAATATGACACTTCTTCTCTTCTTTTACTTTCTTTTGAACTTTCTGGCTTCATATTTTACATTACAATTTTAAAAATCCAATATATGTTGGTAAAGAGCAAATATCTATTTTAATATGTTTTTCAGAGTGCTTGTCACTGTTACTTTATTAAAGAACCCACTTCAAATCCGTAGATTAGAAGTCAATTTTATCACATAAACTACATTTCTATACTTGTTTAAATCTACTGAACCTCTCTGTGTGCTTTTACTTCTTGCTGTCTATTCCTGAATTAGTATCATACGAATTTTCCTGGCCATTTTTAGTAATTTTCAAAATAAAATTTAGTAATTTTTGTCAAATTCCCTTTAAAAATGTTGCAAATTTATTGTTATTATGTTGAATTTATTAACTGCATTAGGATCTAATCTGGAGTCTTCCTACCCAAGACCAGAGTATACTTATAGTATATTTTTTGATTGGTCTTCTTTTATACTGCCTAGCAAAGTTTTAGAGTTTTCTTCATGTACCTTTTATTTCCAGTTATTTTATGCTTACAATGTCTGGCAAATAAGGACAATTCCAGAAACGTTACTTATGACTAAATGGTTTCTGTTGGTATAAAACAACCACAGCAACAATTCTTTCGGTATTTATTTTATAACTGGCTACATAATATTTTTAATAGGTTTAAAAATTTTTGTAGCAATTATTATCTACCATTAATGCTATAGTTCTATTTATTTCTATTATTTTAACTGATTTTATACTTCACTCTATTAACTTCAGTTCTTCTATTTTCCAGTTTTTATTTTGTATCTTCACTTTTCTTGATTAATTGCACTGGCCAGTACTTAAAGATTATTATTCAATAATGGAACAACAGCTAAAAAGTAGTGAAATTATCCTTTTCTTACTCCTGACTTTTATATAAATGTTTCAAGTGTTTTACTACTAATGATGATAATAGAAATTAATTTGAGAATATATTTTTCACCAAATTAAGGAAATGTATTTTATTTCTATTCTTACTAGAGTTTTAGAAATCAGGCATTCATTGAGATAACTATATGGTTTTTCATCGCTGTTCTAGTCATATAAATAGATTTCCTAGTATGGCATCATTCTACCATTTTAGAACAGACCTGGTTATGACTTATTCAATTTTTAAAATATATTGCTTGTTCATATTTGCACGTATTTCAGGATTTTTGTGACACTATTAATAAGAATGGAGTATTAAATGTTTTATTTATTTATTCATGAGAGTCACACAGAGAGAGGCAGAACATAGGCAGAGGGAGAAGCAAGCTCCCCTCAGGGAGCCTGATGACGGACTCGATCCCAGGACCCTGGGATCATGCCCGGAGCCAAAGGCAGACACTCAACCACTGAGCCACCCAGGCATCCCAAGAATGGAGTATTAAAACTGATCTATGGTTTTCCTGTTGATATACTTGAGGTTTTAAAAATCAGCATTATTTAGCTTGCATAAAAAGGATGTGTAGACTTTCCATCTTTCTTCATACATTAGAACATTTAAACAGGATTGCAATTATTTTCTTGTTTGAGAATGCAAAAGAACCCACCCTTGGAGATGTGAGAGATTAGCTAATCTAATTAGCTACTGATTTATCTATTTTACTGTTAATTTTTCAAGGAATCAGCTTTGGAATTTCATATCAGTTTATATCAGTTTTATTATTTATTTTCTAATTGATTGATCTGTTTTTAAATTTTATTTTTTCCTTGTCTTTAAGATTATTTTGTTGTTATATTTATAATTTCTTGAGTTAACTAATTAATTTACATTCTTTTTAGTTAATAATAAAAGTGTTTAAGTCTATGATTTTTTTTTTTTTTAAGTAGGCTCCATGTCCAGTGTGGGTCCTAATGTGGGGCTTGAATTCATGACCCTGAAATCAAGAGTTGGGCAGAGATCAAGAGTGAAAAGCTTAACTGACTGAGCCACCCAGGCACCCCTATGTATTTTCCTCTTATTTCAGCTGTGGCTGCATCCTATAAGCAGTACTCTCGATATTATTATTTTCTAGTTTTTTTTTTAATCCCTCCAGCCAGTTTTTTTTCTCTACCTCTAATTTTCTTTTATTTTTCTAGATCTCAGGTGGATAGAATTGGTTGAATCATAATCTTTGATTTACAACACACGATCTTTGGTCCATGAGTCATCTTTGGTCCATGAGTAGCCTTTGGATTTTATTTATTTGCTTACTTTTTAATATAATGAACACCCATGAACCTACCACCAAACTATTTTGTTTGATCCAGAGTTTAAGAATTACTTTTACACTTCTAAGGATTGTTTTTTAATCTTTCTATTTTTGTTATATCTAACAGTTTCCTTATCTATAAAATACACTTAATAATAGTACTTAATTAAGTACTCAGTACAACTCAACACAATAGTTATTGTGAGACTCAAATGAATTAATCTTTGTAAAATGGTTACAACAGGGTCTGGCACATGGTGGGTGCTATTTTAAATGTTACTGCTTTCATTATTATTAGGCTAGATCAAATTTGTTAACTATATACATACTTTTAGATCTCTCATTGTCTTCTTTTTTTAAAAGATTTTATTTATTTATTTATTTGACAGAGAGAGAGAGCACAAGCAGGGGGAGTGGCAGCCAGAGGGAGAGGGGGAAGCAGACTCCCCCTCAGAGCAGGGAGCTAGATGTGGGACTTGATCCTAGGGCCCTGGGATCATGACTGGAGCAGAAGGCAGACCCTTAACCGACTGAGCCACCCAGCTGCCCTTTTGTTGTCTTTATCTATGTGCTTTGTCAAGAACTAATAGAAGCGTGGTAAAATCTCCCTGTACTATTGCACTGTTGCCACTTTTTTTCTTGTTTTCTTTTGGTTTTTGTTTGATATAAGTGCTATGCAATCCCAAGCAAAAATATAATAGTTTTATTTTTATTATGGCTTAGACCCACCTTATTTTATCTTGAGCTTCTTATGCTGAATTCAACCTTGTTTAATGTTAACAAACAAAAACACTTTGATTTTGGGGATCCCTGGGTGGCTCAGTGGTTTAGCACCCGCCTTCAGCCCAGGTCATTATCCTGGAGTCCCGGGATCGAGTCCCACATCAGGCTCCCTGCATGGAGCCTACTTCTCCCTTTGCCTGTGTCTCTGCCTCTCTCTCTCTCTGTCTCTCATGAATAAATAAATAAAATCTTAAAAAAAAAGAACACTGATTTTTGTTGTCATTGTTTGCACTTGCCTGATATATCTTATCATTTTACTTTTAATATTTCTGAGGGACACTGTCTTGGTTTGTCATTTAAGAGCACAAAGGTGAAGTTTAAAAAAAAAATCCATCCAGAGTCCTTTCCTTTGAAAATATGAATTTTATCCAGTTACCATTATTATTAAAACACATGTTAGCTTTTGCCTCTGCCATATTATTTTCTGTTTCCTGGTTTAATGTTTCCTTGTTCCTTCTTTTTTCTCTTCTCTTTTGCTGTAAGAGCTCTGTTTTCTTTAAAAGAAAATCCCCTTCAACGATTTGGAAGGGATATATAGTTTGCTTTCTGTTAAACAAGTTTATAACTTTAAATAACACATTCAGAATTCTTTTTCTCAATATATCATCGACGTGGTTTTTTTTAAAACCGTGCTTGGCTGTCTACCCTGATTAGATTCACCATTTGCTTGCCAAAACTCCTCCTCACTTATGCCAGGCTGAGTTTTTCCTCCACAGCTCAGACTACATGGCTCTGGCTGCCCTTGTTTGTGGCTGTTTAAAAACAAAACTCGTTAACATATTGTCAAATCATCCTTCTCTGAAGCCTACAGAGATTTGGCTCTTGCTGCCAATGGTAAAACAGCATGCAGCCTGCAAGTCATGGCTCCAGGCCCACTCTGGAACAGAGGAGGGCAGTACAGGATGGGGTGGGAGGCCCAGAGATCTAGGAGTGACAATCATGGTGCCTCCCCATGGCCTGCCCCCCAGGAGGCAGCACATAGCCTTGGGTCAAAGTGCCCTTCTCTCTTGCTCCATAGTTCAAAGGATTCCCTGGTAGTTGTTCAAACATGGGGTTCTCACCTCCTCAACAATGTTAAGTGCTTGCTTCCCCAGGTCAGGAAAATTGTGATCTCTCCTGGCTTCTTGGCTACCCATCTCCCTGTTCACCAGCATCTTCTAGAACCCTCTCCAGGGCTGTCCCATCTCTTCCTAAGAGGACTCTTGAGAGATCAGAAGAGGGTGCTTGGGAGCCACATGGGGCATTCCTGGAGGGCCTCCCTGTTCCTCCTGGTCTCAGGAAACCTCTTTGTCTTCCATAGTTTAGCTTCACCTGCTATCTCCAGGGAGTCTTCCTGATTGCTTTGGTTCCCCTGACCTGCTGGTCATTTGCTCCACTCCTATTCAGTTTTCTCTCCTGACCTGATCTCTATCTCAAAACTATGGAATCTGATTTCAACTAGACTCTGAGTTGCTGAGGCTGAGGCTGGGGTCTCCTCCTCCTGTTGCTCCTCATGGCTCACAGGACTAGATACAAGGCGAACTGAGGAAAGATCTATTGACCAAATGGAAGGTCAAGACAAAGGACCTGATGCCTGGGTTTAAATGCCACATCTGCTGCTTGTGAGTGGTGGGACCTTAGGCAGGTTACCTCATGTTTCCACAAAGGGCCATTGTTGGGATCAAATGTGACAATGTGTGAACTACATAGCATGGCCTCTAGCCCTGGAACACCAGAAAAAGTGGAGCTACCAGTGCAATCTCAGCCAGCATTGGTAACTGCATTGAAATGGCCTAATGGAGCTATGTGCAGGTGGGTGTGTCACCAGAGCATGGGGGCAGAAGGCTGGTGACTTGCGACCTATGCCAGCTGTACACTGTGAATGTGAAATCATTCCCCTTTGGTGGAACACAGGGGCCTGCCCGATGACCTCTGTATGTGTGTGGTGTTGTCATTTTGTGAGCTGACTCCTGTTCTGGGGGCCAGGGGAAGCACATCTTCAGCAGAGGCTCTGCCCCAGTTTCTGGCCTGGCTCTCCAGCTGGAGACTTCCGTTCCCTGCCCTCCCCCCTTCTCCATCCCTCTCCCTGCATCCCCAGGAGGATACCAGTGCTCCACTGCTGAGCAGGATCATGAAGATGATGAACGTCTCAAACCAGCTGTGCTCCACGATGCGGTAGCAGGTCTTGCGCAGTCGCCACCAGACCTTCCCTGGGGCCTGTGTGGTATCCACGGCGCAGCAAGGACAGCGCCGGACACAGCCTGTCGGGGAAGGGAGGTGGGGTCAGGCCCAGGTCAGGGCCTGCATATGACTACATCTGATCGCAAAATGTTGGATGGTGGAAGGGGTGACTGAGAAAGCAGTTATGAACAGGGTGACATGGTGGGCAGGCGTGGTGGGACAGTGGGGAACACCAATGGTGCTGTCCTCAGGGACCCACGCCCAGCAGGAACTCCATGGAAAAGCCAGACGGACTAGGCACCCAGGGCAAAGGGCCTGGGAGATCTGAGCAGAGGGAAGGCTGGGGCTGGGATGGGCTCCAGTTTCTCCTCTGCTCATCTGGGAAACTCTCCCCCTGGGGGAATATTCTAGAACCCCTGGGGTACTCTGTTTCTGGGTCTTCTCCATGTTTGCAGTTTTTAAGCCTTGAGAATGGCAACCCCCTCACTGGTAGCCATGTGGAGGGCAAACTCTCATTTTACCCCCAGCTGCCTTCTGAATATACCACCGATTCATAAAAGCTACAGATACTGATGACCAACATGGTCACATGTCACACCCATGAGCATTTACAGAAAAGGCTAGGCTCTGTGCCAGGGGCACAGATGAAGAGGATGAAGTCCCTGCTGCTGAGGGGGGCATCACTCTACCAATGTGGGGTCATGGGTCTTCAGTACAGCTGACCCACAGCCACCCAGATTGGCACTCCACAGGCAGGCTTGTCATTAGGTCCTGGGTGGAAGGAGGGGCCCCAGGGTCACAAGGAATGGGGAGGGATGCAAGTATTGGGGTCAGAGTGGGGTCCAATATGGCCTTGGGCCCCAAGGAGCTGCTGGGTCTTCTGCCCCTCTGGGGCTGTGTACCTTCAGTGAAGCAGTCCTCTGGATCCTTGACATCCTCACCCAGGTCAGGGATCTGCTCCAGGAGGTCTGCTGTGTTGGTCATGTCTGCCGTGCTCCCCTCCGAGTAACTGTCCTCGGGAGCCTGTGGACAGGGCCGTGGGGTGGGGTGGGTGAGGGCCATGTGGAAGCTTGCAGCCTTCAGCCCAGAGTCTGGGGCAGTCAGGGGCTCCCTGAGGGGAGGTGCTCAGACTACTTTCCATTGCATAACCTGGAAATCTGAGCCCAGTGTGGGTGGGCGGGAACCTGCCCTGGGGTTGAACTGAGGCTGGACCTCAGGGGCTCCTGAGTCTGTGGTTCTGGTCTGCTGGAGTCTAGGATGGGGTACAGCGGGGATGGGGAATGCATCCAACTGAGAACAGACAGACTTGGGCAGCAACATGGACTCACACTTGGAAAGGACTCACGGTGGTAGCTTGGCGCACACGGAGGAGACAGGCATGCCACACCCAGAACAGAATCAACCAGGACCACAGGCACATACAGGTGTGAGGTCAGATGTGCAGAGCACAGGCCAGCAACCCAGCCTACACTTCTCACCCAACTCATGAATGCTGGTGTGATGGGCAGAGTCTGCAGTAAAAGCAAGAAGGTATCGGAGACTTCTCTGCCTGGCCACACAGGGTTCTCGAACCCTGACCTTGCATAATCTGATTCTAGAGAGGCATGTGCATACGGTATGCCCTTGTGAGTGTCTATGTCTGTCAGGTGTGGGTGACAGCATCGGCGGGGGTGCAGCAGTGCTCACTGTGGGTGCTTTGTCCCGTTCCTCCTGTTATGCCATTGCACTGTGAACGCAGGCTGCTGAGCTGGCCCCTTCTCCAGAACAGTCTATAGCCGGGGAGTGGCTGTCCCTGGTAATGGCTTGGGGGTTACAACCCAAGCCAGGGGTGACTGACACCCAGTGTTGCACTGACATGGGAAGACACAAGGCCAGCCTCTTGCCTCGGGGTGGGGCAATGCCATGTGGAGCTCATGCTCCAGGGCTCCCCACTGGACCAGGCTGAAACCCGAATTCGGTACCTGGCCTTCCGAAGCTTCTTTGTCGGCCTCATCCTGCTTCTCCCACCTCCCTATCAGCTTCTCCAAGGGCACTCCCTCCGTAAGTCATTTGCACAGGCAGCCTGTCTTAGGCTCTGTTTCTAGGAGCCCACTCTGCAGACGGGCAAGGCAGGGGCTTCTGAGAAGGAAGGGGAGGCTTCAGTGGTCTTGGATCCCGTCCATGCCACCAGCTAAGTGGGGATGCCCGTGTCGCTCTGTCTCAGGCTCCACTTGGAGATGAGCTGGTTTGAGTCCCCGGGCCTGCCTCTGCTCCTGAAGCTGTCTTCTTTTCCCTTCCTTCCATGACTCACTCTGCTGTTATCTAAAAGTCCCCTTTAGTTTTGGTGTTTGTGATGGGGAAGGGCTGGACGCTGTGGGGAGAGTTGAGGGGGCTCCCGGGTATAGGATAGAGCCTTAGACCTTTCGGGGTCCCTGTGGCTTTGAAGCCTTCATCCTTCTGCCCACAGCTTCACTGGGCAGCTGAGCTGGAAAAGGGATGAGCCAGAGGAGGTCTCTGTGCTTTTCAGACACTGGAGCTGCATAAAGTACCCAGCGCAGCGGGTGGGAGGTAAGTTCTCAGGATCCCGCTGCAGGTGAGAGGAGGGGTCTTTTTCTCAGGAATATTCAGCCCATCTCTCTCTCCCTTTGATGGGTCCCACCACGAACAGATTTGAGGAGAGGAAGAAGTTTCATCATGCCAGTACGAAAGCCCCTTCTCTCTGTGATCTGTGCCCCTCCTGCATCTTCCTGTTCCCATGTGCCTTTGTGTGCCAGACCCTCCAGCAGAGAGGTGTGAGCTGCCCCGTTGGGATGAAGACTCCAGCAGACGCTCATGCTCCAAAGCTGATCATGATCCCAAAGCCTCCCATAAGCCCCTCCATGAAAGGGACAAGGCAGCACGTGCAACGTTCCGTTGGAGGGAGCCACAACCGCGGGACCGAGGACCACGGACACTGTCTCTGAACACTTGACCTCACCTTCCACAGTGCTTGGTGTGAGCGGGGATGGGTGTGCAGGGTGGGGGCCTGGTAAACACACCACAGTCCTTTATTCAGGGGTTGTGGACACAAATGCTTACGGGGTGGAATGCTTGTAGGTAGTGGAATGAAGTTAGGCAAGTGGGGTCTGGGGCAAACCAGAGAGCTCCAGCTCATCCGTCAAGGAGGCGGTTATCACTTGTCTCCAGCAGGGTGGCTCTTCTTCCAATGTTTTTTCATTTTTTTCCACTTTTTTCTACATTTCAGAAATGCAGATTTGTTTTTACTTTGGCTTTTTGGTTTTTTGGTTTTTGTTTTCGTCTTTTTATATAAAAGCTACTGGATTTTAAATGTTGGTAGTAAATTGAAATTAAAACCCTTCTGTGGCCAGAACAAAACTCTACACTAGGCCTTCCGTTTGCAGCCTCTGCTTTAGTCAAGGAGAGAAGCAGCTGGTCGCCAGTGTGCCAGGAACTTGTTCTCAGCAACCCCCCGAAAGTCCCCTGGGATGGGGTAATTCACAGGACAAACATTTGCCAAAGAGGACCAAAGCACGGGGACTGAGTGAGGTGGGGTGAACACATGAAGGTGTAGGGTTAGTCCTGCGTCAGGTGTCTGAGCTGGCTGCTTCCAGAATTTCCCAGAAGCTCTGGGCCCCACCCCATCCCTCCCCTGCCAGGACAGGGCTGCCCATGCTCCCCTCTGCCAATGGGTCTCCCACACTGCGTGTGACAGTGGCTACAGCTCCCCCAGCAGGTGCAGGTGTAAGCCAGGACCTCTCATGGCCTGGCTCCAGTCCAAGTGGCAGCGCCATGCCGGCTTCAGGAACAAAGATGTGGGTTACCTCACTGCACCCTGGGGCCGGGGGCTCCACCTTCCGCTGCTGCCGCCAGTCTGCCTGAGCCACACTGGCCTCGGAGGAGGCAGTCTCTGACACCTGGCTCCAGGCCCCCCGCTCTGGGACGGCCTCTGGGCTGCCGGAAACAGGCTGGGATTCCTGCTGAAGAGACCCCAGCCCATGAGTGACCCAGCCAGAGTGTTTCCAGGGTCCCCCATATGCAACTGGAACATGGTCTCCTGCCCTCTTCATGGGGCCTCATGTCACTGAAGATCTCTCCCTCAAGGGCCCGGAGTGGGCAGCTGGGAGGCTTCCAGAAGATCCAGGCAGACAGCTCCGGGTCAACCTGGCTTCAATCTCCCCCTCCTCCCACTCCCTGGAAGGGTGCAGCTGGGCTGCAATGCCCACTGTCCAAATGCTGGCAACTCCACTCAGGAGTGACATACCGACATCCCCATGAGCTCCCATGGCTTGCCACGTGTATCCCCCCTCCCCACCCACATACACACACACACACACACACACACACACACACACACACACAGGCCCCAGGGAGCCAGAGTCAACAGGCTCAGGAGAAAGAAAGGGGATGAAAAGGGAGCATCCTAGAGATAATTGGTAGCTGTGGTCATGGCAATGCCAGTCCTCCCCTCCCCCAACATACACCATCACTGTCCCACAGCCTGACTCAAGGGGTGGGTGGAAGCTGGCCTCTGGGACCACCAGGAGGCACAGAGATGTGGAAGCAAGCCTGGAACCTCAGTTCTAATTCCACACACGGGCGGGGGCGGGGGGGCGGCAGTTGCTCTTCACAGCAAACCTGCCCAGTACACGGCCCAGAGGAAGTAGCCAGGACGGGCCCAACCACACAGAGAACCACTCACTGTTTGACCTAAAGACCTAAGGAGGAGCCATTTGAGCCTGGCTCGGGCCACAGGAAAACAGAGGGGGTGGGGGGGGGGCACTGTCTCTTTTGTCCAGACTCTGGTCCTAAGTGTTAAAAATAACAGGTTGGGAGATAAGATAGTGCTGTCTCTGACACCTGCCATCTTAGGGATGCTTATTTTTAAATCTCAGAGTTAGCCCTGGGCCTGGGAGGAGGGGAAAGGGCAGTCAGGAGGTCAGGAGACTGCACTCCTCCCTCACCAAGACATTCCACCTTGTTAGTCCTGGAGGGGGACAATGGTGGGCGGGGACCAGGAGTGCTGGCTCTGTCATAGGGGTGTAGGGCACTTCTAGCAAGTTTCTCTCTTGCCACACCTAGTTCCCCTTTCTGTACAATTAGCTGCTCGTGGCTGGCATCAGATCAATGATGGACAATAGTCCATTCCGAGGTCCTCTCTGGGTCAGGTTGGGAAAACAGGGTTGGCACCCCTCGGTGAGGCTGCCTCTACCTCCACCCTACTCCTGGAGCAGTCTGGCAGGGGCTGGGACCCCTGGAGAGCACAGCCCCGGGCCCTGCATATATGCGTTGGGGGGCACTCACCTGCTTGCTGGACTCTTCCTCTGTGCCCAGGCTATTCTCTTCATCCTCCTCTTGGTCGTCCGTGTCTGACTCAGCCATGGCAATGGGCACACACACAGGTTCTGTATCCCCAGGGGTGCCCTGGCCTGGCTGCTTGTCTTCCTCAAATCGTGTCTCCTTACGGGCAGGAGGCACCTTCTGTGACTCCGGGGGTGGTGGGGAGCTGGATGTGGCCATGCAGCCGGGCAGCTGGCCATGGGCAGCGAGGGCCGTAGGCTTTGGAGGCCGCTGTAGGAGTCCACAGCAGAAGTCCCAGGTGGTCCGCTTGAGGAAGCGCAGGCCACGCTGGATGCGTGCCAGGGCCAGCTGGAGGTTGTTCATCTCCCCGTCGTCGTCAGGGGCTGTGAGGTTGTCTGCACTGAAGGAGCTGAGCAGCAAAGCCAGGAAGAGGTTCAAGACCTGTGGAGGCAATGGATCAGGCTTGTCAGGCAACTGAGTCCCGGGGACCTTAAGGATCGGTGATGGCCAACAGCTCTAGGGTCAAACCACTGGGCCCTCGTCCTAAATCTTAATTCTCTTGAATCTAGTGCATTTGGCTATAAAACAAAAGATAATAAATTCTCATCCCTTTACCCAAGTGCTCAGATACAGTTTGGGTTGAGGGCATTTGGCCGCATGGCCCCAGATCCCTTGGGTCTTGGCCCAGGGTCCATGGGAGAACCATGGGTTCATCCAGTGATGAAGCCTGCAGATGGGCTCTTGCTGCCTTAGGAGTAGTGGAGGACAGTGGGCTGCTCCCCAGGAAGTGGGATCCAATCTGGGATCACCAGGGACAAAACAGAACCCCACCCAGAAACAATCCAGAGCTCCTGGGGGCTTTCCTGGGAAAGGGCCTTTACATCTGTTGGTGAAGGAGGGGGTAGTGGTGGGTCTCTGAGCTGGCTCAGTACTTGGACATCAAGGGCTCCTGCTGTGGAGTACACTCTACCTGTGTTCCCAGGTGTGACTATGCTTTCCAGGTGAGGGACATGGAGGACAGAGCCGGGAAGGGGCAATGGCAGGAGAAGAAAGGCACAGGCATCTGGGACTGTAACTACAAGGTCAGGACACAGAGAGGTGGCTGGCTAGGTGGTGACGGGTGCTTGGATGGGTGCTAGGTACGGGACCAGACACTGGGGATGGGGTGGAGGCACTTACGGCTGGAGCTGGGGGAGGGGCTGAGGTTGTGGGGTGCCAGAGGGACAGTACTTCACTCAGGTGACTTATCAGGGCTAAGGACTGAAGACTCCCTTAAGTGAGGTGTGCAAAACCCATCTCTCTTGGCATGGTTCTGGACGCCTCCACCCCTGTGTTGTTAAACCATCCTGCCAGTGTAAAACTTTAGCTTTTGTGAATAAAGAGACCTTCAGCTGAATGACAGAAGAGTGGCCTTGTGTTCATTTCCCAGCCTCAGGGAGGGCAAATGGAAGTGACGGTGGGCTTGTTCCCACACATGGGTCAGACTGGCTCCTGAGGCTGACAGGCCAGAGACACCGCCTCCCCACCTTGGGCTTTATGTCTTCTCCCAGACACCCCCAAAAGAAGGTTCCCTTGAATGGGGGACCTTTACGGCAGGGAGGTATGTGAAGGTGGGTGTGTGGTTCTCTAGGCCCCTCTTCGGCTTGTCACAAGCCCCTAAGACACGCTTCATGCCTGTCAAGGACCTAGGGACGAGAATTCTGAAGGAAGCAGTGGCGAGGCTGGAGCGCCAAGAGTCAGAAACACGCCTTTGCTTTAAGAAGCAATGCACATTCACAAGGACAGAATGGCAGGTAAAGAAGCAGGGGCTGGCATTCCAAACGGGGAGACGATCACATTTGACACCCGGCAGCCTTTTTAATGTCATCCCTGGGGGGTAGGGCACTTGATGTGATTCAGGGCTGCTGTCTACACTGACCTCTGGCGCGGTTCCTGGACTGCCTCCACTCCCAGCTGCCTACCCTGAATCCTCTGCCCTCACCCGTGCCTCACCTCCAGGTATCTAGGGCCCAGGCTAGAGGAGGTGGGTGTCTGGGCAGCCCCAACCACCCCCACAAGAATGCCAGGTCCTCCCTTGTTGCTGCTTCTGAGGTTTGGCTTCTTCCAGTGCTTTCCCCGTCAATCATGCTGCTGCTCCCCAGCCCCTGCCTGATCATGACTTCCCATTTCAATGGCAATCTTGCTTCCACCCACGCCCGGCAGCGGCCCAATTCCTGAGGCGACCAGGGAGGGGGCTGCGTGGGCTGCGTTAGCTTCCCTCCTCCAGCAGCCTCTAATCTTCTCATCCCCAAGCAGATCCGCTAAGAAATCGCAGGGCTGTGTGCATGAGGGCAGCGGGCCTGGCCCTGGGCTGAGAGCCTGGTGCACTCGCATCCTCTTTAGAATACATAGTCTGGTGGCTCCCGGAGCTGGCCCAGGGCTGAGGAGGCTCCATCCTGAGGGGCGGTCAGTTGGAGGATTGCAGGGGGATGCAGCCCAAGAACTGGGTTCTACTGGCACCATGCACCGATGCCCTATCCCCTCTCGGGGCTCCACCAGTGGGGCTGGAGGGGGCTTGACCCCAACTTGGTCGGGGGCCACCCTTGCATGGTTAAGGCACACTGGAGGAGAAGCAGGCAGGTTTGCAGAAGGGCTCTGTCTGGAACCTGCAGCCCACAGTACTTAAGCCACCCACAAACCCTCTCTGAGCTGATGTGAGTCTACAGTGCCCACAGCAGCGAGAGTCAGATTATGCAGGTGTGATGTCTGAGCACATGTGGACCACCTGTGTGCTCAGGCAGGTAGCTCCCTGTCCACGTGGACACTGACTCCTTCCTGAACCACCCATTTGCCGCAACCTTGCCTCTTCCCATAGTTCCTTCTCTGGCATTTGGCTTTTTGATCTCTCTCAACTCCAGAATTCCTCACATTATTAAGATACAAGGCAAAAGGCACCTGTTCTAGGACACAGGTGGCCAGGGAAGCAAGGGTAGCTCATGACAGGGTAGCGGGACTCCCACCATAGTGAGCCAGGGTGACATACAAGCCTCTGTGGGCCCTGCCTTACCTGGACCACTTGTTGCACCTATGCGGTGCTCCTGTTGTTCCTTCCCACTCTAGCATCACAAAACCCTCCTCTAGGAAGCCTTCCTTGATTTCCCTTGTTGAAGGGGACTCCACCCACGGGCTCCTCCTTAATGCCTCTGATCATTCAAACCAGCTTGAGAGTTATCTCAGGCCTGTTTGAACTCCCCATCTCCCCACTCTCCCACTGGTGAGCAATGTGAGGGCCATGTTCACCTCTGTATGCCCAGCAGCATCTGCCACAGTATATTGCATGCAACAGGGGCTCAGTAAATGCCTGTTAAGCTGAATTGAAAAACCATGTGATAGATCATTGACAGTAAATGACTAATAAAATAGCTGGCAGATGAGTAAATAAGTTAATGAATATAAAATGAGTATATAAAGAATAAACAGGTACCTAGGTAGGTGATTGAATGAATGAGCAAATGAGGAGGGATGCAAATGGATGGATGGATCCATGGCTAAGTAGAGAGCTGGTTGGATAAATGGGCAGATGGAGAGGACTGGTGAATGAGTGAATAGATTGTGGGTTGACAGACGGATGTGCGGGTGTATTAGTGAGAGGAGGGATAGATAAGAGAGTAAAAATATGGGTGATGGATGAATGGATAGATCATGGGTGGATGAGTGAATGGATGGGTGGACAGACAGTTGGGCAAATGGATGGATGAATAGGTGTGTGTATGTGTTTATGAAGAGAAGTTGATGGATGGATGGGTGAGTGAGTGAATGAATAGATGGACAGATAAACAGGTGAGTGAAGGGATGGATGGGTATGAGAATGAATAAGTGGGGGTGACGGATGGCTGGGTGAGTGAGTGAATGAATAGATAGGAGGACTGGTAACTGAATAAACAGACTCATGAAGAGGTGGACAGATGGATGGTAAGTCAGTGGGTGGGTGACTGATAAGTAGATCAACGGCTGGATAGGGAGATGTATGGATGAGTAGAGAGATGGAAAAATAAGTGAATAGACGGAATGGTGAGCAGATGGATGAGTAAATGGGTGCCTAGGTGGGTGGATGAATGAATGGATGAAGAGATAGATGGAAAGATGGGTAATGAATAGGTGGGTGGGTGGGTAAATGGACAGATGATGAGAGAATGATCGATAGATGGATAGTTTGATAGATGGCTGAGTGAATGAGTGGATGGATGGAAGGAAGTTAAGTGAATGGACAGAGGGGATGACTGGATGGGTGAATGTGTGTGTGGTGTATGTGAGGCCACTGGCCAACTTACCACAAGGTTGCCAATGACCATAACAAGCAAGAAGACGAGCAGGCACAGTGACTGCCCAGACACCTCCATGCAGTCCCACATGGTCTCGATCCACTCCCCACAGAGGATGCGAAAGATGATGAGAAAGGCATGGAAGAAGTCCATCATGTGCCAGCGGGGCAGCAGGCCCGAGTCACTGATGCGGTGCCTCTGTTCTGAGTAGTTCTTGCCAAAGAGCTGCATGCCCACCACAGCGAAGATGAACACGATGATGGCCAGCACCAGCGTCAGGTTCCCCAGCGCCCCCACTGAGTTTCCGATGATCTTGATGAGCGTGTTCAGGGTGGGCCAGGATTTGGCCAACTTGAAGACCCGCAGCTGGGGAGGGAGGTGTCACTGTGAGGGGCTCTAGTTCCTGCTACCATGGACACCCTTAACACTGCTAGCTCCTGCCTAAACACCCAGGGGGCCCACAGACACCTGTTTCTCCCAGAGCACTCACTGCTGTTTCTCTCTACAGCCTGAGGCAGCTTTGCTGGGCTCGGCTCTGGGAGTCAGGACAACAGCTCCAGTTTCATCTCCCCAACTCAGCCTTGCTCTTCAGCCCCACACCAGCTTCCTACCCGCCTCAGGCTCACTTCCCAGAACTCCTTAGTAGATTTCTCCAGCACGGGATGTCCTTCCTTTTCCAGACTCATCTTCATCAGGTCAAACCATCTCTGATTTGCCCAACTGCCTCTAACTTTCTCTCCTCTCAGTTATCACAGACAAAGAGGGCAGGTGCCTAGCATCTCTTGAATACCTGCTGTGCCAGCCCATGCTTAGGATGGCTTACCTCATTCAGAGCCCCAGTAACCTCTTGAGATGAAGCCAACCCTTTGACAGATGAAGAAGCCAACCCTTAAAGGTGGAGTAACTTATTTAAGTCCATTAGTTCATGGCAGGGGAGTCAGGATTAGAACCCATAGCTTGGACTTTCTCCGCCCCTACCATCCTGCCTTCCAAGCCCCCAGTGAACCCAGCAACATTGCCCAGACTTCCTCCAGGAAGACATCCCTGATCTACCTTCAGTCCCATGTGTGGAGTCAAAGAGTGGTCCACAGACCAGAAGCTTTGGCATCACCTGAGACCTACTAAATTAGCATCTGCAGTTTAACAAGATCCCCAGATGATTTGTATGTGCATTAGAGTTTCCAAAATGCTGACTTTGAAACCAGCATGCAGAACCCCAGGAGAGCTGTCAGCAGACCTGACTCTACCTGTTATTTGCCATGTGGCTTTTGGGAAATTTATTTCACTTGAGTCTTAGTCTCCTCATCTGTGAAATGGGTATGTAGAAATACTAGCTCTTCTCCTGGGATCCTATGAGGACTAAATGGGGCATGGTGAACCATAAAGGGCTTTGCAAGTCATCAGGATGGCCATCCCAATAGTTTCCCCAGAGGAATGTCTCCCATCTTGCCCCCTCTGTACTCCCCGCATCACCAGCACTGAGGTACCCAGCAAATAGCTGTTGGACGAAGTCAAGATGGATCAGAGTAGGGGTGACTGAGCGGTGACCTCAGAGGGAGTTGCCTTAGTGCCCCATACCCCCACCCTGCCCCCCTATAGTGGACCCAGTTGGGTACCAGGCGGAAGGAGCGCAGCACTGAGAGGTTGCCCATGCGGGACAGGCCCAGCTCCATGAGGCTCAGGATGACAATGATGCTGTCAAAGATGTTCCAGCCCTGCTGGAAGTAGTAGTAGGGGTCCAGAGCGATAATCTTGAAAGTCATCTCTGCGGTGAAGATCCCTGTGAAGACCTGGTGAGGGACAGAGAGATCAGGGTTCCCAGTATTTGGGCTGGAAAGACCCTTGGGCCAGGAGGGGTGCCCTGCTTTCTGACTCTTGCTCCCACAGGGTCCCCCTCCTGGGCTGCAAGCTCTGACTGTACCCTGGCTCCCAGGGAGTGCTTGCTTGGCCATGGCCCAGGGCCTTGGGGATACCTGCAGCCTGATGCCCCAGCTTCCTCTTTGGCTCACTACCCACGATCTGCCAGCCTGCCAGAAACAGCCAGATCCCTCTCAGGCCCCACAGAGACTTATAGCTCAGGAAGCACCTGGGGGGCAGGGGAGGCTGAGGTGAGGGTGACACAACCCAGCCTGACACCTTCCAGCCCGTGTCACCACAGGAAGTACTCTCATTCCACATGTGCCAAATACACGTATTCCTGCAAACACTCGGCTTTCATGTCTCAGGGCCTTTGCCCATGCTGTTGCTGCTCCATCTTGTCCACACACTGAACTCTTGTCTGTAATAACAGCTAGCCAACTCTTCTCGAGGGCATGACAATGTGCCAGTCCTGGGCTAGAATGCTCTGTATGTGTTGTTCCTTTTAATCCATCTAACAACCTGATGAGGAAAGTATCATCATTCCCATTTTACAGGTAAGGAAACTGAGATACTGACATGTTAAGTACTTTGCCTGTATGGAAGTACCGTACATAGCTGGTATGCTGGAGAACCAGAAAATGAACTCAGTGTTGTCCTTTAAGATTTAAAGCAACCCCCTCCGCCTCCTGGAAATATTCTTGAGGTAGGCAGGGGCTCGGTTTTCCTCCATTTGTTGGCACAGAGTTGGGAGCCACCCAGCCTCGGCCAGCAGAGTCTCGTGGTCCAGGAGCCCTTCGTGTGGTGGGCCACAGAGCTGTGACCATTTCCAACTGCTCCATGGTGTGCCAATTGCCTCGACAGGGAACTTGGTTCCCGCAGGAGGGGATGTCCTAGGAAGGCGTGGCTGGCAGGATGCTGGGCCTGCATACAAGGCCATTTGGAGCTGACGGGGTTATTGTGAGGATGGGGAGGAGTCACGGAGGTCTTCTGTGGGTGAGGGCTGAGGTGAGAGGGCCAGAGCATTCCTGGGGCAGTACCAGGGCTGCGGCAGTGGCCAGGGAGGAGAGGTCAGAGACAGGGAGGCCGAGTAGCTTGCTGAGGTCAGCGAACAGGAGGGGATCACCCAAGCCTTGGCAACCCCTGTGAGAGCTCTGTACTGAAAGGAAAGAAGGAGAGATACCTGGACCGGCCCCTTCCCCCTCTGCTCAGATAAGGCCCTGTGGTGGTGGGCTGGGGGGCAGGGATCGGTACTGGTCCAGGGAGTGGGGCACCAGGATGGCAGGTGGGCACGTACCTGTGCATGGCCACGCAAGGCACTGCCCACCAGCCAGCCCTCATGCCTTCAATGGTCCCTTTAGGGCTTGTGCCAGAGAACTGATCTTACACCAGCTGGGATCTTAGGGAAGGGAGGGCCCCCGAAATCTCTCAGTCTCAGCTCTGATGCCTGGGCTCCCCTCATAGTGGGGAGGCATCCTTGGGTTCTTCTGCACCTTTCCTCAGCACCCAGGCCTGTCCCTGGGTTCTGTATCCATAACATTTTCCATCCCTCTGACTGCATCTCTGACTGCATCTCCTCCTGCTCTTCCAGCTTGTTTGTCTCCTCACTGTCGTTCCTCAGGGCCTTTGTATATGCTGCTGCCTTTCCTTGGGCCATCTGCCCTCCACCACCCACAGGGCTCACTCCCTTCAGGTTGGGGCTTAAAAGCCACCTAATGGATGAGGCTTCCTGATGTTTAAAATCAGGACTTCCTCCCACCAAACTCCTCCTCCCTCTTCTCTGCTTTGTCTTTCCTTCACTTACCACCATGTGACATACTGTGTATGTAGCTACAGATTTGGCTAGACTGTAAGCTCCATAGGAGGGACCTTTTCTGCCTACTGGTACAAGAATTGTGTGCAGCCAGGAGGCAATCCACTGATGTTTGCTGAATAAACATACAAATACTTGGGCCTTTGACCTTAGGCTCCTGCAGTGTCTGGTGTCCTGCCAGCCACACTCCCTGCACTGGGTCTCCCTGAGAACCCCTATGGGTAGGGCCTGGGAGACTAGACCCTCTGGTCTCCCCCCCATCACCTGTTTGAGCATGCCAGGGTGGGTGTGTTCTTAAGGCCTGTTCAGCAGACCCATGAGTGCTAACTCATTTCTGGGAAGGGAGCTCAGGAAAGATCCTGTCTTTGCCCAAGTGCAAGTCTATTTTGACAGCAAGAGAGCAGATATTAGTTGGCACTGGAAGTCAGAAGAAAAAGACAGCAGAAGCTCTTGGGGAATGCAATGCCTCTTGGGGACATGATAAGGAATCAACAGCATCACCTGGAAGCTCTTCAGAAATGCAGAATCTTGAAGATCCGTGACCTGCTAGAGCAGAACCTGCATTTTGATTAGGTTCCCAGGAGATCAGAAGTTTAAGTAGTACTATTTTTCAGCACTGGTTTTCCAACTTGGTGCTTGATCCCAGGACACCAGTATCATGACCTGAGCAGAAGGCAGATGCTTAACAGACTAAGCCACCTAGGCGCACCCCCCTCCCCCGAGAGCTTTAACAATACTGATGCTTGGATTCTACTCTCAGAGATTCTAGTTAAATTGGACTAGAGTGCAGTCCAGGGATTGACTTGTTGTCGTTTAACTTCCTAGGTGATGCTAATATACTGCTAAGCTTTCGAAGCACTGCTTTACAAGTGCATAAATTTTGGTGCCAGATTCCTCCTTCCAAAGGATCAGCCCAAGCTTTCTAAGGCCATGTGATTAAAGCTTGATGCCTTAAGACACGTAGAGAATGGCAGGAGACCCAGGTTCCAAAGCTAAGTCTGCCACTGTGTGATCTTGGGCCTGAGCCTCGAGTATCCTCCTATGTAAAATGGGAATGATGACGACTCCATAGGAAGTGTCTAAGAGTTAGAGCTAATGGATGCAAAGCAGATGCTCCCTACTGGCGGGCCGTTATTGTTATCATGGGCAGCATTTATTATGACTGATGAGAGTGGCCGAGAGTGCCAGGCGCAGGGCTGCTTCAAACAACTCTGCATGTTTTATAGGCTCACTGGGATCTGGCAGGCAGAGACTGTGAGGGTGGAGACCCACTTTCCCTGACTCCTGGCAGGATGGCCAGTGAGCAGTGCTGATGGCGGCTTCCCAGGAAGTGGGGAGACCTTTGGGAAACTTAAATTCTCCTTGCATATTTAATATCTTTAACGTAAACTTGCTTTTAAAACTTCATTTCTGTGAACATCCTTCAATGTCAATTAAACATGTCTACGGCATCTCTTTCCCTCCCTCCCTCCCTTCCTGAACAGTTGTGGAATATTCCACTATACAGATGTGCCATAGTATTTCCCTCTGAGGCATTCTTTTGTCCCTCTTAAAAACATTGCCATAATAAATAATAACCTTCCACATACTTGTTTTGAGACATCTTGCCCAGTTCTTTTCTTAGGATAAATTTCTGGAAATGGAATTGCATAGTCAATGAGCATTTTTGGAGATTCTGACACATATATTTTAATTGCACAATGGTTGGAGATTGAAGCATACATGATACCCTGTCTTTGGTGCAATTTGCCTTGAGACTCAAAATGTGGTCATTCTGTAAATGTTCCGTGTGTATTTTCTCTAACTCTTGGGTGCTGTGCTCTGCACATTCATTAAGTCAAGCTTCTTTTTCTGTTATTCAAGTCCTCTAGACCCTTGGTGATGTTTTACAAGCTTGAGCCATGAGTTATGGAGGATGGTCTCTCACTAAGATTGTGGTCTTGTTAAACTGATCTTATTATCTGCTTTACATAGTTGGAAGCTATGCAATTTGGTGCATACAGATAGAATTGTATGTTCCTGGTGAATTGTTCCTTTCATCTTTATGTTTTGGATCTCTTTATCCTTCAATAATACTTTTTCTTTAAAGTTTGATAATAACACAACTCCATCAATTTTCTTGATAGTATTTGTCTGTTCTCTCTTTTTCCCATCTCTTTTAGGGATTTGGATCTCAATATATTTAGGTATCTTCTGTAAAAATATATAGCCGCATTTTATTTCTTTACCAAACTGACAATCTGTCATTTAACTGGTGACTGCAGTCCCTACCACTATTTATTATGATTTCTGGTATATGTGGACCTATGTCTTCATTTTATTTTGTGTCTTCTATTTTTTTAATTTAAATTCAATTAGCCAACTTATAGTACATCATTAATTTCAGATGTAGTGTTCAATAATGTATCAGTTGCATATAACACCCAGTGCTTATTACATTACGTGCCCTCCTTAATGTCTATCACCCAATGTGTCTTCTATTTTTTGTTTCCTTTTTTTCTCTCCTTTGCTTTCTTCTATTAGATTGAATTGTAAAATTTCTTCATTTTCCTCTCTACTGGCTTGGCAATTAAGACTTTCCATTCCTATTCTCTTAGAGGTTACCCTACAAGGTTTAAGAATCAGGCTTAAGTTAATAACACCTAAATTAATTAATATTTCAGAATGAACATGAACTTCAGACCATCCTACCTCCAATCCCTGCTCCATGCCTGGCAGGAGGGCCACTGAGCAGTGCTGATGGTGGCTTCCCAAGAAGTGGGGGAACATTATAGTTCCAATGTTTTAGTTCCTACTTTTTATACCCTTCAGTCATCCTTATTGTTATTGTTTTTTTTAAATTTATTTATTAATGAGAGATACAGAGAGAGAGAGAGAGAGAGAGAGAGAGAGAGGCAGAGACACAGGCAGAGGGAGAAGCAGGCTCCATGCAGGGGCCTGACATGGGACTCGATCCCGGGGCTCCAGGATCAGGCCCTGGGCTGAAGGCAGGCGCTAAACCGCTGAGCCACCCGGGCTGCCCATTGTTATTGTTTTTACAGTTAATGTTTGCTTAGCTTTACCCACATGCTTACTATTCCTTTCAGGTTCTTCTCAAAACTGCTTCTGCTATCATTTTACTTTCTTCTAAAGTACAAATTTTTGTTATTGTTTCAGAGAGACAATTTGTGTGTGGTGGACTCTTGGTCTTTACTTACTATCCTTTGTAAATGGTAGGACAATTAGAATTCTAGGGTGTCCACTGTTTTCTCCAAGAACTTTGAAATGATTATTCTACTGTCTTCTGGATTTGGTTGGAGCTACTGTGGAGTTTCCCATCTATGCAACAGTTGTTCCTTAGTAGGCAACATTTCTTGTTTTGGTTGCTGTATGTTATCTTTGCTTTTGATGTTCACCATGTCTAGATATTTTATTTATCCTGTGCAGGACTTATTGTAATTCCATAATCTGAGGGTTCATTTCTTTGATCAATTCTTACCCATTCTTTTCTTAAACATTGTTTTGTCTGCATTCTCTTATTTTTTTTTTTTCCTTTGGAACTCCTATCGCTCTATGCTTGACCTTCTCATTTTGACTCCATGTCTCTGAACCTTGATTTCAGATTTTCTATCTCTTCATATCTTTACATTCTGGGCAACTTCCTTAGATCTATAATTATATTAATTTAATTTTCCCTAGCTATATGAATGTGCTATTTGATTTATACATTGAGATTTTAATCCCAGTGGCTATATTTTCCATTTTTAGAAATTCAATTTGGTTCTTTTCCAAAGCTGTTTTATTCTTTAATGTTTAATTCCTTCTTTTTAAAAAAGATTTTATTTATTTATTTGAGAGAGAGATAGAGATAGTAACAGAGATAGGAAGAGACAGCTCAAGAGGGGAGGAGAGGGAGAAGTGGGCTCCCCACTGAGCAGGGAGCCTGACGTAGTGATCCATCCCAGGACCCTGAGATCATGACCTGAGCCGAAGGCAGATGCTTAACTAACTGAGCCACCCAGTTGCCCTGTTTAATTCTTTCTTTTATGTCTTTAGTTATTACGAACATTCTTATTTTATAATCTGTATTAGACAGTTTATCATAAGACATTCCTAAGAGGATAAGCCTCTGTATGTGTGTATGTGTGTCTGTCGGTCTGCTGACTCTTCCTCATAGTGGGTTATTTCCTTGTGTGCTTTGTAATTTGGAGAACAGACTTGGCCTGGGTTAAAAGTGTGTCTTCCCAGAGAAGTTTTGTGTTTGCTTCTTGCAGTGGCCCCAAGATATCATAGGGTCACATTATCTTTTATTTTAGGCACAGGTTCCAGAAATACTCAGCTATAAATTTGAACTCCAAATCTATATAAGGCCAAATTTACAGTCATAAGCTTCCAGAGGTTCCTTTTCTCCTCATCTTCAGCCCCAGCCAAGACTGACAAGCTTCCTTCTTTATCATTTCCCAGTTTTGGTGCCAGGAGTTTTTTCTGGTTCACCATTCTACTGAACTAGGGTTTTATATTCCCATGGTTACTCAATTCCAACCCTTACCCACACTGTCTAAAGACCTGCCTTGTCTCTACACGTTCACTAAAATCCAAATCCCCAGATTACCCAAATCAGCAATATCACCTGCTCCCAACCCCTACCAGGGCAACTACAGAACCCTTTTACATGTTTACTGCTATGGTTTTTAAGTTCCTCTTTGTTTCTGGCACTAGGGGATTTTTGTTACTTTCTCATGAGCTTTGATATGCATTTCAGAATATCTGCTGTATTTTTAGTTGTTTCCTAGTGGAGGACTTTTCAGGTTTTTTGGTCCACAATGTTAGGAATAGAAGTTGCATTTGCTTTCTAGATGATGAGCTAAAAGTCAAATCTATTCATCTTCTCTTTTATGGAAATGGTCTTTAATGACATGCTTAGAAAGGTTTTTCCCATACCGAGATTATTTTCCCATGCTTATTTTTGTGCTTTTGTTTTTTTTACATGTAACATTTAAACCACTGAGAATATATTAACTTCAAGACAATCAAAACCTTTCACAGTAGTAATAAAGCTATCCAAATGAAACAAAATAGAGCTATACTCCAACTACATGACCTATTACTAACAATAGAACCCCAAGTTTAACACAGCTTCAATCACAACTCAATGATCCAGGGAAGCCACCACTGCTCTTTATCACCTTGATTTGCTGCTCAGAGCAATTCAGCGGTCACATTCCAATAAAACCACATTCAACTGCAATCCTACATAACCACCATCTGAAGACCACCCAACACACCAGGTACAATAATGCTTGAGACACCTACAGACTATACAAGAGCTTTCCCTTTGTTTGCATATAGAAGGAAAGAAAGTAGAATTATGGCAAAATGGACTCACATTTACAAAAAAAAATTGAATAGACTTTGAGATAACTATCTAGAGTTCTAGTTAGGAGAAGTGATAAAGGAAGAAAATCATCAGGCTCCATAGTGTAGGAGACCTGCCTGCCTGGGGGGCTACCTGTGCCGCTGAGACTGAGATAGGGCTGGCTCTGTAGTAAGAGAAAGCTTGGACTGAATGGCCCTCTCCTCTATCCCATCTCAGCGATGATCCTGGGAGCTCCTTTCAGAGGCTACTGGGCTCTTGGCCAACCTGACCTGGGATCCCCTGGAGAAAGGCTATCTGTGTTTAGCTGGGCAGAACCAGTAGGGCCCTGTCTCTCAGAGTCAGGAAACAGTAGTTACATGCCCATCTCTGCCATCATTATGTTACCTCTTGAGCCTCAGTTCCCCACCTTTAGAATAAAGAGGTAGGACCTGATCTGATCTCAAGGAAAAAAAAAAACCAATCAGAATCAGAACCCAGACATTCTGACTTCCAGGGGAAGTCTCTTTAATAACAGCGCCAGTGATAATAACCACAGACCGCAGCTATCATTTATTTTGAGTGCTTACTGTTTATCAAACTCTGAGCCAAGCACATTATACACATTATCTTATTCAATCCTCATTAGCTTCCTATGGGCTTGATATTGTCATACTAATTTTACATTTATTAAATTAAACAAATACTTATTGTGCCAATGACTGAGACTAAGTAATTTGCTTCAGGTCACATAGTTAGAGCTGAGTCAGAATTCAAATCTGGCTCTGCCTGATTGACTCACTGCATCCAACTATCCATCCATCCATCCATCCATCCATCCATCCATCCATCCATCCACTCTGTCCTTCCCCCTTCTCTCTATCCATCCATCCTTCCCCTGAGAGAACTGCTGCTTATTGCATTCATTCTCCTCCTCCATTACTAATCGCCATATCTCACATCCCGGTGCATTTCAAGTTCACCCTCAACTCACTTTTGTTTTCTAATCTCCAGGCATCTTTATCCCCAACTCCTCACTCCCAGCTACATCTCTCAGCTCCTTAAAACCTGATCCTGACACTTCCTGTTCCAAGAGGTCTTCCACGGTGACTCCCACCTTTAGAAGACCCTTTTGTGCTCTGAATGTCCCCTCACCACCCATGAAGGCTGTGCCAGCTGGCCAAGAGCTCTTCACACCAGGATGCCCATTTGAGAGTTGGCTGGTGGCAGCCCTTACCAGGTTTCCGACCTGCAGCATCTCCTCAAACTCAGCTGTCATGTTGTAGTGCTCCAGTGCCATGAAGAGCGTGTTAAGCACGATGCACATGGTGATGGTGAGGTCGGCGAACGGGTCCATGACCATGAACTTCACTCTCTGCTTGATGGACATCCACAGCGGGCAGCACTCCCAGATCAGGTAGCGCTGGGCAAAGCGGTTCCAGCATGGTGGACACTTGCGGTGAGACTCTTCCAACTCTGGGGTTGGGGGGGGCAGCCAGTGAGCTGGTTTGTTTTTGTGGACTGACTCACATATAATTTGGTATCCCAGAAAAGACATATGAATTAGCTGGGGAGAGGTCAGGGCTGCTATGTGACAGGGGGACAGCGAGAGGGACAGGAAAGCTTAAGGGAAGATATGGCTTATGTCGCGGCCCCTGCCTCTGGAAATATGCTAGGGGAGGGCCACAGGAGGGACAGGAGGTCAGGATGGATGTTCCTTAAGACAACAGTATCACATAGACATGGGGCCACCCAACAGGAGACAGGCTGAAAAGGACAAGACAACATCTGAGACAGGCAAGTTCAGCTCTAAGGACAACCAAAACAAGAAGAACAGACGTGGGCATCTGGGACATGCTGGACAGATGGTGGTGCCTGGAACAGGCCAGAAAAGATGTGAACACATATGGGACAGGAGGGAACAAGATGGGGGGGTGGTGTCAAGTTCAGACTGGGACAGTTGGGGGTCGCCTGGGGCGGGACTGGCCAGGACAGATGTAGGATGCCTGGAATAGCCTGTGGTAGACAGGGAATGACTGGGAATAGGCTAGAATTGGCAGGTCTGGGCCAGGATGGTCCCAGGAAGGCATGGGGCTGCTTGGGAGTGGACAGGATGAGATAAGGGAGCACCCAGGACAGGCCGGGACAACTGTGGGGATGTTTGGAAGAAACACAGATAGGCTTCCTGAGGGTAACACGGACTAGAAAGTCTGGGCCTGCTCTGGGGATGTCTGAGGCAAGCCCAGCAGCTGGTGGGGGGCAGAGGGGAGGAGAGGCTCAGGTCAGGCTATGTGGGAGGGGGGCCTCAGGCAGGAGTGGGGGCGTGTGGATGACAGCAGGGGTGCTGACCTTCCAGTGCACTGGTGAGGACGCTGACTGCGCTGAGGGCCCGCTGTCGCTCTCCTGGCTCCTCGAAGCCATCCACACATGGAGCCTGTGGGGTCAGCATCTGGGGCCTGCCTGGCTCCTCCGACGGTGTGGTCTGGGTGCAACCAGGAGATATGCATGAGGGCACAGGGGTCCTGTTGAACCTGGGGCAGCTGTTGGGCCTGGGACAGAGGTCCCAGACTCAGGTTGGGAGGACCCACGGGGAGATAGGATGCGGGTCTTGACAGGGCCCGGATGCTGGGTTTCTCGGTTCCCAACTCCCTCTCTATTAGTAACATCCCCCATCCCTCTTGACAATCATTTTCTCCATCATCTCTTGTCAGTGGTAGTTCTTGAGTGTGGACAGGAAACTACATGTACCAAGTTCTATCAACCAGATGCTGTCAGTATACATTAGTACATGCAAAAACAATCTGGGAGTCTTAATTGACCACAAGCTCCCTAGAGTCGACAGCATAAAGAAACATAAGGGAAAAAAATCTACCCGGCTCTAAGGTGACATTAATAGAAGCATAAAGCACAATGCTTAGACATGGCTAGTGGGAGCATCTGTGGAGGCAGTTTGGCTCTATCTACCAAGAAAATGTTAAATTGGCTCTGCAATTCCTCATCTAGCAATCTAACTTCATAAATAATTATACACGTGCACCAAAAATACATATGCAATGATGCTCATTATTGCAGCATTGTTCCTAATACCGTAAAGACAAGACCAATCAATAGAATACTAAAATCAATTATGGATACAATCTGACCCTGGTCCCTGATACAGTCAGTAAAGAGTGAGAGGCAGTTCCTTGTGCGTTCCCATGGGAGCACCTCCCAGACAAACAGTTTGATGAAAAAAAACAAAAAGATCAAGAAGATACACACGGAATCATTAAAGTGAGTATATCTGGGGAATGGAATTGTGGGGCGAGGTCTTCTTTCACTCATACACTCCTGTACCATGGGATTTTTTTGTCCATGTGCTGGCATCATTTTTGTAAGCAAAAGAGCCAGGTCTGCAGACAGAGATGTGGTGTGCCCGACAGAGGGAGATGGCAGTAGGAATTCTCGAAGCTTACTCAGAGCCCCGCCTCCCAGTACGTGTTAGCAGGGTCCTATGTGACCACAGTGCAAGAGCCTGAGCTGGGGCTGTGCAAGGCATAGGGCTGTTCAGCATGCAAGCATAAGGCTCTAGAATCTCTGTTGATCAGAAGGAAGAGGGGCCTAGGCTACCCAGGGCAACAGAGTCAGGACCAGGGGTGGTCATCAAAGTGATCTGAGCTCAAGCTAAAGTCAACCTTTGCAACTGGTGGGACTGCCCTAAAATGATGCCTAGGGAGGAAGTGAGCTCCTGGTCACAGAAGTATGCAAGCAGAGGCACCTGAGAGGGCTGATGGGGTTGCCAGTAACAGTAGTACCTGAAGTCCGAGGCAACCACAAACCTGGCCAGCTTAACTCACAAATGTGTCTTAACTTTGCCGGCTTCTCTTCTCTTCCTCAACTACCTGTGATAGTCTGAGTTAGCACTTTAGCAAACGTTTACTCATTCGTCTCTCACTGTGGGGGATGCACCCTTCCCTGTCCCACAAATGACACACTGGCCCTGGCCACTGGAATGTGAGTGGACATGATGTGAACAACAGCTCCTTCGGTCTATGAAAATAGTTTCCTCAGGTAGCTGCCTCCTGTCCAGCCTGAGCCTCAGCACAGAGACACATGGAACAGCCCTGAGCCTGACCCACAGTGTGGAGCCAAGCCAGGGTGCAGCCTGAAACAGAGCTGCCCAGCCAGGCCCCACCTAGAGCAGCCAAGCCATGCTTATCCTGCCGATAAGTCAGCACGAGAATAAAGGCTTACTGTTAGCCACTGATCTTGGGGGTAGTTTGTTACACAGCATTACGTAGCAACCACTGACTGATACATCACCGTAGCACAAGCTATTATCTCTTCTCCCTTCTCTACACAGTAGAAAGGGGCTCACCCCCGTTTTTAAAAAAAGATTTTATTTATTCATGGGAGACACATAGAGAGGTAGAGACACGGGCAGAGGGAGAAGCAGGCTCCATGCAGGGAGTCCAATGTAGGACTCGATCCCAGGACTCCGGGAACACGCCCTGAACCAAAGGCAGACACTCAACCACTGAGCCACCCAGGTGCCCCCTGAAAGGGGTTCCCTTAAAAGGTAAATCAGGTCATGATAATCCTCTCCTCCCCTCACCCCATGCTTTCCATCTTACTCAGACTAAATTCAAACTCTTCTATTGGCTACAAAGCAGTACAGTCCAAATCCTAACTCATCAACTGTACCCCTTCTTGCTGTTTCCATCACACCTGACCCTGTCTGGCCCCCTCATGCCTCGAACACGTCAAGCTTCCTCTTCTTCTGGACTGTTGTACTTGTTGTTCCCTCTGTCTACAACACGCTTCTTCCACATCTTTGTGGCTGGCTTCCTAAAATCATCTGCTTGTCCATTTTAATGTCGTCTCTAGAGGCAGGACTTCCTGAGTATTCTAAGAGCCATCCCCAACCCTCACCCTAGCAACATGCTGTCTCATGACCCTTATTGCTAACCTGGAAATATCGACCAGTTTGCCATCTGTCTTCCTGACTACAGAGTAAACTCTGCGAGGTCAGAGCTCTTGACTGCTCTGCTCACCACTATATCCCTGGAGCCTCCAACTCAATGCAGCAGGCTGGCACTGGGCAAATGATGGTTGCGTGGATAATTGCTCAGAAATCAGAAGGCGTGGGTTAAGTTCTAGCCCTGCGTCTAACTTGCTCAATGACCAGAGGAAAGGGGGACACAAGTCTAACATGTGGAGGAGGAAGAAGAATGGTCATTCCCCACCCCCTCTGGTCTTCTGGGCCAGGCACTCTCATATAGACGGTGGACAAAGGAAAGCTTCACCCTCTACTCTCTCAACTGGGATAAATTAAATATGAGCTGTCTGTTGGGCTGGCCCTTCTCCTCTCTTGTCTTGGTTGAGCACCCACTATGGGCTCCACACTGTACTCAGCCTTCAGATTCCAAACTGGGTACCCAGTGGAGGCAGAGAAGGCATTCCCAGGGGCCGAATGCCTGCTAATCTCTTTAACTTTACAATGTCTCCATCTTGGTCTGCTAGGTAATTCCCTTAACTTTGCAAATAAGCCCCTTGGCCTGCTAATCCCTTTGAGGTTACAAATGGGCCCCACAGAAGTGAGAAAGGGTGAAGTCAGAGTTCCCGGTAATGAAGTGTTTGAACTTGCATTCCTCCTGACATGTGCAGCACAATGAGATGATTTTCTCCCTAATGAGATTAGGAAATTCTATTAGTGTTCTGGGCTGCCGACCTGATCCACAAGGCTAAGCCTCCAGGGCTGGATGTGCAGGGGGGCCCAGGCCACCCGGGTTTGCTGTTTCTGAAAACCTCACCCTCCAGGTGAGGGCTCAGGCCCCTCCAGGCCCGCCCAACACTGTGGTCTGCCCCCAGGTGCTCCCAGGACCATCTCCCTGACTCTGCTCCAGAAGAGTGTGAGGGCCCTGGGCACACAGCAGTGTGCCCCAGGAGTCTTCACTCCTCCTGCCTCAATAATAGAGCTAACAGATAATAATAGTAATCACTCGAACTTGAGGCAAGGACTGGTCTAATCACCGGACATATTTTTAACCCTTTTAGTCCTCAGCAGAAGCTGCTGATGTGGATACGAATTTTATTTACACTTAACCCATGAGGAAATTGAGGCATAGAGCGACTCCTTAACCTGCGCCAAGTCCTGTAGCCAGAGCCAGGGTCTGAGCTGGAGCAGAACAGACCATTTGGCTGTAAGCCATTTCTCTTCAGCCCCACCTCCACCTTCCTGATCAAGGCTCCCTGTCTTGTCCTAGCTTCCTCAGAAAGTCTCCCCTCCTGTGTCTCCTGCAGGTTCTGGGGTATAAGCCACACCTTTGCCCTTTCTCCAGGTGGGTGGCCTTGGGGGTAATGTTGGGGGCAGCAGTCAGCAAGGACATTCCAGGGCTGCTGGGCAGTCATGTCTGTCATGGGCTCAGTTGACTGAGTGATCAGAGCTCTGGTTGGCCTTTCATGCTCTGGTCCATCTCTCTGCTACCTTTTTTTAAAGGATTTTATTCATCTATTCATGACAGAGAGAGAGAGAGAGAGAAAGAGAGACAGAGAGAGAGAGAGAGAGAGAGAGAGAGAGGCAGAGATACAGGCAGAGGGAGAAGCAGGCTCCATGCAAGGAGCCTGACTCGGGACTCAATCCCGGGGCCTCCAGGATCAGGCCCTGGGCTGAAGGCGGTGCTAAACCGCTGAGCCACCTGGGCTGCCCCTTCTGCTACCTTTTTGATGGTAACTCCAACTCCTTTTGACTTTGTTCCCTGAGTTCTGGGCATTCTGACCTCATGGCATTTCCTTCAATATGCTGGGCACATTCCTGCCTCAGGGCCTTTGCACTGGCTGCTCTTTAGGCCTGGAACATGCTTCCCTCAGATGATATAATGATGGTATATTATTATAACATTATCACAGCATCAACATACTCATAACATCCTGATTGCTGGACCCATATGAGACCATTCATCCTCACAACAATCTGAGATGGGTGTTTTCAATTCATTTTACAGATGACAGGCACAAACAGAAAGAAACTTGCCCATGGCCATCCAGCTGGTAAGCTCTGAGCTAGAATTCAAACCTAGTTTGTGTCTGGAATCTGGGTGCTCAATCATCCCCCAGAATTTCAGAAAGCAGCCTGGCTCCCACCCCTGCCTCTGGTAGGTCTTCGTTTCAATGCCTCCTAAGGAGTACGGGATCCCGCTCCCCCATGCTTACTTTTGCCCTCCCACAGCACTTACTACTTGGGCTAATGTTTACCATTTTGTAAAGTACTGAAGTATTTAAGGCTTGGTGAATAATTGTTGCCCAGAATCCTGTGAGTATCCCCTTGCCACTCTGGTCCCTTTCTCAGAACCCCCTGCACTGCCCAGGATCCAGCAACCCTATGGGTTAACACCTGACACACACAGGGCCTTCAGGACTCCGGTCCTGTGCCACCATGGCATCTCAGTGCCAGGGCTTTATTGGTTACTAAATATTTAACTGTTAGTCCTATCACTCAATGTTATACACCATATGCACATATATGTCTATTTTCTTTGTCTTTTTTTTTTTTTTTTTTTGCCTGCCTGCCCCCATTAGCATGGAAGCTCTATGAGGGCAGAGATTTTTTTGCCACACTTATTCATCCAGAGTCCAGCATACATCAGGTGCTCAGTAAATACTAAGTGAATCTGGGAGACCAGATCTGCCCTGGGGCTGCATCACGGGGCTGGCTCACCGTGTCTGGGGGGCGATCCAGTATCACAGGACGGAGGAGGTGGCTTCCTGGGGAGGTGGCCTCCAGATCACCTGCCCCCAGCAAGGAGACCACCCCGTTGCAGTCCACGGTGCTGTTCCTTTTACCATTGAGGGCGGGAGCCGAGGTCCCTGGACTGAGCTGTCCCTGGGCACTAGGCTGGCGCAGAGGCCAGGGCACCAGTAGGGACGTGCGGTGGCTCTCGCTGTCTCCCGCTGTACTGTTTTCATCATCTGCAAAATCTGTCTCGGAGCCCAGGTCTCGCCTGCGAAAGGTGAAGATGCTCCCACGGCTGGAGCGTGGCTTCACGGAGGTCCTGCTGAGGCCATGTGTGCTGCTCAGGCGATTCTGGGGATACAGGGAGAAGGCACACCACCAAGCCAGCTCTTTATGTGCTCCCAGCTTATCCCCTGTGATGTTCTCGGAGACTGAGAGGTTGTCTCAGAGCAATGAGAGTTTTTTTGTTCTTGTTGTTTTGTTTTTTTAAAGCAGGCTCTGTGCCCAGCAGGGCTTGAACTCATGACCCTGAGATCTAGACCTGAGCTGAGATCAAGAGTTGGATGCTTAACTGACGGAGCCACCCAGGCTTCTGCTGGCCACTCGGGAATTGGGGGCGCTGAGCCAGGGTGTGTTCACAGGAGGGGGTATAGTTGGTCCTGCATCATCTGGGATCTCTGCTCACTTAAAGCTTGTGCCTTTGGGGCTTTGAGATCCAAATTTACCTGGGCCTGAAGCTGTGGCTGTGGCTGGGCAGGAGAAGAAGGAGGCACGAAAGCTTCTGGTGGTGCAAACAGGCCTGACCTGAGCAGGACCTGGGGCCATCAGCCATGTACTTGACTCAAATGGGTATGTCTTTGGGTGCCTACCAATCTACACCACAGGGTAACCTCTGGTCCTAGCCCCAGCCCCAATGCTGGTGACATCACAACACCCAAACCTAGCTGGTGTCTCTGCCCAGACCTCCTCCACTCCAAGAATGGTCATGGGAAACACGGAGGGCTGGAAGGGGGCTCAAGGATAGTCTCCTTGGGGAGCAACCACGGGGGCTGCACCAGGGGCCCAACATGATGGGCTTTTGATGCCAGACCCACACTGAAAGGGTCAGAGCCACGGCCGGGGATTACCATTGCTCTGGGACCATCCTCCGAGTCGGACTTGGGGAACCTGTCATCCCCACACTCCTCTGTCCCCGAAGACATTCGTTTTCTCCTCTTGCTTCTTCTCTCATGTGTGGTTACTGGGGCCAAAGGGGACATCTCCAAGGAGCTGCGGGACACAGTGTCCACACCCCTGATGGTGAGGGCCTGGAAAAGGTGGAAGAGGGGTGTTTTGGTTATTGAGACTTTGTGCAGCCTCAGGCTAAGGCAGGCCGAGCAACTCTCAGTATCTCCATTTCCCCATCAGGAAGTAGACTTGCACACTTAACCCCAGACCAGAGTATCATGGAGAGATGAGCTCAAACAGACCCAGCATGTTTTGAAAAGAATCAAAGTCCAGGGAAGAGGAAAGAAGTGGCTGATGTGGGCAGCTCTAGGAAGAGGGGAGTGTGAGGGACAGTTGAGGTGGGAGGATGTTGGTGAGCAGAGGAAGCAACAGAATTAGAGGGCAGGACATCTTCTAGAAGGTTCAGTTGGCCAAAACTGGTGATGGGGGAGGTAGCGTGGGGCAATGAGAAGAAAGTGAATGCCTACATGGCTTCTAACAGCTTGGTCTGTAGTTAGCCTGCAGTACCTGCGTGTGGAGTGATGGGTAACCAGGGCAGCACTGCCAGGGCTTATTTTCCGAGCTGGGTCAGGCTTCCGACCTTGGACCTTCCTCACCAAGCTTCCAGAAGACATCCCTTGACTAGGATAAACTCAGTCCATGGACATGTGGTTCTCTTTTATCCAGCATGCATTAGGTTCCTTTACACAGGAGCTACCACCTTTACCTGGCAGCCACCATTTTTACCCAGCTGGCACTGTTTTTTCTGAGAAGACACCATGGTCATAGGGAACACTTTCCTCAGCAGGCACCACACTCACAGCACCCACTTGCACCCAGTGAGACTTTTACCTAGTAGGTGCCTCATGAACAGGCACTGTCCTTAACCAGGTACCAAATTTTCACCTAGCAGACACTACATTCACATGAAATACTTTAACCCAGTAGACGCCAGCATCGCTCAACAGTAACTGTCTTTTATCCAGTAGATGCCACACGTGAAGGCACCAGCTTTTCCCAGCATGCATCACATGCGCAGACACCTGCTTTACCCGGAATGCATCATACCCACAGACACCTGCTCTACCTGGCATGCGTCACATCTGCAGACACTAGCTTTACCCAGCATGCACCATGCTTATAGGCACCAGCTTTATTCAGCAGGCACCATGCCCACAGGCACCAGGTTTGCCTAGCAAGTAGAAGGTTAATAGGTATCAACTTTACCCAGCAGGACCTGTCTTTTATCTATAGATGCCACACTTACAGATAGCAGCTTTACCCAGCAGGCACCAGCTTTACCCAGCATGTACCAGGTTTGTAGGCACCAGCGTTACGAAGCAGGTGTCATCCCCATAGGCACCAGCTTTGCCCAGCAGGCACCAGGTTCATAGGCAGCCAAAATCAGGTGAGGACTTGCTTTGGAGGCTCCTTGGCTGCATGCTCACTCACCTCATGCTCTTTCTTGAGCATCTCCATGGCCTCCTGGAAGCGCTTTTCCTTCTCCTCTGTCTCAGCAATGGTGGCTTGGTTTTGTTCCTCGTAGGCCATGGCAACCACAGCCAGGATCAGGTTCACCAGGTAGAAGGAGCCCAGGAAGATGACAAGCATGAAGAAGATCATATAGATCTTCCCTGCAGACCTCAGGGTCTGGGGGAGTAAGGCAACAGAGGTTATCTTCACTGGGGCCCTTTCTGGGTCATGGTCATGGTCTTGGAATTTCAAGTTGTCCAGTCAGGCTACGCCAAGAGTTCAAATGGCCACAGCTTGGGGAGGAGTAGAGCATATCCTGCCTATAGAGGTAAGTATTCTAACCCATAGAAAAGAATGACCTACATGCAGAGGATAGTGTCCCATCCATGGAGGGAGGCAGAATGTTCCAGTCGACAGAGGAAATGTTGCATGCATAGAGGCAACTATTCCATCATATAGGGCAGAGAAATGTCCTACTCACAGAGCACAGTGAGCCCCATACAGAGGGAAGGGTACTTGGTTACCAGCAAGAAGTTTCTTTGCTTGCTGTTCCCATTCCTCAGATGCAAGGGTTCCTGTCCCTTATTCCTTGAGCCTCCCCAGCTCTTGCCAGTGGAGAAGCTGCTGGGGCCTCTAGCTAATCACCTGTGCATCCTGGTCCCTAGCCAGTTCCTGGTGTTCCTCCCGCCCATGCACCCATGTACCTGCTGGTAGAGGCGCTCCCAGCAGTCCTGTGTCATTAGGCGGAAGAGCGCAAGGAAGGCCCAGGCAAAGGAGTCAAAGCTGGTGTAGCCGTGGTCAGGGTTCTCCCCTGCCTTTAGGCACCGGTAACCCTCGGGACATGTCCTGCAGTCAGACACACAGACTCTGTCCCCTGCCGTGAAGGGCCCGCCCCCTAAGATGCTCCCTGGGCCTGACTCATCTCCCTGGGTGGCCCAACATGTGCCCCACTGCTTCATGAGGCTGACTTTCACAAACTTAGTGCCACACGGTTGGTCCTGCTGCCGTGACTTTCCACGCTGTGCCTCCGGCCTGGGACACCGGTTTCGCCTTGTCTCTCCCCATCTGTATCAGCTAGGCCTGAACCCAGCTCCCTTCTGCCCACATGATACACCATCCCCGCTGTGACATGAGTCGCCTCTCCCCTCACAGAGGAAGTGCCAAAGGCCTGGCTCACAGTGATTTCCTCTGGCTGCTTACCCCACAGGGAGATGGGCACAGAGTAGGCATGCAGTGGGGGGGTGGGGGGGAGGGCAGTGAGGCTTGGCTGAATAGCATGAGGCTGAACAGCACGGAGCCTGGGGCAAATGCCAGCCCGTGGGGTGGATGGATGGACAGGCTGTGATTCTGGGGTGGACAGGCTGGGGTCTGGCCACACCTGGAGGATGTACCCCTTTATGTGACCATGCACACAGGCATAGTGAGGGGGACTGACTCACAGAGCTGGATGGGATAGCCTCTCTCCCAAAGAGAGACTGCTGGGCTGGACTCACGAGTGGGGGAGATGGAGGGTGGGGGTGGGGTACTCAGCAAGTGGGAGGGTGCAGCCTCTGTGTCTTGTTAATGTCCTAAGACTTTCCAGACAAATCTCTTTGGCTATAGGAAGGGCTGGAATTTCATACTGAGAGATGTGGGACTGCAGCCCCACAGAGTACCAGGGGACTCCCTCCTCCCCTGCCACCCTCACCTCACCTCACCCCTACCCGGTGAGGTGGCCCTGGGGGCTGGGCACCACATACCCGGCATCAGAACTGTTCCCACACAGTAACACATCGGAGGTGCCATTCTTCAGCAAGTAGTTTCCTGAAAGGGGAATGACCGATGCTGAAGAGCATGTGTGGCCCAGACTCCTGGGGTTCCCGCTTTGTGCCCAGGACTATGGTGGGGGTAGACACCTGAGGAACAACACCAGTTGCTTCCCTGGCCTGCCTCCTGCTCCCCCCTAGATGTTCAGCTGCCAGTGTTCCCCACGCTCACAGAAGACTCAGGGAGTCCCCATAGGGAGCTTCTGTCCCCTGCCCCGAGGAGGACTCAGGAGGATAGCTGGGGCGAAGAGAGGCCCTGACCCAGGAGGCAGGGGTCTGGGCGGAGGCCCAGCTCAGCTACTGAGTCACTGACCTGGTCTCGGCAGGCTACCGCCCGGCTCCATCTGCACCACTTCTCTGTGCCTAAGGTGGTACAGGTGATACCTGCTACTGTCACCGTGGCGTGATGATGCTGCAGTATGCTCAGACGGGGCTGGGGCTGCGCCAGATGCCATATGGGACACATAGTCCTGTCCTCTCCTCTGGCCAGTGGTCAGGCCCCATTACTTAACACTACTCGCCTTAGTTTTAGGCAGCAGTTCTCAAACTGTGGTCCCCACCCCGCGAGAGCAGACAACTGGGACCTGGTTAGAAATGTAACCTCCTGAGTACCACCCCAGATCTGCTGACTTGGGAACTCTGGGGGTGCTGCCCAGCCACAGTATGTGCTTCCTGGAGCCCTGCTGGTACACATGAAAGTTTTAGAACCGCTGCTATTTGGCCACAGCTGAGCCATAAGCAAATTGAGTCACTGAGCTTCATTCCGTTTCTTTTTCCAAAGCGGACTGCTGGTGTAGCGAAGAGGCCCTAACTTCAGAATGTCCCTTGGGGCCTTCAATCTGCCCTTGCACCAGTGTCTACCTTTGAACCAGACTGATGGTCTTGGTTAAGAGAGGTGCTGGCCATTGGCCTGGAACATTGAAAGGCACGTATCACTGAAATGGCCGGAGGGGCTCATGTGACTTCGTACAATCTCCCGGCTTGTTCCAACCCTCTCTTGGGGTTCTGTGGGGCATATGTATGGAATTAACGTCTTGGCAAGGAATTCTGAAGTTGGCTGAGACATCCCATGCCAAGCAGGTGGGACCTCCACTCTGAAGGCTCACAAACTACCCCAGCTCCATGTCCCGCCCTTTCTCTGGCTAATGCTCCTCTCTGGATAGGTAGGCCAGTCTTCTTTCCCTTCTCAATTCTCTGGGGTCAGTCCCCCTTCACCCTCAGCACCTGCTGTCCCTCATCAGCCTCTCCAGCTAACTTCCTACTTCCTGCTCTTCAAGTGTCTGGTCATCGAGTCCAAGAACTCACGAGGGCAGGCCCAAAGTCCTCACCCCTCCCGTCCTCTCCTGGAGTTCCAAAGGGCAGGGGCTGGGATCCCGGAGCATATCTTGGGGTTTCTGGGGGACCAGGTACAGCTTGACCAGCCATGGGGGAAGGTCTATCTCTGGTAAGGGCTGTGTGGCCTCACAAAGCCCGACCCAGGCCCGCAGAGTGAGCCTGCACCTGAGTCGCTGAGGTAGTGGTCCAGTGACTCCCAGACCAGGCCGTCAGCCTCCACAGAGCCGTTGGTGTCGTTGAGCGCCGTGAAGTTGCGGACACACTTGTGTCTCAGGTTACCCATAAAGAGCTGCAGGCCGATGAGGGCAAAGACACTGAGACAGAAGACGGTGAGGACCATCACGTCGGCCAGCTTCTTCACAGACTGGATCAGAGCCCCCACGATGGTCTTCAGACCTGGGGAAGGCAAGAATGAGCAGGGGTGTCACCCACAGGCTCTGTGCTCCTCATTCCACTGGGTGGGGGGCCAGGCCTGAGGGGGTGCTGGGCCAGATGGGCAATCATGAAGCAGGGGCAAGAGAAGGAGGCCTCCATTTCCTCTGCTACTGAGATTCTGTCCTGCCCCCCCCCCCCCCCCACCGGGGTGGAAGTCCAGTCTGGCCATGTATTTTCAGGAGGACCCAGTCCTCTTTGCTCTCCACTAGCCACATATATTAAATGGGTGTGGGAAATGCTGGTTTCTTGAGGAAAAAAAACACTCAAAGCCTGTCCCCATCCGGCTGGTCCCTAGGTATACCTTTAAATATAATCTGCAGAAGGGACACAGGTCCAGGCCCATTCCAGGGCAATGGAAGGGCGCTGGCCATGATCCTTGAGATGGAGAGGCACAGGTCATTCTTGGTAGAGGAATGGGGTGTGTGCTTGGGTGATGGGGGGCTATCAGGAGGCCTGGCAAGGTCATGGTGGGTAATGTCCTAAGGGGTTTGTTCTGGCTAGGATCCCACCTTTGGGAAGGCTTCAAGGGCAGGGGAGGGGTTGACTTACTTTGCATTTTCCTCCTCTGCCCTGTCCCTCCAGGACCCATCCCCTTCCATCCCATTCCCCAAAGCCAAGAGGCTGTGATGTGTTAGTTGCATGGCCCAGCTCCCTGCAGAAGCCAGCACCACACAGCAAAGTGACAGAAAAGCATGTGTAGACACCTTTGGTCTGACACTGAGCTATTGTCCTATGACAAGTTCGAGCAGAGCATCGGGAGCGAGGGGGCTTCTCTGCCAGCAGCAGAGCCCAGCCTCCTGCCCCCACTCCCCAGCCCCCAGGCTCAAAGCGGCCAGATCTCAGATTAAGCTCCATCCATCCATCCATCGTCCAGCTGGTTAATGTGTTAGGAGCACCTGTGGTGGCCGTGCCCACAGCTGCCATGCCCATGACCTCAAGACAGGGAGGCAGCGATGGGCAAACATGGGAGCAGGGGAGGAAGTCCTCCCACTGTGCCACTAGCGCTGCTGCCTGCCCACAGCTCAGAGGCACTCAGCGTGCTCTGTGGAAATCGTCCTGACAGATGTTGGCAACTGCCCTGGGCAGGTGTGGGCCTTGCAGGGAATGGGCCTGGGGTGGTGGTGGTAGTAGGATTCCCATTTGGTAGCCCAGCACACCTCAGCTCTAGCAGAGGTTCTAGGACCCCTCAGAGAGCACACTCCGGTTCTGCTTATCGGGCCTGGAGACCCTGCCCATAATGTATGTGGCAGGCAGCACAGGGCAGGAGGTGGTGGGCAGCATACACTGCCTTAACTGTTAGTCTAAAGGATCTTTAGAGCATCCAGTTCAAGGCCCAGCAAAGCACCTCCTGGTCTGTGGACATAGCATCCAGCGGGGGGAAATAAGTTGGTGAGCATAGATCCAGTCCTTTAAATATTTCTTATATTGATGACAGAGTTCACTTCTGACAAGAATGAGTCCAATGAAGTAACAGGATTCTTTCTGAAAAGACCCAAGAAGGGAAAGGTCCCTGGCATCAACTGGGACACTCTCCTGCCACTGAAGGTCTAACAAGCTGGCCAAAGAGCCCTTGGAAACCAACCCCTCTGATTTCATTTCCATCTTGCGGGAGAGGAGACTGAGGTCTGGAGAAGGCCGAGGCTCTCTGAGCCTCAGCGCAGGGGACACCTCCTCCAGAGAGATTTCCATAATGCCGACCACAGCATTGTTCTAATGACCACTTTCAGGGTCTGCTGTTTGCTTTCTCACTGGGTTGCTGGCAGCTTTGAAGAGGTCCAATGTGCCCGGGCTTAGGTTGGCAGGCTTCCTGCATTACTCCAGGGCTGAGAGATATTTCCCTTTGCTAGCCTTTCTTACAAAACAGACTGGAACATGTCTTTTCTCAACTGCTATGGCCAGTGTGCTTCTCTAATCTTGTGGGTGTATGATGTGAGGTTGTCCCCGGGATCCTAGAGGACAGACCCTGAGGCTTCCAAGCATGTATGTGTGCACCCAGGCCAATGACAACACTCGTCTCCATGGAGGTGACTGTGCACTGGGGGCACGCTGCCCACTTGCTACTGGCTCTTAGTGGGGGTCTGGGCCACTGGAGAGCATGGGGACAAGTGGCCCTGTGCACATCCTATGGGGTTCAGAGGTCAGGAGGAACAGTCTGAGGCTCAGCTTGAACGTAGCATAAGCGGGGGTGGGGTAGTCTTATTAGATAATTAACACCACCAAGGGAGAGTCTGAACGCCTCCAAGGAGCTCAGAGCAGGGCCCATGCCTTCCCCGGGCAGCAAGAGCTACATGGAGATCAAGGGGCCAGGACCTAGGGCTTTCCAAATCAGGAATGGATGCCACCATCTGCTTTAGTTAATTCTTCCCTCAGCTCTGACACCTCCTCAGATCTGTGGCATACAACCTGTCTCCAGCTGCCTTCTTAAAAGAAGTGCCATCTCCAATTCTGAGTGTGGCTGCATTCAGAAAAAGGCTCTGGAAGAAACTTCTGGGCACTGCCCTGTGGGCCATGAAATCATCATAAGCCTTTTGAGAACTTTCCTGGATGGATGGGGTAGACCGGCTTTCTAGAGTGGCCATCCGGGCTTAGAATTCCCGGGTGCAATTGCCAACATCTGTCAAGGAGAATTGCTTCCTGAGGCTACCATGCACGGTTTGCTATACCTCTACCGCACCATGCAGCAAGGGCTGGTAGACGCCAAGGCCCGATGACACCTGTCCGCAGAATACACTCTGTTTCACAAAAGGAGGCGGTGGCGGTGGCGGTGGCGGCTGTGCCTTTGTCACCAAGAGGGGACACAATGCAGGGACTAGGCATTCAGCCCTGAGTTTTCCTTTTTTATTGTGTGTGTGTGTGTGTGCGCGCGCGCACATGTGTGGTTTGCCTCTCCTTACTGGAGGATGATGCTTCTGGCTGAAACAATCCACACGCAAGCTTTTCGCTATTCAAAGCACTGAGCTCAGTTTGGGAAGGACATCATTATCTTGGGAAGAGTCTGGGTTCGATACAGGCCCTGCCAGGGGAGCCATGTGCCCCCCCAGCCTCTGTGAGGGCGGGCTTTGCTTGGGGGGGGCATCCCGAATCATCTCGGGAAGCTGTGAGGGGCCAGCCACGTCCGCCGCCGCCGCCGGACCCCCGCCACCAAGCTCTGGGGAAGGTATTCTGGTGACAGGCACATTCGGAGGGGCCTTCCCCAGGGTCGCCTCAGGCCCGGGGTGCTGGGAAGGCCTGCGTGAGTCCCTCCAGCCTTGGCGTTTAACCTGATTTTCACCTGAAATGACTGATATAGTTTTCAGGGCCCGGAGGACTCGGAAGGTACGTAAGGCTGACACATTGCCCAGGTCCACAAATTCTGTTGTGTATCTGTAACAGGGGAAAGTCACACACGGGACAGTGACGACACGCCAGCAGGAGACACACGGTGGGGGAGGGGAGGAGGGGAGACAGAGAGAGAGTCACTTGTAGCTGAGATCCGAGAGGCGAGTCCGGGCATCTTACCTGGGATAACCGAAATAGTTTTTAGAGCTCTCAGGACCCTGAAAGTTCGAAGAGCCGACAAATTGCCTAGTTTTATATTTTCTGATACATACCTGCAGAATCAAACCACAGTTATTGGGAATCGTAAAGGAGCACCTTGGCCTGCCCGCCCCGCCCCGCCCCCTCCCCCTCTCCCTCGGGCAGGGCAGGGGGTGCTGCGGATGCCCAGGCCTCCCGGGTGTCTGCTTCCTCCTCTCCACCCTCCTGACACCAGGCCCTCGCGAGATGACCTAGGGATGTCTACACAGGAGGCCTCCACACGGGAGGCGGCTCTCTTGGTGACGGTCCTGCGAATAACCGGTGCTCTGCCTTCTTGTCTATGCCCTGCGGGATGGTGACATGAAACCACACGGCGGGGACTATGGCTGGAGACACAGCAAGGTGAATAGGAAAACGGTCTTCCAAGATGTCAGGCTGGGTGACAGTGATGCCGAGGCGGGGTTCCGGTCCCAGCTTTGCTCTGTATCATCCATCAGTCGTCTGCGATCAGCTTGTGCCCAGCTACCCCAACTACCCCAATCTGTGGAGCCTTAAGGCCTGGTTGAGACCATCACGGAGGCATAGCTGGGTCTCTGGGGGCCCAGTCCCCCTCAGTCTCATCCCAAGACCTCCAGAGACCCCCAAGGATGGCCTTGAGTCTTCACAAGAGGAGTGACCTCAGGAGGGAGGTCTCAGCAGGGCTGAGTGGGAGAGACGTTCCATCCTACAACACGGACAGTCATCCGCCTGTGGTCTTCACAGGCACAGGAGGAAGGGGTCGGATTCTGGGGGGCAGGCTGCTGCCTGAGCAGAGTGTGAGGACATGCATGAATGGGCCATGTGACCAGAATGTCTAAGAGCTGGGTGGACGGTGTGTGACCAGGACCATCGGGACAGTGGCAAGTGACTTGTGATATTTAACCAAAGATTTCACATCCAGGATGTCTGACATTTAAGCGAAGGCGTCTGATGTTTAACAAAGGACAGTGGACTCAGGATGTCTGATTTTTTAACCAAGTGTGTCTGACCTGGTATCTGAGTGACATCAGACCCAGGATGGCAAACCAGCGGGGCTGGGTAAGTGTCATGGGTGGGTGGATAGTGCAGCCGGACGCACTCTGCCAGTCAGTCTGGACCCCCAGGCCCTTCTACTTTGCTCAGAGCTTCTGAATCTGCTTTTAAGCTGTGGGTTCCCGCAGGGAAGAACTTGTAGGCTATGTCAAGGGACTCAGTGTCCTGGAGGGAGCTGGGTCCTGCCTGGTCCGGCTCTGACACTGGGCTGACACCAACTTCCTCTATGTCCACTCATGGGGCCCTTCCATCTTCATGGGGCCCTGTGGTCCATGCCTGCTCCCTCCTCACTCGCCACATCCCTTCAGAGATGAGAAATTAGCAGACACATCCTCAGAGCTTTTCTTCTGGCTACACCAGATTCTTTTTGTGTGGTTTCCATTCCTTCCTCTGGACTCACTTCAGCTTGAAAACTCCCAATGAAGAGTACAAGTCACCTCCCTTATTCTGGCCCATATACACCTATTAATTTGGTCCAAGCTCCCTCTCTGCTTTTAATGGCTATTCCATTCTCTGTGATGACTCAGATCCTCAAATTTCTGTCCCACATTCTTCTCAGGTTTCACTTTCCATCCAGATATGGTGCTGCCACAAGACTGTCAGGTTTAGCTCAGAACACTGCTGATGTTGCCATCACATGCAAGCTATGGGTCCAGTCTGCTGGTGGCTCTGGGCCCCATTTCCTGCTGCCGGACAAATAAGCATGGCCTGTGACACCAGCCTCTTCTGGTCACAGGGAGTGAGCAGAGCATTGTGCAGATTGGAGGGAACCGGCTGTCCTTCCTTCGCCCCTCTTGTCCCTCACAGACCCTGTCTGCCCCCTCCCATCTCCAGTGAAGTCCTGCATGTCTGCAGCTCGGATCCTGTGTCTCTGCCTGTCCTACTGTAGAACCCGCCTTCCCACACCCCCAGGCTTGCCCTCCATTCATGGTCCGCCTCCTCAGCAGCTGGTGCTAAGCACAGAGAAGCCAAGATCCCAAGTGTGTGCTCGCAGCAGGCTTGTGAGGCTGGCTGAGTGGCTGAGAACAGGAGTGGGGCTGGTGGTAGGGTGTTTGTGAGGTCAGGACACGTGTGGGAGGGCAGTCCCGACAAGTAGGAAGTCTCGAAGGTGAGACACAGGGCTGGGCGAGTGCTCTGCATGTCTGTGCCATGGGGGCTGCTGCCCTTTTTACTTGGTTCAGAACCTTTGGCCTGGCTGCTTCCCATGTGGGGGCCCTAGAGCCCCAGTAAGGCCTTTCTCAGGGCCCTGGGATGTGTCCTAAGAGACCCTGTATCTGGGAAAGGGCCAGCTGTGGCAGGGGCCAGGCTGGGGCTCAAGCTCTGCCCCTGTCAGGCTGGCAAAACGTTCCTCCAAGCCATTCTGCTCCTTCTGCTCTGGCCAAGCTACTGTGTAGGGGCAGACGGCTGGGTTGGCAGATCACGGGCCTAGGGAGAAGCCCTCTTGGAAGCTGAGGAACCCAGAGGCAGGAGACCCCGGCCTTCCTCCTGCTCCGCCCCCATCTTCCTGCGCAGCTCTCCTGTTGCATCACAAGGCCCCTCCTGGGCTGCTGGGCAGAGGTAGAGCCCACCCTCTCCCGGCTGCCTTCCCTCCCTTCCCCTCTAGGTTCAGTTTCCATAACAACCCCTGGAGGTGGGAGGCCGTGCTAACTGGCAGGTAATGCCCAGCCAGGAGGGGCCCCAGGAAGAACTCTGGCGAGAGGGTTGCCTGGCAGGCCTCCTGGCAACCCCGACCCTCCCACCATCTCTACACTGAGTGTGTGTGTGGGGGGGTGTTCAGGTGGAAACATCAGCCCTGGGGTGCCTCTCGAGCAAGGAGACCTGTTCTAGTTCCAACGCGACTGCTGATTCATTCCCTAATTGTGGGCAAGCCTCAGTTCCCCATCTATAAAATGGAGGAGGGGGGGTTTCAGTGAATGGACGGTTTCTGCCACCCCAGGCTCCTTCGATGATTCTAGGAGCCCCCTCCCCATTATCGAGCCATTCTGACCATAGCAGGATGCATTCCACTGCATTACCAGGGCAGCCGTTTTTTTGTCCTAAGGCAGGGCCACCACCAATCAGAGCTGCCAGGCCAACCCAGCCCAGAGCAGAACCTTGACGTTCCAGTGGGTCCATGCAGCCCCAGGGGAAGTGGGTTGCCAGTTTCTGTGAGACACCCAGGACTTGGAAATAGTCTGCTGGCCTCTGAGTCTGTTCTGCTTTGTTACCCCTGGTTCTCGTACAGAGTGAAGGCAGGGAAGCCTTGCTGAGGAAGGCACACCTGCTCTGTGATTCCAAGCGGAAGAAGCGGTTCCCCGCGGGATCCCGTGGGGATTGAGACAGATTCTCTCATGGGACAAGACAGCAGGACTCACTGAAGGCCTGAGGTCACACAGAGCACCTCCCAGAGGCATGGGCTGAAGACAGGCCAATGCCTGGCTCCTACTATTAGGCAGGGGACCCAGGGTCTGGGGGTATCGCTGCTGTGACACAGTCCTGCTCAGGCTCTGGAATGGGAAGATAGGAAAGACACAGACCCCGGACACGCCTCCCTACTCTGTGGTCTCAGCTGATGATCCTGCATCTTACCACGGAGAAAATTGAAGCAATCAGGAGAGAAATTCTCCTCTCTCATTATCGACTCTACCAACCCACTCGAAATTCTGCCTTCGGTGCTCTTAAGGCCAATGCTCCACCTGGGCCCGTGATTCCCAGCCCTCAGGCCAGCTCAAGGGCTTTGCTCCTGCAACCCGCCCCCTCCATCATCGGGCTTCTCTTCTCTCCTGGATCGTGCCCACCCCCTTACAAAGACACCTCCCGTCTTTAGAAGTGCTCCCTTGCCCATTTTCTCCAGCCCCCAGCACTCTATTTTCAAGGTTTACAGCTAACTCCACAAACAAAATGTCTATACTTGGCCCCGTCTCTTGAGCCCTATCTCATCAGGCGTATGTCCCCCACCATGTCCGGTCAAGGCCATCAGCGGCATCACGGTCCTCAGGGGTGTCACGTCGTGACTGCCATGGTCGATGCCTTGGATGTCTTCAGCCTCCTCAGGACATCTTTCGAGTGGAGTCACGCTCCTGAGCTGGCTTTCAGGACAGTCCTCTGCCTAGGCCTTCCCCCACCCACCACGGCAGTGCCCTCCAGACGCCCCGGCTCACCCCTTCTTTCCTGACCTCGAGATGTTGGAGCATCCCGTGGTACAGTTCCCAGGCGCCGTCCCTTCTCTGGCCGCGCTCACTCTAGATGATTCACTCATCCGGTCTCCTGGCTGCAAGTCTCATCTGCACCCTGATGGCTTCTAAATATATATCTCTACCTCGGACCTCTTTCCTGAACTCCAGACTGGAATATCCAGTTGCCTATTCTGTATCTCACCCTGGATGCTTTCAAATTTAATGCATTCCAATCTAGACTCTTGATTCCGTCTCTCCTTCCCTCCACCAGCTCCTCCCTTCATCCTCCATTTTAGTGAATGGTAATGCTGTTCACCCAGCTGTTCAGGCCAAAACCACTTTGGGGTGTCCTATCAGCTCTACCCTCAAAGTACATCCAAAATCTGACCGTGTCCCATAGCTTTTCTACTTAAACTCTCTGAGAGAGATGTCCCAGCCATCTCTCTCCTGGCTACTAAAATAGCCCCCCAGCTGCTGGGTAAACTTATAATACGTAGCTCAGGTCAAGTTACTCCCTGCTCTCAACCACTGGTGGCTCCTGCCACCCTGGGCTCTTACCACAGCCTGCCAAGCCACAAGTCTGTCCCCTGCCCCCCCGCCTGCCCCCTCCCCGCACTCTGCCTTTCCTCCCACTACACTCTCCCTTGCTCACTTAGCTCTGGCCAGGCCTACGTCTACACTGGCTTTGGGCAAGTGGCAGCATCTGAGCCTCAGTTTCCCCACCTGTAAAACGGTGGGCTGGAGTCAGTTTACAAGCAGAGCGCCTAGAAACCAGGTCCTGGATGCATCTTCTAACCATCAGACTCTCCACTTAGCTAGAAAGCACCCCATCAGCACGGTCTGGCTGCCTACTCTCCCTTCTCTTCCCCCCGCATGGCTGAGCTCACAGGAGGGCTGCTCATGTCTGGGGTGAGGCAGATCTTGTCACAAACAGGTAGATTTAGTGAATCCGAGAATCCTAGAAAGTAAGAACTGAACCAAACCTCTGATACCACCTAGGCCAACACTGTCCTTCCACAAGTTGCTCTGCATGGGCAGAGAGTGTTGCCCTCACCAGCTCTGCTCCCTGCCAATGCGTGGTGCCCAGCCCTGCACACACATCAGGCTTTCCGAAAGGGTTTGATGGCTAAGCCCTGGCCACAGCTCCTGCACAGGAGGCCCACCCTGATCAGTCATCCCTGTCAGAACACAGCACAGCACCCATTGCTGACACATCTTGAGGGGAATGCCTCCACCCAGCCTCGGTGAGGGTCTCTTTTTAGACAAGAAAGTGGGGCCCCAGCCTGCATGGCAGCAGGCCAGGGGTATTCACATTCACTCTCTGGCAGGCTCCTTGGGTGTCCTTGGCATTTGTTTTGTCATCTGTAAAATGGGGACAAGGAATCCCCATCCAAGATACCTCTCTGGCTGGTGTGACGACCCACTGGATCATGTCAGTGACTGGGTGCCTTAGAATGTGCCAAACGTGGAGTGAGTGGAGGCAGCAGATGTGCTGGTGTGCCTGGCATGGGCTCCTAGGGTTGCCCGGTCTTTTCCACACTCCTTCTCTTTTCTGCTGATTCATTCTTAATCACCTTGGAACCCAGGTCATTGTTCATTGTGGTCCAGAGGTTTTGGATTGTAACATTGGTTTCCTCGGTAGAAAGGACAGAGGATGCTAAGCCAGAATCGTAATGATGTCTGCGGAGCACAGGGCTGCCATGGAGCCACAGATGAGCCAGCGGGCCTGACCTCCACAGCCCACCATGTGAGCTGGGGCCCCCATCCTGTCTCCCTCTTGCCACAGCAGTAAGGTGGGCTGCTCTACAGCCACTTGTAGAGAGGCATGCTGACTGCAGCAGTGGGGAGAGGGCCCGGTGGTGGCCCAGGGCTAGAGGTGATGCACACATTCCTTACTACGGCATGGCATGGCACAGTACGTCACAGAGAGCAAGGTACTTACGCCATGACTATCACACTGAAGTCTAGCCAATTCCATGGGTCCCGGAGGAAGGTGAACGCATGCAGGCAGAAGCCTCGAGCCAGAATCTTGACCAGAGACTCAAAGGTGTAAATGGCAGTGAAGGTGTACCTGGGAGGAGAGACACGCAAGGTTTCTCAGGGAGGCTGCTGCCCGCAGGCCAGATTGGCCAGGCTCCTCACACGCAAGCAGGAGGCCTGTACAGCTCCTTTCTTAAGGAGCCCTAGTACGAGACTCTTGGCCATGCCCCATGGCAGAGCTGGAGCTTTGGTCCAAACATTGGACTAATTATTTCATCTTCACATGTTTACTCAGCGTTGCTGAGTGCTCGCCATGCACCCGAATTTTGCATTTTCCCTCCTGCTTATTTTGGCATGAGAAAGACCCTCGACTTCTCTCCTCACCCCAGCCTGGGGGGCCATGCACACAGGCAAATGGTGGTCACTGGGTCTACCCTGTAAGGCCACTCAGATCATTATCACTCCCTCACCCTCGCTTGTGGGTCCTCAGCATGGTCCATGCTCAGCTACCTGCGGGGGCTTGGAAAGGGGGCTGAGGGTCTAACACGTGAGGCTGGGCGGGGAGGCCTGAAGAATCCTGATGCCTAGATGCCAGGACCGTGGCCCACGGACTGGGATGGGAGCCGGCCACACCGGCGCTGCTTCCCTCATCCCCGATGCACTGATGATCCTGTGGGTCCTGTGCGAACACAGCCACAAGACAAGCCACTCTGGTGAGAGAGGCTGTCCCTGATGTTCCATCAGTTCCCTGAAAACAAACCAAATGCCCCAAGGGCCCACCAGGTCTGTTTAAAACTTGTGGGTAAGGTACTTTTCATTTGAGAAGGATGGCCTGGAAGTAAGCCATGCAAAGGGTCACTGGAGGCCGCAGAGGTAGTCCTGAAGTGGGGCCAGCCCTGGGCCTTGCCCAGCTGCTATACCCCCTGGCCACATCCCATTGGACAAGATGTGCCTGGCACACACTAAGTCCTCGATAAATTATCAGGGTTTTCTTTCAGAGCTTTCTCTGATGGGCCCAGTGCTCTTCAGGGTGGGTCAGGAGGGTATCTCCCATTTTTGCCAACCCAGAGAGCTTCATCCTCAAGGCAAGAAGCTGGCAGGACCAGGAGTGGCCAGAGAGGGAAGGGGCTGGGCCAAGGTCTCTCCAGGTGGGCAAGTCCTGCCGGTGACTTCAGGGGTGACTTCTGGGGCCACAGTATGGAATGGAAAAGAAGGGAGGGAGGGCCAGGCTACTGAGGCCTTAAGATACTCACTCGACATACTTGGTCCAGGGTGGAGGGTCGTGCTGGGCCATGAACACGCAGTTGGTCAGGATGGTGCACATGATGAGCATACTGAATAGCGTAGCGCTGGTGTCAAGGAAAGCTGTGTGCAGCGGGCCAGCCAGGCCTCTCCTGCCATAGGGTTCTGTCCCCGGGGTTGTCACTGCCATGCCAGTGCTGCCAGGTCAACGAGACAGGGGCTCCGAGGGGACAGACTGGTTGCCAGTCCCTGCCAACAACTCCCCACTGAGGCCAGCCCTGTCCTCTGCCCGGCACTGGTGGCCGGACCCCTGCCCTGCTCTGTAGCCTCTTTGGGGGCCAGCCACCAGACACCACACCATTAGCAGAGTCCCACACAGGGTCCTGGAGGGCAGGGAGGAAGACCCTCGGGACCACAAAGGCTTTTACCCACAGCCATGGGGGAGCGCCGTCCTTAGCCCCACGAGAAGGAGGCGGGATTTAGAAGCTGTTCCTCAGGGGTTACTGCTGGGGGGAGAGGACAGTGGGGCTCCCAGTTCTCTCCCCTCCCTTCCCAGAGGCTTTTCACCTTTGGCTCAGGACTTCTCTGAAGGAGTGTTCTGCTGCCCAAACTTATACACCCTGTCAGGACACACTGACCCAGACGGCACAGGAGATGGCTTCTAGTACTGCCTCCTGCCCTTCACACGTGCTCCACCTCCTGCTCTCCTCCTCTCCCTTCAGGAAACTCCTAGCTGGGGAACCCCCTCTGAGCAGGGGCATCCCTCAGAATGAGCATCCTCTCTGGGCAGGAGCACCCCCTCTAAGCAGGCTGCTCGATCCCTAGGTGACCACACCCCAGGGCATGGGGCATCATCTCTCTTTAAGTGTGCTGCTGATCCCTCAATGTCAATGCCTATCTGTTCCCCCCCCCAGAACGGGAACTCTTCAGATGTCAGGACTGTGTTGTGGGCATACTTCTGGGCCTCCGGTCTTGAATTGAACTGCCCCAGGCTTGTCTGATCCCTGACTCTCTGGCTCCTTCTCTGCTGCTTCAAGCTGGATGGAGCTCTGACTAACCCCCACGGGTCCCTCTCATCTCTGCCAGACCTACAGAGGAGCAAGGGGCAGACCTTGGGCCGCGTAGGGGCTGGGGCACCTCCAAGGGGCCTGAGCCAGAACAGACACCCTGCTGCTCTCACAAATTCCCTCCTCAGCCCAAGAAGAGAGGCTGGGCTTCCTGTGCCCGGTGGCTGCCCCCAGGCTCACGATGTGGCCCCAGTCCCAGCTCTGCAAGCAGCAGCTGCCCGCCTGAGAATCCCTCTGGCTGCCAGGGAGCTGAAGTAATTGAGCCCTAGGGGCCTGCCTCTTTCCTCCCTAGTAGAGCTCCACCCTTTTCTAAGGCCTGGTGGGGCCTCAGGTCTGAGGGGGAGACCAGTGCAGTCAGCCTGAAGACTGGGCTTAGCTGGGGTGCTGACTTCTGGGAGACAGCGATGCTGTCCCATCTGGGGGGAGAGAGGAGGGGAGGGAGGCCTCTCAAAGGATCTAGATGCATGCCCTCCACACTCAGTCCTCCTGCTAGGGAATCCAGGGGATCAGGAAATAGCATGCCAAGCCCCACCCCCAGTTTATAATGAATTCTCCAATTTCTCACCTGAGATGAAAGAGGATCAGGCTTTGGGAACCTCCCTCAGCTATAGCAGAGCTGCTCAGCTCAGAGGCCATCGCTCCATGAAGCCCTGATTCCTCCCTGGTGGGAGGACACCTCTCTAGGCCCAGGTGTGTGTAGGGCGGTGTCCCTCAGCTTGAAAGTGGCCCATCCCTCTGCCTGTGGGTAGGTCTCCATGGCTGAGACTCACTCCCTTCTCCCTTACACACGCACATGTTCCCTACACCCAGGCTCTGTGCCAAGGCTGTCCTTACTAGGCAGTTAATATGCCCCTCAACCAGCTTTATTCACTGCCCTCTCCCGTACCCCCACCTGGCCAGATCCACTACTGTGGATCCCAGGTGATTCCTGAAATATGAAAGTAATGACCCTAAGAGCAAATATTTATTGAGCCCTTCCTAGGTGCCAGGCTCTGTTCTCTGTAACCATTAACTAATTCAATTCTCCCAACAACCCAAGGGCAGTGTGTGTGTGTGGGGGGAGGATTTGTCTCCATTTTGTTCATGAAGAGACTGAGGCACAAGGTCAGACAGGAGGTTACTATAACAGGGAGAGAAACAGTACCCACCCTGCCCACCCCAACCACATCTTCATCCCTGACAAGCACAAATGCTAATTTCTTCAGCAAAAGGAATTTATGGATGTGATTAAATTCAGGGTCTTGAGATGGGAGAGCACCTTGGATTGTCTGGGTGGGCCCAATGTCAGCACAAGGTCCTTCTAAGTCAAAGAGGCAGGCAGGAGGGTTGGATGTCTGTGGGATATTGCACCAGGAGTTGCTGGCTTTGTATATGGGGGTGCCACAAGCCAAGGAGTCTGCACAGACTCTAGAGACTGGGGAAGACTAGGAACAGATTCTCCCCTAGTGCCTCCAGAGAGGAATGCAGCCCCGCCAATACCCCGATTTTAGCTCAGTGAGAACTTCTTGGATTTCTGACCTCCAGAACTCTAAGATAATAAATTTTTGCTGTCTTAAACCACGTTTGTGGTCATTTGTTGCAGCAGTCACACACTGTCGGTACAAGGCTGGTCAATGGCACAGCCCAGCTCAGAGCCCCGGGCTGGCCAGCTCGGGACCCCCACACTGAGCCCTGCGGCTGCACTGTCTCTGCATAACGATACCAAGGGTCAGTCTCTCTGCCTCCAGACCAAAGGGCTGGGAGTCATCCTGCTTCAGGGGGAAATGCTACCCCAAACTTGACTTCTACCATTCACAGGGCAGTAAACCAATGAGTGAAGGGCTTTGTAAAGTGTGAGCAGACTGCCACCCAGGGGAGGGATGAAACTGTTCATTATTTTAAAGAATAAACCTAAAGAGCATGTGTGCCTGGCCCTGGGTGGGAGACAGGAGGCATCTGAACAGCTTCAAGATGGGATATTATGAGAAACCAGACCAGCCTCTGGCTGGGCAGGAAGGCTTCCTGGAGGAGGAGGCATTTAGACAGGCACCCAATGCTGGGCAGGGTTCCTTCAGCAACCTATCAGCGCAACTGGTCAGGGTGATGAGGCAAGGTGGGCTGACTGGGGGAGACCCCTCTCAGTGCTCTCACTAGAGCGAAGAAAAGACCCTTGGGCAGAAAACAGCAGTGTGAACAGGCTGCTCTGGGCCAAAAGATTTGGCTGGAGTTCAGGTGAGCTGGACTCTAGCAGCAAGACTTAGGGAAGAGCCAAAGTAGACAGCCCTTCTAAGTGCTGCCAGCCAGGGCCTGGGGCCCATCCTGGGAAATGACAGGAGCTGCCTGCCTTTTCTAGACATAGTAACAGGTTAAGGTGAGGTGCAGCAAACTCTAGACTCTGGAGGCCCTTGAGTGCTGGAAGGTGCAGCAAACTCTAGACTCTGGGGGTCCTTGACTGCTGGAAGCCCTGCTTGGCTCTCTTGACCCCATGGATGGTCATTCCTGTAGGTGTCCTCCTACCTAGAGGTGCATGATTCTGCTCAAAGCATCCCCAGGTCCCCCATGGAGCTCAGCAGTAGGCCAATACCAGAGAGATGAGTCAAGTGTACCCCAGGCCAGGGCACACCTGTTTGCACTGCCTGGCAGTCTCAGGTTGATGACTGAGCTGGCCCCATGTATGGGCAGAGGCAAAGGCCAGCTCTCTAGGTGGGAGCTCAGCTGAACATCTTCAATCCTGTGGTGTCATTGTGCCCCAACACCCACTCCCAGCCTCATTATGAAAATGCCAGTAAGGACTGCCTGCATGGGGGCAAGTGGGGAATGCCTGAAACTTGGCCTGCCTGTTTTTGGATCCCAAGGAGTCAAAAAAAAGAAATGCTCGCAAACAGAGGGGATGCCGTGGGGGGCATTTTCATATATTTGTGCCATTCAATGAACATGCACACATACACACACACACTCACACAAACACACACAAACATGTGGTTTGATTGCCCATTTGAATCTGCTAGAGAAACGTGGGTGGATTTTGTGAACAGATCCTGTGCACCCAGGAAGGCAGAAAGCTGCTCCGTGTGAACGTGAGGCCTCTCTGAATGTGACTGCAGTGGAATTGGGAGTTCAGTTGGTTTCTTTTATTTAATCCTGGCAGGAACACATTCTGCAGGATTATAACAAAAATACATTGGAAAAAATAATTCTACATACCCATATTTACTTTTTAGGCCACTTCCCAGGGATGCACTGCAAGCATGGAGCACAGAGAAAAAGCCACTAGCATGTCGCCGTGAGTGCCTGCATCATTAGTAGTGAGTGGGTTTTCTTCCTTGAGAGCAGGCGCGGCCCTCCTGCTCCTTCCTAAATTTGTCTTTGGCCCCTTGCCCTCTCCAAAGGGCCTAGCACATAACTGCATGTGTGGCTCAGGAGGTGTCTGAATGGATATGAAAATGTAAGCTAATCATGGGTAAAGATTTTCAGTTTTGCAAGATGCAAAAGTGCTGGAGATTTGCTACATGACAATATGCACATAGTAAACACCACTCAACTGTACACTTCAAAATGGCTAGGATAGTAAATTTTATGTTATGTGGGCTTTTTTTCCCCACCACCATACAAGAGAATGTAAGCAGAGTGAAAGTTCATTATTTGAAGCACAGAATCTGTATGCATTCAAAATTCATAGCGACTGATAATGGGCACGGGATTCCTTTTTGGGGTGATGATATGTTCTGGAATTAGAGAGTGGTGATGGTTGCGCCACCATAGGAATATACTAAAATCTACTCAATTGTACGCTTAAAAACGGTAGGTTGTGTGGTACGTGAATTATATTTCAATTAAGAAAAAAAAAATGCGCGGACAGTTTGGGGATTCCTAGGCTTCACACTGGAGCTTCTGGTCTGGTAAGGGCCAGGAATCTACATTTTAAATAAACTGCCCAGGTGAGCCTAAGGTGATCCTCACAAAAGGACAGCTGCTAACAACTGCCCAGGGTGGTGTGTGCTCGGATTGTGGGATCCTTGCAAAAATGCAGGCTCTGGGGTGGGGCCCGAGATTCTGCAATTCTTACAAGAGCCTCACGAAACTGCTGCTACTGGTCTATGTGCTACACTTTGAATGGCAAGGCTCAAGGGCACAGAGGGGCTGCTCCCAAACCTTCCCCCGCAACCCAAGATATAGACCCTTCCTCTCCCCCATTGCCCCCCGAGACCACTAAGGGGCGCTGTTGAGGGCCAGCGGAGTGCTCCCAATCCCAGGCCGTGGAGTGTCAAGGCAGCCCCTGGGAGCCCACTGCAGGGCCTCAACCATGACAAGCCACCTCCCTGGGGCCGCTGCCCTGGGGAACACAGGCCAGCTCTGAGGCCTCAGGGTGGGTTGCGCCGGGGGCAGCAGGTGGTGGGGTGGGCAGGCGGGGCCAGCCCCACACAGCCTCAGCCACTGCTCAGTGGATCCTCTGGCCAGGCTGGGGATGTCAGTTAGGGTGGCTTCATCTGGCTGCCCCCACCCCGGCCCAGTCCAGGGCCCTGCTGGAATCCTGGGGCTGCCGCTGCATCCCTGGGGGCTGCCGCGGCTGCCAAACAGTGCTGGGTTGGTTAGATACCTGGAGGAGAAGCCCCAGGTGGGAGGAGGAGCATGCTTTCAGGGAGGCCACGCCCTTGGAGTGAGGTGGAGACAGCTTAGACCAAGTGAGAAGGCTGGCCTTTCCTTCTCCCGCCATGCCGTCCTCACCAGGCTGTGCCCACACGCTGGCAGGAATGACAACTATTCTTGTAGAGGTCTTATCGCTCTTAGGGGACTGCAAAATTCCCAAAGGGGCAAAGACAGGGTCTTATTCAGCTCCATATACCCAGGGTGCCAGGCTAAGTGCTTAGGAACATTTGCAGAATGGCTCAAAATTCAATCTAGAACTACTCTTGACTCACAAAGTAAGATGTAGCTATGAACCCCAGGCTGCCCCCTGAATAGAGCCCCTCCCCACGGTGTCTGCCCCCCCTAGAGCCACCCTGCTGCTCCCACAGCCATGGCAGCATGTGGGACTTGCCCTGCACACACACATCTCAGGAACCCCCCAAGGAAGGCAGGAGCAAGCCAGAAGACGGGACAGAGCATCTACGTGCAGAGAACAAGTTTGGCACTGAGCCCCTCCAATTAACCCCTGCAGTGAGGATCAGGGACTGGGCACAGGTGGGCAGGGAACCAGGAAGGGGCATCCTTCATCCCCGCCTGGACAGAAAAAGCCCCTGAGCTGTCAGCATCTGCCTGCGTCACTTAGCTCCTCATGGGGCAGCTGTTTTCCTGAAGCCTCCTGCCCTCCTCGGAGGTTGATGGGTCGTTGCCTTGGCCTCCGGAAAGGTCCAACCAGAGTGGGGATCTGAGGGGCGACCGTGGGCAGCCTGCCACACCCATGGCTAATCATGCTGCAGAGCCCAGCGGCATTGATTCAATTAACAGCCCAGCCAGCTGCCAGCCGAAGGGAGGCTGCCCAGGCCCGCGCAGGGAGACACAGACGCCTCTGGCTGCATGCAGACACCCGTCTCCCCGCCTCCCCATCTGGGGGGCCCCTTTTCTGAAGGCCGCAGAGCAGCCGTGATTGGGTGCTGGCACCCCGTCCCACATCCCACGTCCCACGTGGCCTGAATGAGGCCCCCTGAGGGCCCAAAGGCCAGTCCTGTCCCTTGTCAAACTGCAGCACTCAGGGGCCGCTCCTCCCCAGCCGGCAGCTTTTTTAGGCTGCGGTTTATATAATTTAACGCTAACCAGAGTTCTTTGAGATAACTCTGAAACTGCAAACATTTTGTCAACACCTAATCAAAAAGCAAGTGTTGCCTCCTTTGAAGGATGCCCACATATGAATAAACCAGAGGTCTCTTTACTGGGAAGTGGCTTCTCCTTGGCTGAGCCCCAGTGACCTGCCCGAGGTCCCTGCAAGGGGATGGGGAGGAGGCGGTGGGAGGGGACTTTGGAGCCAAAGCAGAGCCGGGGGACACTGACAGACCTCCTGTCCTCTGGGATCCTCAGCAGACTGGCTTCTAGGATGTGTCTCTACTGAAGAAGCAGGGTTTCCCCCAACTTTCATGTGCCCAAGAATCCCCTGGGATGTTGCTGAGATGCAGATGCTTATTTGGCAGGTCTGCACGTCCAAGAGCCTACATTTCCAACCAGCCACTAGGTGATGACCGTGTTGGATGGTCCACAGGGATGGGCACTGCTCTTGGCCCTAAACACCCTTCCCACCCCCGTGTGGGGCCCAGAGGAAACTCGTGGCAGGGACTCACTGCAAAGGATATGAATGAACCAGAATCTTCACGGCCGCTCTCCGGACAGGGTGGAAGGGACTGAGGACATACAAGGCATTGGTGGCGCTGAAGCGGAATATGGTCTTGCCTTTATTCAGCACGATGAAGGTCTGTGAACAGAGAGCTGCTTTAGGTTGGGGCAGGAGCCCATAGACCCCTGTGGAGAGAGGATTTTGGGGGGCAGCTGTTGGCTCTGAGCCGTGGAACCCTAGCTAAGGGTTGGGTGGAAGGAAGAGAGGGATTGAGAGAGGGGGAAAGGACAAGGGAGGGCAGCCAGCCCGTTCCGCAGGTCAGCGGTGGCTCACAGTGTTGCCCATGGCTGTAGTGGGATAAGGTCAAGTTTAGGGGAATGTCAGGCTGGGTGGGACTGAGTTTAGTTTCAAAATTACAGTCCTGACAAGAGGGGGGCCTCTCATGATCCTAGCTGAGATTATTTTCCCAGGAGAGGCCAGGATGTGGCTGATGCCCGCTCCTTCCCCTCCACCCTTTTGAGCCCTTCCTGCCTGCTGGGGAGTGATGGGCTAGTTAGGGAGTTGGGTCAGCAGAGAAGACTAACAGGTGAGTGGTAGGGAGGGGAAAATGTAGACCCCAGTCCAGGAGAGAGAAGCTTTCTCTGAGGCCCTGTCTCTCTGGGTCCAGGGCAAGTGTCAACCCTAGCCCATCCCAGAGGAGATGACCTAGGGTCTCCCCCTGGGAGGATCTTAAGCAGCCCAAGGTGGGCTTTCTCCCCAAGCTTCCAGAAGACGCAGTCCACTCAGCACAATGGGGCCTGGGACTGGACAGGAGGTGCTGGGGGCTGAGCTACCAGTGCCTCCCCAGCTCCCCAGGCTAAGGCTGGCACAGCTGAGGTGGCATGGCTCTGGGGTTGTGCTTCTCTAAAGGCTGAGCTAGTGAGACAAAGTTCTATTTAATCTGAGCTGGGGAGATCAGCTGACTGGATATATCAAGACCAAAAGCTCTGCCTGTGTCACCCCTTGGGACGTGGGGCAATGTGGTCAGGGGTCAGCAAGAAGAGTCAGAAGGTTAGAGGCCAGAGTCATGCCTGGGCCATGGTTCAAGTATTCCTGATCACAGGGTTAGAAAACAGGGTCCCTGACTGCTTCTAGGCTCAACTGCCACCAGCCCCCAAAAGCCTAGCCCTGCCTTGACTCCATCCTCAGTTGGGTCCTCCTGCCATGCCTTCCGCCTGTCCCAGCTGACTCTAACGTAGCTGTCACTCTGACTGGCCACTGAAAGCTGGACTGGCCACCAGCTTTGACCTTCACTCTGACCCTAATTCTTCTAGCTGTGACCCACCATGACCTAGGCCTATCTACCCTGACTAATCCCAGCTTCTGGCCTCACTCTGACCCCAACGGTAACCCCCGGCCCTGACCTCAACCCCACCTGCATCACCTGAACCAAGGGGAAGCACAACCAGGTTCAAGATCTCTGCTCCCACCTGTGTGTATAGATTGGGTGGGCTCTCCCTTTAGCCACTCACATTCATGCCCACACCCACTCCCATCACACACAGAGACAATGGTGTACCCCTCCCCCCTAGGCTCTTGGTCTAACTTCAGTCTTACAGCACGGTCACATACTCAGGCGCCTGGTGATACGGACACACAAGATTCACACTGCCGCATGCCCACACTTGCCTTGTGAGCACCGACCCGGTCTGCCTGCCAGCGTTTTCCAGGCCTTGGTACTGACTGCAGTGCTGTGAGGAGCTACCTTCTTCCTCAGTACCTGGCCTTCTGGGGAAATGCCTCCACCAGATGCAAACCCTCCTCCCTCCAGCAGTGAGGCCCAGAAGTATGGGCAACCGGCTAGGCACCGGGCCTCTGCAGGAGCCCTGTGGCCTGAGAGGTGAGGCCAGGGCAGGGCACCCAGGTAGGGGAATTCACCTCCTAGGTGGAAATCCCTGCTGGAAGAAAGCCTGAGTCGCCCTGCCTGGTGCTCAAAAGCTGCTTCCTCTCCCTACACCCAGGAGGACGATGGCAGAATGAGCTCCCTCCTCACCCCTCTCAGGCCTCCTGTTGGCCTTCACAGACTCAAGACCACCTGCAAGGCCCAGCAGCTGCTGCTACCGCCCCAGCCTGAGCTACCCAGGCACAGCCAGCACCCAGCGAATTCTCCAGGCAGGAGGGTGTGGGCTACATGCTGTCCCGAGTAGGAGAGGGGACCACGTGCTGTGCTCTGGAGCCCACACTCAACTCAAGACCGGACTTAGGACTCAAATCCAAATTGCCAGCCCTGCAGGACGGGAGGAGTCTGCCCAAGGGGAAAGTCTAACGGCAGAGGACTCCCACAGAAGGCACACCACAAGGAGGCAAGATTCAACTGTGCTTGCCCGCTTCTTCTCTTCTAATACCAAACCATATCAGGCTGCGTAATTCTGGCTTTTATTCTGGAATAAAATTAAAATGATTGGAATACAGATCCCCAATGACTCACTCCCCCAGAGCCCAGGGAGCCCACCCCAAACACAGCCCCATATGGAGGCGAGGCCTTCTCCCTATCTGCTGCGCTGACAGGGGAGCTGCAGGAAGGTGTGGGCAGGGAGGTGGGCGGCAGTCACCTTTTGGGTGCTATAGAAGGGGTCCAGGTCCTCCAGGGGCTCCCCGATGAGCTCTCGGGGCGGGTTGCCATAGAGATCTGGCAGCTTTTTGGAGGCCTGCAGGTCCAGCTGGGGCCGGGGAGCCTCCTCTTCGGGCAGCCCTTCCCGGCTCTCCTGCGAGGCGGCTGAGCCTCGGGCTTGCTTCTCTGCCATGCGCTTCTCGATGGCCGCCAGGGACTCCCGGGTGAACCTGCGGAAGCTGCTGGTGCCCCGAGGTAACAGGAAGTCTGCCATCTTCTCATCCTGCTTCTGGGGCACCGGCAGTCCTCGTGTGGCCTGTGGGGAAGCCAGAAAACACAGACGCAGTGCGTGATGCTATGTCCAGGCCCAGGGGGCAGGGTGGCCACACCTGCTGGGGAGGGGCTGTGCTGGTGGAGGAAGGACGAGGTCTGCCCAGACGGTCCAGGCCACGGTTCCCAACCTCTCCAGGGGCACACCTGGCCGACACGGGCCTGGGCAAACCCAAGGTCCTCCAGGCTATGGGTTGCGTGGGGACCCGAAAGATGGTCCCCTTCCCATCCCTATGAGCACATCTGATGGCAAGTAGGCAAGAGTGGCTGTGTTGCTCAAGTCCTCTGTTCTGCCCTACTCAACCCAAAAGTGAACATTTGCACCTCTTGGTTCTTTAACCAAGCCACAAAGGTACTGACAGTCTCTGGACTAGGAGGGACACTCGCTGGGGCAGGTCTGGGACCCGTCATCTTTTTATCCCAGATCCTTGGCAAGGCTGGTCCTGAGCAAATGAATGATGGTAGGAATGATGAAGATTATGTAGGTGAGGGAAAGGCATTAGAAGGTACCCAGTGCCACCCCTGCTCTCAAGCTCATCCCTTCTATAGGAAACCCTGGGGCCTGTGGAAGGTGATCAGAGGCCTCCTGGGCCAGCACCCAAAAGCACCCACTTCTTTTCTGGGCAAATACAACCTGGGCGGTGGGGCAAAGGGTGGGGGATACTCTGTCTGTCTCCCCACTGCACCATCTGCCTGCAGGGGGAGGGTGCCCAGACTTTACTTGGGGCACGGAGGTACCAACACATGAAGGGCATCTGTGTCCGCCCAACGAGACCCAGGTAAATCCCATGGGTTTTTGGAAACAACAGGGTAACAATTTTGGAGTTGTCATCCAGATGCTACCCTGGGGTACACACGGGTGATAAAGCCCTGCTGAGAGGACCCTCCTCAAATCCCCAGGATGGGCATCCTTCCAAAAAATGGGAAATTCAGAGAATCGTGGACTCTTCACACCTCTCCACTTGATCCCCTCCTCCCCCATCTGAACAAATGAGAGCTGATACCAAGTGACAGCAGAACCAGAAAATAGTCACCACCGTCCACTGGGGCATCCAACCAGCACACACATGTGATGCCAAACCGGGAGAATGTGGGCCCCAGTGGCCTCAAACGATCCAGGACCTGGTGTGAACATGCTCTGCTATGACATGGAGACCAAAGAATGTGCTCCTGACTGTCCCAACAAAACAGGATGTGGCAGACACAGCTCCTGACTGGGACACCACCGGGAAGGGAGAGGCGGTGTCGCTAATTACCACATCAAACCCAGGAATGGCCGGGCACCAGCTCAAGAGGGCAGGGTGGACACCTGTTGGAGATCTCTGCCAGGACAGAATCCCTTTCCGTCAACCAAAGGCAGGCTTTGCCTTGATCTCACTCCCGTGAAACATGTCACCAGTGACCCCAGGGATCTGCCACACCGACCCTTGCACACAGCTTCAAAGGGCCCAGGCCCGGGATTGCTGTGAGGCAGGCACCTGGCCAGGTGACAGGTAAACAGTGAGCAAGCACAACACAGCCAGACCTCAAGAGGGCTCCTCCAGTCCCCAGGGAAGTGCAGCAAGGAATGCGTGAAGGCAAGTCAGAGGAGAGGTCCTAGGACCTAGCACTTTAAGAACCACTCCATCCCTCAGGGTCTTGTTCCTCTGTTTCATTCAAGTCAAGTTAAAGGAACATCTCTGTTAAAAATAGCAGGTGGGGGAGTAAGCTCTCATTTTGTAAAAGCATGTCCCTGTCTAGCTTCCATCTTTGAGTGAGCAAGAAAGGTGTCTGTAACACTCATCACCAAATGTGAATGGTGACTTTTTTTTTCCTCCACCGATAAACATTTGGGTAATTTTACACTTTCTTTTTTGCCCTTTTCTTCAGTGCTTGAATTGCTTATGCTGATCTTGTATTATTTTTATAAAAACAACAAAGTCATTAGGCTTTACTTAAAAAAGAAGAAAGAAAAAAAAAAAAAAAGCCAGTCTGGATGACAACAGCCCTTTCAGGGCAATTCGCTCCACCATCAGCAATCACTAGTCAAGTAAATCAGGAAGCCTCCTCTTTGGCTTGGAATTATTTCCTAAAAATAGTGTTCTCTGTCTCACTGTATCCATCTGTGTCCACATGCCTGCAAGGGTTCTGGAGACACGTGTATGCTCATGGACCTGCAGAGGCTCACCGGCATATACTGTGTGTGTGTGTGTGTGTGTGTGTGTGTGTGTGTGTGTGTGTAAGAGAGAGAGAGAGAGAGAGAGAAGGTGCATGCACATACAAGCTTACACCTGCATATACGTCTATTCTAGTAAAGGTGGTTTCAAAATGTGTATTGAAATCAATGATTCATGCAGATTGGTGCACAGGGCCTAAGTGTACAGGTGGGCGAATTTCCGCAAACTAATCACACCTGGTAACAGCACTCGGGTCAAGAAAAAAATTGTCCCCAGTCCCTCACACTTGGATTCCCCTCCAGTTGCTGACTACCCTCCCCGGTCAAGGGCAACCACTCTTTCTTGACTGCTAACAGCATAGATAGCTTTGCTTGTCTGCGGAGTTCAGGGGTTCCTAACAGCCTCCTGGACGGATGGAAAAGACTTCAGGGCAGGAAGAACCGCTTCTCCCTCTTCCCAACGTCTAACTGCAACTGAGCACTTCCCTCAATTATGAATGCAGGCAGCAAAGTGATAGCGTTAGCAATGCCTGTGACCAAGAGAACCTGCACATATTTTCCTATTCTGTGACAGGTGCCGCAAACATCTCAAATATCAAGAAGGCTTATTGATACTTAAGAATTGCAATGCTTATTAGACCCACTGCTAGATCTTATTATTGAACACATTAATAAAGAAGTGCTGACGAGGGGAGCCTAGGTCGAGAGAGGGTTTTGTTCCCAGTGGCCTCCAGTGGAGCACCCAAATCCTTAGAACTCTGTGGTTTCTGAACCCAGAGGAAGTTCCCTGCGCCCGGGCAGCCAGGCAGCCTCAGGTTGCAAAGTAAACCAGTCAGGAGTGTCCTTTGTCTCAGGCCCCAAAGGCGGTGCGTGGTGGGCGGGCAGGATGGATCCATTTTCTCCCTTGTTCTCTCCCTGCCTGCACCTGGCTTTAGCCTTGCTCTTCCTTCAGCAGCTCAGGGCCCACGCCCTGTCTGTGGCTGAGATTGGCTGAGCCCTGGCTGCAAGGTTTCCGGTGATGCCAGGGTAAGGAGGGGCTGGGGGGCGGTCCGAGGACACTCCAGGCTCAGGCCCAGCCATACCCCGCAGGCCTAGGGGACAGGCCCCCTGATCGCCAGAGGAGGCCCCACTTCTGGCTGGGGTAGAGCAGAGGGTCTCTGTCTTGTACAGATCCAACATGTGGGGAAGCCTGGGCCTGACTGATTCCAAGACCATTCCTCTAGAAGCAACACCCCCACGACTGTCTCCTCCTGTCCAGGACAGCTTCTCCGTCTACACTGGCCCTTAGCTCTTCCCTGGGCTGAAACAGCTTCTTCCAAGGGACCACTCTTCTCAGCCTGACTTAAGTGCAAGGGGCCCCTGACTCCATCCTATTCCAAGTTTATTATTTCCAGTTACTGGGGGGCATCTCCCCCAAGGTTCTGCTGGCTCCCAAGAGTTCAGGGAAACAAAATGTGAACCCTCCTTTTTTTTTTAAGATTTTATTTATTTACTCATGAGGGACAAACAGGGAGAGGCAGAGACATAGAGGAAGAAGCAGGCTCCCTGCGGGGAGCCCAGTGTGGGACTAGATCCCAGGACCCCGGGATCACGACCTGAGCTGAAGGCATTCACTCAACCACCGAGCCACACAGGTGCCCATGAACCCTCCTTTTTAAACTCTTTCCTCCTGATCCTTTCCTCTGACAAGGGCTGCACTCTCAAAGCACCATCAAACACCCCAGCCTCCACTCCCACTGCTGCTCCCAGGGACCGGCCTTCTCTCCCAGCTGGGACTGTGCTGATCTCATGGCCACTGGCCTCCCCCGTTTCCCCTTCCATTGTCCACAGGCAACTCTACCACTCCTTGTCTCAACCATCCTCAAACACATCCCCTGTCCTCTGCCCTGTGTGATGGCAGGGCTACCTCAGGCTCTCCTCACCACCCCACCTTCTCCAGGACACCTTCTATGGTTGCCCACCCACACTGAACTCCCTCCTCTGGGCATCCAGCCCTTTCCTGCATCCCAGTCTCAGCTGCTTTCTGTTAGTTCCTGGGGGGAGTCTGATTTCACCAAACAGCCTGAAAACCTCTTCTGAGGGGAGGGTCAGGTCCCCCTCCCCCTTGAATCTCTGGCCTGTACATGTGGGGATTCACAACAGGATGGAGATGCCATGAGGGACACTAGGATTGCCCAGAAACCAGAGCCCTATGGACTTGCCTCCTCTAACTCTTCAGTTGGCCTTCCTGAAGGAAGATTTTCCTGAATGTATGGGGCACAGAGCTGGTGCTCAATCCATAGCGGTGACAATGCTATAACGTGGAACATGACAGAGTGCAGCTGTGGAGACTGTCCAGCGTTGGGGCATGACGCTCCAGACTTCTCTGGTTTCAGCATTAAGATTCCTATAGCCTGAGAGGGGATACCCTTCCGTCCAGGACAAACCAGAATGGCTGGTGCCCTGCGGGGTGAAGAGGGGCTGGCCTAACCTCTTCTTACAGTGCTTTCCTGACCATTCCCCTCCGGGATCCCACGGCAGGCATGCTCCAACATCCTGAGTCACCTCTAGCATTTCAGTCGCCTTGGAATCGCAGCCTCTGAAACACAGTATGCAAAGAATATTCTTTGCCATGTAAATTTATGCAAGGCGCTCTGTGGAAGTGGTTCCTAGGCTTCCTCGAAAATCTCTACTGGCTTCCTCTGCTCCTGCTCCTCTCTCCTGCCCTGGAGGCTCAGGCCATCTGTGCCCCTGCGCCATGGCCCTGCCTCCTACAGCCCCTCAGTCCTAAAGCAAGAGGCTCAGGGGAGAGCGTGTGGTGCCCATGAAGGTTCACTTCCCACAGGTGGAGGTGAGGGCACTAGGAATGAATTCATTTTTCCTTGAGGAGAATGAGTTAAAACTAATTAATACCTCAACTCATAGGCTCATTTTATTAATCAGACTATTCAGTGAACACTTAATCAGCACCCACTGTGTACATGGTCCTACAAATGACTTCACAGAATACTTTTCTTCCCAAAGTCATGGATCCTAAGTCAACAGGTGATGATGAGGAGATAAGGACCAGTCCTCGGCAAAGAGGCTCCATGATATGGAGCCGTATAAAGCCTTATAAAGAGGCTTTATAAGGACATTTCTATTCAGCTTTGCTGAGATGGGCAATGAAGAGATGCCTTGGGCCAGGGAACCCAGCCCTGTGCCCAGCTTCTGCCTTTGGCCTCCCTAATTCCCTCTCTGCAAGGTATTCTGTTTCTATGTGGAGTAGGGACATGGTTAGATTGCCTGTGTGGTTCTGGGTCCACTTATTGCCATGTGTCCTTGGACAAGTCAACTGATGTGTTTCTGCCTCAGTTTTCCCATTTGTAAAATGGGGTTAATAATCATACCAATTTCACAGGGCTGTTCTGAGGCACAGATTATCAATACTTACACAGGCTTGACACATGGGAATTATTTCATGAATGCCAGTTGCTCTTATCATTGTGGTCGTTGTCACTACTTTTTTCCTACGAGATCCAACTCAGAGGATCCTCCTCTGAAAAACCTGTCTTGCTGCCCACCCCAGCCAGCCCTCCCTGCCTGGCTGGCCTTCCCTTCTCTGCATTCCCAGAACACTTGTATTCCCATACCCACTTTATCATAGAATGGAGTAATTTACTTCCACACCTGCCTCTCCCTTCAGCTGTGTTCTGAGCTCCCAAAGCACAGTCTGGCCCACAGACGTGCCTCTAAGGGCCTGGTGAATGAATGAATGAGTGCCACATTAACCTTCCTATTGCCCAGCCACTAAGCCACACCGTGAACTTGGACAATGTCACAACGTTCTGGACCTTGGTTTTCTCAACCATGAGCTGGGTGGGCCATTCCAGCAGTATCGCGTGCTCACCATGTGCCCAGGACTGCTGTAAGCACTATTGTGATCACCTTATTTCATCCTTGCAACAATTCTAGGGAGAGGGGATTATTATCCGTTTTACAAAAGGAAACCTGATGCTTAGAGGTTAAGTAAGCAAGCCCCAGTCTATCTGAAGCCAGGTCTCATGAAGCTACTACATTGCCTCCTAACTCTGATGACACAGAGGGGCTGCCCCCCCTGGGCGGGGCACGTCTGTGATCCCCACTACAAAGCTAGGAGTCCCGCCCTGTTGGCCTCCTCCGAGGCTGGTCTTCCCTCTCAGCAGCCTGGCTGGCTGACCTGCCTATGCCCACGCGTGGGCAGATACTCCCAGGGAGACTTGGCCGATTTCTGCCAATGCCCAGAGTGTCAGCAGTTTCTCTGTCAGAAATGATTCCCCAGCAGTTTTTCTCTCCAGCTCTGGGACTGTTCAACTGCCCTGTCCAACAGGGTAACCACCCAGCCCACCTGGCTACCGAGTACTTGGAATGTGGCTAGTGCCCACCAAGATGTGCCGTTGTATAGTCCACACCCATTCTGAAGGCTTAGTATGGTAACAAATGTCAACTATTTCATTATTAACTTTTAAACACTGACTACAATTTACGCTGATAATATTTTGGATATACGGGTTAAATAAAATGTTAAAATTAATCTGACTTGTTTCTTTTGACTTTTAAAATACGGCTACTAGAAAATTTTAAATTGCATATGTGACTTGCATTTGTAGTTTGCATTCTGTCTCTATTGGATGGCATTCCCTCCCAGCGCCAGGCCCTAAACCCTTACAGAGTTCCACCTGCATTAGGCTGGGCCTCAGGCAAGCCTGGGGGTGGGGGAGGGAAGAGAAACGGAGGGGGTGGGGGTTGGGGATAGGTTGAAAGAGAGTTGTCTTCAGCAATCCAGAGAGTGGCCACCCCGTTCAGGGCAGCGGCCGGGAGTGGTAGTGCAGCCCCGAGCCACAGGTTGGGGAGAGGGGGGGGAGTGGGAGGGGTCGACAGCATCCCTCCAGCCCGGGCAATTATCTGCACAGTCCTGGCTCTCCCAGGGTAACCGCTTGGACAAAGGCTCAGTGGGGGTGCCAGCTGGTGCTCGTGGCCTATGCATTCAGGTCCTTGCTCCCAGATCAAAGGCACATTGGCACGTCCTTGTGCAAGGCCTCAGCTAACCGGCTCCCTGCAGGCTCCACTCCTTTGAGGCTGCACAGGCATTAACTCTGTCTAGTCCGGATCCCGATCTTTGGGGCGGACGATCCCGATCCGATCCGATCCCGAGGGGGCTTTCCTTCTCCAGTCCCTAGCCCAGCCCCCACCAATCTGGGGAAGTCCTGCAGCATCCCCCCCATCCCTTCTGGAGGCGAACACACCCACCCCAGAAGCCGGGGATGCCCTCATTTACATACATTTGCATCTCATTTATTCCAACACTCAGGCTGAAGCCGAGGCTAATTCTGCTGACAGGAAAACCCTACCCGCTTGCTCTGCTGAAGTGATTCCCCAGGCAGGATAAAATGGGGTCCCTGTGACCAGGTCCCTCTATTTGGAGTGGGAGCTGAGGGGAGAGCTGGAATGGGGCGGGGGCACCTTTGGCTCGAGCCCTGGACTCAGCCAAAGCCTCTCTTTTTTCAAAGTCCTCCTTCCCCACAGTAAGGACAGCCTGATGGGGGGCTCGGAAGTGGCTCAATCATCTTGAGTTCAGTGGTGTTTGGTATTTCCCGTGCCAGGTCAGGGGATTTGCAAACTCCCCAGGTCATTCAGAGCCCCCTCCACAGGGCAAGTGGCATCCCCTTCCCCCCCAAGCCTGAGTCTGCCTTGTAACCCCATTTACTGCTGCATGCACAGGGGATCGGTGCCATTATGCTGGGAGGCCCTGAGATGGTGATCAAGACCCAGGGCTGCTGCCTACGGGCCTGGGGTCTCCAGGGTGGGGACCTGGGTGATCCATGATGTGACCACACAACTCAGAAGTCAGACAGCTGGCTCCACCAACCAGGGCTGCCCGGACTGTGGACCATCTCTACCCACTACACACTACACACAGTCAGGCAAGACGGTGCTCACCCGTGGCCTAGGAAGCACCCTGGTGGCACACAGGTGCCCACGAGACAGCAGTCAGCATCTTAAGCCTCTCTACAGCCCTATTTCTCTCAACTCATTTTTCTCAATACCTGGGCTAAAGAAAAAAAAAGGACTTCACAGGGCAACTGTGCACTGATGCCATGGCAATTGAAGCACTTATGGAGCACCTACTATGTGCACTGAGGGAGACAGAGTTGCCCTAGAGAAACCCGGTGGGGGCTTAGGGTCCCTTAGCCCCCAGAGAGAGATACGTCGATCCACTCATACCCAAAATCTATGCCACAAAAGTGTTCATGACATAGTATAGGCATATGTGCAATCCTTTTTCCCCATTACTTTTTGAAATTGAGGTATTATATATTTTATATATATATATATATATATATATATGAAAAAGCACAGATTTTAGGCGTATAGGTGAATGAGTTTTAACAAATGCATATACTTGTGTTACTACCACTCCAGTTAAGGCAGTAAACCTTCCCACCACTCCAGAAAGTTCCCTAGTGTCCCCTTCCGGTGAACTCTGCAGATTTCTATCACCATAGATCAGTTTTGCCTTTTCTAGAACTTCACATCTATAGAAACATAACGCATGGGCTGTTTGCGTCAAATGTTCTTCTCGACATAACGCTTCTGAGACGTTTACTTTGTATTTGTTGGTGACTGCCATCTGAGTTCCCTTTGCAATGCACTGTGACCGCACGTGACCCATCCGGGGACAAGTCCTTCACTCAATCACAAAAGGCAAGGACTGGAAAGGACCTGAAGTCCAGCTATCTCTGGGGACGAACGTCCCCAGGGGATCCTTAGGGAGTATTTTTCTCTCCTTCCCTCAGACATTTCCTGAAACAGAAACTCAGCAATTATACATCTAACAGGCACCCAGCTCAGCAAGCGAGTGGGGGCTTTCCCTGGGTTTCCACTTTTGTTAGCAACGAGCTGTCGCTTTATTTAACTGGCAGTCTGTGCTGCATCGACCCACCACGGGTGGTGGTGGTTGTGGTGGTGGTTGTGGTGGTGGTGGTGGTGGTGGGGCTGGCGCTGCAAATGGCCAGCCCAGCTCAAGTCTGGCTGTAGTGGGCAGGCCTCTGCCCCTCTGGCTCCCCACACCCCCATACCAGCTGGGTATCCCTTGGAGAGGGATGGACTCAGGGGCTGGGATTTTTGCCGGGGCTGGGTCCCAAGGCAGGCAGCAATGCTGGGCAGCAGAGGGCGGGCTCTTTGGCTCTGAGGGGCTCTTTGGACCACTTCCCTGTTACTTGCTGGCCCAGGTCGATGAGGCTGGGGCTGTGATGGCCACTCAGGAAGCATTGATGGGGCTGGGAGGGTCCCTCCCAAGGTCTGATTTTTCTCCCGATCTTAGGTCTCCCAGCCTGGCCAGATGGAGGGTCGGGTAATGTAGCCGGAGAAGTGAGATCAGTGCCTCAAGCTAGACCACTCCCTGCCCCGCCATCCCTTTGAGCGCTGCCTCTTGAGTCAGGCCCTTCCTTCACACAGGACTTCGAGGAATCAATACCCGCCAGAAAGGCATTTACCACCCTCTTGATGCCAGGAAGGGCCTTTCTGCTGTTCAAAATCCATTCCCAGAAAGCACGGGGACTGCCTGGGCAAGGCCCGGGTGGGGCCGGGGCAACATGGGCCAAGCGCAGCCCCCGAGTGCCCGAGTAACCCTGAGGCCAGGGGCTGACGGCGCCGGCTCGGCCTCCGGGACGGCACCGAGGGACACGCGGCCCCGTGTGCTGGGATGACGGCAGTGGGGTCTCCAAGGGGGGCAGGGACCTTCGCGTGGCCACACAGCCCCACGAGAGCGGCTCTGTCCGTTCACTTACTTAAACACCCCCGTGGGGGCTCCACTTCCCACCGCCTCCCTGGAGACTCAGCCAGGAAGAAGCTGAAGAGGAGGAAGAACGAACTAAACACCAGCCCCAGAGCAGACACGTTCTCTCCCCACAACAGGCCCCGATCCCTTTCGTCTCTCCAAATTCTGTGTGACCTGCCATGGCTGGGCTCTAATCACACCTCCTCTGGGCACCCTCCCCTGGCAGCTCCGGGCCACACTGACCCCCACCCCCACCGAGTGTGTGTATGTGTGCTGAGCCCCCAACTCCAACCACAATCTCCTCCATCCCGAGCAGCCTTTGCTCTCACGTGGGGGTGAACCTGCCAGGCCCGGCGGGGCCCTGGTATCCTTTTCTGCCTATCCAGGGTAGTAAACAGGGTGAGGAATGGACAAGACAGATTCATAGACCTGTCCCACTGGACTCTCGCTTCAGTAACCACTACATTTTCTGTTGGGCTTGGGGCACACCAGACACTCCTCCAGGAAATGAAGTTGGAGGTGGGCAAGCTGAGGGTACCCAGCTCCCCAGCCCATGGCTGTGACCCTGCAGGGATGGGGTGAGGGTGGCCTGCCAGGGGAGGTGACACAAGTTTCAAAGAGTCCGTGAGTCACATCACTCCAATGCTGTGTCAGCTGTGGGGCTTGCCCCTGAAAAGCCTGCTCTTGGACTCTCTCCCCCATTTGAGGGTCCCTGGTCCTAAGAATTGACGTGGGGTCTCTATAAATAGCACCCATTCCATATTGATCATCTTAAAAAGACACGGTATGTTCTAGGCCCACGGAGAGAAGAGTTGTGTCTAAAAATAGTCTTATCCCCAGGAACCACTGCCAGCCCTAGGCAGTGGTATAAGCTGTGCACAACAAAAGGGGCAGCCTGAAGGGGGCAGATGATGGAAGGGGAGGGGGTTAGAAATTGAGGCATGGAATCTCTCCATCTCCACCTCATTCTCTCTGCTTTGGCCACAGTAGCCAACCATGTCTCAGGAGACTTTCACTGCCTCAGGGCCTTTGCACTTGCCATTCCCTCTTTATAAGACATTCTTTCTCCAGATTTCCTCTGGATTGCTTCTTTCTTGGTTTTGCTTTTTCCAGATTTATTTATTTTAGAGAAAGAAAGAGTGCCTGCGAGTGGGGAGAGGGGCAGAGGGACAGTCTCAAGCAGAGACTGAGTGCAGAGCCCTACGTGGGGCTCAACTTAGGGCCTGATGCAGGGCTCAATCCTGCGACCTGTGAGATAGTGCCTGGAAATTATGAGTTGGCTGCTTAACCAATTGAACCACCCAAGCACCCCTGGTTCTTTCTTGTTGTTCAGGTCTCTTTTTGGTCTCCTCCTTCAAGAGGCCTTCCCTGCCAATGTGGAGTCACTCCTGTCTCTCTACCACATCATCCAGTTTTACTTCCTTCGTAGCTCTGGTCATGATCTAAAATCGCCTTCTGTATCTATTTGTTTAGTGGTATCCAGTCTGTCTCTCCCCCATATTATGTAAACTTCATGAGAGCAGTTATTGTATCTGAATTATGCACCTTCTAGAATCTTCCATGGCACGAGTAGGTGCTGAATGTCCTATCCAGGCTCTCCCCTACCACCCCAAGCTGAACTCGGCCTCAGACCACCACCCCAGGCCAGTCTGGGGTGGCAGAAGGCAGTGGGCATCCAGTCCGGGCTTACTCTGTAGTCCCCCCGTCCCTGCTCTGCTCTCTGCAGCGTCCAGTTTCTGCTCACTGGCTGCCCCTGGCTCATCCCTTCTCCTCTCTCTGCCTCCTTCATAGAGTTTGCCACAGCAGTTTTACCCTAGCCCCTCTATTTCTGGGTATCTACTTTAGACCACCTCAACATGTCCCCAGGCACCGCTTTCTAGAACACTTTTCTCAGAGCAATCTCTCTCTCCCTTTCCTGTCCCCCGCCCCCAGGAGGAATCACAGTTCCTGCCATCAAAAAGCCCCTTCTGAGGCACAACTTCAACTCAGACCTCTGGGCCCTCACTGTGAGTAAAAGTATTTTCCCACCTCCCGTGGCTGTACTGCATGGACACACATGCCTAGAGTCCACTTTGGGCTCTCCCTACAACCCCACCCCTGGACTTCACCCCTGGCCAGCTCCCCTCTATCTCCTGCCTCCCTCTTAAACCATCAAACTCTTGCAAAGAGCTGTCTACACATGCTGTCTCCACGTCTTCACCTTCTGCTCACTCCTGAACCCACTCCAGACTGGCTCCTATTCTCACCAATTCATTCATTCATTCATTCATTCATTCATTCATTCATTGAACAACTAACAGTCTGAGCTGGGCACCACATCCTGTAGGTGTTAAGGAAGTTTCTATTGCCTGGAGCCACCAGCACCCTCGCTGTTGCTCAATCTAATGGACATTTGTTTTAAAATTATGCATTCTTTTCAATCTATGTATGAACTTCTCAGAATGCATCTTATTCACTCTCAGCAGAAAGGAACAGAAGACTCCCCTTCCTCCAGGACGTGCTCTCTCCTTGTTTTCTGTGACATCTCCCACTCCTGGCTTGCCTCTCACCTCTCTAACTGCTCCTTCTCAGCCTCCTTTGCAGACTTTTCTGGCTTTGAGTGTTGGGGAATGCCTCAGGGCTCTGGATTCAACTCTGTTGTCTCTGCACCCTCTTCTCCACATTAGGATCACCTGGGTGCTTTCAAAATTTCTGATGCCCAAGAGTCCAATGAATCAGAACCTAAGGGGGGTGGTGCCTGGGCATAGTTTTTTTTTTTTTTTTTAATTTTTAAAAGCTTTTCAGGTGATGCTAATGTGGCCAGGGTTGAGGGCCACTGATCTGCATTGTTGCTGGACAACCTAATTCACTGCCATGGCTCCCATGGCCAGCTCCTGCAGACAATTTCAAGTTTCTACCTCCAGCCCTGGTCTCCTGCCTGAACACTGGACCCTCTCCTCCAACTCTCTGCTAGATGCTGACATATCTCTCTGGAAGTACGAGGTTCCAGTCAGAACCCCGAAACATCCATCACTTCTCCTTTGTTCCTTATCAAGCCTGCCAACCTCAACTTCACTCTCACAGTGTGGTGCACTGGTGAGGAATCTCACTTAATGAGCAGTCAAAGTGAGGGCTGGGAGAAGCGCCCCTGAACAGAGAAGAAAGTTGGGATGCCACAGGTCCTACCACCTGTGGTAGCCTGACCATTCCTCTCCCTCAACTAAAGGACTTCTGACGGCACTCCTGGTCTGCACTGACACGATAGTACAGCAGCCTACAGTGGATGTATCGACACCTGGGCTCAAACCCACCTGGGCTCAAACCCACTACTTAATAGATGTGTGACAGTGAGCAAGTGATTTAACTGTTCTGGGCCTTCAGTTTCGCCACCTGCAATACTGTCATTATATGGCCTCCGCCTCCGGGATTGATGCAAGGATTCATGAGATGACCCTTATAAAGTGATTAGTGCCATGCCTGGCTGGCAGAAAGCACTCAGTGAATGTTAGCTATTTTTAGTACCATTACTGAGGATAAATTCCCAATTCCTGAGTAGAGCTCACAAGGGCCCCCGTGACTGTGACCTTGGCTTTTGCTTCCGTCTGCTCTTCCCTCTCTCACACCATGAGACCCAACGGGTCGCTGAACTAACAACTGCGTTCTTTCACAAATCTGCGCTGTACATGCGGGTCCTGATGGCCAGACTGCAACATCTCCATCTAGAAAACTCCTATTCATCCTTCAAAACCCATGTAGAAGGTTCTTTTTGTTCCATAGATACTCTTGACTCTTCTGGCTGAAGGTAATCATTCCTCTTTCAGGTGGGCTATGGGGCCACACTTCTTATCATTGCACATCTTTCCAACAACCTTCCCAAGTGTCAGTGGGAACTAGCCTCCTGTGAACAGAACAGAGACTGCCATTGACCAGAGACTGTTCCAGGATGTTCCCAAGACTCCCTCCTAGGATGGCTGAGGCACCAGCCTCCTCTGTTCCATAATTCCCAGCTGTCTCTGGTGCTTCCCACCACTCCTCCGAGCTCAATCTTCATGCTGAGTGAGTCAATCCTGGAAGTTTTCCAGAGGAGCTTTGATCACCACACTGAGATGGGTCAAGCACCCTAGGGCCACAGCAGCTGCCCAGGCCACATGGGGCTGAACACTGGTTCTTGGCACCCGAGAACCCATTCCCTTTCTGCTCAGATCCTCTTTGGTCAGGCCTGGTCATTTCGGCCCCTAGGAGGTAGTTCTCAAGGAATCTTCACCCTGAGGGGTGCGCCAAACCTACTGACTCTCTAGATGACCTTGGGTAAATCCTTGACCCACTCTCAGCCTCGGTTTCCTCCCGTACAACATGGCAGTGATGATAGGATTACATTAAAAGTTCAGTGGGTCCCATTTCAGCACAGGGCTGGACACTCTAGCATAAAATCTGTGTTCCACAGTCTCGCTGTCCCTTGACCCTCCCCTCCCGATGCCCCTGTGACTGCAGCATGGTTTGAGCTATCAGCCTGTGCCACCCTCATTCCGCCTTCCAGCTCCATTACCACCCACTCACGTGCACCTGCCCAATTCCAACTGGGAGGAGTTGAGGGCAAGAAGATGGGAGTTGAGGACAGCGCCAAGGGCCTGGGCTTCCAGTGGTCTGGGCCTCTGCTACCTGGGATCCCCTCCAGATCCTGAGGGGTTTGGTGGGAATCGGGGAGACGGCTGAGGTGGTGCCGCATGATGGGGGTCATATGGTGTGTCTGCCTCCAACCCGCTGTCCCGGCTCACAGAGGGAGGAAGGTGACCAGGGTGTCAGCAGGAGGTGGGGAGACAGGTGGGGGGATGAAATGCCAGCCCAGAACCCTAAGAGGAGACTCACTCTGCCCTCCTGGGACTGGTCTCAAGGCTCTAAGGAGAGGAGACTGACTCGTGCCCCAGTCTCAGCCATGGCTTCCTGATTCATCCATGCGCTGGCCTCCAACAGGTGTTTGCAAGGCGAGCCTCTGGCCAGGCCTCGTCCCCTGCATTCCCCCACCACTGCCACTCTCCAGCCCTCCGGCCTCCACAAGGCTAGGCACCACGGCTTCCTCCCGGTGCCACCAAAGACGATCAAATAACACAGCGGATGAAAGCCACCTCCCTCCCTCCATCAGGGCGAGTGGATCTGCCCGGGTCAGAGCGATCTCGAGGGGGGCAGAGAACTCTCCCTAATCCCAGCGCACAGAGACCTCCCTTGTTGGGAGCACAAGGAGATCTCTCCTCCTTCGCGGCGCACAGAGACCAGAGGCGGCCCGTAAGGGCGTCAGAGGGCACAGAGATCTCTCCATGGTGGGAGAGCGCAGAGATAAGACACGCATATTAGATCTCTGGCCCTCAGGGCGCAGGGACCTTTCCCAGGTCGGGACGCGCGGAGAGCTTGTCCCAGGGCGGACACCCCGACAGGAGCGCTCGCCGGGGCTCAGAGCAGGGGGGCGGCCCCTCCCCCATTCCCAGCCCCGCTCGGCCGGCTCCCCGCTCTCTGGAGCCGCCCTCACTGCGCGCCTGTCGCCGCTCTGACCTTGGGGTCTCCGGCCTCGGGAATCCGGGTCCCAAGCCCAGACCCTCCCCGAGCCTGCGCCAGGGTCCGCCGGGAAGCCGGGGCCGCAGCTCCTCCTTCCCGGCCCTCGAAAGCGCCCGGGGAAACCCGGAAGGAAAGGGCTGGGGAGGGGGCGCCCCGCGGTCTCGGACGCCCCCCCCGGGAATCCCCTGCAGCCCCGCGCCCCCGCACCCTTGCTTCTCCCGCTCCCGGCCTGGGGGCAGCGGTGGGGGAGGGCACTGCCGGGCGCACCCGGGGCAGGGCCGGGGGTGCGCAGGGGCTGGAGGCGCCGACCCTCGGGGAGGAAAGTTGGGCGGCGGCAGGCGGCGGGGCTCGGGCCGGGCCGGGGCTCCCGGACGCGGGGGCGCTCGCTCACCTGCTGGTCCCCCGGCCCGGGCCCGGGATGGGCGGCTGAGGCTCGGCGCGGGCTCGGCTCGGCGCGGGGCTCGGGGCACCGGGCGCAGGCTCAGCGGCCCCGGGGGCGCGATCCCCGCATCCCACGGGCGCCGCCGCCGTCTCGGCTCGGCCGCTCCGCTCGGGCTCCGGGACTCGGCGGGCGGCGCGGGCTCGGGCTGGGGGCGGGGTCGGGGGCGGGCCCCGCCTGGGCTCGGCCTGGGGCTCGGGGCCCCGGGCTGGCTCCGCCCCAGAGCGACGCGCCCGGACTCCGCACGTGGCGCTCCGCCCGCTCGCGGCGCGAACCCCGGGCGCCCGCCGGGGCGCACCCCCCGCCGTGCCCCGGGGCCGCCCCGCCGCCGGCAGCCACCCACGCGGGCGCGGACCGGCACACGCAGACGCGGGCCCACGCTGGGCGCACACTCACCGACCCAGGACGCTCCGCCGCGGAGCCGCCCACGCGGACGCGGACAGGCACACAGCCCGGCACCCTCCGGGGAGTGCACGCGGGCGTCGCCCCCGACCTGGGCGCCCCCCGTCGGAGAGCCGGCCCGGGACGCGGGCGTGCCCTGATGGGGCTCACCGGCACACGCAGGCCCGCATGCCGACACGGACACCCTCGACAGACGCGCCCCTGCACGGCGAGAGAGACACACTGACACACAGACACCCACACGGACATAGGCAGACACACTCTGGCATGACTCACGCGCATCCACTGCCACGCTGCCACAGAGGCACACACTCACGTAGGGCCCCGTTCTGTTAGAGAAACACGCGTGGCACACGATTCTGCACAGTGGTACGCACCTGCACCGACGCGCATTGACACACACAGACCAGAAGCAAGGGCAAACCCAGCAAATACAGAGACGCCCGCACTGAGATGGGCTCGCACACCCGCTCCCCCACAGGCACGGTGTTGGCACACGGGCAACCCACACCTTTACACACAGAGACACACAGACATGTGGATACCGAGACAGGCACTGCCTCTCCCACACACTCAATGACCCGTACACTGACAAACCCAGGCTGACCCATAGGGAGACCTGTCCGGGAACACACCTTTTATTTTATTTTTAAAAATATTTTATTTATTTATTCATGAGGGACACGGAGAAGGCAGAGACACAGGCAGAGGGACGAGCAGGCTTCTCGCAGGGAGCCCGACGTGGGACTCACTCGTTCTCGGGACTCCAAGATCGCTTCCCCGGGCCAAAGGCAGACCCTCAATTGCTGAGCCACCCAGGCGTCCCAGGAACACACCTTTAAAAAACAAAACGGGCTACCAGATTTTTTCCACAGGCCAGTAACATGATTGGAAGAGAAGGTATATGCTTTGCCCTGCACAGTGGCCACTGCTCAAAGTTGTCACCGCCACTGCCTGGAGCTGTCTTCTTTACCAACAGCATTTTACTTTTCTGACATATTTCAAAGCTCCGATATGCAAGAATTGCTCTTGGAGGGCAAAATGCGGGTGCTGCTGTCTCAGAAGGCACCCAGGTACTGGGTTTGAGAGCTCAGAGGCTGTCACCCGCCCCTCCCAGGCTGTCACTGGGACCTTGGAGAGGTCATGATGAGGCCATCGTCCTTTTGGGACCAGGTGTCACAGGGTGCCTTACATATACACTGAGGAGCTTCCCATGCTTTGAGGACAGCCAGTCCAGGATGGGGGAATCGGTTGATAAAGTTCGTCTGCAGGAAAGTTTAGGACACAGGACCCTTTCTGGCCCTGGATTGAGCAGGATGGCTGCTGGCCAGACAGATGAATCACAAACAGCTTGCCGGCCTCTAGCCCCCTGACGGGCCTCAGGTTGGCCAGCATCTCCCACTAGCGGCCAGAGCGGGAAGTGCAGGCAGTGTCACCGTGGCCGCCGGGGGTGCAGGACCACCTTCCCTGAGCTCTCACCTCCTAGGTGGGAGGAGAGGGGTGTAGAATGGGGGTCCTCCCGAGGTTTTACACCACCAGATTCTGGACCCCAGAATGAAGATTCAAACTTATAAATGGACATTGGGCTAAGCAGGAGGCCAAGCTGGAAAGGAGGGTGCTGGGGCCCGGGCTTCAGCTACATCCCAACAGGGGGGTGGATTTTCATGGTCTTCCTTCGCGTTGAGCAACTTGGATGTTGCCAGCGAGAGAGGTAGGCTAAGGCACCCCAGATGTAAACGAGGGGAGGGAAGACCACGAGAAGGAGGAATCAGCTCTGACCACGTGGAGATTCAGCTAACATACCTGGTGGTCTGAGAGAGGCCACAGGGGGCGGGACAGAGCTGGAAAGGGCACTGGCCTGGGAGGAGACACCTTCCACAAGGAGCCCTTGCCAAACTAGGCGACTTCCTTCTCTTCCCCAGGTCCCATTTAATAGAAGCAAGACTATGCGGTCAGCAGTCTTCTAGTTCAGAGTTGAGTTGAGCACATTTTATTTGTGCATCCATTCAAGACTCTTCTCCTATATTACTTCCTTTTATTTCTTCCCTTGGCTACCATAATCGCTTCACAGTCATTCCCTGGCCCACACAGGCTCCTTCCCTAGTAGAAAAACAAACAAATAAACAAACAGGTCTTTGAAAATGTACACCTCTTTGTAAGATATGTAATATTGTTGTTTGCACCTCTGTGTTATCTGTTTTTATCGCCCTGGGCTTTTCTTTCTCTGTTACTGCTGAATTATAACTTATGCATGGAAAAGAGCACAGACCCTAAGTGTTCAGCTCAAGGGTTGTCACTAGCTGAAAACCTCTGTATAACCCGCAAGCAGATCAAGAAACCAAGCACCACCAGCATCCCCTCCACAGCCTCTTCCTGTCACTCCTGCTTCTCCCCCAGGGTTAGCTACCATACTCGCTCACGTTGAAGTTCCCATGTTAGTTTTGCCTAGTTCTGATATTTTTAGAAATGGAATCATTAAGTAGAAACTCTTATATCTGGCTTCTTTAGGACTTAGGTTTGTGAGATTTATCCATATTGCTGTTTGTTCTCATTGCTTTTTAGAATTCTATTGTGTGACTATACGACAATTTATTTGTCCATTCTAGAGCAGATGGGTGTTTGGTAGGTTCTAATGTGGGGTTCCTGCATATAGCACTGCTATGAGCACTCTAGTGTATGAATTTTGGTGAATGTAATTATGCATTTCTGGGAGGGAGTTGATGTGAGAGAGTGTTTTCACTTTTTGTAGACACCGCCAAAGAGTTTTTCAAAGTGGTTCTACCAGTATATACTCCATCAGCTGTGACTATATGAGAGTTCTGGTTTATCCTCCAGCATCCTCCAGTACTTGGTATTTTTATCTTTTTCATTTTAGCCACTTGAGTGGGTGTGCAGAGGTTTCACATTGTGGATTTAATTGGCATTTCCCTGATGACTAATGAAATTGGGCACTTTTTCATGGTTTATTGGCCATTTGTGTATATGTGCTTTTCATTTATATAAATGGGTATTGTTCTAACTTCCATTCTTTTTTCTTATGTTTCTCCCCTAACACTCTGCTTTGGAGCTCCTATATTCCTTCCTTTTATTTCCACATCGTGGTGTGGGCAGTTAGTTCTTTGCTTCTGACAGCTGCGGAGCATTCTATGTTATGCACCCACCACATTTTATTTATCCATTCCCCTAGAGAATGACGGCAGGTAAGAAAGAAGATGGTAATTGGAGGGAAGAGTGGTAAATAGCTTGTGTTTCTGTTGTGTTCACTCTGCTCATACCTGGGGTTGGGGCAGGTAAGGAAGCAAGCTGATCCGGGGCTCTGAACCCACAAACACTCAGGACTAAGCATCTTTCAGGTTGGGGCTGAAAGCAGGGGGCCTGGAAAGCTCACACAAAAGCCAGGAGGATCCAGAGATGCCTCTTCTTGCCCTCTCAGCCAGAGACTGGCCCATCAGTGGCCAACTATCTTTGACTCTGGGAGGGGGCATCTTGCAAGAGTGAGGGACTTTACTGAGAGTAAGGAGACCTAGTGAGATCCCTGGTTCCCTACCTCTGCTAGGTGCTGGAACTCTGGCAAAGGACTGGGGAATTCCACAGTGAGGGAGGAAACGACCAACCTGAGGAAAAAGACCTTTGATCCTGGGCACCCAGCCATCCCCACTGTAAAGCCCACCTGTCATGGGGTTCTGCTTGTTCCACATTCATCCCCACCCTTTCTCCTTGCCTGTCTCTCCCAGGAAGGCTGTACATGCTAAGTGCCTGCCTCCCTGTTTCCCCTGTACCCAGTGCCAACCACGTGACTGGACAGTGGCCATGGGTCCTGAGCAAAGTTTGACTGAGGAGGAGTGGTTTCTGGGAAAGCATTTGCTTTCCTGATAAAAAGAGGACAGGAGCAGCAGGATGAGCTCTCTTCCCTCCTCCCTCTTGTTCCTGCCTTGAACAAGGCCACCATGCTTGGAGCTGGCAAAGCCATTGCACAGGCGCAGGGGTAAGGCCGGGAGATTTGCAGAGGTCGACCCCCAGGGACAGTCGACTGCAAGCCCACATACTTCTCTTTCACTCTGTACGTGAATCAATGAGACTGATTCTTTGAAGTCGAGGCAGATTGTGTCTGGTGGGGAGGGACCAGGAAGCCCAGGTGCTCTTAATACAAACTGTTGTCCAGCCCCCTTGTTTCTTTAGCTGCCCCCCACCTCCCCGCTTCCAAGCTCCCAAAGGTACCCAGTGCTTGTGTCTGTGCAGAGTCCCAGAAACATGCTAAGGTTTCAAGGAGAAGGAGAACGTCTTTTGTCTTCCCTTGGAGCCCCTCCCTCTGCGAGCACTTGGAACTCAGCCTTCGGGCCCTACTAGGTCAGTTGCCTCTCCAACTTCCAAAAAGTTGTGGGAAAATTTACAAGGCAGGAAACAACAAATGTTGGAGAGGATGCGGAGAAAAGGGAACCCTCTTACACTGTTGGTGGGAATGTGAACTGGTGCAGCCACTCTGGAAAACTGTGTGGAGGTTCCTCAAACAGTTAAAAATATACCTGCCCTACGACCCAGCAATTGCACTGTTGGGGATTTACCCCAAAGATACAAATGCAATGAAACGCCGGGACACCTGCACCCCGATGTTTCTAGCAGCAATGGCCACGATAGCCAAACTGTGGAAGGAGCCTCGGTGTCCAACGAAAGATGAATGGATAAAGAAGATGTGGTCTATGTATACAATGGAATATTACTCAGCTATTAGAAATGACAAATACCCACCATTTGCTTCAACGTGGATGGAACTGGAGGGTATTATGCTGAGTGAAGTAAGTCAGTCGGAGAAGGACAAACATTATATGTTCTCATTCATTTGGGGAATATAAATAATAGTGAAAGGGAAAATAAGGGAAGGGAGAAGAAATGTGTGGGAAATATCAGAAAGGGAGACAGAACGTAAAGACTGCTAACTCTGGGAAACGAACTAGGGGTGGTAGAAGGGGAGGAGGGCAGGGGTGGGAGTGAATGGGTGACGGGCACTGGGTGTTATTCTGTATGTTAGTAAATTGAACACCAATAAAAAAAAAAAAAAAGTTGTGGTCATGGTTGCTTCCTGCTGTTACTTCCTCTTCCACACTTTTTGTTTCTGTAATGTTTACGCGTTTTTAAATTACTGCACTGCCATTTTAATGACAATTCAAGAGGTAGTGCGCTCCGCTGTGTTCCTGAAGACAGACCTCCATTTGGTTCCCATCCCAGATCATTCTAAGGCGTGATCAGAGGTTACCCTCGTGGGTTGTCAGCGCTCTCTTCAGAAGAGATTTTGCTTTATTTTGAAGCTCAAGCAATTGAGACCTTCTATCTTAGGAGGAGCATAGAAAGAGAGAAATGTCTTCACTGTCAAGGGCAAGGACATACTTCCATGGGGGTGGTGACCCGATCCCTCCTATACCTAAATGATGGACAGGCTAACTCTTTTATCTGAGGGACTCTTGCCAGGTAGGATTTGCTGTCTCCCACATGTACCCTCTGCCCTAGTTAGTGTCTCTCTGTCTCTGTCTCTCTCTGTCTCTGACTCTCTCTCTCTCTCTCTCACACACACACACACACACACACACACACACACACACACACACACACGTGCTGGCCCCTTGCTGCTGCTGACTCCCCACTAGCCCAAATGATGCTGGGTCTGCAGATGAGGAAAAGCTGCCCCTTCGTCAAGTCACTTGACTGCCATCTGCTGGACAGTTGAGAGAAAATGGACACAAATCTGATGTCTAGGAATGTGCCCCGTGCCCCAGGATTGTGTGAAGCAGAAGTGTACATGGCAGCCTGCTCCTATGACTGCCTTTTCCATCTCCTCCCTCTCCCATAAGCTCTGGCCATTGTAGAGAGCAGGGCTTGGAGGGCAGAAGCTTAGGTCAGATTATTACTGTCCGTGTGACCTTGGATGAGACACAAAACCTTTCTGGCCCTTCCTTTACTCATGTATAAATGCAGTAGCTATATACCCACCCACCCACCTCATTGAGTTGTTGACAGGATCAAGTGAAATAAAATATAGAAAATTGTTTGAGAAATGAAATGCCTTACAGGTGAACTTGATATTTGTACTAACTAAAGCCTGTTTGCCCTTTGCCTTTGGTTGGCCTCCCTAGAAACAGACTCTGAGGTGGAGACTTGCATGCCAGTGGTTTCTAGGGATGCGTTCAGGAATTGCATGTGCAGGGCATGAGGGAGGCAGGGTTGGGCAGAGGGAGGAGTTACCTCCAATGCAGTTGTGGTAAAGGTCTCAACTAAGCCCATAGCAGACTGGAGCTGGATGACCCCTTGGAGTTGTGCCAAATGGAGACCAGAGGAGAGTGAGCAAGCTTTTCTATCTCTCCTTCAACCAGTCATGGTGTTAGGCTGCTCCTGCCATGCAGCCATAACCTTGGGTGAAGCAGCTCCCCTCTGAGGCAAGGGCAACACCAGGAAAGGGCACGGCTGTGAGCCTTAGGCTGCCACACTCCTCACAGCCGGAGGGGACACAGTACCTCTATCCCAGAGGGGCTTTGGGTAGCTCTCCACATTCCCCCTCACCCTTAGTTGCATATGTGGGGGAGTGTGTTGTCCTTGGTGTTCTTGGCTGTGACATGGCAGGAAAAAGAAGCCAAAGATTGATTCTGTTTACTGGGTGACCTCCATGGGTTTGGGTACTTGAGAGTAAGAAGCACCAGACTGCTGTGGCTGGGGTGGGGTCTCCTTGGCATTATCCCTTCCACTCAGCTGGTCTTTCTAATGGCTTTCCCTGCATGAAGCATATCCCAAAGTACCCCAAGTCCACATATGGCAACCCGCTTTCCTATGTTCTATTACATTCCGTGGGGAACACGTGGTCACCCTGAGTTCTGCCTCCTTCAGATCGGTGACATGGTTGCCCTGTGTGCTGTCATAGTTCATAGCTGTGCAGAGATTCAGAGGTTGTAGGCAGAGTCCTGGCACCTGAATGCAGCCCACAGATGTAGTTTATTTCGGGGGGTGGGGCAGGTACAGTGTTTCAAATACTTTATACTACTGTGAATGTCTTTTGCTGGAACATACAGTTCTCTTTGGTTTCCACCGTTCCTTGTGTATTATATTTATTTACATCACCTGCATGGCTCTGCAGGCATTGGAGGTTTTCTCTCCCAGACTAGGGTCAAGCAGCCCCACGAGGACTCTGGAGCACCCACTGTGGTCAAGTGAACTAGGATCAGCAGTAAGCAGGTGCCGATGGAGGGCTGGGAATTCTGGGCTTGGGCAGGCTGTGGGTTGTAATGAGCAAGCAGGTCAGGGCAGGAATGAGATGGTCGGGGGGATGATGCTGGTTAGAGAGGAACTGGTGAGCTGTGCTCAGAGCTGGACACCACCACCAGATGGGCACTGTGCTTGGGCACAGACTTTCTACCACACCTTATATTTATACGCCAAAGAAGCATTTTTATTGATATACATAATATGGATGAATCTCGGTTGTGTTATGTTAGGTGAAGGAAGCCAGCCTCAAAGGTTACCTATACTTTATGATTCCATTTATATGACATTCTGGAGAAGAGAAAATGAGAGGAACAGTGATTGCCAGGTGGTTGGGCATGGAGGGAGGGGTGGGCTTAAATACAAAGGGATAGTATGAGGGAGAGAATGTTTTAGGATAACAGAACCTTCTGTATTTTGACCTTGGTGGTGGCTCTGCATTGTCAAAACTCATAGAAGTGTACACCAAAAAGCATGAATTTACCTGTATGTAAATTAAAATATAAATTAACTAAAAATTTTAAAATAAAAAACGAAGACATCTTTACCTTTTTGAACAGAGGTGGTACTTCCTTCAGAATGTATGAGTGGGCGGGTGTGTGAGTCGAAGTTATGTGTGATTTTTGAAGAGACGGTGGCCAGGGCCACTGTTTTGAGCCCCTCAAAAGCTGGAGCAGTCCCTGGACTTCAGGTATTTAATTTCTACTGCTCTGTTTATGAGCTTGAGCTAGAGATTCTGGTTGCCCAGAAACAGGGGTCGTGGACTTTGAAGTGAAAGACAGGTGGGTTCTTTTTTTTTTTTTTTTTTTTGTCGTTTCTTGGTTTGTTTTTTTTTTTTTTGGTTCTGCTTTGTTTTTTTTTTTTTGTGTGTGTGTGTTGTTGTTTCTCCAGCCAAATATTTCCTCCCCAGTACTGCAGTGGTAGAGGAGAGGGGAGGCAGGCAGCAAATGAGTCCGCATTGCACACTTAGGGAACCTCTGAGCCTCGTCAGCACCTGCCCTACCCCAGCATCCACAGCTCCCTAAAAATACAAAATATTATGGTTTCAGAAAGAGGACTAGATGTAGGGTCAGCTGCTCCAATCGATTCATTCCCTGGTGCTGTGCAAAATAACAGCCAGATTCCACTGGACCTCAGTTTTTCTATCTCTAAGAGAAAAGCCTTGGGATTATGAAATCCTCTTCTAATGTTCAGTAAGCAGTAAGGAAGGAAGGAAGCCCTCTGAGTCCACAGGCACCGAAGAGGAACTCTGCCTGGGGCTTCCATCCTCTTCTTTGTCCCGGGGGTGTGAGTCCAGGCTGGCCCTGGCTGGTCAACTGCCTACCCTATGTCATCTGCATGCTCCCAAGAGAAGTAAATGAACAAAGGTGCCAGCCCTGACAAGAGGATTCAGAAGACTTTGTAGGAAAATTGTTTTTTTCACTGCAAGTCAATGCTTCAGGCCAGAAAATGCTCAGAACTGGCAGCAACTGACAAAAGCTGCCTCTTGTCTGCAAGCGTATCAAGAGGCAGGGGCTGGAGTGCAGGCTTTTCGAGTGAGCGCTGACAGGAGAACAGAAGAGCTGCCTCCCGTTCTTGCTGGCTCAGAACATCCGGGCTGCCTGGGCTGAGAGGGCAAGCACTTCAGCCCCTTACCTGTTGTGGTGGGAGACAGGCCCAGGACAAGCAGTGATCTGCCTAAGGCCTGTAAGTGGCTGTGGCCATTTCTGGAGTTCCTGGGGGGTAGGTTCTGGGAACATGGCACTCCAGATGTGCACTGTGGGAGTGTGGGGCTACTCTGGGCTCATCTGTTGATGGAGGCAGCCTTATCATTTGTAAAGGCTCCTGAGACAGGATCCCTATGGCCACCCCCATTCTGGGAGAGGAATGTTGGGGACCAGATCAGCCACGCTTCCCAGGAGCTTGGCTTCAGCCTGGGCTGACACCGGGGAGCGACCGGGGCCACACTCTTATCTATCAACGGACCCTTAGAGGAGAAGATGAACACTGGTTTGGCTTTTGTTCTTTCAGAAATCCCTATTGAATGGCTCTCACTTGTCCCCAGGGGTCCAGACCTCAGCTGGAATCCCTTCAGTTTATAACCTCAGGCCCCAGCTGCCAGCTGGGATGCCCTTCCCAGGCAGATAAGCATCCAATAGGAACGCCTTCTATGGTTTTATAGAAGAACTCTCTGGGGTGTGGAGAGCAGGGAGCTGCTCTCCATCTGTCTCCTGACTCACATGCCTGGTCCGTACCTGTTAGCTGGCAATTAGGAACAAAATAGAGCCATTTGATGGTTTCTGGCACCATCCAATCCCTGCTGTGATGGACATAGTGGGTCAGACACTCAGCTTCCACCTTAGCATCCTTCTGGTATACCTTTCTGTACCCAAGCCAGAAACTAGATTTCCTAGCTTCTTTTGCAGCTAGAATCCTAGATTGGAATTTGGGTTCCACCAATTAGATGTGTGATAGGAAATCTGAATAGCAGAAGCCATTTTCCTATTGCTTCGGCTGTTACTGGCAAGCGTGATTAGGGGGATGCTGGGCTTTTGTCAGTATTCCAATGATGTGTGACCTGATTTGTGGGTATGAAGAGGCAACATGCGGCACTTGCAGTGGCTCCCTGATCGTAGTGGATTAAAATGGCTGCAAATTCTTTGCAGAATCCCATCAAGAGATAGAATATGTTTTCTTTCCTCTGACGTACAGGTTGTTCTGTGACTTGACCAATAGAATGTAGCAGAAGCAATCCTGTGTAACTTCAGGGGCTGTGCCTTAAGAAGTTTGAGTTTCTGCTTTCATTTTCCTTTTTTAAAGATATTATTTATCCACTTGACAGAGAGACAGAAAGATAGAGAGTGCCCAGAAGCAGGGGGAGTGGCAGGCAGAGGCAGAGGGAGAAGCAGGCTCCCTGCTCAGCAGGGAGCCCAATGCTATGTGGAGCTCAGTCCCAGAACCCCGGGATCATGACCTAAGCTGAAGGCAGACGGTTAATTGACTGAGCCACCCAGCTGCCCTGTTTTCATTTTTTGGAACCCTCTCTTGGAGTCAAACAGTATGGAAAAAGTCTGACTCCCATGTGATGAGGAATCCCAAGATTGCCAGGTGGACAGATACAGTTCATGTGAAGGAATGCCAAGATGCCAACATGTGTGTAAAGCTTTCTTGGGTCTTCCAGCTCCTCCAACCACCAGCTGAATGTAGCTGAGTGAATGATCCCAGCCCTTGGCACATGGACCAAACCACCCACCTGAGCCCTACCCAGATTCCCAATCCTTAAACTTATGAACACAGTAAATGATCATTGTTTTAAGCCCATAAAGTTTTGGGTGAGATTGTTACATATCAGTGGACAACTCAAACACTGATCTTTGGATCACAGTTTGGGATGAGTTATCTTTTCTAAACTAGATGCAATTTACATAGAATAAGATTTAAAGTGCACAACTCAATACATTTTGATGTATGTATACATGAATGTACTGCCACAATAGAGTGAACATATCCATTACCTTCTAAAGTTTCTTTGTGCCCCTTTGCAATCCTATCTTTGTGACCCTTTCTACACCCAGCCCCTATCACCAGGTGACCACTGATCTGTTGCTGTTACTATAAATTAATTTGCATTTTCTAGAGGTTTATATATATATAAAAAGAGGTCTGTGCCATACTCTTTTTTTGGGGGGGGGTCTGGTTTTTGTAAGCATAATTCTTTTTTTTTTTTAATTTTTATTTATTTATGATAGTTACAGAGAGAGAGAGAGGCAGAGACACAGGCAGAGGGAGAAGCAGGCTCCATGCACCGGGAGGCCGATGTGGGATTCGATCCTGGGTCTCCAGGATTGCGCCCTGGGCCAAAGGCAGGCGCCAAACTGCTGCGCCACCCAGGGATCCCTGTAAGCATAATTCTTTTGAGATTCATTCATGTTGTTTTATGTATAAAGGAATAGGTTATTCCTTTTTATTGCTGAATAGTATTCTATTGTATGGTTGTATTACACAGTCCGTTTATCCTGTTGATGGACATTTCGTTTGTTTCTAGTTCTTAGCTTTCATAAATAAAGCTGTTATGAACATTTGGTACAAGTCTTTGTATAAATATGTGCTTTCTTTTCCCTTCCCCAATATGTGATCTGGTTAGTTTTTAAAAATTTTAACTCTGTATATGTGGTATATCATTGTAGTTTTAATTTGCATTTCCCTAATGACTAATGATGTGGAGTACCTTTTTGTGTGCTTATTTGCTATCCTTATATCTTTATTTGGTAAAGTGTCTGTTCTTTTGCCAACTTTTGGCGTTGACAAAAGAACAGACACTTATTATTATTATTTGCTTATTATTGAATTTTGAGAGTTTTTTAAAAAAAATATTCTGGATCCAATTCCTTTACTAGATTTCTTCCAGTGTGTGGATTATCTTTTCATTTTCTTTTTTTTAATTAATTAATTTATTTTTTAATTTTTGTTTATTTATGACAGTCACAGAGAGAGAGAGAGAGAGAGAGAGAGGCAGAGACATAGGCAGAGGGAGAAGCAGGCTCCATGCACCGGGAGCCCGATGTGGGATTCGATCCTGGGTCTCCAGGATCGCACCCTTGGCCAAAGACAGGTGCTAAACCACTGCGCCACTCAGGGATCCCTCTTTTCATTTTCTTAAATGTTTTTTTCAGACCAAGAGCTTTAAATTTTAATGATGTATAATTTATTTTCTTTTTATATATATTGCTTTTTGTGTTGTATATAAGAAATCTTTGCCTTGTCTAAGGTAAAAACATATTTCTTTTATATTTTTTTCTAGGAGCTATATAGTTCTAGGGTTGACAGTCTACTTAGAGTTAATCTTCATATATGATGCAAAATAGGGATTGAGTTTTTTTTTCTTTGTATATGGATGTCCTATTGTTCCAGCACCATTTGTTTAGAAAATATTCTTTCTCCATTGAATTGGCTTTGTCAAAAATCAATTCACCATATATATATGTGGATTTATTTTTGAGCTCCCTATTTTGTTCTAATCTACATGTGTCTCCTGTTATCAATACTGCACTTCTTGATTACTATTGATTTATAGTAAATGAATCAGGTAATGTGAATTTTCCAATTTTTTTCTTGAAAAATATTTTGGCTATTCTAGTTTCTTTGCCTCTTCATATAAATTTTAAAACCAGCTTGTCAATTTTTTAAAAAAGATTTTATTTATTTATTTATTTATGAGAGACACAGAGAGGCAGAGACATAGACAGAGGGAGAAGCAGGCTCCTCACAGGGAGCCTGATGTGGGACTCAATACCTGGACTGGGGATCACACCCTGAGCTGAAGGCAGACACTCAGCCACCCAGGTATCCCACAGCTTGTCAATTTTTACAGAAAATTATGCTGGGATTGATTGAGAATGTGAATCTATAGATCAGTCTGGGGGAGAATTGACAGCAATATTGAGTCTTCTAATTCATGAACAATTCAATTCATGAGTATTTATTTCTTCTTTGATTTCTTACATTGTGTTTTGTAGTTTTCAACTTACATCTCCTATACATATTTTGTTATATTTATGTCAAGTATTTAGTGTTGGTGCTATTGTAATTTTTAAAAAAATCTCAACTTGTATTTCATCTTGGAAGAAATATCTAAATATGCTTCAGATCCTTTGGAAATTTTTACTGAGGTTATATGTCCTTTTATTTTAATGGAGTTTATTTCCCATCTTCTGGTTCACATCTGTCTTGCTAAGGCAACTAAAGAACTTGCTATTTCCAGCTGATCAGATCTAATCAGCATAATATCAAGAATGAAGTATGCTGTTGTGTAGAATGTCAATATGATGAAGATTTCTGCAGACTAAATCATTGCAGAGAACAGACAAGTTTATTAGCCCTGTGACAAAACTGTGCAGTAGTATTGTTACCCATGCCAGGTAAAAGCAAATTGCTTCTGGTAATCTTTATAAATTCATATGGAGGAAAAAGCATTTGCAAGGTCAATAGCTACATATGGGTGCCAGGGGCTATGTTGATTTATTCTAGTAAAGCTACTACATGTGAAACAGCAACTGCCATTAAAGCCACCTCCTGATTGGGTTTACAATAAGCCATGGTAATTCTCCAAGATCCATCTGCCTCTTGCATAAGACAAACTAGTGAGTTAAATGGAATGTGATAGATGTCATTACCTCTGCATCTTTAAAGTCTTTGTCAGTGGCACTAATCTTTTAAATTCCCCCAGGAATGTGATACTACTTTTGGTTTACTCTCTGGATAAAGAAAGCGAATTCAAGGAGCTTCCACTTGGCCTTGTCTACTATGATAGCCCTTACACAACATGTCAAAGGGTCAATGTGGGGATTTTGCCTATTGTCAACTATGTCATTCCAATTGTCAGGGATCAGCAAACATTTTCTGTAAAGTACCAGATACTACATGTTTGTGGGACAGAAAATTGTCTCCTCCTCCTCAACACTTTAAAAATGTACTCAACAAGGGCAGCCCAGGTGGCTCAGCGGTTTAGCGCTGCCTTCAGCCAAGGGTGTGATCCTGGAGACCCAGGATCAAGTTCCACATCAGGCTCCCTGCATGGTGCCTGCTTCTCCCTCTGTCTGTGTCTATGCACTGACCCCCCCGCCCCCCAACCGTGTCTCTCATGAATAGATAAATAAAATCTTTAAAAAAAAAAAAGAAACTTTGGGATGCCTGGGTGGCTCAGTGGTTGAGCATCTGCCTTTGGCTCAGGGCATGATCCTGGAGTCCCAGGATCAAGTCCCACATCAGGATCCCTGCGAGGAGCCTGCTTCTCTCTCTGTCTATGTCTCTGCCTCTCTCTCTGTGTCTCTCAGGAACAAATAAATAAAATCTTAAAAAAAAAAAGAAACTTTAAAAAAAATGTACTCAACAAATTGGACAACCTAGAAGAAATGGATAAATTCTTAGAAACATATAACTTTCCAAAACTGAATCAGGAAGAAATAGAAAATTCAAATAGACCAATTAATAGCAATTAAATTGAATCAGTTTTTGTAGCAAAAATAAAGTGACAGTTGTTAACAGCCATAAATAAATAAATAAATAAATAAATAAATAAATAAATTGAATCAGTAATTGAAAAACTCCCAATACACAAAAGTCCAGGACCAGATACCTTCCCAGATGAATTCTACAAAACATTTAAAGAAGAATTATTATCTATTCTTCTCAAACTATCCTCAAAAAACTTATATCTATTCTTCCAAGGGAAGAAAAGCTTCCAAATTCAGTCTATGAGGCCAGCATTATCTTGATACCAAAACCAAATAAAGAGATTGAAAAAAATAAAGAAGACTACAGGCCAACATCTTTGATGAACATAGTTGCAAAAATTCTTAAAATATTAGCAAACCAAACCCAATGCTACATTTAAGAAAATCATTCACTACAATCAAGTGGGATTTATTTCAGGGATGTAGAAAAAAAGAAAGAAAAGGTAGGAACCTTTCTTAGTTTGTGGACTATACCAAAAAATTCCCCCAAACCAAAGAACAAATAAATAAAACAAAATGAAACTTCAAAAACAAAAACGACAACCAAACAAAAAGGACAAAAAGGCAAAAGGACAGATTTGGCTCATAGGCCATCATTTGCCAATCCTTAATCTAGACCAGAGCTGTCCAATAAAACTTCCAGTGATAGTGGAAATTTAAATTTAAATAGCTGCATTTGGCTAGTAGTGACTACAATGAAGTACACAGATCTAGTTCCATTAACTAGAGAATGGGTCAGTGGATCTACTGGTCTACTATGATTAGACCTTGGCTCTATTCATCACCTGACCCTTATAAGCCCCCACTTTGGTAGACCACAGAGGCATTTCGTGTCCCCCCAAATTATTGTCATTTCAGAGTCAATGTTTTGTCACCATTGAAAGATCTGAGTATTTCCTTTTTCCCAGTGCATAGTTACTATAGTAAATGGTTGTAGACCCCTTTGAGGAAAGCCTGGTAGAAAATTAATAGTATATACTTATGGGAGCTCTGCAAAACCATTCTTCAAGGAGAATTTGTCTTCCTTTCAAGTGAAAGGATCTTAGTTTGTGAAGTTGTTAAGGAGGAGAGACTTGACTCTCAATTGTGGTGACTCAAGTTCTGTCTCTGGCCACTGGATCTGGAGTTTCCCCTGTTGAGTAGGTCAAATGAATTTTAGTAGGCTTCGCATCTATTTCATTCCTATCAATTAGCCATCCTCAGTGATTGCTATGTTGCAAGTTATTTTGATTACATTTTCTCTTCTGCTGCCTATTATAGTAAAAGTACCTGTCTTTTAATTAAGGCTGTTACACATTGCCCTTTGGCCTCTGCTATTGTGGAATTCCATCATTTCACTGAAATCAAGGTACTCAGGTCCCTGACAACATATACTATCATTATACCTGATTGCAGAGGACAGATACTACAGAACTTCTCAAGGATGTTGGTTATCCCCCTTCATTAGTGTATTTTTCAGTGCCTTGGGGGAAGGGAGAGCTCTTTTGAAGGTTATATTGGAAAGAGCTGATACACAGATCACACATAATAAATATACTCCAACATTTCATGCTAAGGAACTTCCTAATATTATGTTAGGAAAGTTCTGTCATTTTGACTTTATTAAACGTAGGCCACCATTGTCTCCAAGTAGCACAGTTTGAGCATTCTCTTCCTTTTGCCAGTCTGTTGTCTAGAGGTCGCAGTGGTTGTAGTGGTGGGGTGATGGTAGTCTAATCTAGTGGCGGGCTAAATTTGAAGCTTTCAGCTTTCTTCTACTTGGCTTTTGGTCTTTCTTTTGTGCTGTCCTTCTGAGGGAATCAATTTTTTGCAGCTCTCAGTTGAATTCTATGGTTATTTTCATGGGATACTTGCTAGCATAGTGGTGGGGGCAGGGAGGGAAATATCCTCTGATGTACTGACTTAACCTCAGTCTTGGGAGGGTATGTGAACCTGGACCTTGGGAAGGTAGCCTTCAAAGTGTTCTTGCCTCTCCATAGAATGTTGGGTCTCCCATATATTCCTGTGTCTCCAGCCCCCATAGAGTTTTTGTTTGTCTGTTTGTTTTGTCTCCTAGCTGTAGTGAGTTTCCGCCATGCTCTCAGGCTCATGTTTTGTTGTTCTTCCCCTTGTAGAATATGGCTTTGTTTTTCAGAAGTGATTAGGGAAAGGGGTGGTAGAAAGAGAGGTGGGTGGGAGGTGGGGGTGACTGGATGACGGGCACTGACGGGGGCACTTGATGGGATGAGCACTGGGTGTTATTCTATATGTTGGCAAATTGAACAACAATAAAAAATAAATTTATAAAAAAAAAAAAAAGAAGTGATTAGGGAACACTGGTCTGGGTGGAATTTTGGCAGTGGCTGCTATTCCCCTTCCCCAGCCAGCACTAGGGAAGAAGCTTTATCAAGATCCTTCCTAATCTTCCCTGTGAAAGCCAGGAGGGTTCCTGGAGAAAAAAAAGTGTGAGAGGGTGTGAACTCCCCTATTTCTGGGCCCCTCCAAGAACTTTACACTCTCAGGCTTCTCACTGGCTTATATGGCATTTCGAGGATCTGTCCCTGTTACACAAATGCTCAGGTCTTGTTCTTCTCTACAGAGCCTGTCTCAATCCAGATATTGGGTTAATTGTTGCCTTGTGAACTCCATTCTCTCAGTTGTTTGCTAATGTCAGAAACAGGATTATGAGGCCCACTTTCACTGCCATTGATCGACATGGCTCAAGAGGCCCTCAGTACATTAAGAGAAGAAAGGAAACGGAGGATGAAGGGTTGAAAGGAAGAGACAAGACAAAATCCTTGTAGGATTTTCCTACAAGGAAAATCTAGAAGAATGTGCAAACGTAGTACTAATAAGAGAATTCAAAGAGTTTCTAGGTACAAGATCAACATTTGAAAATCAATAGCATTCCTATCTAATAGCAGAAATCATGGGAGGTACTCAAAAAAGGTAAAATGTACCTTTCTTCTATCATCTGAATATTGTGTCCTCCTAAAATTCATATGCTGAAATCTAATCCTCAAGGTGATGGCAATAGAAGGTGGGACCTTTGGGAGGTGCCTAGGTTATGAGGACAGAGCTCTCATGAATGAGATTAAAGCTGTTACAAAAGAGACTCCAAAGAGTTCCCTAGCGCCTTCCTCCATGTGAGGATACAATGAGAGATCTGCAATCCAGAAAAACACCCTCACCTGACCATGCTGGCACCCTGATCTCAGACTTCCAGCTTCCAGAATTTTGCGAATTAAATTTCTTTGGTTTATAAACTCCCCTTCTATGGTATTTTGTTATAGCAGCCTGACTGGACTAAGATGTTTTCATAATAGCAGCACAGTATTTCCTAGGAATAAATATAATAAAAAATTGCAAGCATTTTATGAAAATTACTTCCAGATGTTATTGAAGGACATAAACATCTGAATAAAGGGATAGCTATATCTTGATATTGGATTGGGAGACTGAATATTTTCAAGATATCAGTTCATTCCTAATAATCATTCCTAATAATAATTCAGTGTATTTTCAATAAATATTCTAGCAGGTGATTTTATGGAACAAACAATAATTCAAAAATTTATATGGAAAATGAAAAAGTCAGGACAGTAATAAAATTCTGAGTAAGTCTAGGGAACGGAAACAGCTTGCCAGAGTTACTCGAGTAATTTACATAGTGTAAATAGTAATTTACATAGTGTGCTACCAGTACAGGGACAGAGAAGTAGGTTAGTCGGATTGCACAGAGTGCCCATAAACAGACCCAAACATATATAGGAACACAATACTACATATGTCAGAGATGGTATTTCAAATCACTTGGGGAGTGAATGGCTCTCAAAAAAAAATGATATTGGAACAAAAGATAAGTAATATAGAGAAATATTGAATTTGGTGATAGAGATAATTGGTTATCCTTCAATATCCATTCTCCTGTTTTCAGAGTAGTAGAATTTTCAGTTGGGAACATTGCCACTCTATCAGTCAAGGTCCCGTTAGGAGACAGAAACCACACTAGTTACTCACATAAGGAAAATACAATGTATTATAAATTAGTAGAAAGTGCTTAGCTACTAAATGGAGTATAGAAGAATTTAATGGATCCAAAAGTAGCAAATGTGACAAATAGCCACCATAGGACAGAGGGAAAAAAATTATTAGGAGCATGCCACCCCAAGGCTATTTGAAAATGATATGGTTACCAAAGGAACATGCAGCCAATAAGTGGTAGAGAAATTTACCTTACAGTGTGGGTTGGAACTGGTCTTAAGAACTGGTCACCATTGGATGAGACTGTGGGTAGGCCAGACCTGACCTACAGAAGTGATTTAATAGAATGATGTGCCATTGCCCAAGGGTGTAGCCAAGGTGGTCTTCAGTGATGGATAGTTATAATGGAGGCCTAGAACCTGGGAGGGAATATGTTCTTGTTAGAACCTAGTCATGTGGCAACATCTAGCTGTGTGGGGGCTGCGAGAGAAGAAATGTAGGCAACTTCCAGTTATGCATTTAGAGGACAGAATGGGCCCTTTCCTTTATTGCTTCCCACTGGCTGCAATGTGGATGTAACAGTGGGAGCCAGAGCAACCCTTTTGAACCATGAAATGGAAGCTTCATGGTGAAGATGTTAGAACAGCATGATGAAAGGAGCCTTGGCTCCTGATCATTCTTGAGCTACCCTTCTAGTCCTACACTTCTTGTCTGGACTTTTATGTGACAGGGAAATGAACCTCTAACTGTTTAAGCCTCTGTTAATATGGTTATTTTTGTTACAACAGCCAAGGCTATATCCTACCCAACGTAGACATATACCTTGTATATCAAAGAATAAAATTCTAGATGAATTAAAGACTAAAACATAAAAGCAAAACACATAAAAATTTAAACTTTTAGAAGAATCATAGAAAAATATCTTTATATTTTCTATTATATAAGAGATAATTTCTTAGATAAATCACAAAAAGGGAAAGATTGGCATGTATGACTACATTTAGATTAAAAAATTTTTTTACAAAAATCATTAAAAATAAAGAACTAGTAACTAATTTGTATGGTGAGGGCTTATTCTTCGCTAAGAATGTTCTGAATTTCTTTTTGGTTATTAAATATTTATAGTCAAAACAATGATCTGAGGTCTGTGCTATTGCTATCTGCATGTTGTCAATGAGGAAATGAAGGCATAGGCAGGCTTTGCCATTTGCTCAAAGTCATGAGCCTAGGAAGTAGTAGAAGTGAGACTTGAACCTTGGCAGTCAAGTTCCAGAGGCCACATACATGACTATCATATTTTGCTGCTGTTAATTAATTCCTAAGTAGACTAGAAAGAGAGAAGATAGGCCAGAAGACATTTTCAATGTAGGTAATAAATTTATATCTGGAATACCTAAAGACAACTCACAAATTAGAAGAAGACAATGCAACAGACAAGTGGATAAAAAATACAAAGAGGCAGTCCATAGAAGAGGAAGTCCAAATGACAAAATTTTTTAAAAAAGAATCATGTTTACATATCTTTCAGAAAATGAAAGATGAAAGAACACTTCCCAATTCATTTTACGAAACTAGTATTACTCCGATATAAAAACCAAAGATGTACCAAAAAAGAAAAAAGAGACTGACATCTCTTATGAGCTTAGATGTGAAAATCATTAAAAAGTTTAATAAATTTAATCCAGCAATATATGAAAATTATTATACACTACTGTGAAGTGTGATTTATTCCAGGTATTCAAAGCTGGTTGGAAAATAATTTGAATCTCTGAAAATAAATTAATGTGATCACCATACCAACAGGCATTAAAAAAGAAAAATGTTATGATCATATCAACTGATGCAGAAGAAAGCATTTGACAAAATCTAACTCCTATTCATGATAAAAACTCTTAGCAAGTTAGGAATAGAGGGGAACTTCCTCAACTTGATTAAGAACATCTACCAAAAAAGCTACAGCTAATCTATTTAATGGTGAAAGACCAAATGCTTTTTCCTCTAAGATTTGGAATGAGGTAAGAATGTCCACTCTTACCACATTTCTTCAACATGATATTGGAAGTTCTAGCCAGTACAATAAGGTAATAAAACAAACCACCCCCCCAAAAAAAAAACCAAACACACACACACACACACACACAAAAACCCAAAAAAGTATGCAGAGAAGAAAGAAAAAAATAAAACTGACCCTATTTGTAGGTGTAGAAACTCTCAAGGAATCTACAAAAATAAATTCCCAGAACTAATCAACGAGCTAAGCAAGATGGCAGGGTACAAGATCAATACAGAAATTTCAGTTACATTTCTATATACTAATAATGAGCACATGAGACTGAAATTAAAACCCCAATCATTATAATTACTCCAAAGAAAGTGAAATAGGGGGCAGCCCGGGTGGCTCAGTGGTTTAGTGCTGCCTGCAGTTCAAGGCCTGATCCTATAGACCCAGTATCAAGTCCCACATCAGGCTCCCTGCATGGAGCCTGCTTCTCCCTCTGCCTGTGTCTCTACCTCTCTCTCCGTGTCTCTCATGAATAAATAAATAAAATCTTTAAAAAAAAGAAAATGAAATAGGTATAAATATAACAAAATATGTACAGGATCTAGATCTTGAGAATTACAAAATGGTGGATAAAAAATTCAAGAAGATCTAAATAAGTGGAGACATACCTTATTTGTGGATTTTAAGACTCAATATGGTAAAGATTTCAATTCTGCCCAAATTAATCTATAGATTTAGTACAATTCTTTTTTAATATTTTTTATTTTTATTATGTATATTTTTATTACAATTCCTATAAAAATTTTTAGCAATAATTTTTGTAGACATTGACAAGCTTATTCTAAATTTTATATGGAAAGGCCCAGGAACTGGAACTGCTAAAATAACTCTGATTAAAGGAGTGGGGGCATCACTCTACTTGCTAAGGCTTACTGCATAGCCACAGTGATCCAGACAGTGTAGCAGTGGAAGGATAAACACATCGATCAACAAAATGGAACAGAGAACTCAGAAATAGACCCACACAAATGTGTTCAAATGATTTTTGACAAAAGTACAAAACCAATTTAATGGAGAAAAGATAGACTTTTAAACAAATGGTTTTGGGGCAATTGGACATCTGTGGGCAAAAATGTATACCCAAACCACAAAATTAACTCAAAGTAGATCATACACATAAATATAAATGTAGATCTAAAAACCTTAGAAATATATATCAGATATCTGGTCTTGGACTTTGACACCAAACATCTGATCCATAAAAGGAAAATTCGGTAAATTGTATCTCATCAAAATTTAAAACTTTTACAGCCCCCAAAACCCTGTTAAGAAGATGAAAATACAAGCTACAGTCAGGGAGGAAACATTTGCAAACCATATATCTGGCAAAAGACTATTACCTAGAATATGTATAGAATTCTTAAATCCCAACATGGAAACATTGAACAACCCTGAATAAACACCAGAAAAGAAAAAAGAAAAATGAACATAGGACACAAACAGACATTTCATAAAGAGGATTTACAGGTGACAAATAAAAACATGAAAAGATGTTCAACATCATTAAACATTAAGGAAGGCAAATGAAAATCATGGGGAAATATCACTGTACACCTATTCCAATGGCTAAAATACAAAATAGTGATAGCACCAAACGTTAATGAGAATGTGGAGAATTAATCACTCAGACATGCTGAGGGACTGTAAAGTGGTAGTCACTCTGAAAGGGAGGAAAGAGAGATTGGGAAAGGGTACAAGAGGCACCTCAACTCATCTTTAATACATTTCAAGAATAAAGGAAGAGATCTGAAGTAAATAGGATGGCTAACATTAGCTATACAGTTACAGTGCTCCAGGAACAGATCTGAGTCTTTGATTTAGTCTCTGAGTATTCACAATACTATGAGGTGGATTGCAACTATTAGCCCTTTTTGCAGAGAGGAAGATGAGACAGGAAAGATCAGATAACTCACCAGAAGTCCCAAGTGGGCAGATTTGGATTTCAGGTAGGTTAGCTCCAGAGCCCTTCCCTTAACTACTAAAGAGCTGGCATTTTTTATTCAAAGAGGTAGGTAAATGGGTGGTTGCTTGTGGAATTGTTCTTTGTGCTTTTTCTCTATATCTTAAAGTTAGAATAAAAATTAGAAATAAAGAAATCCTCCAAAGCAACCAAATAAGAGTTAGGTGAGTAAAGAGTGAATCTAGACAATTCTTTAGCCAATTTTGCTGTGAAGGAGTGCAGGGACATGTATCTGGAAGGAAATGCGGGGATGAGGGAGAAAGAGTGTGTGTGTTTTAAGATGGGATATAGAACATCCTGGAAGGCTGATGGGAATGATGGCATTGATGATGAAGAAGAAAGGACAAATGTAGTGGGGATGAGGGTATAATGTGATCAGGGCACAGAATGACTTCACTAGAGCTGAAACTCTCTTTTTCCATTTTTTAAGAGCAGGGAATTCAGTGAATATGTGCATAGAGCCAAGTGGATTCATCTACTTGCTGGTGGGAAGATATCCGATAACCTTATTCTTTCAATGAAGTGTAACAGGATGTTCACTTGAAAGTGTTGATTGAGACACCAAGATATAATAGAACTGACATGCTGAAGTGAGGTGTTAGACCAAGATACACATTTTTGGAGAAATAGTTACATGACTCTTAAACTGCATCCACATTGAGGGATGAAGAAGTAAGGCTGTCAGGATGAAGGTGGAAGGGCTTTTGAGGATTGTTCTTTGATAGAGAGACTGGCGTGTACTGAGACAGTGTTTAGAGACCTGTGCTGGGAGAGGCATTCTGTGTGGTGCTTGTATTTTATCTGAACCTTGTGAGGAGGTCCTTTTTGAGAGCCATGTGGATGGGAGATATAGTGGCTAGTGTTTAATTCCTGCTTGGGACATTAAACAGCTGAAGATGGGATGTCTCTCTGCTGGCAGAGAAGCTGAAGGAGGGGTGGCTGTGTTGTGATAGACATACCCTCCCAGAATTGGTCAAAGTAGAGGACCTTGTGTGTTCCCATGCATCAGATATGAGTTGGGGGGGGGGTGGCGGGGGGAGAAAGAGAGATTGAGATCATCTAGTAGCAGCACCTCTAAGCAGACAGAATCTGGAGGTGGATCACCTCAGGGTTTCTCAAGGCTGTGGAAAGAAGTGAGTGGGCAGATGAGCTGAAGAAGAGCACACTACTCCAAACAAAGGAACTGTAGCTGAGATACCTCCAAGAATGAGAGCTTTTAGATGAACTCATAAAAGCTCCACAAAAGTGGTCTTTAAACATTGCCCAGGCTCAGAGAGCAGAGGATTTTCCACTTCCCTTGTCTCTCCAATCCCAAGCCCGGCAAGAGTCAAACAGAGTATCCATGAGAGAAGGGAAGGCAGGTGAGTGAGCACCTTCCTGGGCAGTGGGCAGCAGGCCTCAGCTTGAGGGAGGGGGAGGAGCCAGAACTCTGAATGAAGATGGAAGCCTTGGATCTTACATGAGACCAAGATTCTTTTTTTTTTTTTTTAAAGATTTTATTTATTTATTCATGAGAGACAGAGAGAGAGACACACACACACACACAGAGGCAGAGACACAGGCAGAGGGAGAAGCAGGCTCCATGCAAGGAGCCCGACATGGGACTCGAAACCAGGTCTCCAGGATCAGGCCCTGGGCTGAAGGCGGCGCTAAACCACTGAGCCACCTGGGCTGCCCTGAGACCAAGATTCTAAACATCAAATCAATTATATTTTTGGATTTAGAGTGATCAGTGGATTTTTTATTACATGAAAGTAATCAGAAAAGTTATGGGATAATCCAAGATTTCATTCAGAAGTGTTGTAATTTCCATCCCAAATAAAATTTTAGGGACAGTTAACGACACAAGTGAAGTTGCATAAACTGAGAATTAAGGCAGGGAAGAAGGCAGGAGTTGGGAGGGTTGGAGATTTGAGAAGAGAGAAAGAGGCTCAAAAATATCAGTTTGGTGAGAAGGGAAATGAACTGTGCAGTGGGATCATTGCACAGTATTTAGAACCCATCTACAGTTTGTGGTCATGAAATTGAAATGACCAACAACTGGCTGGAGCAGGAGCAGAGAAGGTAGTAATTTGGGTTTAAATGGAGAAGCTCAAGGTTTTATCAGATGTGTAAGATGCAGGGAGAAGGTGGCAAACATTTGAAAATGTTTGCAAACATGTGAGAAGGGATAGTTGGCAAAATTAGGAGATTTGTGTTGCTACGAGTGATGACAAGGTTCAGGATATGATGGCCTGAGTGGGTGGTGAATGTAGGGTGGAGGATAGCATCATTGGGCCTGAGAAATCTGTGTTTTGGACAAATCACTCAGAAAGGACAAGAATAGAGTTGGGAACAGTGAGCCAGAGGCCATGGCATTGATGAATGGTGAAGAATAACCTTAGACTTATTGCTGATGATACCCCAAAGTTCACTGGATGGATCAGAAGCACTGGTCATTAGGTCCAGGACTAGGATGAAGCAAAAAAGGTGCCAGGTATAAAATTTAAAATTTAAGGAGGCATTCACTCTTGTGTTAGTGCAAGTGCAAGTTCAGCCCTTGAGAATGACCCCTTCTCTAAATTTTGTGCTCAGGACACCTTGCTTGCCTCATTCTAGTCCCAGCCCAGTAGATGGTACTAGAGGGGAAAGGATGTCCCTGAAAGAGGGGAGGAGGTTAGCCTTCTCTTGAAGTACTCTGCATACTGGGAAAGGTCAAAATCACTGTGTGTGGGCTTCTTGAATGGAGCTCTGCTTCAGAAACCCTGCTCCACAGTCCTGAGGGCAATCCATGAGAACTATGGGCACGTGGCGGGAGGTGTTGCTAGATCTAACTAGAAAACAACTTTTCTGGTCCAATATGGTTAAGAATTCTCAGACAATACATTGCTGGATATCTGCTCTGGTGGACTCCAGCTGTGGCAACTTTAGGATCTACTGCGATGCAGAAGCTCTGCTTTCTCTGTGCTACTCCCACCAAAGACTGAAGGTGGTGGGAGAACTAGAGTTTGGTTTGGCCAGTTTTGCTCAGTCCTCCACTGGGCAGTATTTTTAAAAATATTTTATTTATTTACTCATGAGGCACACACACACACAGAGAGAGAGAGAGAGAGAGAGAGAGAGAGAGAGGTGGAGAGAGAAGCAGGCTCCACGCAGGGCGCCCGATGCGGGACTCGATCCAGGATCTCCAGAATCACGCCCTAGGCCAAAGGGAGGCGCCAAACCGCTGAGCCACCCAGGGATCCCCGGCAGTATTTTTTTTTTTCTGGGACTCCTCACCAACTCTCACAGCTGCACTGCAGTCTGAGGCTCTTCCTGTCCAATCTTCCTTCCTTCCTTTTCTTTTTCCAGAGCATCAGACTTGCATCGCAATCTGAGAGGCTCTCTCTGAAGACTCCTGCTTCCTCCCTTTTATTCTTCATAACGGTCTACCCAATTAATATCTTGCACATATAGTTATGACTTGACATCAGCTCTTGGAGGGCAAAGACTGACCCAGAGTCCTTTCCCCATCACGTTGTAAGAGAAGTTTGTCTTGGTTATAGATTCTCTATGGGAGAGATCCAGGGAGGGATTATGAGAACTGGTTGCTATAGGAAATGTCTTGATTGGCAGGATAAAGACATCTGGAAGTGCTCTCTATTATCCTCAAGGAGATTCATATTCAGAGATTTAGAACTTTGTAAAACACAATGCAGCCTCTGTCCAAAGATGGGATAGTGGACAGTCACACATATGATGCCACTTGGAATGAAAGCACCTTATTTCTTGGTGTTCAGGAGAGAGCTTCACATGCTCATTGACTTCTTTTATGGAGTGGATAGCAAAGCAGAAACCATGAAGTTTCTCTTATAGTCCTCTGCTGTTTGAGTGGCACAAATAAAGCTACTTGTTAACTAATGGCCACTTAACATGTGCCATGTGTCATAATGCTACATGCCAGAAAAAAGCACATGAAAACTTCTGTGTAAAGTCTCAACCTGAGGGTCTTGTTGCAAATTGTGGACTTTCAAGGTGCCAAGTACAATACAGTGATGCAAAAAGGGACCATAGATACTTTTAGTCTTGTCAAAAATCTTGTCAGTTAACAAGATGTACCGAAAAGCCAAAACTTGAACTTGTAATGAACTTTTATTGATCACAGAACAGTTTTGAAGGGGACACAAGGATCCACTTGGTCCTAATGCAGTTACCACCAAAAGCAAATCTTCAGTAGTACCTTGAGAGGACGGGGAGAGGAGCCCCACCAGCATCATCAATCAGAAGCAGGGGGGTGATGGGTAGCAATCTAGAACAAGGAGATGACATTATCACTTCTGGGTAGGGCCCTGCATACACCTTACATAACCTAAGGGAGGTTATTCCCTTCCTGTGGTCTTTTATCCAGTAATGAGATTACAGCAGGCCTGCAAAGGGGATGATTGTTATATGGACAGCATGAGAAAGCAGCTTCCTAATTCTGAGCAATGGGATATCTGGGAGCTTGTCTTTTTTTTTTTTTTTTTTTAAGATTTTATTTATTCATGAGAGACACAGAGAGAGAGAGAGAGGCAGAGACACAGGCAGAGGGAGAAGCAGGCTCCATGCAGGGAGCCTGACATAGGACTCGATCCTGGGTCTCCAGGATCACACCCTGGGCTGAAGGCAGCGCTAAACCGCCGAGCCACCCAGGCTGCCCTGGGAGCTTGTCTTAATTTGGGTTCCCTCAAATCAGGAGCTAAGACAAAGAATTGGGGGCAGGTAGTTTTTGGAAGGTGGCAAAAGTAAAGAAGCAGAGAGAGTTAGCTCAGGAAGGGAGAAACTTCAATAATAGCTGGAAGTGCTGTGGGCAAATGGGCAACACAGGGGGTAGTGTGAGCTGAGAGAGTCACCTAAAGCACAAAAGTCAATGGGGCACTTATTCTCAGGTTTGTGAGAAGCTGGTCCTGTAACCAGATTTTCTGGCCTCCTCTGATCAACCTGACTCCAAACTGTCATGCTGAAGCTTAGGAGGCTGGGTATTTACTTGTCTTACAATTCTTGTCCTGCTTTGGTTGAGAGTTGTGCTCAAGGCTGTCAATATCTCCCCTTCTCTCTGCACAGTTGGGCTGCTGTGCCTGCGTGCAGAACTTAGTGACTTTGGAGAGGAAAGCCATATGGTTGTATTCAAAGTCAGATGAATTTCCCATTGTATAGGAAAGGAAAGTTGTTCAGAGAGGTTATGTTATGTGAGCAAGGGAAGGCCTGGAATCAAATTGGTACCCTTTGTCCTCTCTTCCAGAACTCCGCCCAGAGCACCATATTGCTTACCTGATGAGTTGAGTGTTTTTGTGTGGGTCATTTGCAGATATTCTCAACCTCCAAGGGTTCTGGGGCTCCCTGTTCTAACTATAGGAAGCATCATTATTCAACAGGCACACACACACACACACACACACACACACACACCTTTATATTGCTTTATAATATAATTAAATCTGTAAGCAGGAGCAGCCACATTCTAGTAATCAATTAACTTAGTTCTGGTCAGGAAAAATAAGTGAATCCTCTTCATGCATACCTATTTAGAATTTGTTATCTTCATACAATGAATCATTTTGACTGAATTTTATTTTTGGTGTTGGTTCTATTGTCAGAACTGGTGTTTTAAAGGATCAACAGTAAACATGAACTTTCTTGGTATGGATTTGATATAGAAAGTCAAATCCCGCCTTTCTCTGCCTAAACTCTCTTGGATGGTGATTCATTTGGGGCCACTAAAAAGAACACTTCAAACATATTTCCACTTCAGGGAGTGTATGAGTGATTTTACAGAAACAGAGTACATTGCTGATATTTGGGTTCTAGGAAGTATTTGTCTGGAGGCAAAGGATTTGGACCTGCCACCACAGATGAAGAAGGGAGCTGACATTCTGGTCCATGTTGTGGGGGATTCTAGGTGAACATACTTATTGACTTTAATTAGTTTACTTGAGGGACTAAAAAATCCACAGTTCAGGTTCCCATTTGGCACATTTTGACCTCAACTGATCCATGTGAAAGCAGAAGGGGAGGCCTTTTCTGGCTATGGCTAGTATCCTAAGGTCTTAGGGTCTTAGACCTTGGAGAGTGGAAAAACAGATTTCTGTTCTAGACTAATTTTGCTAAAGAAAGGGTGGGATGGCTGGAAATAGGAATGTGTTAGAGCAAGCTCACACTGGCTCAAGTCGACTAGGCACATCTCTTCTCCATTATGCCTTCAGAGATATCATGTGGGTAGCTTGACATGGGCCATGGTGGGAGTATTTGCACCAGATAAATCAGAAGGTGCTACAAATCAGAGATTTTTTCCACCTAAAGAGCTAATTGTTAAACATTTACCAGCATATCAGTGATTAGAAACATAGAGATGATGGTAAGAATGGGAGCTGGGAGATGCCTGACACCCTTCACCCCATCTCTCCCCTGAATGATCCTGTCCAAGAACTCCCTGTAGAGCAAAAGAGACATGACTCCAATTTATAGAGCTTCCCAGTGGGATGTAGACTGGGATTGGGAAGTCCACCCAAAGCAATTGTTTTTCAACAGTATCTATATACAGTGGCTGTTTGAAACCAGTATGAAGGCCATTCAGCTGAGGACTGCCGGTGGGATTGGGGGCAAGATGTCTATTGCTAAAAGGCAGCAATACCCAGTCCCAGGTCTAGACTGAAGGACCATAACCCAACAAAAACTACTGAGTTGGTAAAATGAAAGAGATGGAAATTATACTATTGCTTTAAGGGGGTTATATTGCCAGAGAAACTTCAGTTCTGGCAAATAATGGCTTGTGATTGCTCAAACCTGAAGACAATTTCCAGAGCCCACTGATGCCAATGAAAAATGCAATAAATTACCCATTCCTCAGAAGGAGTCTCTTCTCAATATCCCTTCTCATGAGAGAGTAGAACAGGGAATGAGGAATTCTCCCAGAAGCAGAACCAAGAAATCCCTTCACTGTCAGGGCAAAGAGTACATGCTCCAGTGTATACTGTGCACTTGTACTTCTGGGTATGGTTTCTTTTCTGAATAGGATGTTTTAGTGGAGCTAAATGTTTATCCTGTATTACTATATATCAGATGACTAACCATCTAGTGGGCTATGATGTGAGCTAGGAGAAGCTAGATGTGGACTGATCAAGAAGAAAGCATTTCACTCATTTACAAATATTGTGAATCTACTTTGACACTGTTTTAGGTATAGGGGATCAATTAGTGAGGAAAGTAGGTAGAGTCCTTGCTCTCACAGAGCTTACATTCCAGGAGGAGGGGGAAGACAGACAATAAACAAGTACATGTATGATATCTGGGAGGGTGATACATGCTATGGATATAGCTGGTAATTTGACAGGTTGGTCAGGGAAGAACTGAAGAAAGTATAGGAACGAACCATGATATATTGATATGTATATCAATCTCACATCTTCTTTATTCATTCATTTGTTGATGGACATCTGGGCTCTTTCCGTATTTTGACTATTGTGGACATTGCTGCTACAAACATTGGGGTGCATGTGCCCCTTTGAATCACTATTTTGTATACTTTGGATAAATACCTAGTAGTGCAATTGCTGGGTCACAGAGTACTTCTATTTTTAACTTTTTGAGCAAACTCCATTCTGTTTTCCAGAGTGGCTGCACCAATTTGTATTCCCACCAATAATGTAAGAGAATTCCTCTTTTTCTACATCCTCACCAACATCTGTTGTTTCCTGAGTTGTTCATTTTAGCCATTCTGCCTGGTGTGATGTGGTATCTCAGTGTGGTTTAGATTTGCATTTCCCTGATGATGAGTGATGAGCATTTTTTCATGTGTCTGTTGGCGATTTGTATGTCTTCTTCTTCTTCTTCTTCTTCTTCTTCTTCTTCTTCTTCTTCTTCTTCTTCTTCTTCTTCTTCTTCTTCTTCTTCTTGTATGTTTTCTTTGAAGAAATGTCTGTTCATGTCCTCTGTCCATTTCTTGACTGGATTTTTGTTTTTTGGGTATTGAGTTTGATAAATTCTTTATAGATTTTGGATACTAGACCTTTATCTGATAAGTCATTTGCAAATATCTTCTCCCATTTTGTAGATTGCCTTTTAGCTTTGTTGACTGTTTACTTTGCTCTGCAAAAGCCTTTTATCTTGAGGAAGTCCCAATAATTCATTTTTGCTTTTGTTTCCCTTGCCTTTGGAGACATGTCTATCAAGAAGTTGTTGTGGCTAAGGTCAAAGAGGTTGCTGCCTGTGTTATCCTCTAGGATTTTGATGGATTCCTGTCTCACCTTTAGGTCTTTCATCCATTTTGAGTTTATTTTGTGTATAGTGTAAGAAAGTGGTCCTGTTCATTCCTCTACATGTGGCTGTCCAATTTTCCCAATGCCATTTGTTGAAGAGATTGTCTTTTTTCCATTGGATATTCTTTCCTGCTTTGTCGAAGATTAGTTGACCATAGGGTTTAAGGTCCATTTTTGGGTTCTGTATTCTGTGCCACTGATCTATGTGTCAGTCTTCTGCCAGTACCATACTGGCTTGATGATTACAGCTTTGTAATAGAGCTTGAAGTCAAGAATTGTGATGCCTCCAGCTTTGGTTTTCTTTTTCAACATTCCTTGGGCTATTCGGGGTCTTTTCTGGTTCCACGTAAATTTTAGGATTATTTGTTACAACTCTGTGAAAAATATTGATGGTAATTTGATAGAGATTGTATTGAGTGTGTAGATTGCTTTGGGTACCAGAGGCATTTTAATAACATTTGTTCTTCTAATCCAGGACCACAGAGTGTCTTTCCATTTTTTTGTGTCTTCCTCAATCTTTTTCATAAGTGTTCTATAGTTTTCAGAGTACAGATCCTTTACCTCTTTGGTTAGGTTTATTCCTAGGATCTTATGGTTTTTGGTGCCATTGTAAATGGGATCGATTCCTTGATTTCTCTTTCTTCTGCCTCATTTAAGTGTATAGAAATGCACCTGACCTCTGTGCATTTTTTATATCTTGTGATTTTGCTCCATTCCTGTATCAGTTCTAGCAATTTTTTTTGCTAGAATCTTTTGGGTTTTCTATATAAAGTATCATGTCATTTGTGAAGAGTGAGAGTTTGACTTCTTCTTTGCCAATATGTATGCCTTTTATTTGTTTTTGTTGTCTGATTGCTGACTTTTAGTTCTTTGTTGAACAACAGTGGAGAGCGTGGATATCCCTGTCATGTTCCTGACCTTAGTGGAAAAGCTTTCAATTTTTCCCCATTGAGGATGGTATTAGCTGTGGGTTTTTCATATATAGCTTTTATGATATTGAGGTATGCTCCATCTATCCCTACATGGTGGAGAGTTTTTATCAAGAAAGGATGCTTTTTCTACAGCTACTGAGAGGAGGATTCTTGTCCTTTCTTTTATTTATGTGGTGTATCACATTGATTGATTTGTGGGTGTTGAACCACCCTTGCAGTCAGGAATCAATCTCACTTGGTCGTGGTGAATAATCCTTTTAATGTCCTGTTGAATCTTATTAGGTAGTATCTTCATGAGAACTTTTGCATCCACGTTCATCAGGAATTCATTCTGTAATTCTCCTTTTTAGTGGGGTCTTTGTCTGGTTTTGTGATCAAAGTAATGCTGGCCTCATAGAATGAGTTTGAAAGTTTTCCTTCCATTTCTATTTTTATAACAGTTTTAGAAGAATAGGTATTAATTCTTCTTTAAATGTCTGGTAGAATTCTGCTGGGAAGCCATCTGGCCGTGGACTCTTTTTTGGGAGTTTTTGATTACTGATTCAATTTCTTTACTGGTTATGGGTCTGTTCAGGTCTTCTATTTCTTTCTATTTCAGTTTTGGCAGTTTATGGGTCTCTAGGAATGCATTCATTTCTTCCAGATTGCCTAATTTGCTGCCATATAATTGCTTATAATATTCTCTTATAATTGTTTGTATTTCTTTGGTGTTGGTTGTGATCTCTCCTCTTTCATTTATGATTTTATTTATTTGGGTCCTTTCTCTTTTCCTTTTGATAAGTATGGCTAGAGGTTTATTGATCTTATTAATTCTTTCAAAGGACCAGCTCCTAGTTTCATTGATCTGTTCTATTGTTTTTTTTTAATTTTTATATCATTGATTTCTGCTCTAATCTTTATTATTTCTCTTCTGCTGGATTTAGGCTTCATTTGCTGTCTTTTCCAGCTCCCCTAGATGTAAGTTTAGGTTGTGTATTTGAGACTTCTTGTTTCTTTCTTTCTTTCTTTTTTTTTTTTTAATAAGCAAGCAGCTTAATTTAAAAAAAAAAAGATTTTATTTATTTATGAGAAACACAGGGAGATTGAAAGGCAGAGACACAGGCAGAGGGAGAAGCAGGTTCCATGCAGGGAGCCCGATGTGGGACTTGATCCCGGGACTCCAGGATCACACCCTGAGCTGAAGGCAGATACTTTAACTGCTGAGCCACCCAGATGTCCCGAGACTTCTTGTTTCTTGAGGAACACTTGTATGGCTATATACATCCCTCTTAGGGCCACCTTTGCTGTTTCCTAAAGGTTCTGAACTGTTGTGTTTTCATTCTCACTTTCTTCTATGTATTTTTAAATTTGTCTTTAATTTCTTGGCTGATCCATTAACTCTTAAGTAGGATGCTCTTTAACCTCCATGTATCTGTGGTCCTTTAGAATTTTTTTCTTGCAGTCAACTTTAAGTTTTAAAGCATTGTGATCTGAAAATATGTATGGAATAACCGTAATCTTTTTGTGCTGGTTGATAACTGATTTGTTACCCAGTATGTGATCTATTCTGGAGAATGTTCCATATGCACTAGAGAAAAATGTGTATTCTTCTGCTTTAAGATGAAATGCTCCTAATATATCTGTGAAGTCCATCTGGCCCAGTGCGTCATTCAAAGCTCTTGTTTCCTTGTTGATCTTCTGCTTAGATTATCTGTCCATTGCTGTGAGTGAGGTGTTAAAATCTCCTATTATTATTGTATTATTATCAATGAGCTTCTTAAACTTTGTTATTAATTGGTTTATATATTTGGCTGCTCCCAAGTTAGGGGCATAAATATTTACAACTGTTAGGTCTTCTTGTTGGATAGACCCTTTTATTATTATATAGTGTCCTTCATATTTTATTTTAGTCTTTGGTTTAAAATCTAGTTTGTCTGATATAAGGATTGCTATTCCAGCTTTCTTTTGATGTCTGTTAGTATGATAAATAGTTCTCTACCCCTCACTTTCAATCTGGAGGTAACTTTTGGTCTAAAATGAGTCTCTTGTAGAGAGCATATGGATGGATCTTGCTTTTTTTTTTTTAACCCAATCTGATACCCTATGTCTTTTGATGGAACATTTAGTCCATTTCCATTCAGATTAATTGTTGAAAGATATGAATTCTGTGCCATTGTGTTACTTGTAAAATCGCTATTTCTGTAGATTGTCTCTGTTCCTTTCTGGTCTTTGTTACTTTCTGTGCTTTCTCTGTGCTCAAAGGATCCCTCTGTTCTCAAAAAATCCCCTTTAATATTTCTTGCAAGGCTTGTTTAGTGTTCATAAATTCCTTTAGTTTTTGTTTGTCTTGGAAACTCTTTATCTCTCTTTCTATTCTGAATGACAGTCCTCGTGGATCTAGTATTCTTGGCTGCATCTTTTTCCTCATTTAGCATACCTGTCCTTTCTGGCCTGCCAGATCTTTGTGGACAGGTCTGCAGCCAGCCTTATGTTTCTACCTTTGTAGGTTAAGGACCTCTTGTCCCTGAGGTGCTTTCAGGATTTTCTCTCATCTCTGAAATTGCAAGCTGCACTGTTATATGTCGAGGTGTTGACCTATTTTTATTGATTTGAGGGAGGTTTTCTGTGGCTCCTGGACTTGAATGCCTGTTTCCTTCCCCAGATTCAGGAAGTTCTCAGCTATAATTTGTTTAAAACTTTTGCCTTCCTCCTTCATCTTCTGGGACCTCTATTAGCTGGATATTTTCTCTCTTTATGGAATCATTGATTTCTCAAAGTCTCCCTTCATAATCTAGTTGTTTTTCTCTTTTCTTTCAGCTTCCTTATTTTCCATGATTTTATCTTCCATGTCACTGACTTCTGCCTCATTTATCCTTGCTGCTAGAGCTTCCGTTTTTGATGGTATCTCATTTTTAATTTGGCCTGATTAGATTTTAGTTCTTTTAGCTCTATAATGAGGGATTCTCTAGTGTCTCCTATTTTTTTTCCGGGCCCAGCTAGTATCCTTATAATCATTGTTTTAAATTTTAGGTCAGACATCTTATATCCATATTGATTAGATCCCTGGCTGTGAGTACTACCTCCTGTTTTTTGTTTGTCATCAGTATATCCAGAAAAGAATAGAAGAAAGAAAGAGAGAAAAGACAACATCACCACCACCAACAGACATAATTTACAAAACAAACCAGAAGAAAACAAAAATGAAACAAAACAAAACAAAATAAAATGAACAGAAATAAATTTTTTAAATATATAAAATAACATATACATAAACACATATTTAAAAATACTTTAAAAAGATTTGAAAAAAGAAGAATATGGCTGGAAAAAAACCCTGAAAAGGCCAAAGAATAATTTAAAAAACCCCATGAATGCTATATATTGTTTTCACTAGAGCTGAAGTTTGCAGTTCTCTCTGATCAGTAAACTTGGTGCAAGCTGGTTCTTGCTGGTTTTCTGGAGGAGGGGCCTGTTGTGCTGATTCTCAGGTGTCCTTGCTCTGATGGAGCTGTGCCTCCCTTGCCAGGGGGCTAGGCTTAGTCTAAGTGGTTCTGGATTGTACTACATGGCACTGTTTTGCTTCCTGAAGGCTTTTAGCACCAATGTGGGGGATGAAAATGTCAACACTCTGCTCTCTAGCCCCAGAACTAAAATTTCGCACCCCCACTCTTCAGTAAGCCCTCACAGAAAAGCAGTCAATCGCTCTTGTCTCCCTGGTTTCCATCCAAATTGTGTTCATCCAGCCTATGATCAAGCAATTTTATCTCAAGCATGTGACTGAATTTCAAGTGGCTAAACTTTATGGAATCCCTGTGAATGGACCTGCACCATGTCTCCCTGTCTTCTGCTGCTTGCTTGGCCCCTGCTTGGAGAGCAGTTGTGGGACCATGCAGTGGTTTGTGGTTTATGGCAACACCAAGCAGAAAGCTGGTGCCTAAACTCACTATTTTCAGCCAGCTTCCCTGCTCTGATGCCTGGGAACTCTGCCTTACTCACTTGCCCCTGTTCTTCTTGTGACCCCAGGGATCCAAGACCACACTGTCCCGCCTGGTATTCCACCCCATTTTGCCACCTGAGCACCTTTAGACCAGGGTATCTTCCACTGTAAAAAAAGTTCTTTTTTTTTTTTATTTTTTTGTAAAAAAAGTTCTGATTTTGTGTTCCACTGCTTATAATATTTCATGGTAGCCTCCTTAAGCTGGCTCCCTCCCCACTGCCGATCCTCTGATATATTGCTCTGGATTCAAGTCTATGCACCTCCTACCATCCAAAAAGTGGTTGCTTTTCAATTTGTAGAATCGCATTATTTATTTCCTCAGGTATCTGATTGATTTTACAGGTGTTCAAAATGATTTGATAATGATTTAGCTGAATTCTAGGGACCAGATGAACTTAGGGTCCCCTACTTCTCCACCATCTTAACTCCTCTCCTTCCGGATAAATTTTGAAAGTAGAGTTGGCACAATTTGCTTATCCAAACAGTCTTCAGTTGAAGCTGATGCAAAATTGGACAAAGTGCTGGGTTGTCTTTCTTTGGGAAGAGGGGGCGTGCAGTTGTATGTGGGATAGCTACATTATGTTAGGAAGGTATTTTTGATATCGCACATCTGAGAAGAAAAATGTATAGTGATATTGGGTGGCTCAGTGGTGGACAGGGTGGGTGGTTATTGTTTTAGCCTGTCATCATCCATTCTTTCTTATGACCACAGAACTTTTATATTTGGGAATTGCTCGCAGCTCAGCTTGTGGCTTGAAGGGTAAGCATATGATCCAGGAATAGTCAATGAGCATGTTTGGACACAGTGTTTGCTTAGGGAAAGGGATATGAAATGATCTGGGCCAGGGACATGCCTCACTGGAAATTTTACTAGAATTATTGGGAAAGAGTCATTTCCCTTCTGAGATCACAGATGTAAAGGACTTGCAGAGTAATCTTTTGCCACTACATGGAGAGAACCTGCTTCAGAATGGAACCAATACAGAAGAAAGCAGAACCTGGAAGGAGGGAGATAATATCCTGATGCATCATTTGAGCTCCTGAATCCAGGTAAGCCTGGATCCAACTCTATCTCTTTGGCTTCTTGTTTAGTACATGAAAATATTTTTTTCTTCTCCCTATAAACTAACTTGGGTTGGATTTCTATCACTTGCACAAGTATAATAAAATATTTCTGTACTTATTAGCAAATAGCAATTGCCTCAGGTGCTCCCTACCTCTTCCTCAGCTTCCCTAGTCCATCTTTTGGGATCTCCCTTTAGAATTTTCCTTGATGCAACAACTAATGGGTTAGTACATAACAACATGGGGGGGCTTCCACATTTAGCAATATGGTCAGTTCTGGTTGGTGCCCTGTGCCAGGCAGGTTGTTAAGTATTTTAAGATCATCCACAATACCATCCAAAAGAATTTATAGAGAAACAAAATTTTGTCCCCATTATGATCATATCAATCCTCCATTTCCTGCTATGCTTGGTTCACAATAGTTTGGTAACATTTGTTCAAATTCTTCATCATTTGCACATCTTCTTTGTCTTATGCATTTGCTATTGCTTTTCTCTAAAATTTCCTTTTTTATTACTCATTACAAAAATACCTCAGAGACATTGCTGGTTTGGTTCCAGACCATCATGATAAAGTGAATACAGTAATAAAGTGAGTCAAATGAAATTTTTGGTTTCCCAGTGCATATAAGACTTACATTTACACTGTACTGTAGTCTTTTAAGTGTGCAATAGGATTCTGTCTTAAAGATATTTATTGCTAAAAAATGATAAACATTATTCCAGCTTCCAATGAGTCATCTTTTTGCTGATGGAAGGGCTTGCCTCGATGTTGATGGCCACTGACTGATCAGGGTGGTGGTTGTCAAGGCTGAGGTGACTGTGATGGTATCTTAAAATAAGACAACAATGAAGTTTGCTGCATTGATTGACTTCTTTTTGTGAATAGTTTGTTTCTTTGTATTATGTGATAACTGTTTCAGAGCATTTTACCCATGGTGGAACTTCTTTCAAATTGGAGCCAATGTTCTCAAACTTTGCTGCTGCTTTATCAACTAAATTAATATAATATTCTAGATTCTTTGTTATCATTTCATCAATCTTCATAGCACCTTCACCAGGAATATAATCCATCTCTCTCTCTTTTTTAAGATTTATTTATTTATTTTTAGAGAAAGAGAGAATGCAATGCAAGTGGCAGAGTGGGGGAGGGGCAAAGAGAGAGGGAGAGAATATCAAGCAGACTCCCCAGTGAGTGTGGAGCTTGATGCATGGCTCAATCACACAACCCATGAGATCATGACCCGAGTTGAAATCACAGGTCAGATGCTTAACCGATTGAGGCACCCAGGTGCTCCATTTTTTAAAAAAAGATTCATTTCCTTATTAGAGAGAGAGAGAGAGAGTAGGAGTATATTCCATCTTAAGAAACAATTTTCAGGGCACCTGGGTGGCTCAGTGATTGAGCATCTGCCTTTGGCTCAGGTCGTGAACCCAGGGTCTTGAGATCAAGTCCCGTGTCAGGCTCCCTGCAGGGAGCTTTCTTCTCCCTCTGCCTATGTCTCTGCCTCTCTCTCTGTGTCTCTCATGAATAAATAAATAAAATCTTAGAAAAAGAGACAACTTTCTTTGCTAATCCATAAGAAGCCTCCCTCTGTTCATCCATTCTTGTTTTACCACAAGATTGAAGCAATTCAACCCCATCTTCAGGCCCCACTCCTAATTCTGGTTCTCTTGCTATTTCCATCACATCTGCAAGTACAACCTCCACTGAAGTCTTGAACCTCTCAGTCCTCCATGAGGGTTGGAATCAACTTTTTAAATTCCTATAAATGTTGATGTTTTGATCTCCTCTCATGAATCACAGATGCTCTTAATGGTATCTAGAATGGTAAATCCTTTCCAGAAGGTTTTTAATTTACTTTGCCCAGATCCATCACAGGAATGACTATGGCACTGTAGCCTTACAAAATGTATTTCTTAAATTATAAGACTTGAAAGTTAAAATTACTGCTTGATCCATGGGCTGCAGAATGGATGTTGTACTAGCAGGGGTGAAGACAATATTAATCTTATCGTCCATCTCCATCAGAGCTCTTGGGTGACCAAGTGCATTGTCAGTGAGCAGTATATTTTAAAAATAATCTTTTTTTTTTTTTCTCAGCAGTAGGTCTCAACAGTGGGCTTAAGATAGTAAACTGTTGTAAATAGATGTGCTCTTGTCTAAGCATGTTATTCCATTTACAGAGCATAGGCAGAGTAGATTGAACAGCATTCTTAATGGCCCCAGAAGTTTTGGATTGGTAAGTGAGCATTGGCTTCAACTTAAAGTCATTGGCTGCATTAGCCTCTAAAGAGAGTTACCCTGTCCTTTGAAGCCAGGCTTTGACTTCTCATTTCTCACCTTGAAAGTCCTGATGGTATCTTCCAATAGAAGGCTGTTTTATTTACATTGAAAATCTGTTGTTTAGTGTAGCCACCTTCATTAATTATTTAAGCTAGATCTTCTGGATAACTTGCTGGAGCTTCTACATCAGCACTTGCTGCGTCACCTTGCACCTTGATGTTATGCAGATGATTTCTTTCCTTAAGCCTCACAAATCAACCTCTGTCAGCTTCCGACTGTTCTTCTGCAGCTTTCTCACCTTTCTTAGCCTTCACAGAATTGAAGAGAGAGTTAGGGCCTTGCTCTAGATAAGGCTTTGGCTTGAGAAAATGTTGTGGCTGGTTTGATCTTCTGTCCAGATCGAGAAAACTTTCTCCGTATCAGCAATAAGGTTGTTTTGCTCTCTTATCATTCCTGTGTTTACTGAAATAGCACTTTTAATATCTTTGAAGACCTTTTCCTTTGCAGTCACAACTCGGCTGAATGATTGGTTTAAGAGGCCTAGCTTTCAGCCCATCTTGGCTTTCATCATGCCTTTCTCACTAAGCCTAATCATCTCTAGATTTTGACTTAAAGGGAGAGATGTGGACTCTTCCTTTCGCCTGAGTCTTTAGAGGCCACTGACGCATTATTAATTGGCTTAATTTCAGTATTGTTGCCTCAGGGAATAAGGAGACCTGAGGAATGGGAGAGAGATGTGGTAAACGGCTAGTTGGTGGAGCGTCAGAATACACACAACATTTATCAATTAAATTTGCCGTCTATATGGGCACAATTTGTGGCACCTCAAACAATTACAATAGTAGCATTGATGGTCCCTGATTACAGATCACCGTAACAAATCTAATAACAATGAGAAAGTTTAAAATGTGAGAATTACCAAAATGTGACACAGAGACATGAAGTGAGCAAATGCTACTGGAAAAATGGTGCCGATAAATTTGCTTGATACAGGGTTGTCACAGATCTTCAATTTGTAAAAACAGTATTTGTGAAGTGCAATAAAGTGATACACAATAAAACAAGGTATGCCTGCATTGAACTCCTACTCCTCCTTTTATAATTCAGCTCAGATAATCCAAGTCCAAGATAGAAACACCATGATTCAGAGTAGCAGATAGTAACTACTTCTGTGAAGAAAGAGGAGAATCGGAGCTAAGTCATTATTATTATTATTTTTAATTGTGAGATGTAACACACAAACAGAAAAGTACATTGGACACACATGTTTATCTTAACATTTAGTTATAAAGGCAACACTCATAAAGAGAACCACCTGGGTGATGAATTAGAATGTTGCCAAAGACCCAGTCACAAATGCTTCTTTCCCCCTAGTGGGAATTTATACCTGAATTTTATATGGTAATCTGCTTTCCTTATGCATTCCTAAATAATATATTTGCTTTTGTCTGTTTTGAACCTCTTTTAATCAGTATATGTAATTTTATGTCTGGCTTCTTTCACTCAATATTATGCTTCTAAGCTTCATCTGCAGACTTGTACAGAGCTATATCACATCCATTTTCATTACTGCATAAAATTACATTTATAAAAATACACCACAATATATTGATTTATTTTACTGCTGGTGGACATTAGATTATGCCTCATTTGGGTCCATTAAAAACAATGTTGATAAATTTTCTGGTACATGTCTCCTAGCGTATATGTGCATAGATTTCTCTAGGTTTCATATCTTAGAGTGGGAGACCTGAATCATGGGTATATGCATCTTCAAGTCTTCTAGTAAAGTTAAACTGTTTTTCAGAATGGTTGTGCCAATTCAATTACTTTTCAGTGGTGTGGTTCTTGTTGCTTGACATCTTTGCCAACAGTTGATATTTGTTAGACTCTAACGCTTTGCAGATCTGATAGATGTGCAGTGGTATTTCACTAAGTTTTTTTTTTTTTAAGATTTTATTTATCTATTCATGAGAGACACAGAAAGAGGCAGAGACATACGCAGACGGAGAAGCGGGGAGCCCAATGCAGGACTAAATCCCAGAACCCCAGGATCACACTCTGAGCCAAAGGCAGATGCTCAACCACTGGCCACCCAGGCATCCCTATTGCTATTTTTCTTTTTTTTTTTTTTCTTTCTTTTTTTTTTTTTTTTTAAAGATTTTATTTATTTATTCATGACAGTCACAGAGAGAGAGAGAGAGGCAGAGACACAGGCAGAGGGAGAAGCAGGCTCCATGCACCGGGAGCCCGATGTGGGATTCGATCCCGGGTCTCCAGGATCACGCCCTGGGCCAAAGGCAGGCGCCAAACCGCTGCGCCACCCAGGGATCCCCCTATTGCTATTTTTCTAATGTGTTGTCTATTTTGTATTGATTTGTAGAAATTAATAAAATCTTTGAACATTAGACTTTTGTTGGTTCTAGATGTTTTAAATATTTTTTCCACTCTATAGTTTGCTTTTTCCACTCTTAATGATCTATTTTGATGAACTGATGTTCCAAATTTTAATGTGGTCAAATTTATCAATCTCTTCTTTATTCCAATGTAGATGTTTTCTTTTATTATCTTTTAAAGGCTTTGTAGATTTGCCTTTCACATTTGTGTACATGTGAAGTTAATTTTTATTTTTATTAATATATATATATATACATTTTTATTGGAGTCAAGTGCCCCCCTCAGTGCCCGTCATCCAGTCACCCCACCCCCCCTGCCCACTTTCCCTTCCACTACCCCTTGTTCATTTCCCAGAGTTGGGAGTCTCTCATATTTTGACACCCTCTCTAATTTTCCCCACTCATTTGTTTTATTTTTATTTTTTTATATGTGTATTTTTTTATTGGAGTTCAATTTGCGAACATATAGTATACACCACTCATTTATTTTTAGGTACAGTTTTAGGTAAGGGTCCGATTTTGTTTTGTTTCTCATGAAAACACTATTGTCCTGGGACCATTTGTAGAAAGGTTATCTGTTTCTTGCTGCTATGTCAGCCATCTTTGTCATATATTAAGAGTCCACATATGCTTTGGTCTATTTCCTTCTGTTATTGATTCTCAGCTAAATCAAATGGTATCTTCCTCTTTCTTTTACAAGGTCCCCCTTAATATTTCTTGAAGAGCTGGTTTGGTGGTCACATATTCTTTCAATTTCTGCCTATCTTGGAAGCTCTTTATCTCTCCTTCTATTCTGAATGAGAGCCTTGCTGGATAAAGTATTCTTGGCTGCATGTTCTTCTCATTTGGGACCCTGTATATATCATGCCAGCCCTTTCTGGCCTGCCATGTCTCTGTGGAAAGGTCTGCTGTTAATCTAATATTTCTCCCCATCTAAATTAAGAATCTGCTTGTCTCTCGCTAAAGGATTTTCTCTTTATCTTTGGAATTTGTTTTACTATTAAATGTGGAGGTGTTGAATGGTTTTTATTGATTTGGGGGGGGTTCTCTATCTCTTGGATCTGAATGCCTTTTTCCATCCCCAAATTAGGGAAGTTCTCAGCTATGATTTGTCCAAATATGCTTTCTGGCTCTCTGTCCCTCTCGGCATTTTCTGGAACCCCAATTATACATAGATTGTTCCTTCTGAGGCTCATTTATTTCCCTTAACCTTTCCTCATGGTCTTTTAATTGTGTTTCTGTTTTTTATTCAGTTTCCTTCCTTACCATCAACTTGTCTTCTATGTCGCTCTTTCCTCCACCTCATTAACCCTTATCGTTAGGACCTCCAGTTTGGACTGCATCTTATTTAATTGATTTTTTAAAAGATTTATTTATTTATTCATTCAGAGAGAGTGAAGAGAGAGGCAGAGACACAGGCAGAGGGAGAAGCAGGCTCCATGCAGGAAGCCCGATGCAGGACTCGATCCTGGGTCTCCAGGATCACACCCTGGGCTGCAGGCGGCGCTAAACCGCTACGCCACCGGGGCTGCCCTCATTTAATTGATTTTTAATTTTGGTCTTGTTAGATCTAAATTCTGCAGTCATGAAGTCGTTTGAATCTTTTATGCTTTTTTCCAGAGCCACCAGTAGCTTTATAATTGTGATTCTGCATTGGCTTTCTGACATTGAATGGTAATCCATATTCTGTAACTCTGTGGCAGAGAGTAGTGTTTCTGATTCTTTCTTTTGTGGTGAGTTCTTCCTTCTAGTCATTTTGCTGAATGTAGAGTGGCTGTATGAGTGGGCTGAGTCAGAATATTAACCACGACCTAAGTAAATTTCACTCTAGATGATACTTGGGTTGCCTGGGTGGGTCAGCGGTTGAGGGTCTGCCTTTCGCTCAAGTCTTGATCCTGGAATTCCCGGATCGAGTCCCGCCTGGGGCTCCTGCATGGAGCCTGCTTCTCCTCCCTCTGCCTGTGTCTCTGCCCTTTTCTCATGTCTGAGGGGGCAGAGGGAAGGGGGGAGTAACCTCCTGAACTTGCAAAGACCTTTAGAGGAAAGACAGGAGCTGGTGTATTCAGTAGAAGAAAAAAGCCAGTTCTAAACCACATAAGGCAGCTTGTTCCCTTGTTCTATATTTCTCTTTTATCTTCTTTCTTATCTTACTTTTTTTATTGTCTATTTATTAGCATATTTCCTCCATCCTAGTTTGGAATATACTGGTTCTGTTCTGCTAGTGGCAATCCTAGCAATTAATTCATGAATTCTTAACTTATCAAAGTCTAATAATAATACAAACTTTTACTTTCCTTCTGAATAAAAGCAAAGCTTTAGAACACTTACTCAGCTCACATTTTACCAACTTACATACTATTGTTGTCTAGTACTTATCTAGCATTTTCATTGTTTTCAATAGAAGGGGTGATTTAAATAACCTAGTTTGTCACTGCTGGAAATCTTTAGATTAAAAAAAAAATTTTTTTTTATTAAACCTCAGCCTGTGTTCAACTCCAGGCTAAGGATGTGTCTTACTAATTTTACATCCTCAGTGCTTAGGAAAGTGACCTCACCTTTGTCTAAAGGCAAACACTCTAGCAAACCTGCTAGAGGCTCTGCCTGTATCTAGCCATTTGTGTTGGCTGAATGTTCTTGAATGTTCTTGGCCATCTATGTCTGTGTATTACACAGTTTAATGGATTAAAATTTTATTTATTTATGAGAGGGAGAGAGAGAGAGAGAGAGAGAGAGAGAGAGAGGCAGAGGGAGAAGCAGGCTCCAGGCAGGCTCCATGCAGTCCCCGACATGGGACTCGATCCTGGGTCTCCAGGATCAGGCCCTGGGCCCAAGGTGGTGCTAAACCACTGAACCACCCAGGCTGCCCCAGTTTAATGGATTAAAAAGTAAGGGTAGTGTTTATGGTGGAGAAATTTTGAGGATCCTGCAGGTTCCAGATATTTATACAGTCAATACCACTGTTCTATCTCTCGTTTCCCTTCAGCACTTAGGTATATTCATATAATCTGGGTCAGAGAGATTCTACTACCATCTTCTATGAGTGAGGCTGAGAAGCTAGCTCTGACTCTCCATCTGCCCTGGACCTCTCAGATTTGCTCCCACCTTGTAATTATACCAGCGGGTGAACTTTGGAACTAGGTCTAGTGAAATGTTCAAGGGCTAAGCCCACATTTGCATTGAATAAATTTCTGAAAACTGTGCAATGCAAGCTGGGTATATTACATCACTTTTCTAGTGGTTCTCATCATAATTTGGGAAATGCATCTGTATGGAAGAAAATGTGGGGTGTGTTAGTTTGCTAGGGATGCTGTAACAAAGTACTTCAAACTAGGTGGCTTAAAATGACAGAAATGTATTCTCTTCCAGTTCTGGAGACCAGAGTCTCAAGTCAAAGTCTAATAATAGAAGTATCAATAAAGTATTGATAGGGCTGTGTTGTCTCTGAGGGTTCTGGAGAAGAATTTTTCTTTGCCCTTTTCTAGTATTTGGTGCTTGCCAGCAATACTTGGCATTCCTGGGCTTGCAGCCACATCACTCCATTTTCTGCCTCTGTCTTCACAAAGCTGCCTTCTTATTCTCTGTGTGTGTTTTCACATGGCATTCTCCTCCCTGTGTGTTTATGTCCCAATTTTCCTCATGTTTTAAAGACATTCATCATTGGATTAGGGTCCACTTAAATCCAGTATGATTATGTCTTTCTTTTTTAAGATTTTATTTATTTATTCATGAGAGACACACACACATAGAGAGAGGGAGAGAGAGAGAGAGAGAGAGAGGGGTGGGGGGCAGAGACACAGGCAGAGGGAGAAGTAAACTCCATGCAGGGAGCCTGATGCAGAACTCGATCCCAGGACTCCAGAATCACACTCTGGGCTTAAGGTGGCGCTAAACTGCTGAGCCACCCAGCGTGCCCCATGATTATGTCTTAATTTGATTACATCTGCACTTTATTTCCAAATAAGGCCACATTTATTTCCAAATAAGGATCATGGGTTAGAACTTCAATATACCTTTTTTTGAGGGAAGGGGTGCACAATTCAACTTACCGCCTGGGGTAAAAAATGTATCAAGAATATCTTTGAGAATGATATCATCTACTTAAAACTAGCCTGATGATTTGGTACACTTCATTCTTCCACATAACATATAAAAATAAGTCAGTCCCCAAGATCTCTGTCTATCCAGCTATCTTAGATGACATTTTCATTAATTGCATCGGATTTAGATGTTGAAGAAGTGGCACCATCAATATCTGTGCTCCCTTATTCAGTGGAACCAGTGAGGAAGAGCTATTTTGTTGAACTCATCCTTAAGATACAAACCACTCATATGGAAACATCTGATTTGTACTGGGACAGCCTGGCTCTCAGCTATTCCACCATTATCTTATTAACTTGTATCTGTGGGTGCTGACAAACCCCAACAAACACATCAACAGCCTTTTTGGTCTCTGATGGACCAACAGTGACAGAGAAAGGAGATCAAGGTCTCAGAAAAATGTGTACCCATGAGGCCTGTATGGTGGTCTAGTTCCTAAGCTTTGTAATTATGTAAATGGGAAATGTTATGAAGTGATCAAATATATATATCAACAAATTGACCTGATCCTTGTCATTGTGGCAGAAAATGTTCCAAAGGCTAATAGAAGATCATGGCTGTCATTAAGATCCTTTATGTCCTATGTTGTCACACAAACTCCTTGCTCTCCTTCATCTTAAGACCCACCACATTCTATGGCCTGAATATTCTCTTCTGACAACCCTTTCTCCATTCACTGCATAAACCCAATTAATCATTTGGGGCTTAATTCCCATTATCTCTTGTGCTTAGAGTGTACCTGTCATTTGATAGGTACATTTGTAAGATGTATTTAAGAAAATATTCAGAATGTCCCTTTTCTTTTGCTTATGCTAATTATGGAGTTTCGGCCCAAGGGGAATGTGAAAACTTCCCTTCTTAAGGTCTGACTATGAGATGTGAAACAGATTCTGGAATGGATCAAAAAGTTGCCTCTTTAGCTACAGGACAAAAAAGTCTGACCACTATAATTTCAGGGGAGAATGTTTTCTTATCTAAATTGTCGCAGAGCACCAATGGGTTATACAACAAAAATGCAAGGTTATAGAGAGTGTCCATTTTGTCTCGCATCTGCCACCAATTTTACAAGTGGGGAAACTGAGATTCAGAGGTGGAAAGAGTGTGGTGCAGGTAGCATGGCAATTGGTGGAGTACGTAGGATTAGAACAACTTTCAGGATAGTGGTCCTTCCTGCCCTACCTACCCAGATTCAAGCTCAAACTGCAAAACAATATCAGGAATCCTGAAAGTGAAGAAGTGATTTATGATACCTGTCAGTTTCACATAATTAAAAAATGACACTTTAAGATGTAACATTGGTCTTGATATACCTCTAAAAATATTAATTTTAATGGATATCTCAAAGTTCTTTCATGACATAGACCACAGGTGTTACCTTGGGCAGGAGCAATTGTCTGGCAGCTCTCAACATGCAGTCATGCAAAATCCTAAATAACATTGTCAGTTTCTGTTTGGGATTCACAGAAGACTACCTTGGACCTTCAGCAACATCCTTACCATATATCTTTGGAAATTCTGGTCCTGAGAAGTTTGTCACCGTAAATATAAGTTCTGGTCACAATTAAAATGAAAGGACCAGGGACATTTTCTGGAAAGTAAGAGATACATTATCTGATACTGAAATTCAAAAGGGTAGTCACAGTGGAGATGCTCTTGGCTTCTGACTCCTATTGGTTTTGAGGGCTTCTCCAAAGGTGGGCACCAATTTCATTCTTTGCCCAGTTCTGATACTGTGACTGGTGGCATGCATTGGTGAGGTGGTAGCTGGTTGCCACCTATAGTGGGAAAGAGTTATCACAGAGCAGAAGTTCACATCAGAACTGATTAGGTCCATACTAGAGTGTCCTCACTAGGGCCCAGGAGCAGTCACTTTCTTACTGGTGCCTTCATCTTCATTCTGCATTGAGCTAGATGTGCTCATATTGATTTGATCACTAAGGCCTCTAGTGACACTGTCATAGGATGGTGGGAAAGATGCGGCAGATGCAGTTTCAGATTTGTCTGGGAGTGCACAATTTTCATTTACCATGAATTCAACAAAAGCTTCATCTGGGGGTGGCACAGCCTCCTCTGCCCTGGGCACAGCTGGGGGGTTGGAAATTGTCATGGAGCGGTGTAGCACATAGCTCCGATAGGCCTTTTGAATGACAGTAGCTGAAATGTCTTCCTGCTTCCACCGGAGGGTGGTTGCTATTGGTTCATAGGATGCTTTTGAGACATTAGTTGCCATAAACTTCTCTTCAATATTCGCCTTCAGAGAATCCAACTCTCCGGATTCTCCCAGAACATTCTTAGTGAAGGCAAAAAGAATGTCCAAACAGTGAATCTTATCTCCAGGGACCAAGGGCAGGTCCATCTGGATTAATATATTCTGATTGGGTTTTGGGATTCGCAGGGGGCCAGAAAGGGTGTCTGCAAAGTCTGAGAGGGCAGAAAAGGTAATAAACTGAGTGGCCTCTGGGTCAAACTTCTCCCAGGTCTCATAGAACATATCGAAGTCATCCTCACTCAGAGGTTCACTGCTCTCCTGTGTGGCCACATTGAAGTTCTCCAGAATCACTGCAATGTACATGTTGACCACGATGAGGAAGGAGATGATGATGTATGTGGTGAAGAAGAGGATGCCCACAGCCGGGCTCCCACAGTTCCCCCGGGAGCCATTGCTGTTGGGTAGATTGGGGTCACAGTAAGGGGGCCCCGTGTTGAGGATGGGGCTGAGGAGGCCATCCCAGCCAGCCGACGTGGTGATCTGGAAGAGGCACAGCATGCTGTTGGCGAAGGTCTGAAAGTTGAACATGTCATCGATGCCAGCTTCCCAACTTACATGGGGGAAGCTAGCCATGCCGAAGATGGAGTAGATGAACATGACAAGGAAGAGCAGAAGCCCTATGTTGAAGAGGGCAGGCAAGGACATCATAAGGGCAAAGAGTAGTGTGCGGATTCCCTTGGCTGCTCGTATAAGCCTGAGGATGCGGCCAATTCGGGCCAGGCGGATGACTCGGAAGAGCGTTGGAGAGAAGTAATTTTCAAGTGACGTAAGTATTACAGAAAACACCAGGCCTTTAGAAGAGAGAGAAATGATCTAATTAGTACTTGCAAGCATGAGCCCTGACAAAGCTGGCTGCAATCACAATCTCTCGTCTTGACTCTATATGGATCTCCATGTGAACATCTGTATTCAAGGACCCTCTGAGTGTTGTACAGTGGTTGGCATAAAGTAGGGGCTCAGTACGTGCTCACTGCATAAATCTTTTCTCTGTCAAGTAAGTCTCACCCTTCTCACCATGTTCTTATCTTTCTTTCCCTCCACTTGGAATGTCTTCGTCTTAGTCAACCTCCATGGCCAAAGCCCTATCTTCTGCAGCCTAGTTTAACTGGAAGCCACTGCACCATATTCCACATGTACACAGTCCTTGTCTGTTTCTGTCTATGACACAGCCCTACTCTTCCCTGAGAATTCAGTCTTGGGACATGACTTCTCCTCCACCTTTTCTTGGTGCTCTGTGAAGGCCAGGATCCCCTGTGATTCATCTCCCCATCTCCTACTGTGAAGATTGACTCAGTTCCTGGCACATGGTCCTGTGGATAATTGTACAGAGCCTGGCATTAATTATAAAGGGGCTTGAAGAGTTGGGCAACTTGCTGACAGCTAAAGCAGAATGGCTTTGAATGGCCAGCTGTCTGCATAATGGCTTTTACTTGTTTCTTCCATCTCCAGCTGTGTTTGAACTCTATGTTAGGGCCTGGAGATGGGCATGTTTAGGGTCAGTTATGGCCCTCCCAACCCTCCATCTATGAACAAAGTTGGAAAGATAAAGAATGTATATATCTTGCTATATGATCTAATTGGAAGATTTGTAAAGCTTGATCTTGGGGATGCGGATGCCTATTGAGACCATGAAAGATTAGGTGAGGCCTTTAGGTAAGACAGGATTCAAAACCTCTCAGGACAAATGGGGAGGGGTGTGGTGGCAAGCTCTCTCTCCTTGCCAGGGTTCCCTTGACCCTCTTCCCCTAGTTGTCTTTTGTCATATGAATATGGGTGGTCACAATATTGTGTTGGAAGGAGGAAGGAAATGGGATGAGATTTGGGAAGTAATGATAATATTATATTATAAAATCTTTATGAAAGCCCCTCTCTTCAAGCGAGTTTAACTGGGATATTTTTCCAAAGCATGAGGTATGTTATGTGTCTGTATAATCTACTAAGATCCTGCCAGCCAACCAGTCTACATAATAGTTCAAAGGAGAGTGAGTCTTCATACTTGTAACAATTAGATACTCAATATATGTCTTGCTGGTGGGAAGGAATAATGGGGGAGAGGGAGGACAGAAGGATGAAGACGTGGGTTCTTTCACTTGTTTTCCAACTGCCTCTATGACTGATTTCTAACCAGTGGATGGTGTTGCTGTGTAGGTCATAGGAACTGGTAGTAAAGGTGTCCCCATCACAGAATGGAGTACTTTGAGTATATTTTATTTCTATAGCGTTGATATGGAAGTCACATAAGCAAGCTCTTTTCTCTAAAGTCAAAATGACCTTTAGAGTTTCTCACTTTGGGAAGCAAGCAAAGAAAACAAACCTCCCACAAGAAACAGCAGCAACAGGGAAACAAAACAAAATAGAAAACAAAAATAAACATCCCAAACAAATAAACACAACCCAAGTCTGTGTTTCAGGACCAGGGTGGGGAGATTGATTAAGTGCTGCCAAGTTGTATTTAGATGCTGTTAGCTCTTGACGGCAAATCAATGGAAAATTAAATCCACAGCTATGCTCTGACATGAAAAGTAAGCAGGTCATGATATAATAGTTAAGTATATATTTATAATGCAAAGTAAAGCTGGTGCACCGGGATTTGTAGGGCCAAACTTCGCCTAAACCACAAGAAGGCTAAGGACATTCTCTTTGTTGGTGGAAGGCAACTAATTTGTTAGAAGAACATTAGCCTGGTCTAAATTCAGCTCTGCCCTTTACAAACTGTATGACCTTGCATAACTTTCTTAATCTGTAAGGCTCAGTTTTAAATGTATAAAATTAGGAAAATAATACTCCTTCAGAGAGCTGTTGTGAGGATCCAAGAGTCCTAGACCAGTTCTCAGAAGTTAGCAAGCACTAAACTGTGGTGGCTCCATCCCCTACTTTAGCTTCTGATTTTATGAGTGTTCTCTGAATACCCATTGGCCCCCAAATACTGGACCTATTATTCAAACACCCAGAGTAGGCCCTAAGAACATTGATCTCTTGGCATTGATTCTTTGACTTTTCTATCACTAACATTCCCTAAGTTGACAGTATATAAACATTTTTAATTTTTTTATTTTTATTTTATTTTTTTAATATATAAACATTTAATTCCAGATCCTTGATTTAAGAATCTCCTTTGAACACTCTTAGTCTTTCCTCACTCTTCTGGCAACCACTTTTTTTTTTCCCAGAAAGTATTTAATGGCTCACCTCACATCATACCACCATTCTCTTTGAAGACTATCAAGATAAAGCCCACTGGAATCTCCATCATTTTATATTCTCTGGAGGAGTGATTGTCCCTATCAGCCCCAAAATTCAAGCAGTGGGCTATGCACACAGTTGGTGCCTAAAAACACTTGGAGAAGCCCAATGGAAACTCTCCATTTTACTGAGAGGACAAGGGGGATTTTAAATCTGTTACTCCTGGAAAGCAGCAAATACTGGGTTCCTCTAACATATAATTTATATGAAAAAGTTTGTTTATTACCCTCTTAGTTTTGAGAAAAACAGCCCAAACAACCCCAAGCAGAGGCTGGGCTTCCCCACAACCTGTAAGCCCACTTACTTCCAATGGAGAGGACCACAACAATGAAGTCAAACACATTCCAACCATTGGTGAAGTAGTAATGCCGCAAGGCAAACATCTTCATGACACACTCGCCCGTAAAGACAGCCACAAAGAACTGGTTGATTTTGTTAAGAATTTTTGTCTTTTCTGCACTCTGCTCATCAGTCTCCACCATCATGGTGATCATGTTGAGGCAGATGAGGACCATGATGACAATGTCAAAAGCTTGTTTGGTCACAATGTCAAAGACAAAGCCCTGGTACTTGTTCTGAAAAAAGAAGAGATGGTTCATCAGGGCCTTTCCAGTCAACATACATAACACATCTAGAGAGGCTGCCTTCTTCATCGATGGATTTCTAAAATCTGTCTCTTATTCTCCTAACAGCACATCTAAACAGAAGCCAAGTCCTGTCCTTACTCCTTCCAAAATCTTATTCTTAGTTGATTCTACTTCAATGCTTCAATCCAAGTCCTTGTTGCTTTTCCCATCCCCTTAAAGTCACCAGGCACTATTTCCTTGCCAGTGAACCATTTGCAAGCCCTTCCCATCCCCTCTCTGGGCTATCTAAATCCCAGTAGTTTTGAGTGATCCATTTTTCTTAAGCCCTACCTCTTCCAAGGAGATCTCCTTAATCACCAATCACATCACACCACATTGCCTGTTTCTTCTCCCCCACCCCCACAGTCTTTATAGTCAGTCTTGAGTTCTAGCATTTCATGTGTGCTTCTTCTCTTCTCTACTAGACAGTGAGTTCTTTGAGGATGGGGCCATGTCTTATTTATCATTGTGCTCCCATAGTGCGTGCATAGCTTGAGTTCGAGACTGCAAACTCAGTGGCCACTCATTTCCCCCCACTCCAGTTACCTCAGGACAAGATGGTGGGCCTGGAGTCCTTCTTGTTTCTCACTTTAACATCCAGACCTTTGCTTCTACTGCATCTTGCTTCTCCTGTCATCTAGGTAGCCCACCTTCACCTCTTTTTCATGGCTGCCACTTACAAACCTCCTGGTCCCTTGGCTTCCTTACTGAGGAGTGAGGCTTTTGGACAGATTCCCCACTTTTGGTAGTAACCTCTTGGTTCCTTAGCTACATATCTAAAGACCTAACTGTTCCTAGCTTAAAGAAAAATCTTCCTGAACCTTACATCTCCCTCCAGCTACCACCCTACTTCTCCTCCTACTCTCATAGCTAAGTTCTTAAAGGCATTTTGTGCAAGCACTGTTTCCCACTCACTCCTCAACTTTCACCAACATGGCTTTTGTCCCTATCCTGCCACTGAGATGGTTCTTGTTAAGATCACCAGTGACCTCCAGAATGTAAGTCCAAGGATATCCATTTGGCATTGTTTGCCACACCTGCCACCTTGGAACCTTGGAACTCTCCTTTCTTTGTTTCTATCATGCCTTCCTTTCTTGGTTTTTTTCTTGCCTTTCTGGCTATTCTTTTTTGAGTCTTCTTTATGCAGCCCTTAGATGTTAGAGCATGTGAAGGCTCAGTCCTAGGCACCCTTTGCTCCTTACCTTATTCTCTCTCTCTTAGGAATCTCTCCAACCAGTCAACTGGTATGTGTGGTTTTTGCTAATTGTTTTCCTATGTCACAGGACTGTAGTCTCTTTGAGGGAAGAAACTTTGTATGTGTTGCTCACTGCTCTTTCCTCAGTGTCTGAAGTGTACCTGGCATGTAATAGATGCCCAATAAATAGATGAATGAATGGATGACAGAATGGACAGCTCTGAATTACCCACACCTCAAATAGAAGGCCACTCTATTGTATACAACAGGCATTACTGAATGTATACTATATGCGGGGCTCTGCATGAGTAGAGGCAGAGAGGAACCTGTCATGAGTCTCATCAGGGAACTCACAAGAGCAGCAAGGTAGACAGAGGGGAGAAAGGCTGTGACAGGGGCTTGGTCTTTCTTTCTGCTTCCTGATGGGGAGAGGTTGCTCACTGTGGGGGTAGAGCAAAGAATCAGACCCAAGTGGGCCTGTCTTTGGGCATAACTGCTGGTCCGTGTCTTTTCTGGAGTGGGAGGGAGACTGAAGAGCCACTAATAACTTCCATTTCATCACTGAAAATGAGGAAAACACAAAGGCCTCTTCATGACCACACAACTTCTAATTAAACGGAGCAGGTGACAATATTACTAAGTTATAGGCATTGAGTTTTCCCTGGATATTTGGATGCTGGGAATGGAGCAGCTTGCTGGCTGCTCTTGGCTTAACCTGTGGGCAGGGATCATTCCTTTGCAAACCTCAGTGCTCTCAGAGACAGAGTGGGTGACTGATGATGTGATATTCTAGAGCTTATTATTTCCCTATAAAGTGAAGTATGTGAAACCTGCTTTTAGTAATCTTTGTAGCAGGGAATGTTACAGAATAAAATTTCCCAGTTTCGTGGAAGCTGTAGTCTTTGCTATGGATGCAGCATAAAATTTAGAACTTGAGCTTTGCCAGTGGTGAGGGGGAGTGTGTGTGTATGTGTATCCCAGGTTGGCCCTGTTGTGAAATGGCACCCATCCACCCGTGGGGCAGAACTCCTGTGTCAATGTCCAGCTTATCTGACCTGTCCAACCTATTGGAACTACTAAGGGAAGAAGGTGAGCATTCTAGTGCCAATAATCTAGGTAAAAGAGCTGGATCTGAGAAGGTGAATCTTAGGTAGGAGTGGCAATTTATCTTTTTGCTTGGGTTTCTTTCTTGGCTCTGGACTCTGTGGAAGGCAGATGATCATGTTTGTCCCAGTGGGTGGTGGGTGCCAAGATGTTGCCTGCCATATGGATGCCAGCCAGGAGTGGGGATGGGCCAAGGCTTGTGGGCCCTGGAGAGCAGCCATATGCAGTTGCTGCTTGGGCCCTTGCTTGGGCCCTGCTCTGCTAGTTTCCCCTTTGGGACCTCTAAGACTTCAAAGTCTTATTGAAATGTTCCAGCCTTGCCTCAGCTATGATAAGGGGAACAAAGGGAAAAGAGTGTTGGCTGTGCTTGGAACAGAGTATTAAGGAGAGAGCCATATTCCTCTATTAAAGCTAGGACAGTATTGATAATTAGTAATACATTGCCTGCTCATCCAAAGGGATGATGAATCTCAGAAACACAGTTGGGCTGTGAGGTCTCACTTCCCTTATCCATGTGAAGGGCCTCCCTTATTGCCAACCTTGGAGGGTCTTTGTTATGGTTTAAATAGGAGAAATTGTGATTTTTGTCATAGGTCTTTCTGCCCAACCATTGATTTCCACTCCTATTGTAGTATCTGGAATTTCAACATTAGGTTCCTACCTTCGTCTTAAGATAATGTCCTCCAAGTACCCACCATTTGCTTCGACGTGGATGGAACTGGAGGGTAAAATGCTGAGTGAAATAAGTCAGTCAGAGAAGGATGATCATCATATGGTTTCACTCATATGTGGAATATAAGAAATAGTGAAAGAGATTACAACAGAAAGGAGGGAAACTGAGTGGGGAAAAATTAGAGAGGAAGACAAACCATGAGCGACTCCTAACTCTGAGAACAAACAAAGGGTTGTGGAAGGGGAGAAGGGTGGGGAGATGGGTGACTGGGTGATGGGCACTAAGGAAGACACTTGACAGGATGAGCACTGGGTGTTATACTACATGTTGGCAAATTGATTTTAAATAAATTTTTTTTTTTTAAAGATAATGTCCTCTCCAGGGTCCTTTTTTGAAATACAGCTTATCCTATTCATGAAATTGTCCTCCTTGAGAGGAGAAAGCTATGGTGGCCCGTGAGATTGATTGATAAAATGGGAGTAGCTGAGATATTATAGAGAGACTGAGCAGTGCATAGAGCAAGGTGCCAACAATTGTCATGATTTTGCCAAGGGATGTCCCTAGCACAGACTCTTCAGAGTCTGGTTCAAATGTACATTCAGCATCATTCCAGCCACCTGTGAAGGCCAGCAGGAGTTAGCTGTTTGCTTCACTGCAATTCTCAGGATCCTCCTTCCCTGACTTGATACTGATTGGCGGGGCTTAGCTATTTACCTACATCTTTTAATTCTGAGCCTGTGTCTGCCCATTGGACTGGTTGACAGAGGGGTACTTCCTGAGCTTAAAGCTCACTCAACCTCAGTTATCTTGATCTTACAGGAAATTTGGAAGGAAATCTCTGCCCCTACATAGGTCTGAACATCCTCATTGTAACTCTTCTTATCAGAATTGAGTATAGTGACACATTTATGATCATTGTTTCCAAGTAAAGTATATCCAAAGGTCATGGCATTTTTTTTCTCCCATAAATGCTTTCAAGACTATTTGCTCATGAAGTTTTTAGTAACTTATGCAGACCCCATGCCTTGATTTAGAAATCCTAATGCCTTGGCCAACAGAATTCTCCCTAATTCCAGGGAAAGTTTGATTCCTTTGTTGCAGGTCCTTAGACTTCGCTCTGGTTGGGGGAAGGGCTAATGGCATTGTGTCATAGACAGCACCTGTAGTTTTCTTCACGGATACTGCATTTTAACCACAGAAGGGTTACTTAAAGTGACAAGATGCAAACTATTCACTGGAGTGGATGGCTCAGAAATTCTTGGAAGAGGTTCTGTTGTACATTTCCAACATAGCAATACTCCCACTCCCAAACCTGTTCATCTATTCTCAATAGAGGCCAACTAGAGGTTTGACATTTTCCATCTTCTGGTTGGAGGACTCAGAAGAACTTAGGTGATAATATATATGGTTTGGGTGTTGCATTTCATGGGGGAATAAAAGGGCGTGTCTCTTAGGGTCTTTGTGAATAAAGGAATCAAAGTGGAGTGGAGTACGGCTTTAAGTTTTGGTCAATCATTAAACCCAGCAATGGGATAACTTTTGATTCCTATTGACCATAACCATGACTGGGGTCAGGATCCCAGGGGTTTGGTTTTTGGCCATTTCCTCTCTGTCTACTCTAACCATGGTGTGGAATGTAGGGTGAGGCTGGAGATTCACTGCGATCTAGATCATGATGCAAAACAACACAAAAACTTTGTTTCAGGGCTCTTACCACCTTTACTATTATTTAGCCTAACTTGCTTCCAATCCTGTAATTGAAACCTAAAATGGTTGGGGAACTCAGTACTTCCCTAAACAGGTCTATTTGGAGTACCTGTGGAAGATATATTCATTCCAGAAGACCAGATTTGCTTCTTTTAGACTTCTCATTCCTTGGGCCCAGGAATTCTTATTACTTCATCCCCAAATGCAGATATCCCCCTTCACAGAGAGAACTGGCCAACCCCTACCCAGCATAGGCATAGGCTATCCGTTGAATTTCTAGGCACACTCTGCTGCAAGGAAGCTCTGGGGCTCACCAGGGGCCGTGGGATGGGCTTCTGGGGCTTCTTAGAGCCTAGCTTCTTCATGGCATTATAGTACTTCTTTTGCTCCTCTGTCATGAAGATGTCCTGGCCCCCTAAGTACAGGAAAGGATAATACACATCACCGTTATTAAAGGAACAAGAACTCCCAGAGATGTCAAAACCAAAGCATGCTGGAGAAGAACATCTCCACCTTCTCCCTTCTCTGAAGAAAGGCATGTCAAAGCCAGAATCAAGCAGTGTCCTGCTCAGATGCCACAACCAGTGACAAAGTGGGTGGGACTGAACTCTAACTCTGACTCCCTTCCTGAGTCTCTGGAATAAAGCCTGTTTCTCTTCTGCAGGAATCCAGAGGTGCCACTTGGGCAGATGGTGGGAAGAATTTGGGAGAGACCCTAAAGAGAAGGTAATTATCAGTTTAGATCTGAGCCTTGAATCCAGCCTGCTCATTGTAGTCAACTCAACTAGGCTTCTGGAATCACAGTTCCTGTCAGGGGCAAGAGCTTCCTTCAGGGCCTTCTGCATCAAGGAACCTGAGATCCAGCCCCTTGACCCCTTTCTGGAGAAGAGGAGCTAAGAAGAGTTACTGCCTTATCTAAGGGTCCTTGCAGAACTCTTGATTGCTTCTCTTAAGGTCCTGCCATTTGCATTGCCCTCTGCTGTTACAGTGTCAGAATCTCCACCATTGAAAATGTCTTCTTCCCTTAGTTTTGGGTTTTATTTGAGGACCTTTGAGACCTCCTTCATTCAACCCCTCATCTTTCACTTCCTGGCATAATTTGAAATCTTTCCATTTCCATAGCATATTTGTATAAATTAGTCACTGCAAATGCTGGGGAAATGGGTGAGATCTCTGGGATTTGAGAGGAGATTTAGAGAATCTGTGGACACAGAGAGCTTCCAGGGAGAGACATCTCAAAGGGGCTGGAGGCAGGGGCAGGGCAGCAGATTGGGAGCACAAGATGGGGCCCCACTGAAAATTCTGGGAAAGGAGTCAGCAAAGATAGTCCCTCTCAACTTCATCACTGGCTTATCTCATTCTATCACCGAACATGGCCAGTTCCCTGTCAAGGCCTCAGTTTCCTTATATAAAATGGGAGAAGAGACTGCTTGAATGGCTTCAAAGACCTCTAGGATGCTGATAACATTGGTCATTGCTTTACAGGTGTCTTGCTGAGCCCCTGTGGGGCAGAGAAGGGCTGCCCACTTCTTATCCCCAGAACTCTGGCCAAGGACTTCCTACAGTGGGAAGCCTATGTTATTAGACATTTATTCTGAATTATAATAGTCAGTAGCTCAGCCCTAAACTAAGTGTTCCTTCTCTTTTTTTTTTTTTAAGATTTTATTTATTTATTTGAGAGAGAGAGAAAGCAAGAAAGAGTGAACAAGAGAGAGTGTCAGCAAGAGCAGAGGGGAGAATCAGAGGGAGGTGGAGAAGCAGACCCCCCACTGAGCAGGGAGCAGGGAGCCCAATTCAAGGCTTGATCCCAGGACTTCAGGGTCATGACTTGAGCTGAAGGCAGATACTCAACTGACTGAGCCACCCAGGTGCCCCTAAACTAGGTGTTTCTTATACAGCTTTTACTTTCCTCTCACCAGAATCCTGTGAATAGGTATCATTAACTCCATTGAATGGATGAGAAAGCTGAAGCTTAGAGAGTTATTAAAAACTGTCAGGGTCAGTGATCTAGCGAGTGGTTGAGTTGGGAATGCAAGCCCAGGTTTGTATAAGACCAAAACCAACGCTGGACTCTCAGTGCTGTGCCATGTGACCCTATCCATAGGACCCACTTTCCACCCCCCCCCCCCCCGCCCCGGTGGATCTCAGCTTACATAAGTCTAAAGTGGTGCTTTATCTATTTCAAAGGAATGGGGGGTATTAAATGAAAGATTAATAGAGGGTAACAATAAAGCATTTTACACCTTTAATGCCCTCATATTTTAGTGTAAATATGACAGGTTATCTGGGATTGGGTTCCTATTCATCAGAGTCAGCATCCATGGAGGCAAAGGTCTTCCTCTCCATCCCCAGGAGGGTTGGGATTTTGCCAACACTGGAGCCCCGGCCCTTGCTGAGGCCTCCCAACTCAGTGCTTCGGGGGATCAGAGTCCTAGACAGAGGCAGCAGGTGCTGGAGCCTTTTCTTTTCCTGTTTATATTTCTCAAGGGTCACCTGGGACACACCCAGCACACCTGTTTCCAGCTGGGAAGACCTGGGGACTCTGAGAGAAAGGAAGGGGACCCAGACAGAAGTGAGGATGTTGTTGAAACAGGGAAATGCAGCTCTTCCAGCAGCAGTTCCAGGACACCAGGAAAGTGTGAGGGCTATAGTCAGGATGCAAAAGTGGGTGTTGGTGTTAAAGGCCAAAATTGGACCCCCAGTCAGACATGAGGGCTACGAGTAGTGTTGGCTTTACTCATGAGGCCAGGGGACAGGGAGTGGAAGATTCATGGAAACACCTGAGCCCCACTTATCTTTTTTTTCTGTTGATTGAAGTTGTCAATTATGACCCCAACGAAGAGATTGAGTGTGAAGAAGCCACCAAAAATGATGAAGATGACAAAGTACAAGTACATGTACACGTTGTCCTCCCACTTGGGCTGCAAGTTCACCTGTGAACAGACAAGGTGAGGCATGGGGAGCGGTGGGTGTATGTTTGTGTTCATCCCTGAGACAAGGAACTGGGAGTCGGTGGGTGGTTTATTTGGGAGTCAGGAAGCAGGACAGAGGGAGGGGGAGGGTAAGCAGAATAAAAGCAGAAGGGGAGATTGTTAAGCAGGTTCTCACTGAGGGGCAACTGGCACTCCATCCTGTTGGGGTTCTCCAATGAATTGTGTAGAATGCATCTCAGAATTGTATTTCTAAGGGATTGGGAAGCATTTATCTACAGACTCCCAAAACTTATCTGTGAGGGTTGCCCCTGTGGACACTCAATGTCTTGCTCTTGGGGAAGGGGCTGCTGAGCAAGCTCTGAGGCATTGAAGAAAGTCAAGTCTCAGAGAATCAGAAGCACAGCATAAGGGTGAACTCAAGAGGTGGCTGAGGGGATCTGGGGCAGGGCATCAGTAATGCCTGCCACAGCAGCAAAGGGTCTTTTCTCAGCAGTACCTATCTCTTCCACCCAGCTGCCATTACAGTGCTCTTATTTTAGCCACCACCCCACTCCTGCCTCTGCCCAGGATGTGCTTTCACACACATTCCTGAAGATACTTTCCTCAGTAGTGAGAAGAAGAACTTGAAAAGCCTGGGGAGTGTGCCTGGTAGGAGAGCAGGTGAGGTTGGCTTAAACATTCAACAGAGGGCCACCTGGACACTGCTCCAGGGAAGGATAAGGACAGGCTGTTGTGGGGGATTGCCTCTTCTGGTATCAAGGCCACCTTCAGTTCATTTCAACTAGACTGATGTGAGTGGGATGCACCAAGGGGAAGGCAATAGGCACGGTGGGCTGAGACTCACATCTCGGGCATCAACAGCTGCATACATTATGTCCATCCAGCCTTTAAAGGTTGCCTAGAAACAAGGAGCAGAGGCTACTCAGTGTTTGCACATCGTCTACACTGAACTCTGTTTTGGTTCGCTTGTCTGTTTTTCTTATATAGGGATGGACCCCCTGGAGGCAGTTCCCTATATCTGCCAGGGCTAAGCACATTGCCTGGCACACCACAGCTACTCAGGGATTATTTGTTGAACAAATGCATGAACAAACAGTGAGATGCATGAAAAAAGTATAAGCAACTGCATCAACACCTGATTGAATGGAGGACTGAATGAACAAGCAGATGAAGGCAAGTATGAATGAATGAATGGGAGTGTGAATGTGTTTGTCTGTCATCACCACCAGCAATTTCCATCATTATAATAGGTCTGGAATACAATTTATTACCATCTAGGAGAGGATCTGCAGTAGAAGACTGGACAGGTGGCTATATCATGTCTATTTTGTACAAGTAGTGAATTCTAAGTCATCACCTGATACAATTGCATTGCAGGTCATCCCTTTATTCTATTCTGCGAGCCCACGCTTGTCTAATTGCACCACTGTAACATTGCACTCGTTGGTAAGGCCCTTTAGCCTCAAGCTAGTCTGTAGGAATAGAGAGGTGACTTCAGGTCACACTGATTGCTGCCCCTTGCTAAGTCTCTACATAGCAACTTCTGGAAGACCCCAGATCCTCCACATTATCAAGTAACCAAAGGAAGAGATACGGTTGATCTCAGGACTTACCACCTGCAGAAGTGCTAGGTAACCCATTGCAACATTATCAAAGTTGACCTTCACATTGACCCAGAAGAAGCTGCCAGTGTGGTTCTGATATTTACAGTCAGATATGTTATTCACAATAGACAAAGGCACAAGAGAAAAGTATTCATTGGTTTTGTTGATGCATCGCCCAAACTTCCCCGCAAAGAAGTTCACACCCATGATGCTGAAGATGAGCCAGAAGATGAGGCAGACGAGGAGGACATTCATGATGGATGGGATGGCACCCACCAGGGCATCTACAACCACCTGGGAAGACATGCAAAAGGATCTGAAACACGTCTTGCTGGATCCCACTTCTGTCTACACTTACTTACACTGGCTTCATGAGCCAGTAGCCTTTGGAAGCAGTAAGATAAGTGGATTAATTAGGGCACTAATTCAGACTCAGAAGATTGAGAGGCATTGGGCAACTGAAGATGGGTTTAGATCTTCTTCCTAAATTTCATTCTGGGTAGGTTTTAGGGTCTTTCCCCAGGCCTGAGGAGATGCATGAATTTACAAGTACACACATGCTCATTTAGAGGTGTGAGTGTATGTGTTGTGCTTGCACATACAAATTTTAGTACCTTGCTTTATTCTTTTTAAAGGCTGTTTTAAAAGGGCTTTCAAAACTACAGTTCAAGATATGCTTCAGTCAAGAATTAGTGAAAACCAAAATGCATATTCACAAACTTGCTTATTTGTAAAGCAGCAACCTAGAGATAAAATAAAACAAAATTCAAACTATTTCAATTATAAGCTTCTAGTGTTTGTGAAGGTACAAGCTAATTTTTTAAAGTCCATTTTTGCTTTTGAAGATAGGATGTCTTCTTTGAGTCAATGGCAGGAGAAAGCAAAACCTCACTCCTAGAACCTGGAGCCTTTTGTAATTATGAGGAGGGGGAGGGGGACAAATTAGCAGTCCCTCATTCTCCCTGTAATTCAAGGGCCTGGCTTGTGAGCACTCCATTGTGAGGAAGACAGTGAGGACAAGATGGAGGTGACAGTGATGGGTGAGGAAAGGAGTGGGTGAAAGGGAAGAATCCACAGGACCCCATGACTGCGTTGTGTTGAAGAGGATGCATTCCAATGAGTGGTGGCCATGGTGCTGAGCTGATGGTGCCACCACATTTAAGTGGAGTGTCAGAGGAAAGGCTCATTTGTCTTGGAAAAATGAGGGGTTTGGGGTGTTCTGGAGATTTGGGCAATAAGAACAAGATGCAGGGTGGGCAGACAGAGGCAAGAGATGTTGAAGCAGGATCACTTTACTAAGAACAGGAAGACTTATGAGTCTGAATGCTGGTAGACATGATATTTGAGGTGAGACAGGACGAGTGCTCACAAAGGAGCACTTTCTTTTCATGAAAGAAAACCAGAGCATTAGGACATGGCAGTGCCACTAAAGTCCCAGCAGGAAGCAGGGACCCACCCAAAGCCCAGCTGTTCGGGTGGGCCCAGAGCTCAGGGTCAGGGGCATGAAGGACATGGTAGGGGGAAAGGGGTACCAAATGATGGAGACCAGAGCAGTTTGGAGATAGGTCTTACCCTCATGCCTTCGAATCGAGACAGAGCCCGCAGGGGCCTCAGGGCACGGAGGGTCCGAAGGGCTTTGATGGATGCCACATCAGAATATTGCAGGATCTTCGCTATAAGGCTTATCAGGGAGATCTGGATGCAGGCAAAGAGCAAAAACATTATTCTACTTTCCAGAAGATCCTAGTAGAAGGAGACAGGAAATCCCTCCCACCACCTACTCTGTCCAAGCCATCATCTTGGCTCCAATCTTATTTTGAACTCCAGTGAAAGGTCTAGAGAGAGTTCAATATCTTTCCCTTTATTAAGGATTTCATTCATCACGTCTCTGAGCCTCCGGAAAAGAAAAACTCAGTCTTCCACATCACCACAATGTGGTATGGGTGGTCAAGCTCTCAGTGTATTATATCAATCTTCCTTTTCCCCTCTGAGGCCAGACTTCAACAGCCTTGAAACTGTGACTTCCAGAGACTTGGAGAGATGATGTCCCTTTGTGGGGGTTATGCTGAAAGTCTATTTTGAAAATGCAAAGTGAGTCTCAATTGTATTTGCTCAGAAATGTGGAGGGCAAAGAGTCCTGGTCTCAGTAGGGTCTAGGTTCCTCTCAACCCCTAATTTTTTTGTGTGTGTGACTTTGGGTCAGTGCTTTGCTAGTCCAGGTCATACTTTCAGCCTGTATAAAATGAGGGAGTCAAAGGAAGAGTGAGTGGCATGGCTCATGAAATCCAGCTTTGACAGATGGCTGAAGTGTAATGACTGGGTTGTGACTTCCTGTTGGTCTTTTTAAAAAGTGTTTGATCAAGGACTGTAAAGGACACAAATTGACATGGACAAATGGTCACACCTCCCAGAAACTTTGAGTAAACCATGCATAGGTTTGAGCTTGCTGGAGACTGTGACCCAATACTGGAAGACCCCAACTGCATCATGACTAGTGGGCTGGATTCAGACTTAGCTTATCCTGGCAGCCAGGTGGGGAGATTCACCAGACCATCCGAAGGGAAGGGGTCCCCATGTGGGTGCTAAAGCCTTAAACAATGTCTATTCTCTGAATGGGTGGCTTATTCCACCAGGACAAAGAGCTAGAATGGAAAAAAAAAAAACCACTTTCTTCATCCATGCAAGACTCCAGACACCAGCAGGTCTGGCTGATAGAAGGTAGGGAGGTTTGGGGCCAGTTTCATGCTGGACCCTATTCAGCTTTTTGCTCAGTCCCCTGGGAAGGTTGCCTCATGTGCAAAATCTATAGTTGGAGCAATCAGGGTCTGGGGTCTTTCCATCAAAGCCCTCTACCCAAGCCCAGCTCCACTCCCACTGTTCAGGTTGCTAGCCTCCCAATTGGTCTCTAGTACTGCATCCATTCTCCAGTGCAAATTTGATTGTAATTATGTGTGTCTCTTGCTCCCAGACTTCACTAGTGCTTTATCACCCTCAGGTTAAGTTCCAGATTCCTTAGTCTGTATTATACTAGCTGCAGACTATGTATTTTTTCAGTCATGTTTCACTCATATATTCTACCCAAATAAGATTGTTCTCTAAATATACCTGTGTCTGTACTTTTGCTCAGGGTCATCCTTTAATTAAGACTGGCCTCCTCTGGTCCTCTTTGCACCTCAATGCTCCTGTTCATTTTAAGCCCTATGTTTAATGTCATTTCCTATATGAAGCCTTCCCAACTTCCCCACCCCCACAGGCTCATGTCTCTGTGCCCCTAAGACACTAATTATTTCCAGAAGTGCTCACCATATCTCCCCCTTATAATAGGTTTCTTTCTTTCTGTGTGTCTTATCTATCTGCTGAAAGATTATAGCACAAACTCCTGGAGATAAGGAGTTTTTATTTCTTGGCTTCTGCCTCCCCCAGAGCACTTCATAAGACAATCCTATATTCAGCAGTCATAAATAAACATTTGATAAGTTGAACAAAATATATAAGCATTTTCAGATGGATGAAAGGAAGGAGGGAAAGAAGGAAGAGGAATGGAAGGATGGTTGGATAGAATAATGCATTAAAGGATACAAAGATAGATAGGACAGATAGTTGAAAGGAAGGATGAAAGAAAGAAGGATAAAATATGGAAGTATAGCATAGTGGACGGATGGAATGGATGAAAGGGAGAAGAATGGATGACTGGGTAAAATGACCAATGGATGAATGGAAAGAGAAAGTTGTATAGAATAAATGAATGGAAGAGATTATAGAATGGATGAAAAGTTGATTGGTTGAATGAAGGAATGGAAGGAAAAGGGATTAACAGGCAGATGGGTGAAAAGAAGGAAGGATTGGGGTATCTGGATGGCTGAGTCAGTTAAGGGTCTGCCTTCAGTTCAGGTTGTGATCCTAGGCTCCTGGGATTGAGCCCCACGTTGGTCTCCCTACTTAGTGGGGAGTCTGCTTCTCCTCCCTCTGCTCCTCACCCTTCCCTCTCTCAAATAAATAAATAAATAAATAAATAAATAAATAAATAAATAAAATTTTAAAAAAGAAGGAAGGATAGGTGGATGGTTAAAGGAAAAATGGGAAGATGGAAGAATGAATGGATAAGAGGATGCTTGGATCAAAGGTGCATGAATGAGTGAATGGAAGTTCAGATGATTGGATGGTCATATAGAAAGGTGAATCAAAAGATATAGAAAGGTGATTCAAAAGGTGAATCAAAAGGATTAAGGAACAGTTGATAGATAAGATAGGCAGAAGAGAAGAGAGAAAGCAGAATGAGAATAGATGGAAGGAGGGAGAGGACTGACAGGATAAATGGAGAAGTAAAGATGAGTGGATGATTAGAAGAAAGGAAAAAGAAAGGATGAACGGCTGGGTATATGGAAGGAGGGCTATGGGGAAGGAAGGATGGATGGTCAGAAGGAAGAATTAGGAGGAAGATGGATGGAATGAGAAGGTGAGCATTTAAGGTGATCGGGGCTTAGAATAGTGAGACATATGTAGGGAAGGGCGCCTGTGCCCCTAACAAGGGTGCGAAGCTAGAATAAAACATTTTTCCTTCACTTATGAATAATTATTTTATATGCACAAAGTTATCACCTGTGACTCAGATTTCAGGCCTCACAGTTAATCCTTGTGGTACAGTGTCCTGATGCTGCCAACACGTTGGTATCAGGAAAGAAGAGAATTGAGTACACAGACCTGCTGTGGGGGACCTGCCAGCACAGGAGGCTGGACAGAATGTTCTGTACTGGACCCCATCCAGCTTCAGGAGGCAAGCACTGAGTACAGACACATTTACTGACACCTCTGATGTGCAGACCTTGGTCCTGGTGGCTGTTGGAGTGTGGGAGGCAGAGACAAACACAGCACAAGCATTCCCCTGCCTGTGGGGACCCTCAGCTGTGCCACAGTGAGCAAATCATTCAGGCAGCCACTCTGTAAAGCCAAGAGGGCAAAGACCTGGACAGAGATAGAGGATTGTCATGGGTGAGATGAGGGAGAGACCACTCTTGGATTTTGAGGGCTTAGGAAGGCTCTTAGGAGATTTCATTGAGGATGGTCTCCTCACAGCTGGGAGGAATCACAAGTCTAGCATGTGGGAAGCCCTTGGTAAATCCCCTCATGCAGCAGTTAGTGGCCATGGGTTAGTGTGAATCTGAACACACATGCTTCAGCTCAGTACCTCTCCAAAGGGACCCTCTGTCCCTTCTAGTGCCACTGTGGAGAAGCCAGTGGGGCAAATTCAGTGATTCTCAATCTGGCTGCACACATATTGGACCTGCCTAGGAGCTTTTATAACATACTGATGCCTGGGCTCCACCTTGGACCAGAGAGATCTGAAACTCAGGGAATAACAGTGTTGGTTCATTGTATTTTTAAGAGCTTTCTGGATGATTCCAAAGCATAGCCAGGGCTGAGGACCACTGAGCCAGTAGGTGGGAAGATTCTCTGTGCTGTGCGGTCCTGGGCTCACCCTCAGTCCAGAAGCCCTGTCAAGGGATGCAAGGTCATAAGACCCTTGAGAGCCTCATGTGTCATCTTGCTTCAGATGTAAACCACAGAGGGCAGTCAGTAGTCTTTCTGGGTGGAGACCTAGGAACTGAGGACTCACCTGAGCATCGCCACTGGGCCAGAATCATGTACTGTCTGATCTTACCATTCACCAGTGTGTAGGCTATTCTCAGAGATCTTGCTAAGTGTTCAAGACTTTTCTCTGGAGTGGCCTATAAGGCAAGGTGTCAAGCTTCCTTTGTGCTAGCTGCAGCCAGAGGTGAGGGCCCCAAACCCCATGTGTGCCAATGAGTCACTCACGTTCACGATGAGAAAGTCCAGCCAGCACCAGGCATTGGTGAAGTACTTCTTAAAGCCGTAGGCCACCCACTTGAGCAACATCTCCAGCACGAAGATAAAAGTAAACATCCTGTCAGTATATTCCAGCAAGGCCTTCACTGTGGGCTTCTGGTCAAGGTGATAGTCTTCAAAGGCCTGGAAGGAAGGAAGGAAGGAAGGAAGGAAGGAAGGAAGGAAAATAGTAGGTTGCCTGGATCCACAGCACTGGGGCCCAGTAACAGGGAAGGACTCAGCCAGCCCTGTTCTCAGGCCCTGGGAAGGCTTTGGGAACCAGGTGGCCTGTATCATTTTGTTTTCTCTGCTCGGGGTGTGCGGTGTGTGTGTGTGTGGGTGGGGGGGGGGTGGTTGGTGGAGTATGGGGTGAGGTTCAGTGAGATTGTAGAAGAGGAACTGTGACATGCAAACCAGGACCCCCTAGAGCCAACAGGAGCCCGCAGCTTGGCTTACTCTTTGCAGGGGAGCCGAAAGCAAGGGAGAAAGGAAACCTCAAATTGGGGCTTGGAAGTGACCCAAAGGGATCCTAACAGTGACTTAGTTTAAAAATAAAAGCATCAAAGGATGTTCACAGCCAGTTCACAAAAAATGAAAGTAAGAATCGCCCATGAACCTCTGAAAAAGAATGTTCTATCTCACTGCTAATTAAGAAAATGCAAACGAAGGTGCCATTTTTCTCTTAGGAGACTGGTGAAGATAGAAGAGAGTCAGGCTAAGGCCAGTGTTGTGGTGGCTGTGGGGAGGTGGCTTCTCTTATACTTGACCAGGGGCTGAAAACTGGTTCAGTCTTTCCAGAGATCAGATTGGCAGGAAGATTCAAAGGTTTCAGGAACTCAGCAATTGTGCCTTCAAGAATTCAGCCTAAGGACACTGGATGTTTGTGCCCCACTCAGACACCGTCAGAGGGGCCAATGCAACCGTCCCCCAGCTGCTGTGAGGTTGGCTGCAAACAGCTAAAGGATGCCCCCTTTTCCTGAGGATCTCCCTGGGCTGAGGGAGAACTGCCTCCACCTGCAGAAATGCCTAGGAGGTTAAATGCCTGATGTGGATGCAGCTATGGCCAGTGACTACCTCCTTTGCCTCAAGATGGGACAGCTCTGTGGTACCCTTTATGCTATAGCTCCTGTGGGATCACGCAGAGGAGGACTTCCTGGGAGCCACGTCTTTTAGCTCCTCTCCCGATCCTGCCTCCTTTACAGGTTCCACCTCAGGGTATGCCCTCCACAAGCTCCTCATGCAAGAATCCTTGCTTCTGACTCTGCTTCTAATTGCACCTAAGACAGGAAAGAAGCCAATGTCCTCAAAGGAGTCTAGGCTATTCAATGCTTATTAGAAGTAAACACAGGGATTATTTAAATAAATGGTGGCACATTCCCATAATGGAATGCACTGCAGCCATGAAGTCAGATAGTAGGAGTATATTTACTGTGAGAATTTACTGAGAAATTACAGAATGCATAAATGTGGTTTCGGTTTTGTAATATTTATGTATTACATGCATAAGAAAGATGGGAAGGAAGTCTACCAAAATGTTTTCAAAGTGAGATTCTCTCTGAGTGATAGGAAAATGGGTGATATTTTTTTCTTTGCGTTTTCCCATAATTTCCAAGGGTGCTTTTTTTTTTTTCACTTTGTCAGATGAAAACTCATGTTATTTTTTTTTTTTAAGTACTCAAAGTAAAAGCATAAGGAGGACTAAATTTGGTGCCAGCCTGTTCGGTCCCTTGGGGAAGGAGATGGGGAGGTGAGGGCCCAGCAGCTGGTGCAGGATCTGCGCTCCCTGCTGGGAGGGAGGGGGAGCAGCTGGGGTGAGTGGAGTAGGGGCACAGAAAGAAGGGAAAGAGCAGGAGAGCATGGAGAAGAGAAATGAGGAGAAGAGGCCCGCAGGGGAAGATAGGAGCTGAGGAGGTAATGAGGAAATGTGACTATTGTCATACCTTGTCAACAGCAAATGTGACTATTGTCCTCATCAAGGAGGACAGGAAAGAGGGGAGGGTGGGAGAAATCACCGTCCATCTCCCCTTGCCTGGCAATGTGGCCTGTGCACCAGAGCTGTACAGACACAGCTAGGGCAGTGCACAATGGCCACCCTGGGTCAGCAGTGAGCGCCTTCAGATGCTGCCACGCCCTTCCCCTCCCCTGAGGTGACAGCGCAGCCCTGTCTCTGGAGACTTTCTTCTCTTGGCCTAGTGCCATGGCCTGCCAGGTTACCCCCTCCCCCCATCCCTGATCATGTCTTCTCACCTGCTTTGCTCCTCCCTAAGGCTGAGGATATACACTGAGTGGTTTTGGCACCTTCCTGGGAAAATCTGGCATTTAAGCAGGTGCCCAGATATCCGGTAGATTGTTTTTAGGGAGTAAATGACATATGAAAAGCAAAACAAGTGAAAACATTTGGAGCCATGAATCAGGAGAGAGGGCTTCTCGTCCTCCCTTTAACTAATTAGCTGAGACCCCAGGCAGGCCCCTTCATGTCTTCGGGCTGTGACCTCATCCATAATATGCAGACCATGGGGATGGCAAGTCCCTTCCTGTGTCTACATTTACCTTGGTTCATTAGGAAGATGAGTTGAGATTTGCAGTGAGCATAAGCTGTGGCACAATCTGAAGCATCCTTCCTTGTCCTACAAAGCTGGCCATTCAGCAAGGGGCTAAGGAAGCAGCTCCTAATTCAGAATCTCTATACCTGTAAGATCTTGTTATTTAAAATGTGCTCTTTGGACCCACAGCATCAGCATCCCCTGGAGCTTGCTGGAAATGCAAATTCTCAGGCCACACCCCAGATCTGATTCAGAATCTGCTTTTAAACAAGTCTCCCCAGGTAATTACATTTTGAGAAGTGCTGATAAAATGATTTGCTGTGAGCTTTGAATGAGTAATAGTATTTGTAAGTGGCTTGATAAGACCGAAGGATGACAGTCTTTCAACTGGGCCTTCAGAGAAGACTGATGTTTGGGAAGCCAGGGGTTAGAAAGCCAGGAGCTTTGGGATCAAATGAGGGCAAAGGTAGATTTTACTACTGACAAGCTGGGTAAACATGGACAAGTGCCTCAAATCCTTTCGGTGTCAGTTTCCCCATCTATAGAGTGGGATGTATGCCCTCACTGCTTGAAATACTTGCAGCCAGGTTTAGCAGGCTGTGGCATGGAGACAGCAAGCACTTACCCTTCCCTGCTGCTAAGAGCAGCCTGCTTGCTGGGCTGCAGGTCTCCTGCCAGCCACCCCCTGGGAGTTTCAGGCTAGGAATCAGGGAAGCTCACTGCTGCAGCTCCAGGGCCTTGGGATTGTGGAAGACCCCATCTGGAGGGCTTCGGGACATGGACCCCACCTCGCCTTACCAGAGACCCACTGCTGAGCAGGATCATGAAGATGATGAAACTCTCAAACCAGCTGTGCTCCACGATGCGGTAGCAGGTCTTGCGCACCTGCCATCCCACAGTCCATGGAAACTTGCTGATGTCCACTTTACAGCAGGGACAGCGGCGAAGACAGCCTGTGGGGAGAGGACTGATGGTGAGTGATGTCGCCCTGGGGAGGGAGGAGCATTTTTGCTCTAGCCCCACTGGGGAAGCACTCTCCCGGGAAGCCTACTTGCCACCCCTTAGGAAAGGAATTCTTCCCTGGAACAGGAGAGAAGCTGCACCCCTCTCAGCAAGCCTCTCAATCCTGGCCTTCCGGTGTTCCTCCCTACCATTGGTCTCACCCACTCTCAACTCCTCCTGAATTATCATCCTTGTTGGGAAAGATACTGGTGGCCCCTGTCCCAAGCCCACCTATTTCTAGAAGCCCTACAAGCCTGGGGGCCTGGGCCTCATGCTGTGTGAGGGGCTAGGCCCTGAGCCTGTGTTCAGCTGAGGGGCCACCATGTGGCTGGGATGGAGCCTGGGCCCAGTCTAGCCCAGGGTTGTGTGGAAGTGTTGTTGCTTTTTTTTTTTTTTTAAGATTTATTTATTTATTAACGATAGACATGGAGAGAGAGAGAGAGAGAGAGAGAGAGACAGAGACAGAGACACAGGCAGAGGGAGAAGCAGGCTCCATGCCGGGAGCCCGACGTGGGACTTGATCCTGGGTCTCCAGGATCGTGCCCTGGGCCAAAGGCAGGCGCTAAACTGCTGAGCCACCCAGGGATCCCCCGTGTTGTTGCTTTTTAATTGATAGATTTTTTTTTATTATTATTGAAGCCCCAATGACTTTCATAGTATGAACTATATGTATACCCACTTCATGCACGCAGATCCAGGGAGAACACAGCTTGCCTCTATTCTAAACACGGAGGGAAGAAAAGAGCAAGATGTATTTTGTGCCTTTAGGACAAGATGGCTGCTGTGGCTCAGGGTGCTATGGCCATGGACGTTTTTTCTGCCTTTAAGAGTTACTCAAAGGGTTTAGGGGCACTCTGGGTCCCTCCTCTGGGTCCTTTATGTCCCCAAACAAGAGGGTTTATCTTTCTGCTATTCAGCCGCAAGAGGACTGGTTTATAACTCAGCAAGGTGTTTCTGAGCGTGATGAGGAAGGCACAGCTTTGGCAGCCGCGTCTGACGCGGCACCTCTGGGTGCTGTGAACTGGCATTTGTGGGTCATGCTGTCCTCCACTGCCCTAGTTTGGGGAGGAGGCAGTGAGAGGCCCTTTTTGTCTGTCTCTGGTGGAGCCCAGGGCCGGGGACACACAGATGCCCGGATGAGAGTTTGTGGAACTGGATTCTGGCCCGAATGAACGTCCACACGAGGAGGCCTTTGGCGGCGGCTTTACCTTCCGTGAAGCAGTCATCTGGCTCTTCAAGGTCATCTGCCAGCTCAGGGATCTTCCTCAGGATCTCCTCGGGATCCAGGCAGTCCACCGTGCTGCCCTCTGAGGAGCTGCTGTCGTCCCCTCCCTGCAGGGCAGAAGCCCGGGCGTGAACTCAGCTCTCTGAGGCGCCCAGCGAGGCTGCCGGTCACTGCAGGTCGGCGGGGCCAAGGGCTCGGAGGCAGGGAGAGCCCGTCGGGGCTGTGCCACGCAGACATCCTGCCTGCTGAGGCCCAGAACAGGGATGCTCTCTCCGGTGCCCCAGAGGGTTAGCTGTGCGAGGCTTTCAGCCTCCAGGCCCCTGATGGAGTGCTGGCGAGGGCCCGAGACACCGTAATTACACCCATAAAGACTCTCGGCATTCACTGGGCTTGAATATTTAATCACGGAGCAATGCTGCAGGGGCCCTGCTGCCCTCCTGGCAGCTCCAGCCTTATAATGTCTCCAGATGAATTCAATTAGGAGTTGAAGCTGCTCTCATATTAGTAAACCTGATAGCTTGGCTAATGGACCCAAATGGTGGGGTGGGTGCCCCATCTGTCACTGTCAGGCCCTTCTCTGCCTGGTCAGGGTCGGGGACAAAACAACAACAACAACAATAAAACCAAAACCAAAACTGATCCCCAGCAGCTGTATACTGAAAACACTGGGTAGAGAGAACTAGCCAGGGGAATGCTTAGAATGTTCTGAAGGAAACATGATGTCCACGTGTAGAAGGTGGCAAACCTCACTCAGCAGGAACAATGTGGCTTCTGTTCACCCAGGGTCCGCCAACCCCATCCCAGCCCACCCTCTCCTCTTACCCTGCTATGGTCAGCCTTGCTCAGGGGCACACAGCCAGTGACTGACATTCCTCAAGCTGAAGGGCTTGATAACTTTGGGCATGAATGATGTTTTCCTTATCTTGGCCCCGCCCAGGCCTGTCACAGCATCAGCTCTCAGTGACTAGGTGTCGAGTTAAATTCCTGAATTTAATGCGGTTGTATTAAAGACGCTAAGTCTCTCTAGCTACCTCATCCCTGTAGCTCGTTTTCTTCAGAGATTTGTAATGAAACCACCAAGTTTCTTTTTACCTCTTCTAAGACATTCCTAAACCCCAATTTCACTTCCTGCTCAGTCTATGTAACTCTGTCAGTACACTACTCAATACAGACAACCTCTCCAGAGCATCAGAATGTTTTTGGCTGGAAAAAAATGATGTGGACAAAAGAGAGTGGGGGCGGGGGCAGTCACAGGGAAGACTTCCTCACCCACAAGCGACTCTGACTTTCATCTGTTGGCTCAGAAAGACACTTTCTCTGTGCATTGTCTTTTGTTTCCTTTTTTCTTGGCTGTCATTTTCTGGGCACTTATTCCATTTCAGGCAGGAGCTAAACAGTTGACAAGCAGCATCTCATTTAAGCTTCAAAAGAATCCTACCAGGTAGGCATTACCATTCAGTTTCAGAGATGAAGACAAGGAGACTCAGAGCACCTGAGGATCTTGTCCTTATTATCCACCTCCCCACCCTGTGGAGTACCCCCCTCTTTCCACTGAAATTGTGCTGACCAGCCCAGAGGTTAGGACGGGCCTTGACAATCCTCACGATGAGACATGAGGTTATGTGATTGGCAGCAGTCTGAAACACCACTTCCCGTGCAGCCCCATCTTCCAGCCTCTACCATCCCACTGGTCAGTGTCCGACAGGCTGTGCAACCTCTCCTGGAAGCTCACATACCTACCTCTGCAGGCGCCTGGGCAACAGCCTCGTCTTTCCACTTCTCATCCACGTAGGAAGCCAGGTCCTCAGAGGACATTCCAGAGCCTGGGCTCCTGGGCGCCGTGTGGCCCTCACACGTCTCGACTTGCAGCTGCTCCTGCTAGTGAGAGAGGGTCCCATCTGGCCACCTGTGTCCACTCTCAGCTGACTACTTCTCATTTGAAGAGATCTTGCACCTCATAGTCTGCCAGAGTTAAGGATCTAATCTCTGCAGCATATATACATGCATCCATATACACACGCTTGTGTGAAGTGAGCCTGGAGTCTCCATAACCAGATCTGTTTAACTCTTGCTCCATTACTTTCAAGCTGTATGACCTTAGGCAAAAAAAATTTAACCTGTCTGATCTCCGTTTTTCCTACCTGCAAAATTGAGAAGACAAGATCTACTTTAATTAGTGATTTTGATGACTAAACATGTGAATGCTTGTAAAAACACTTTGCATGAAGTGCTTGGCTCAATAGATGTTAGCTATGACCATTATTACTTGTCCAGAGGTCGGAGTGGTAGTGAACTTGTCCGTCTGAAGTCCCCTAAGAGCCCCCAAAGTAACTGAAAATGCCTCTGAGTGGAGATAGCCGTCACAGAGTTCATGTCCTTTATTCCAGGGATGGTGACGCCCTGCCCTCGGCTGTCACCCATACAAAGGCATGTAAAATATGGCAGCTGATAATAGCAGCTGCTGGAACACAAGAAAAGTGACAGCTGCAGGGGAAGGAGGCTGTGGTAGAGCTACAGACTCAAAGCACAGCTGTCTGAGGCCACTTAGTGGCCTGGCCAGCAGCCCTGCCTATCTCTAGGGACCCTTGCCTTCCCATATTGTGTGGAAATATATGCCCTGAGTCACTGAGAAGAGACCAATGAGTGTTCGTCTATATATCAGCTTAAGGTAGTAGGGAGCTGTGCAAAGTATTTAAAAATATATGTGCTACCGAAAGGCTTAAATGTACTTTAAATTCTTCAGTGCCAAAAAGAACAAGTGTCATTTCCCTGTGATATTCTTTGTTGGGGAAAGCTGGATAAATGAGTCACATAATGATCAGGATTCCCTAAGCTTCCGATGAAGATCAGATGAATCTTGCTCTTGGACAACATCTGTTCTTAGAGGAGTCTCGTTAGCATCTTAGGCAGAGAGCCTGAGTTGGGTAAAGCAAGCAGGGCAGTTGTATGAAAGACAATCCCAAGTACCTCAAAGTTGCCTGGGACTAAGATGCTGCCCCTGCTCTCTGCTTGCCTGGGGAATTCTGATCCTTATTCCAGGCCCTGCTCAAATGCCACTTCCCCCAGAAAGCTGAGCATGGCTTTTGCTTTCTGACATCAGGTGTTCCTATGCTTGGTTTGTGGAGGGCTCATCAAGGATGTGCCAGTCCTGATGGTGGAAAACCTCCTTATTCTAATTTCCTTTTTGTCCTCCCATCAGTCCAGCCCTGGGAGGACTCTCACCTGCCCTTGGAGGATCACTTCCTGCTGGGAACTCTGAGAATCCTCCTCACCATCTTCCTCCAGGTCATCGAGGTCAGATTCACCCTCTGCAATGGGCACAGAGACCCATATGTTAGGATTGGTGATGAAGTCACTGTGGTCGTCCCTGAGGCCTCTGGACACTGAGAGCCCTCCAGGGCTCCCCACAGCTGCATTAGCAGCAATGTGGTTCTCAGCTTTGGAGCTGGAGAGTGGGAGTTTCACCACCAGCTGGGGCTCTGCCTTGGGCCAGGGCAGCAGGCAGGGCCTAGTGAAGAAGTTGCAAATGGCCTTCTTGGTACGATGGCCAAATGCCTGGATCCGTGCCAGGGCCACCTGCAGGTTGTTCACCTCCCCATCTTCATCTGGAGTTGCAAGGTTGTCGGCACTGAAGGAGTTCAGCAGCAGGGCGATGAACAAGTTGAGGACCTGGAGAGGAATGGAAGCAAAGATGGCTTGACTAATGAGCTGAGCCCCTCCACAGTCTGCTAGGCAGGCAGCCAGATGGCAGGACAGCCACACCTGGGCCTCTCCTTGTCCACCCCAACGCTTTCCCTCTTGGGGGGAAACGACATTTTGAAACCCACTAAGGGGAGTCTTGGGAATGTCCCAAGTGACCTGCCTCATGTGGACAAGGCTTGGAAGCACATTCTCGGCCAATCGTCTTGCTATTTCCAACTTCCTGTTCTTCCCCCATGAGCAGGGACTGGGGACTCCCTCCCTTTAGGAGTGGTTGTGAAAAGGAAATGACTGAGGGCTGTAAAAGTACTTGGAGTGGGGAAACTTCCTGCCAGAAGGTGAGGGACCCCTATAGCTCTGTAGAGATGATGAGCTCAGCCTGGAAGAAAGGATCTTTGGCCAACCTCCTAACCTGAGAATGGGGCAAGTTGGGGTGGCGGGGGCAGAGTGGAAGGCATCCATGACCTGAATGGGAAAGACTGAAAGGTCTGGATTTGTTTTTTCATCTTTCTTGGTTTAGCTTTCTTGTGTCTAAAACTCCTACAGTGAAAGAATCCAAGTTGGTTGACATTCAGGACAATAAGAAAGGGGCTTCTGAGGACCCGTATGTCCCCTTATAGCCAGCCAGCGCTGGTACAGCAAGGGTGTCCAGAACCACAGTAGGTTGGGGTAAGCTGAGGGCAAGGAACCAACTAGGATAGAGAAGGGGTGCTGGAGCCAATTGGCAGGAAGGTCTTCAATGGGGCTCCCCCAAATGTGGGAGTGGATTTTGTTATTGACATTGTGGCATTGGATGTTGTCCATGACCCAGCTTCTCTCTTTCATCTTGTCCCATCAAGCCTGCCCTCCTGCTCTTAGCTAGGACCTGTGTAGCTTAGAGAAATCAGTCAGCTCTCATACCAGAGAAAAATATCTTCTGAGACCCCCTAGAGTGGGGAAGGAAATTTTTCTTCAACAACTAACAGCTAACATTTACTGAGTTCCTGTTGTGGCCTAGACACTGCACTAGGCAATTTGCATATGTTATCTCCTGTAATTTAATTCCCCTGGTAAGCCTGTGAGTAAGCACTATTTTCTTGATTTTAAGGAAATTAAAGCTGGAGGAGATTGTCTCTTGTGCTGGGTCATCCAGCCTTACTAGTGGTGGAGCTGGGATTCTAAACAGGTCTTTCCATCCTGATCCTACATGCTCACACCAGCAAATCAGGTTACCTCCCAAGGGACAGTTCTTAGAACATGCCCCACATGGCTTTGCAATGTTTGAAGACTTACAGTCGGGCAGGTATGATGGGGGCATAAAAATGTGCAACATCAAAGTTTTTTAGGATAACCCAGAAGTAAAAAAAAAAAAAAAAGGATAACCCAGAAGTCTCTCCATTGTCCCCAAGACAGGGACCCCCAGGGGGGCTCGACACTTACTACCAGGTTCCCCAGCACCATCACTGTCAAGAAAAGGATGAGGCATATGGATTTCTGGCCAACTTCCATGCAGGCCCACATGTTCTCAATCCACTCTCCACACAGGATCCGGAAGACGATGAGGAAGGAGTGGAAGAAGTCATGCATGTGCCAGCGTGGCCATTCTTCATTGGGCGCAGAGATATTGCGCCGGTTGTCACGGTAGTTTTCCCCAAGTAGCTGTTTACCAACCAGAGCGAAGACAAAGACAATGATGGCCAGGATGATGGTGAGGTTTCCTAGTGCCCCCACTGAGTTCCCGATGATCTTGATGAGTGTGTTTAAGGTTGGCCAGGACTTGGCCAGCTTAAAGACCCGCAGCTGCAGAGAAATAGAGACTGAGTCAGGTCCTGGTTGCTCTGCTCTTGTCATCACCTTTCATCTCAAGTCTTGACCCAAAACCAAAGGTCAAGGAAGGCAAGCTCATTTCATTAAGATGGGGTGTTCCCAGGAAGGTGCTTTTTTTTTTTTTTAAAGATTTATTTATTCATGAGAGACAGAGACAGGCAGAGACAGACAGAGGGGAAAGCAGGCTCCTCAAGGAGCTTGATGCAGGACTCGATCCAGGACCTGGGATTATGCCCTGAGCTGAAGGCAGACACTCAACTGCTGAGCTACCCAGGTGTCCTAGGAAGCTGCTTTTAGAGACCTTTGTTTTAGTTATCTGTTACTCAAAAATATGACCAGCCTTCTATAGTCCTTATGTATCAACATGCTTCAGCAACTGCGGCAGGCAGGAGTTTTATACTGAGATGGTGGTCTTGCCATATGCATTCTATTCTGTAGCTACAGGCTTTCTAAATGTTGGCCTATTCAATGGGGGGTATGATGGAGCTTACAAATAAGTGAGGATGGCCCGCTTTTGACTGAAGAAAAGTTAGCTTTCTACAGGTAGTTCAAGACCCACTGTATTTGAGAAGTATTGGCGAACTATATTGTAGGGCATTTCTTATCTTGGGGCCACAGACAACATCTGCTGCCCCCACCAGCTCTGAGATGGCAAGTATATGATTTCATGGACCAGCATTCACATGTTTGTTTAGTTGACCAACCAAACTACTCACGTCATTGATTGCCAATCACACATGTGCCTGGCTCTGTGTGAGCCCGTGGGGTGTACAGAGAGAGATACGTGGGCTCCTGCCCTCATGGAATTAATAGCTTAGTTAAGAAGACTAGGCAAAGATCCAAAAAGCCTCCACTGTAAACATGAATGTGTGAAGTCCCACAAGAAAGCATAAATGCTATGCATACAGATGTATAAACATTTAAAAAATACATTTGTGTGGTTCTCTAATTTTTTAGAAGGAAATGTCTGGGTTCAGTGGTCATGGGTATTTAGGGAACACCTAGTAAGAGTCTGGCTCTGGCCTAGGGGTTAAGATGCAATGCTGAACAGAACTGTGCAAAAATAGTTTTAGCAGCCACACAGCAGTAAGCCCCAGGGAAGCTTTAATATTCTTATACAGGAAGTTCCATACCCTCTTCTCTTTGTGTTGGGGTGCAATGGTCTATGTTCACCTTAGACCTACCCTGGAAATTATTCTCCTCATACTGGAAACAGAGCTTAAAACCCTAGTTTTGTAGACTAAACATAGAGGCAGCAGATAAGCCCAAACAAACACTGAGCATTGGAAACTAGATGGAGCTGTTTTGTGGAGGGTTTTGGGAGAATGCCAAGTTTCCTTAGCAACATAATTGCTACAGGTTTCCACGCTCACAGTAAACTCTGGACAAGTGCAGAGGCAAAGGCTATAGTAGGGCCCTGATGCCACCTGCCACATCACAGAGACTTGTGGGGCATGACTTGGGTCAGTGAGAGACATATGGGCATGCTCACTGGCCATAAGCAAAAGGACCAAGCGCTGACTCTTGCCTTAACTGAATCTAAGTTTCCACTGCTTCCTTAGTTAGTTGGGGTGGGGGTGGAGAGCTTAGAAATTAATATAAGAGTCCTGTTAGGTAGCCATTTGTTGTCCATAATTAAGCTTATGCCAAACTGCAAGCAAATTGTGTGTAATTGCTATTAGAGGGCATGAATCAAGTGGTCCTTTATGAATTCTTTTGTTGTCATTACAGAAGGCAAGAGAACAAGATCACTTCACTTGCTGTTCTAGAGATATCTGGGCTTGGGGGCCCCTAGTCTTAGGTATCAGTCAATACATATTTATAGAGTGCCTACTGTGGAGCCCCCAGATAAGCTGGCTAGCTTTTGCTAGTGCCTAGAGTGAGTGGTCCAGGAGAACAGCCCCACATGCACCCACGATTCCCAAGAATCTCACCTCCACTCCCATCCAATTGCTTTCTCTACACTTTGCCCAGCTTAGCATTACATCAAAGGGAATTCTTTATAATATCACATAAGGCTTATAAATTGTTGCTTTTAAGTGCTGCTGAATATTACTTCATATTTAATTAACCATTTCTCTAGTTAATCTCATAATTAATATAAAAACTTCTATTTAGAGGGGAAAAGACTGGAAGGAAATAAACCAAGCTGGTAACATGGACATATTTGTATGGAAATATATCCAAATATTTTGAATCTTAGAGTTAAACTTTTCTCTTTATTTTCAACTTACTTGAATTAAGAGGCTTTACTTTTAGAAAAAAATGGAAAGTCTAAAGGTAAGTCTGTCCTCTACTGGGGAGGTTACCACTTGGTGATGAAGTGGGCCTTGTGAAAAATATCAATAGACAGGATAATATGGTAGACCATACTGGGTCCCCTTGGTTTTGTCTTTCCATCAAAAACTTACTAAAAATGCTGGATAATAAAATCCAAGATACACTGATGATTTATTAATAAAGTAAGTAAATTCTTGAGCCAAAAATTAAATAAATATGGGAATTTAGATATACAGATTATTGAAGCTAGCTTTTTCTCTGAAGACATTTGTAAAACCAAGTGAATCTAGCATGGGTTTCACTGGTCTCATGAAGCATGGGAAGCAGGAAATGTATCTCAGGGCCTGTCTAAGGTAGAAGGTCTAACAGGAATTTCTCCTCCTTTTAGGACTAGATTCCAAAGATCTATAACTTCCATGTAAGGACAAACCAGAAATAAGCCCAGAAGAATGCTAGGAACACTAAATGGTCTGGGTGGAGGGTGGAGAACTGACACTCAGAATTTGGACCTCCAAAGGCTCCTCACAAAAGGTTTTACCTCGAATTCACACTACTGAGTTATTTCAAGCTGAGAATTTAATTTAGAGCAGACCTATAAAGTACCTTGCAGAAGTGAATGCAAATACTCCCTGAAAAACCACCCTACAGCCTCCACCCAAAAGTGTCTAAGAGTTGCAGTAAAGCAAACAAATACATAATAATGAGGCATCATGAGGGAATGAGATCCATGATGTGTATGTGGAGACTGCCATTCAGTTTCTTTAGGTAATAAAATTATTAGCCAGAGATAACAGTATAATTAGATATAATATGTTAAAAAAATAGGGCTCAGCGGTTTAGTGCTGCCTTCAGCTCAGGTCGTGATCCCGAAGTCCCAGGATCGAATCCCATGTCGGGCTCCCTGCATGGAGCCTGCTTCTCCCTCTGCCTGTGTCTCTGCCTCTCTCACTTTGTCTCTCATGAATAAATAAATAAAATAAAATCTTAAAAAAAAAAAAGAAATAAAACATAAACTGAAAAATGTATGCAGAGAACAAGAAACTAAATAATAATAAGTTTTGAAAAATAACTAGAACTTTTAGAAATTAAAAATATAACACAACATTAAAAAAAACCTTATGGAGTAGTTTCACATCAGATGTGATATAGTTTAGGAAAGAATTAATGAATTGTAGATATATCAGAAGAAATTATCCAGAAGGTAGCCCGGAAAGACCTAGATGGAATATATCAAAAAGTCATAAGAACACAGAGAACAGAGCGGGAGAGTTTAATATATGTCTAATGAAAGTCCAAGAGAAGAAAGAGTGATGTGGAGGCTAGATTTGCCCATATGATGTCTTGGAACTTTTTTGGAACTGAAGAAAATCATAAATCTGGGGATTTAAGAAATCAAAGAATCCTAAGCATTACAAATAAAAAAAATAAATAAACCCATACCTAAACACATGCTAATGAGATTACAGAACAGCAAAGACAGAAGATTTTAAAAGCATCTAGAGAAAAAGAAACAACAGTTAAATTGAAAGCTGACTTCTCATCAGCAGCAATAGAGGTTAGAACACTGTAGAATATCTTCAATGAACTGGGATAAAATAACAATTAACTAGAACTTTACATCCGTTAGAAGTTGTTCTTAAAGACAACGGCAAACTGAATGGCACATTTTAGATAAATGAAACTGAGAGAGATTCTTGCCAGAAGACACCCAGGTAAAGAGATTCTAAAAAATCTGCTTCAAGCAGAAGGAAAGTATCACATGCAAGAATGTAAAAAGAGCAAGGATGTGTTAAGCATGAGGGTGAATCTAAACAAGCATTGAGTGTATACAACAATAATGTCTCATGGGGCATGGCGGAGAATGGCTATATGGTCAGCATTCGCTTCTGCTCCTCTCAGACACAAAGGAAGACTGTTTTCCACTTTTAATTGTAAATAGTTGAGGTCATGTTATTGGATTCTGACTGATGGAATGCCGATGGAGACAGTAGTGTATGCTACTTTCAGGCATAGCCATAAAACACCAGTGCACTTTCTCATCCCCTCCCATGGCCACTGTAGAGGTCACTCATTGAATATGGTGACATCACATTATCCTGGATCCCCGAGTTACTCCTTGGAGCCAACACTCCAGGAGAGCTTCCCAACTAGCAATGAATATGTTGTGAAACAGAAACCTCTATTAGGTTAACACAGAGATATATAGATTGTTGCAATAGCCTAACTATACTTATCTTTTTTTTTAAGATTTTTATTTATTTCTTCATGAGAGACATAAGGAGAGAGGCAGAGACATAGGCAGAGGGAGAAGCAGGCTCCCTGTAGGGAGCCTGATGCAGGACTTGATCCCAGGACTCCGGGATCTCGACCTGAGCTGAAGGCAGACACTCAACCACTGAGCCACCCAGGTGCACCTAGTCGTACTTATCTTGAATAATGTAGAAATTGGTACATTGAAAAGAGATATTGCCATTTCAAGCCATCAAATATGTGGCACTGGTTTAGGGTCATGTCACAGACAATAAGGAAACTGACATAAGAAGGCTCAGAAAGTGTTGATCTGTGTTGCAATTAGTATTGTGGGTCGGTTGTAGTCAGTTACATTTGTCAAGCTGTTGCAAGAAGAGATGCTTTTGGAGAATATTTGGCGGATTAATAAGAAATAAAAGGAAACAGAATCCAGAACTTTAGAGCCTTGAAGTTTCAGGAAAGTACACTGCTTTAGATACGAATCAATTAAGCAATAGGATCAAATCTTAAAGTATTGCAGACCAGTTAAATTTTTAATGAAATGAAGTAAATCTTAGCAAAGATTTGCTAAATGCTGTAGCCACCATTTGAGAGCCACCAGTTGAGAGAGAAAGGCACGGGGATGAGAAAGCAAAGAAATAAAGAGGAATTGAGAACTTTGTCAAAGACAAAACTATGGGAGTGTAGGACACAGAGAGGTCTGAAGCCACCTAAATTTTGAAGGATTTGCATCACAAAAGAAACCATGAGCTCTGAGTGAAAAAAAACCTTTGACTGGGTGATGGGCACTGAGGGGGGCATTTGGCAGGATGAGCACTGGGTGTTATGCTAAATGTTGGCAAATTGAACTCCAATAAAAAAACTAAAAACTAAAAACTAAAACTAAAAACAAGCCTTGGCCATGTTTCCACAAGCAGGAGGCAAGCTTTGAAGACTGTGCAATCCTTCTTTGGATGTGGCAGCATCACTTCTTGAAGTAGTCCCACCTGAAGTTGACTGGCTTGCATTAGACTATGATATGAGTGAAAAATAAACTTTGATTGGGTTAAGCTATGGAGTTTTGGGTATTGTTTATGCGACAGCTAGAATTATTATTGATTAAGTCACATAGCTTTTTTTTTTAAACAAGATAGAATTAAAATATTTAACACAATAGTAAGTTGGGAATTATTTATGATTGATTAAACCACATAACTTTTTAAAAGCCAGATAAAATTTAAATGCTAAGTACAATAGTAAGTTAGGAAGGGGTAAATGTAATGAAAATTGGTCTTGGAAAGTAAAGGTTTTAGCTAACTTTTGACTTTAATTAAGTAATTCCTAAGGTAACCACTCAAAGAATAAAAATAGAAAGGCTTGCAAACCAATAAAGGAGGAAAATAAACACTCTAAAATAGATGAAGAATTGAGGAAGAGAGGGAGCGCCTGGGTGACTCAATAGGTCTGCCTTTGACTCAGGTCATGATTCTGGGGAGATTGACCCAGCAGGGAGCCTGCTTCTCCCTCTCCCTCTGTCTCTATTGCCCCCACCTTTGTGCTCTCTCTCTCAAATAAATAAATAAATAAATAAATAAATAAATAAATAAAATCTTTTAAAAAAAGGAATTGAGGAAAAGAGGGAACAGAAATACTAGGACAGATGAAGCAAATAGAAAACCCAAAATATGATAGACACAAATCCAAACATATCAGTATTCACAATAAAGTAAGTCGGCTAAATGTTTTGGTTAAAAGACAAATATTGGATTGTCAGAACTAAAATAAGAATCCAAAATCTGACTCTATATTTACAAGACTCATATAAAAACCCTAAAGATATACAAAAGTTGTAAGAAAAAGGAAGGGTAACAATGCACCATGCAAATTCTATACCAAAAGAAAACATGATATGAGGCAGATGAGATTTTTTTTTAGGCAAAAAGCATTTTTAGGGAGAAAGAAGGTCAATTCTTACTGATAAAAGTTTCACTTTACGGGGAAGATATAACAACTTAAAATATGTATGCATTTAATAACACAGTCTCAAGATAGAACCATAAGGAGAAACAGACCATGCCATAATCATAGTGGGAGATATTTTTATACACTACCATCTCAGTAATTGCTAGAACACGCAGACAAAAATAAGCAGGGATTTAGAATATTTGGACCACACAATGAACTTTCTCTAGCCGATGGATATATGCAGAGTATTGTATCCTACAACTGCAGAAGACACCTTTTCAAGGGAATAAGGAACAGTTTCAACATGCTGGGCCAAAAGAAAATTCCAATAAATCTCAAACCATTAAGTATGCCTTGTATGTTCTCTGACTATAATGCAATTAAGTTAGAACTCGATAGCATAAAGATATCCAGAAATTAAGAACTGTGCTACTAATTAACCTTTGAGTCAAAGAAGAAATCAAATTTGAAATTAGAAAATATTTAGAACCAAACAATAAGGAAAATTCTACATATTATAGCAGTTCTTAGAAGGAAATGAAGCCTTCAATGAATATATTGGAAAGGAAAATAGGTTGAAAATTCCATCTTAAGAAGTTAGAAAAGCATAAAATATGTAGGATGGAGAATGTAATTAAGATAAGATGCAGGATTACATGAAATACAAAACATCAATGAAGGAGAGGAGACCAATGAGTTAAAAGTTGGTTCTTTGAAAAGACTAATTAAATTGACAATCTTTGGCAAGGCTAATAAGAACAGACAAGGAAAGCGCAAATCACCATTTTTAAAGAAAAAGGTAACATAAGTATAGGTGATATAGACCCTTAAAATATAATGGCATAGCATACACTACTTTATGCCAAAAAACTTGAAAATTTAGATAAGGGAAATTTTTAGAAAACTATAACTTATCAAAACCAATTTGAGAAACAGAAAACCTGACTAGTCCCACAGCCAGGAAGAAAATTAGGTCAGTAATGAAAAATCTTGACCTCAGATGGCCTCATTGGTGAATCCTACCAACCCTATAAGGAATAAATAGTTACAATCTTACTCAAAGACTGGGTATAGAGGAAGAGGACTATTTCTCATCTCTTTTTATGAAAATGAGCACAACCTTGATACCTAGATGCTAACACCTGTCAAGTGCAATGTAGGAAGGAGAATTACAGGCCAAATATTACTCATCAATACGGATGCAAAAATTCTAAGCAAATTCTAAGCAAACTGAATCTTCCAGTGTATAAAAAAAAGTGTATCCAAGTGCAACCAAGTCAGGTTCATCCCAGGAAGGCAAAGTTGATTTAACAGTAGAAAATCAATTAATATGATTCACCACTTTAATGGATTAAAGGACAAAAATCATTTGATTATCTTAATACATGCAGGACAATTGTCTGATAAAATTAACCATCCATTCATGACGAATATTCTAAACAAAGAAACTTCCTAAAACGATAAAGGTTTCTTTTTTATCTTTAAAAAAGCAAATGTTAGGCTTGGTGAAATATTGAAAGCACTCTCTTTGAGATCAGGAAAACAGCAAGGATGTCTGCTAATAACACTTCCTTTCAATAGTATACTGGGCATCTAATCAGCACAATCATGTAATAAAAAGAACCAAATGGTATAAGCATTAAAAAAAAAGATATAAAACTCATTATTTGCATATGACATGATTGTGTTAAAAATTTTAAAGATTATATAGATAAATCAGAATTAATAAGGAATTTCTGAATGCAAAAGTGCTAAATAGCAAAATGTTAGCAAAACAAAAAACAAAAACAAAAACAAAACAAAAACAAACAAACAAAAAAACAACCCAGAAAAGGACATTTAAAAAGAGATTTCATTTATAATAGCATAATGAACTAGGGAATACCCAGGAATAAATCTAACAAAAGATGCAGAAAATTCCTTGTGGAAAAAGTTATAAAGCTTTAGGGAGAGATTATGCAACTATTGAAAGATTAAAAAAATGAAGAGTGTGTTGTTTTCATAGGTCAGAAGACTATATAATGTAAAGGTTGCATTTCTTCCCCAATTGATGTAAAAATTATTGCAGTCCCAATAGGAAAGAACAACACTTTTGTGTGTATGTGGAGATGTAACTTGGCACTTCAATTCTAAAATGAATATGGAGATACAGATATTCTTTAAGAAGTAAAACAAGGTGGGTGACTTGCCTTGTAGACACAGACACACTCAAGGCAATTGCAGTATTTAAGATGTGGTATTGCTACAAGGACAGACCAGTGGATGCATGGAGCAAGGATTTAAATGATGGGGAGGGAGGCAATGCTACTCTGAGAGGGAGCAAAAAGCAAGAAAGAAGACACAGCATTTTCATTTCTTCCTTAGTTTCTTTCCTTCCTTCTTTCGATCAACAACTGTTTATTGAGTTCCTACTATGTGCTGGGCTTTGGGATAGAATGGCAGACAAGGAAACCCTGGGTTTTGTCTCATGGATAAATGTAAACTGTGTAAAACAGGCTAATTTGATGGGAGAATCCACCTTAAGTAGTAGATAGTAGTAGTAGATGGGAGTAGTAGATAAGGTGGAGAATCCACCTTAAGATAATGTGGCTGGGGAGATAAGATAAGACACCTCAGGAGGTGACATGTGGGTTGAGCCAGGAGAAATGAGAATGAATCATCTTAATTTTTCTGAAAAATCTAAAACTGTTCCAAGAAATAAAGTATATTAATAAAAACTATGAAACTGATGATCTGGGCTGTGTGAATTTTCTGCAGTAATGCCCACAGCTCAGGGGTAGGCACAGCAGAGGGAATATTTGGCTTCAACTTCAATATTTTCTAGGATTTTGCCAAATACAAAAATGTGAAGGGCTAGAGGCAAAAGGTGGTTGAGTTTGTTTTAAGAGTGTAATGATACTGATGGACCATGGTACCTAACCCAGGTAATGAGAAATTTGGGAGACGGTAAAGGAAGAGGACTCAAAGCCCCCAGGGAAATATGGGGGTGGTAGCTGTGGTCAGGGAATGGGAGATGAGCAGCATATCAGGATCAGGAAGGTGGGGGCAAAGGGGCAGGTGTCTGGAAAATTCTGTAGGCCCAGGCTATGGAGTAAGCCTGCCCATTTGTGGTTGTCTGAGAATACAGGCAAAAAAGCATGAAGACTTGAAAACACCATGCTTGTTCCCAAGTGTGGCAAAAATGTTCATATTTTAGTAGGAAACTAACTTCAGGCCCTCACAGGGCATAAGGAGTATGGAATCTTGCTCCCTCAATGTTTGTGTATGGGTGTCCCACACTGACCACTAACTTAGGCGCCTGTCTCTTCACATCATTTTCTAGATATACAGAGAAATCTGTCCTTATTGAAATGTCCTTCTAAAAACCTGTCCTTCAGAAACACTAAAAAAGTGTTTTAATTCCTCTCTTCTCAAGTTTCCAGGTTATAGGCAAAGGCCCTATAGGCCCACTGTGCCCTTCTCTCCATAGGACAATGAGACAGGTGTCACTAACTGGTGGTACATGACACAAATGTGTCCCAGGACATACTTCATTTGGTCTTTAGAATGCCTTTAAAAAATTAGACTAGTAGCCCATATTAAAATCTGGATTTCTTGTTTCTCATGAAAAGTTGCAAACTGTGACAATCAATAGGCATATCATGCTGACTCCTATGTAAATGCCCCTCCCTGGAGTCATGCTCTGTGTTGGGTCTGCCTACGTGTTTACATGGGACATAAATCCAATGCCAAGATCTCTTGCTTGGCCAGTTTTATGCCATCACCTGCTTGATTCTTGAAGGCCTTTGAGTTTGCCACCCCACTGCAAGGAAATCAAGTCAGGCAGCTCAGTGCTACTTTGCTGGCTCCCACACTAGGGCTCCAAACAGACTTTCTGGCCTAGAAGTGGACTCGGTGAGATTGCTAAGCATTCTCTCCTTCACTCTGTCCTCTCTCTCCAAAGCTGGACACTGAGCCCTAGTTAACAGTGAGAGAATACTGAGGATGGTAATTAGCCCATGCTAACAAGCCATGCTTGTTGTATCAAGGGGTTAGCGCTGTGCCTGATACATTGTCAGTGCTCAAAAAACAGTAGCTGTTAATATTGTTATCATTGTTATATTGTTATTTGATAAGAGAACAGGAGGGTGCAGACGAGAGAGGGCCAAGGCCTGGAGATGAGAAGGCATGCCCCAAATTTAAGTAAGTAGAAAGGACCAAGTCTCCAGCTCCCTGGAGCCATGCCCTGCCTCCTCCACACAGGGACAAGAGAGGAAGAACTTGCTGGCTGCTGAGGTCCCCAAAGGACGGTATCTGTTCCCAGGGTTATGGCTCCTTAAATGTGGAGGGAGTCTCCCCAAGTCGCCAAGAAAGAACATTACCAAGCGGAAGGTCCGCAGCACTGACAGGCTCCCCTTCCTGGCCGCACCCAGCTCTATCAGGCTCACAGTGACAATGATGCAGTCAAAGATGTTCCATCTCTTCTGGAAGTAATAGTAGGGGTCGAAGGCAATGATTTTGAAGACCATTTCAGCAGTAAAAAACACAGTAAAGACCTGTGGTTGGAAACAAGGATCCATCTCAGCAGGGTCTGTGGGGTGAGGGGGTGATGAAAATAGGGCAACAGGGAAATGTCTAGTTTAAAAATAAAATAACAAATCATTTTGCTTTGCTTTTATTCAGTTTCTGTATACTCTGTGGGCTCTTGAAGGACTGGGGATGGGAACACTCAGTGTGGCAGCATAGAGAAACCTGGGGACCAGTGCTCAGGAGATATGCATTAGAACCCATGCTTCAGTGTTTTCATATGAATGGTGGTAGAGATGGATAATCATTAGGATAATAATTATTACATAATTACCTAAATGAGAAGTTAATCTGATATGGTTGTTTAAAACCTTGGATTGTGGGGCAACACAGAATTAAATAAAAATCCAACTCAGCCATATCAGAGCTTGTGAAAGCACACACAAGCCAGTTTCCTCATCTGTATAATGGGCATAAAATGAGATCATGCATACACGGCTCTCAGCAAAGGTCCTGGCCAATAGTATCTCATTAGTAAATAATAGCTGTTAAGCTAGAACAACAGTAATAAATTGTCCCTAAGATTCTTTTAGCTCTGAGTGTCATTAGTTGTCTTAAACAGGATGGGATTCTGTCACCAAGAGAGGTCAAGCCCAGACTCAGGTCACCGGAAAGGTATTAGGGAAAGGAGTCAAGTAAGGAAGAAGGGCTGGGTGCTATTCTCTCATTTGCTCTTAGCAAAGTCTCTCACCAGCCTGGGAAACAGGGATTGCATCCCCTTTACACAGAGGGAAAAGCTGGAAGTTTAAGTGATCTGCCTAATGCCACAGACTACAACTGTATGATTCAAAGAACATGTACACAGTGCCATTTGTAGACAAGTGCGGTGTGGTGGGGTACGGCTGAGGTCAACTGGGTCTGTTGTCACGGGCTGTGCCATTTTGGGCAGGGTGCTTAATCTCTCTTAGTCTCAATGCCTGCCCCCTTTGGGGCTGTGAGTTCTCAGTGCCTGTCCCCTTTCATAGCATTGTTGTGTCATAGAGATAACACTCACAGAGCACCAAACTCTGCCTTCCTTGTTTTCTTTTTAAAACATGGCACTATGCTCTCTGTCCCAGTGGTAAAGGTCTTTTTTTCTTTCTTGTCTCAACTTCTCCAGGTGTAAAATGAGAGTATGGGCTCAGATGTGTCTTCCATTAGACCCTCTGTGGTCTATGCTGACTTCTTGGGAATAGGCTCTTCTTTCTCTTTCCACTTCCCTTCTTCATACCAATTTTAAGTAAAATGTGGCCTCTCAGCCCAGGTGCTGCTAAAACATAAGGCACACTGGTTCCACAGTATCCCAGAACCTGCTGGAGTCCTTTTCACATCCCTAGGTTCTGGGGGAAGTGGAGGTTTCTGGGGAAGAGTAGTCACATTTTTCCTGAGACCCCTCCTTCTATGTAAATCTGTAGCCTCTGAGGAGTTGGAAGAGCTGGAAGATCCTGGCAGACCAAATAGGCCACCTCTAGTGGGGTGGATACTGCAGTGGACATGAAGGCAGGATCCTGACCTTGCTAGCTTTTGCTTACCATATAGCAAAGTCCAGTGTGGATTTTTTCTTGTTAGAAGCAAATAATACTAAAAGAAATAATGGAGAACAACTTAAAGTAGCATCCTGTCCAAACCAGATACAAAAGAAAAGTTCTGACTTTCTGGTGCTTTTGTTACAAAGCAACCACATTTCCATGTTCTCTCTCTCCCACTGCCTTCCCTGCTCCTCCCCCCACTCTGTCTGCCATTAAATGACATCATTGAAAAACCACCACCGTTGTATTTTGCAGTCATAAAAGCAATAAAACTAGGAGGAAATTCTGCAAGTCCAAAGGCCATATTTAGATGGGAAAGTGACATTTATCCTAATTTCAAGGTAGAGGCAGCTGAGATCCAGAAAATTCAAGAGCCTGACCTAAGTTCTGTAAAGAAGAAGCAATTTTCCCTCCCCTCTCTTCAGTCAGGACTCTCTAGGTCCATTTCCTTGTGTTGGGTTGTCCCAAAGCAATTCCCACCAGCTCAGCCTGGCTCTCTAGACTTGACTTCCTTCCCTCAGTGCCCACACATCTCCAGCATTGCCTTTCTGCTCTCAGCTAGCTGGATCAACACTCCAAAGAATGAGGGAACACTGCCATCCCACCCAAAGCCCCCCACCATGACAGCTGGGTGAAGGCTGCCAGTGCACTCACAATGTTGCCTATCTGGAGCATGGCTTCAAAGGCAGAGCTCATGCCGTGGTGCTCCATGGCCATGAAGACTGTGTTTACCACAATGCACAAGGTGATAGTGAGCTCCGCAAAGGGGTCCGTCACAATGCCAAAGAGAACCGTCTTGAGCTTCACCCATGTGGGGCAGCACTCCCAGATCAGATACTTCTGAGCGAAGCTGGTCAAGCAGGGTGGGCATCTCCGTTCAGACTCCTCGAGTTCTGTATCACAGGTGTGGTTGATGACAGCTGTCAGCCATGCATCCTCTCAGACTCCATCCCCTGGCCATACCCTAGATTCTGTCAGTATTAATACCTCTTGCAGTCTCCACCCCAGCACCCTGCTCTGATGACCCATTTCCTATCTTTTGAACTCCTTCAGCCCAGCAAGTGCAGTCCAATCTCTGTCCATATTCAGCCCTCCAAAGCATGGACCCTACACTTTTTAATCGCCCATCACCTATGTCATGTCCTTAGTTTTCAATTTACCTGACTTAGATTTCATTACTACCCCTCTATATACCTCCTTGTGGACACCCTTAGTTTCCTTGCCCTTCTTCCCTCCCTCCTTCCCCTGAACATGCAGACTCCTCTGCACCTACATCCGATCAGGTAAACATGGTTAGAAAAACTATAAAACCAGACTGACTAGTCCCACTAGGGATTCATGAGTCCCAGCTTGTCACGATCCAGAAATCCTGCCATGTTTCTCCATTTCAATCCATTCCTTCAGTCTTCCAGACTAGCATTTCTCAACTTCCCCTCTCTCCTCCAACCTCCCCCCATCAATTCACTCTCTGCTGACCAACTCCCTTTGATTTCTCTCAGAATATAGAATCACTCACAAAATAACTTGTTTTCTTCCTTTCAGTGAGTGTCCAAGGAATCTACAAGTTAATCCTCATATTTTGCACCCTGCCCAGCACATGAACTCACTCTACTCCTACCTGTGCACCTTCTCAAAGCCTGTGTTATCCCTTTTCTCTCCCCTCTGGACTATTCCCATCAGCAAGTAAACATACTTTAAGTGTATCTCCACTTTTCAAAAGATCTCCCTGGAATCTAAGTTATCCTTCATCTACTGTCCCCTCAACAGCAAAATTCCTGTAAGAGTTTTCTTCTACACTTCACTTTCTCTACTTTCACAATTCCTGTTCCCTTCCTGACCCCTGGAACCAGGCTTTTACCTCTTCTACATTCAAGTTATCAATTTCTAGTCATCTCCTTACTCTGCCTCTCACAGCATTTGACGGAATTTATAATGTTCTCCTTGAAATCCCTTGTGTAGTTTCCAGGACATCACCATTTCTTGTTTCTTCTCCCATATCAGTGACTGCTTTTTTTTTTCAATTTCAGTTCCTGTTTCTCCTGCTCCTGTCTCTGAATGTTGGAGATCTCAAGCATTCTCTCCTTGACATTTCTTTTTTTCTCTCTCTAGGCAATCTCACTGAGCTCCACAGCCTTAGAAAACCATCACTATGCTATCTCCTCCAGATTCCTCCAGATTATATGTCGAGTTTCTGATCTTTTCCTTAAGCACCAGGCTTGTGTTATTCTGTATGTTGGTAAATTGAACACCAATAAAAAATTAATTTATTAAAAAAAAATAAGCACCAGGCTCATCTCTAGTTGCTTCCATTAAATCTCCATGTGGATGTGCAACTGGGGCCATCTCAACAGAAGGCAACTATATAGCTTTAGGTCTATCTATAAATTCCCCTATAAGATATGCACTCTGCAGGTATACCAGCCCATTTGGCAAGGAATGATAATATCCATTGTTAATAATAATAATAATAATAATAATAATAATAGAAACAACTGATAAAGTCCATTATGAAGAAAAGATGAGGCATATTTATCTATGGAGATGTAAAAAAAGCTATATATATATATATATATATATATATATATATATAAAGACAGAGAGAGAGTGTGTGTGTGTGTGTGGGTAAATGCATAGAATATTGCATGCAAGATACAAGAGAAACTGAGAGAGTTCACTGGGATACTGGGGAGTAGCAAGGATCTTTACTGGGAGAGAGACACAATTTTCATTGTACATGCATTCGTAGTATTTGAATTTTTTACTCTCTATATTTTTTCAAAAGAAAGGAATTTATAGAAATAAATATATGCTCCCAAATTTTGCTGTTTTATTTTCCCATAGGTAAATTTAAAAAATTATGTGTAGTCAAATTTAGCTGTGTAAAACAAGTGTTTCTCTTCCATAAATCAGACTGTTTATTTTCACTGTCATGCTGTAGTAATGATTTATCATCGTTGTAAGCTTTTAAAATATTTAAAATATTTTGTCAAATAAAGTTAAAAAAACGAGAAAAATAATTGTAGCTCATGTTATAGATAAAATGTTCATTTCATTAATATGTAAGAACTCTTAAAAACCAATGAGAAAAGACCAAACCAATAGAGAAATGATTAGACAGTTTCTAAAAAGAAAATTCAAATGGTTTATAAATATTTTTTTAATGTCCAATAATACTCAAAATAAGAGAAGTGCAAAATGAAGGTATGTTAATACTAAGATATTATTTCATGGATCAGATTTGGAAAGATAAGACAGTTTGGTATTTGTGTTCAGTAGAGTATGGGTTGAAAGCCAGTATCATCCATTGCTTGGGTGGATGAAAGTTGATACATTTATGCAGAGCGTCCATTATTGTTCAAAACTAAAAATGCCTAAGTGAATTAACAAAGCAATTTCACTTTGAGGCATTTAACCTATAGTACATGTAGAAAGTGATGTAGTAACCACAGAATTTACTTCCCATCAAGAAGGGAATGGCTAACTAAATTATGGTACATCTATACAATATAATACTAACAGTTATTGGAAAGTGTAAGGGTACTTATGTGGAATTATTTTCAAAATATATTCATTGAAAAATTATGGCACAGAATAGCATATGTGATATGCTATCATTTGCAAGGGAGAAGAAAGACTATATATTTTTGATTGAACATAATGGAATATGTTTGGGAGGAAACACAAAACAATTGGTTTGGACATTGTTTCTGGAGAGGAGAGTTGGACAGACAGAAAAATATTTCCCTTTTTTATAGGCCCTTTAATATCTTTTAAGTCTCGTATAACATATTTCTTATTCAAACAAAAATATTCTAAATAAAATTTTGGTAAAGAGATTTTATTTAAAATAATGGATGTGCTGCTCTTTCTACTTCCAGTAATCAACAAAAGCATTAAGGAGACTGAGAAATAGAAATGCAAATTCTTGGGACGTCTGGGTGGCTCAACAGTTGAGCATCTGCCTTTGGCTCCGGCATGATGGGGGTGGGGGGTCCAGGGACAGAGTCGCACATTGGGCTTTCTGCAGGGAGTCTGCTCCTCCCTCTGCCTATGTCTCTGCCTCTCTCATGAATAAATTTTAAAAATCTTAAAAAAAAAAAAAGAAGTGCAAATTCTTGGCAAAGATTTTTTGGGTTTGATACCAAAAGCAAAGTCAACTAAAGCAAAAGTAAACACATGGGATGACATCAAACAAAAAAAGCTTCTGTACAGCAAAGGAAACCATCAACACAAAAGAAAAGGCAACTTACTGAATGAGAGAAAATATTTGCAAACCATCTATCTTATAAAGAGTTAGGGGCAGCCCCAGTGGCGCAGCGGTTTAGTGCTGCCTGCGGCCCGGGGCGTGATCCTGGAGACCCGGGATTGGGTCCCACATCGAGCTCCCTGCATGGAGCCCGCTTCTCCCTCTGCCTGTGTCTCTGTCTCTGTCTCTGTCTCTCTCTCTCTCTCTCTGTGTGTCTCTATGAATAAATAAATTTTAAAAAAGAGTTAGTATCCAAAATATATAAATAACTCCTATAAATCAGTAGCAAAAAACCCCCAAATAATCTGATTTTTAAATGCACAGAGGAATTGAATAGACATTTTTCCAAAGAAAACATACAAATGGCCAACAGGTACCTGAAAAGGTGCTCACATCACAAATCATCAGGGAAATGCAATTGAAAAGACAATGAGGGGATCCCTGGGTGGCTCAGCGGTTTAGCGCCTGCCTTTGGCCCAGAGCCTGGTCCTAGAGACCTGGGATCGAGTCCCACATCGGGCTCCCTGCATGGAGCCTGCTTCTCCCTCTGCCTGTGTCTCTGCCTCTCTCTCTCTCATAAATAAATTTTTAAAAATCTTTAAAAAAGACAATGAGATATCACCTCACACCTGTTAGAATGGCTATCATAAAAAAGACAAGAGATAATGTGTTGGCAAGAATGTGGAGAAAAGGGAATCCCGCGCACTGCTAGTGGGGATTCAAATTGATGCAGCCACTGTGGAAAGCAGTAGGAGATTCCTCAGAACATTAAAAATAGAACTATCATGTGATCTAGCAATTCTACATCTGGGTATATATCCAAAGGAAATGAAATCACTACCTCAAAGAGACATCTGCACTCTTCGTGTTTATTGCAGCTCTTTTCATAATAGCCAAGATATGGAAATAATGTAAGAGTCCATCAATAGATGAATGGATAAAGGAGATGTGAGACATACTCACCCACCCATACCCACACCACCCATACCCACACCCTCCCCACCACACAGGAATATTATTCAGCCATGTAAAAGAAGGAAATCTTGGTGTTTGCCCTCAAACTTTAGAGCATTATGCCAAATGAAATAAATCATATGGTGCAAGATAAAAACTGATCCTATATGGTATCACTTCTTTGTGGAATCTTAAAAAAGAAAAAATAATGAACATGTGAGGTGTGACAGATGTGTTCATTACCTAAATAGGCAAATCCTTTCACAGTGTACACATGTATCAAATCATCACAACGTATACTTTAAATATCTTAAGGTTTTGTCAATTATATCTTGAAAACTGAAAAAAAGTCTTTCCAAATAATAAAAAAAGAATGTGCTGCCCCTCTACTTCCAAAAACCACTAAAGGCATCAAAACTGAGAAATAGAAATGCAAACCCTATTTTTGATGAAACATTGTAAAACTCATAAGTTATGTGCCAAGGCTATCAAATACAACATGGGTCAGTCAAGATGCAGGAGAATTCTCTGAAAGGACACTTGAAATGACAGATATGTAGATTGGCAAAGCATAGTTTTCTAAAGCAGTTGGCACACCTTGGGGGAAAATCAATGATCTCTAGTTGAAACAAAAACAGGCGCTTCCATAGACCTATTTTGGCACTAAAAGGCACCGGTAGCAGTGTTGCATAAGAAATTTTGTAGATGCCCCATTATGACAGGAAGCGCCTGTCTGTGAGGTAGGGCAGGGCAAGACTCAGCCTTATAAACAGCCTTATCATTGCTGATCTTGATTGTCTGGGGGGATACAGAGTTTAAGAGAATTGGGTGCAGAAAACTAATCCAGAAAGAACTTTCTTCCTTTTCTTCTCCTAAATTAAAGAGATGTCCTTCTTCCTATTGACAGTCTCCACTTGTGCATCCTCTCCTGCCACTTCAGGAATCTATCGAATGTTTTCTCTCTTACTTTATCTTCAGTCCTTCCCATTCTCACAGATCCTTCCCATTAGCATGTAAATATGCTTTTTAAAAACTCCATACAAGAAAATAAATAAGCAATGCTACTTACACCCTGGTGACATTTGCCATCTCCTTCCCTTCACAGGCAAACTTCTGAAAAAGTGGTCTATATACAGTATCTCCTCCTCCCACTGCAACTCCCATTCTTCAACCTCCTCTCCTACTCCACCAATCCTCTCTTCTTGGATCACCAAAGATATCCGTGTGACTAAAGCCCCTGGTCTCTTTTCGGACTTGATCTTATTTGATTTTTCTACAGCATAGCCTCGTTTGACTTTATTCTTCCTGAAGGAATTCAGACTCCTGGGTCTGTGTTGTATTCTTCTGGGTCTTCTTCTGTTTCTGGGCATTCCTTCTCAGCTTCCTCTGTGGGCTCTATCTCTTCTGCTCAATCACTAAACATAGTTTCTTTAGAACTCTGTCCCAGGTCTTCTCTTCTTATTCTTCCCCTCTATGTCATCTTATCCACTTGTACCTTCCCAAAATTATCATCTACATTCAAACAACTTTCAGATATGTATTTCTAGGTTACCCTCATCTTCTAAGTTCTAGACTCATTTATTCCAAATCTGATGTCCTACTGGAAATCCTTACCTGGATGTCCCAAAGGCACCTGAAATCCACTATGTCCCAGACTTAACTCATGATCTTTCCTCTCATCTTTCCCCAGTAAACCCCCATAAAATATTCTTTTTATGAATTTTTGCACGGATCCCTTCAGTTGCTTATGCCAGAACCATGTGAATCACCAAGTCCTGAATCTTAGCTCTTAATCCTCCCATTTCCCATCACTACCACTGCCACCACCCAGAGTCCAGGTACAGCTATCTCTCAGCTGGTTTCCTCCCAACCGGTTTCCTTGCCAACACTCTTCCCCTCTTAATTCCATTCTCTACACGTATTCAGAGTAACCTTTACAAAATGCAAATGTAGCTCCCCTGCCTCCAATCCTTTAATGGCACATCATTGCTTTTAGGATGAAGTCCAAAATCCTTAATTTGGTATAGGAAATTCTGTAGGTTTGGCCCTAGTCCATCTCCCCAGCCTTATTATGAGCCCCTGTCTTCCTTGCTATGTTCCCGCCACATCAGGCTTTTTAATTTCTTCAAGTATAATGCTCTACTCTGCTTCAGAGATTTTGTTGTCCTTTCTGCTTGGAATACTTCCCCAACTCCAGACTAAACTTACCATATTTCCTTTAGCATCCTGAACTTCTCCTTCAAGACACCCTGGTAATAACTTGTTCCACGTCCCTGTCTCCCACTCAGCATGAGGGCAGAGACTGGGTTATGCTCACTGCTGTGCTCTGCTTCTGGTCTTCTGGTCTGGACAACTGTCAAGTCTTGTGTGCCAAGCGTAGTGAATTACTGTGAGCTTAGTGAATTGCCAAGTTCTTATTGGCTGGGGCCAAACTTTCTCAGGCACAATCACTCCCAAAGAGGTGGCCTCTGTAAATCTCATCACAACTCGGACGGTGCCAATCATTCTTAATGTATTCTGTGAGTGTTGTAGGTATTGCTGTCTGACCAGAGAAGATCACAGGTCATCTGTCCTATGTTCAAACAATTTTGACCTCTTTGCCTTAATTTAAAGTTGTCTTTACCCAGGTTCTCTTAAAAATGTCAGTGTGTGTCCTGGTTTTCCTACTCTATCCTCACAGCATGTTCCTTAAGAGGAAGTCTGTCTTACTTCAGGATATCTGATCATTCTTTATTTTCTTCTTGTTTATCAGTTCAGGTCATTGTAATTAGCATCATCCTCAAAGGTCACCTTTGTGTATCATTCTCATTCACCATTTATTCAACAATTGTTTGTTGAATCCTTACCGTATGCCAAGTACTGCACTTCTAGGTACTGGAAATCTAACTGTGAGCAAAACAGACATATATCTGCCCTCATTTACAACTGAATAAATAAGAATAGCCAACATCTGCTGAATATTTACTAAGTGCTAGTGGTGGATCTAAGCACTTTACTTATGCTAACTCAATCCTCAAAAAACATTACAAGATAAGTACATTTTCACTATTTTACAGGTGAGACAATTGAAGCACAGAACAGTTAATGGAGCTCCAAAGTTGCACAGCTTAACCTAAGTGGCAAAGTCAGGATACAAACCCAGGCAGTCTTAGCTCCAGGGTCTGTATTTTTTTAAAGATTTATTTATTTACTCATGAGAGACACAGACTGAGAGAGAGAGGCAGAGACATAGACAGAGAGAGAAGCAGGCTCCTCGCAGGGAGCTCAATGCGGGACTCGATCCCGGATCCCAGGATCACGACCTGAGCCGAAGGCAGGCGCCCAACTGCTAAGCCACCCAGGCATCCCAGGGTCTGTATTCTTAACTATTATCCTCTGTTGCTTCTCATCAATTCTGAGACCTCTTCTGTTCTTACCTTAGTTGGGATGTGTTTAGAACACTCATTTTGTTAATTCTTGTCTTATTCCTGCAAAATTCATTGCATTTGCCATTCATCTGTCTGGAACTCTCCCCTCGGTTCTGAATCCCTAATTTCATTCAGATTCCTGGTATCTTTAGGGAGAATGGCCTTCTGCATCCACCTTATCTGAAATAGCCCCTCTGTAGTCCTCTACCCTCCTTCCCTACTTTATTTTTCTCCTACTTCTTATCACTACATGAATATCTATTTGTGTTTATTAACTGTATACCCTGGCCCCTGGAATGTAGATTTCAAGTGTGCAGGCTTCTCTCTTGTTCACCACTGAATTTCCTGCACCAGAATAAAGCCAGGCATATAGCAGGTGCTCAACAAATGCCTGTAGAAGAGTTAATAAATGAAGAAAAAAAAGAGGAGGAGGAAGCTTGATAGTTCTGGGGAATAAATGAAAAAGCAAGCTGTTTGTATTTAACATTAACTGTTTGATGGCTAAGAGCAAAAAGATAAAAGAATCCAAGCAACCCACCTGGTCAAGAGAAAAATCACAGGCGCAATAGCATGGTTATGTTCTATACAGCCATGAAAAATGTTAGACATACAGACACTACTACAATGAAAAGCTATTTTTAAATAATTATCAATGAGGAAAAATAATGAGAGAATGTGTGCACACTGTTGTTACTGAAATGTGCACACATTTTACAAAATGCAAAATCACATATGCAACAAATATAACTTAATGGTCCCCCGCCCCCATAATTGAGTTCAATATATACTGCAGGTCCCCAACTTGAGGATCTTGTTTTAGTTAATTCAATGTCTGTTACTACTTCACTATCTGAAGTTGTGTCTGAGTTTTGGAGGGCTCAGGGTTCACCAACAGTGGAGTGTTGAGCTTGTCCTTGGTCATTGCCAAGTGTATTTTACTCAAATCATCGTAGTTCCCATGTGGTCTCTGGTGGGAGAGCCACAGAGATGGCTAGTCCCTCTTTGCCTCTCACTTTCCTCCTTCTCCAGCCCTTAATGGGGGCAAGGTCATTATCCAGCTACTCTCCTGCCATGCGGGCCACAGGGCACTCTGTGGGTCTGCTCCAGGCCTTCTCTACCCAGGTAGGCTATCTGCTTGCTTTACTGTACAATTTCTGTGCTATACTGGGTATGTGGGTCTTTTCCTAAGACTTGCCAACTCTCATTTCACCTAGAAAGTAAGGCATGGATTGGTTCTACTTTCAAATCCCTCCAACATCTTTTTGTTGTTGTTTCTTTCTTTGTCTCATCATGCCCTCCCCCACAGTTAAGATTCAGCCCAAGACTGGGAGGGGAGCACACAGAGCTCTTTCTCAGAAACACACCAGCATCCAAGCTCCCTCTCCTTCTTTCACCCCAGTATGTGTTAAATTTGTCTAGGGGAGGCAAGTAACTGGAGATGATAAAGGCCATATTTTCCATACCCTGAGGTAAAAATAAAGCCTGGATAGGAAGACAGGTCTTACACTCAGGGTAAGGAGGATGCAGTCGTGTTCTTTGGGAACTTGAGTGTCAGGTGGCCATGAACCAGTGCCATTCCTCCAGCTCCTGGTTTGGTGTAAGCAATTGGAACACATCCCTGAGGAGGCTAAGTGGATTCCCATCTGATTGATGGAATCCTGAGTTAACAAGAATTTAGTTAAATTGACTGATTAATTTACTTAAATTATCTTTCAATGCTCAGCATAAAGGGAGCTTGAGACAAAAACTAAGTTAAACCATAAAAGTTACAACCATGAAAAATGACAGGATAATTTTGCTGTATTTGAAAATTAAGGACTGTAAAATTTCTTGCATACCTGAGGTAGCTTGAAATTTTCTGGTGCCTGCCAGATCTCTTTCTCAAATTTAGTTTTGTGAATACATATGAAACGAGGGCATTATAAACCTATGGGATTCTATTGTTTTTGAAAAAATTATCCATTTTCAAAAAAACACAGTGATAAAGGTAACTGGAACCAGGGGCATAAAAAGGAGCAATATTTAGGATCCCAGGACACAGATGTGTGGCATCTTTGACTCAGATTTGGGGCATCTCCTCTGCTGCTCAAATGCAGACTCATTGTAGCACAGTGGATGTTCCAATGAGTGGTACTTACCTTCAAGGACAGAGGTCATGATGCTGACCACACTCATTGCCCTTTGGGCTCGGAAAGGTTCATTCAAGTATTCTGCTGATAAGAAAGTCTTCTTCTGTCCTGCATCAAATGCCTGCTGGGACACAAACAGTCAGGATACTCCCCCAACCTAAAGTCATCATGGCAAAGACAGGTCACTCAGCCTCTTATTGGCCAGTCTTGTGTGGTCTCAAGTTGCCTGGTGAAGCTATGATCCTCTGCAGTTTTGCTTTGGGAAACGGGGCTGCTTCTTGAGCTTGATGGAAAAGCTTAGGCATGAGGACCAGGACACAGAGTTAGAGGTGCAAGCACAGCCTAGGTTTGTAGCTAACACTATAACCTGGGCTCATCTGAGGTTTTGCAAACTCCTACCTAAGGACAGGTCCCTGGGTACCAGCGTGGGGATGAGGCTGTCTCAAGGGTCTCTGAGGTTTCTACCCAAGGTAATTGAGAGCTGCGGGAGCAGTTGGCTAGGCAGTCATTTCAAGACTTTGTCTGCTCTGTGCATACGGGGTTCACTAAACTAAACTCTCCAGAACAGGATTTCTTGACCTCCTTTCTAACAATACTATTTCCCTCCCCAGCATACAACCCAGTTCTAAACTCCATAAGGTCCTTTTCTTTCTGAGGGAATATTTGAGTGTCTTGATTCTCCAGTGTTAGTTGTCTGACACTATCCTTTGAGCCTTCCTTCTTTGGGCCTTCACTGGAAGCTCCATCTGGGTTCTGTGCCACTAACTTTTGTCACACACTACCCTAGATGTGGGGAGTGTGTGGGGCCCAAAGCAGCTGATTCAGCGCTGCACAACCATTCAGAATTCAAATCCAACAAGCATTTATTAAGCACCTGCCATAGGCGAAGCTTATAGGTATATAGTAAGTGCCTTTAATACATATAAAGAACATTCAGAAAGTTTTCAATCACGAGGACTCAACAAGAGATGCTAGCAGCTATTGTTATTTGTCAGACGCATGTGTATCAATGCAGGTCATTTATGATTCCATTTAACCCTTCAGCTATTTAGAAACCTTTCTAATGGGAGACTTGGGGGCTTGAAGAATTTAAGGGACTTGTTACAGGTAACTTGGTTGGTAGATGGCACACCTATGATTGAAACCTACATCCATGCAACACAGAAGGGCTTACAGAGTTAAGTAATTTAACTAAAATGAATCAAAGTCAGAATATCTAGGAAAGTAGTAATCTAAGAATAAATTCTTGAATGAGTGTTTTCTAGAGTGTTAAAGCACCTCTCTGTGTTGGTGAATTCTCCTTTGGCTCCTGGAGACCCACTCTCCACCTTCTCTACCCTGCTTTGTGCCCAGGGAGGGTGGTCTGTACAAGCAGCATCACCCTTATCCTCTCATTATGGTCAGGCTTGGCCAATGGGAGGCACAGACAGAAGATCTGAGTCTGGAAGGAAAGAGAAGGCTGTCACCTGGGTTCTTCCCTGCTGGGCTGTGGCTGGGTAGTGGTTGTGATCTTCCGCATGGTTCATAAGTTCTGTTGGGCCACCCAGCTCTTGCTGGGTTCTGGTTCTGGTCCTTTCTCTCACCTCTTCAGCCTAAGCATGTAACAGCTCCCCACTGTTGCCCATCTTTCTGTGCTTCACTGTCCCTTCTTAGTTCAGAGCCTAGTATACACTTCTGTAAATACTTCAATAAACTGTCCCCACTTTAATAAACTGCTGGGATCACATGGCATCCAGTCAGAGATGGAGCTATGGTAATCCTGTAGAACTTAGCCAAGTCAGTAGAGCAATATCATGGTCAGTTTACAAGTCTGTTTGCAAACTGCTCTGTGTCCCTGACTAGCCAGAGAGGGCAAATGAAAAACACTAGAAACATCATTACTGAAACTAAAGGGAGAGCTCAAATTAAATCACAGCTCTAAATGCAATAAGGAGTCCCTGGTTTGCCATTGTACTCTGCCATTATTCTATTAAGAGTGCTTGCCAGTTAGTTGCTCTTGCTTAATTTGTACATTTTGGCAAGTTATTGCTTCTCTGAGTAAAGCAAGGAATACTTTGCTTCTGCTAATATCTGTTTGGGGCACCAACCAGGATTTCTCTGGATCCTGTGAGCTAAGCCCGGTATAGTTTACACAGAGCTACAGGCAGAAAGAGCAGAACCCTCTATTTTTCTCATATTCATCCAGGAAATAAGCAGGCCTGTCTCTAAAGCAGTGATAGTGAGTGGGGACAGAGGAACACTGAAAAAAAAAAATGGGATCAACTGGAAAACAATTTGTATTTATGTACTACAGATTAAACCAGAAAACCTCTTTGAGATCAGGTTTAACCTGTCTGTAAAATGGGGGTAGTTGGGAAATGTTAGACAGAGTGTTGCCTAAAGGACCCTTCCATGAGTGACACTCAGGTTTTCTTGGCCTCTTCCTAAGGGCAGCCCAGAAAAGTCTGGAGCACTGACAAACTTACCGAGACTTCGATGCCTCCAGGGGCAAGCTCACCAGTGGGCAATGTGGAGTGTCCGTCTTCTCCATGTCCTGAGCCAGGGTTAGAGGGTTGAGGCAGTGGACTCCTTAGGAGGGGGCCTTGCTGGCTGGTACCTCCACCCAGCAGCAGGGAGCCCCGATGGCTCTCACGGTCTCCAGGAAAGACTCCATCATCTGTGACCCCGTCAGGGAATGAGGTATCCAGGCAAGGGGTACGGAAATGGAACACACTGCCATGACTAGCCCTGCGTCTTCCAGAAGTGAGGCCTAGGAAAGACTGGGCATTGTCCCAAAGGAGTAAGAGATAAAGCTCATCCTGCAGGCAAATTTGGAGTTCAATACTTCCTCCACTCATTCTCATCTCCCAGCCCTTATTCTTATGAACTTCCAAAAGAAAATTAAAGACACAGACCTAAGAGGTATTCTAGATAAATATGGGAAAAGAACCAGGGAGATGCATATTTTTGACATATCCTGGGAGAAGTCCAGGAGAGATGAGAGATCACAGGGTGCTTCATATCAGCAAACAGGTCATGATGGCCAAGGATGTCAGAAGTCAACCTTGTCACCTAGAGAGATAGTCTCTTTACAGCCTTTGCCCATAGGGTTGGACAAACTTGTCTTAAATTCCCAGCTATACATGAAAGGCTGAGACCTAAGGAGACTATTAAGCACACCAATACTGAAACAAGCCTGGTAAATGGTTGTTGAATGAACAAGTGCACTTTATTGTCTGAAAATTAGGTTCTGCAATTCATTAGATACAGCCTATATAAATGTGAGAGTTTGTGTTGCAAAGGAGGAGACAAGAGCTTTGTAATGTAATGAGCTTCCAGGATCCCTTGAGGGAAACTTTGAATAGTCAACAATGAGGAGATTGAAGGGAGAGTTACAGCTTAATTTCCTGGAAGAATAATGCCATTCCTCCAAATCAATAAACATTTCCCATCAAAATCTCCCGCTGAGAGAAATGTGAGGCTTACAGTTGCCAGAGGAAAGGAGCTAATTCACACACCCAGAGTCCCTGGAGCCTGGGTTGGCTAGTACCCATGACCATGGTAGGAGCTTGACCATAACAAGTTATCAGTTCTGTCCTAGGTCATGTGAAGTATTTCTGAAGATCTACACTCTTTCCAGCAAACTCTGATCATACTGCTGAATATTTCCCCCTTCCTTAATTTCTTTTATTTACTAACCTACTGGATTTGGGATGTCTTGTACATTACAAGACACTTACTTATCCCCCTGTCCACAGAACTGAAGTGTTTTTTTCTGGTTTATTTGGGACCCAATCCTGTTTAGCAACTATTGTTGCAATCTCAGTATTATAAACAGAGCACTCTTTACCTAGAATATATGTCCAAGGGTTATGGAACTCATAAAAAATCCACAAATCCATCCCACATTTGAAGAAGCAGATCTCGCAAATCTTTATTAAAAATGATATGTCTGAGTTATTTGCAGCTGGACACTAAGCAAACCAATGAAAAAACTGGAAGATTTTGGTCCCATATTTGACAGGTAGTGTTTCCCTGGCCATCAGTTAATATTTCAGAATTAACCTACTTGACAAATGGTGGGCAATGACCTCTGAATATAAGCATTAGACTTGCCTTAAAATTCCTCATCCAAGCAGAACAACTGGTGACCTGTGGTTTCCCTGAAACCCTTGCTGTGTCTCTCCTAGGTGCTACCGCCAACCTCTCTCTCACTTATTGCTGTTGGTTGGAAAATGGCTTTATATAAAAACTGCTTATGGTCTATTTACTACATGAGCTCACCTAGGAAAAGAGGAAGGGGAAACATCCTTGAATGAATTCCAGTCCATTAGTGAGCATTAAAGAAGTATCCAAATGGTGCTTCCCTTCCTTTGCACATATTCTCTTTTAGGCCTGAAAAATACTCCTCCACCCCTCCCCTGCAGTCCTCAATTACTGGAGGAACCCCTTCTCACTATTTGCTACTCATTTCAATTATTTCCTTCTCCATGAAGCCTTTCCTAATACACTTCCACCCCCGTAAGAGAGGATATTGCCCCTTCTGTCCCCCAAACACCATGTATATTCCTCTAATATAATACATAATACGTAGCTGTTTTTATATCTGCCTTCTCCACTAAAGGAAGTCCTTGGGAAATGGCCTGTGTTTTAGTTGTATCTTTTTATACCATGCATCTAATATTGTTGAATTAACAAGACACTGCTCCTCTTTTGTCCATTTGATGGTAAATCTAGTTGGAGAGATGAATACATATACACCAAACAATTATTGGACATCCAGGTGCTAATCTATGTGGGACTGACTGAATGAGGAGAACCAGAGGCCAATTCACAGTATCATTGACATTTCCATGGAAGCTGTGATTCATCCCGTTCTGTGATTGTCAGAGCCCTAGTCAAATCCCCTCTGAAATGTCTTCTGATCTGTACCCTGTGCGTGTCAGGCGCTGCTCAAAAGAAGCAGAGTAAGGAAGGGAAAGGCAAAGAATCTGATAAATGCTGAAGTGTGTATGTGACTGAGACCAGTGTGCATGTGGGCATGTCTGTGTACATATAGGCACACAGAGTCTGGGGATTGTAGACTGTGTTATAAAAAGTAGAACATCCTTCAGATGAGCACAGGAGAAGAGATTGAGAGGGAAGCGAGGGTTAGGAGGCCTGAACAATAGCTATGTAGATCCCCTTTTCCATACTATTAGTGTGGGAACTATTCTTCCATAAAGGGGTTATCATCTCTAAGTAAGGTCTCTGGAAAGGGCATGTTTGGGGTACACAGGACTTTCAAGGGAGAGAGATGTGGTTGGAGGAAACATGTTGAGTATAGGGAGTGGGACATAGAAGACTTGAGTAGTGAGCAGAATTGTTACAGGGTTGAAAGTGAGGTACTGAAGTTATTCCTAGGCTGGACTGCATCACAGAGATGGGTCCGGAAACTTCTGTGCCAACAACAAGTGAGGTTTGGGTTTTGGGCACTGAGGCGTGAGATCAGACAGAAGCTTGTAAATGATTTCAGCACCTCGGACAGAATTGCAGGTCAGACTGTTAGGAGAAGGCTAACTCTTGATGTCCACAGGTCCATGGACAACTCAAGGTCAGTGTGTCGATACGGGCTCACTACTTTCTCTACAAACCTGGATTCTTCCTCCAGTGTTCCTGCCCTAGAATCACCACCCATCTAATTACCCAACTCTTTAAACTAGGAGTCATTTTGGACTCCTTTCTCCTTTTTCCACATTCCACAGTCCCAGTCTTACTGTCTCCTACCCCCAATAAAAGTCATAATCCACCCCCCTTTCCACGTCCATAACACCCCTGTTAAGCCACCATTTGGTGGTTGGAGGGAGTGTGTTGTCTGGATTACTATAACATCCTCCTAACCTTTGTGCCTCCAGCTGTCCCCCCTGCTACAAACGTCTTCCCACTCCAACCTATTGTCCATAGCAGCTGCAAAGGTGGATAATCTTTAGAGCACAAACTTGAACCCTTTACCATTCTGCGTTGGTTGTAAGGATCAGATTGAGGTGATTTGTTGTCATCTGTGGAGCCCTCTGACACCCTTGGTTTCATTATGCGCATTCTCTCACTGGCATTTTTGGAGGGTAAAGGTGAGCCATTGTAGGAATGGAGAGAGGCTGTGTCAATCCCCAGCGCTGCCAGCACCTGAAGAGAGAGAACAGCAATTGCAGCCAACAGTATGTGATTAAACTTAGCATGAATGTGTCCCTCAGACATAGGGTGTCACTGAGGTGAGGGCATCTAAAACAGAGAAGGTCAGGATTGGAACCTGGGTGGTGGTGGGATTGAGGCATGGCAGGAAGAGCTCCCTCTGGATCAATCTCTTTCATTCACACCCTGTAGTATGCCCTGCTGAAGCCCTGCCTAAATCCATTTTACCAGGTCAGTGCACTTATCTTCCAGCTGCTTGAGTGTTAGCTGCTAATGGATCACAGCTACGGTATTCTGTAGAATATTTCCTTTGACTGTACACTTGGCTGGGGTGGGTATGGGGATACAAAAGGCCAACCCTCTTGCCTCAAGATACAGCTAACTTTGTGGTACAAGTCATATTCCAGAGTTCTGATGGGATCAGGCTGAAGGTCATCTCTAGCTGAGGCCACTTTCTTATTTAATTCTTCTCCTGCCCCATCCTACTTCTTTCCCTCTCCCTTTTCTGAGAATATCTCTCAATAAATCATTTGCACAAGATCATTATTCAGGTTCTGTTTTGAGAAAACCTGACCTAAGATGGTCCTTAAGGTACGATGAATCTTCTTATAGTCCCTAGAATGAAAGCCTTAATCTCAGTGCCTTGTCCAGACCTCTGCCCAAGAATGTGCAGCCTGCAATAGACTTCACAAAGCATCCACCTCTCACAGACCTCTTGCTCCTTCCGGAGCATCTCCAGGGTCTCTTGAAATGTCTTCTCCTTGGCTTCAATTTCATCAATGGTTGCCTGGTTCTGCTCCTCATATGCCATGGTGACCACAGCCAAGATCAAATTGACCAGGTAGAAGGATCCCAAGAAGATGACAAGCACGAAAAAGACCATATACATTTTCCCAGATGCCCTCAGGGTCTACAGATTCAAGAGAAAGGAGATCTGTATCCAGAGTCAATGGGCCCCTGATGTTGCCAGTCTCCTCCAGGAAAAATGTAAGCATGCATCTGACTCCCCAGCCTCCAACCAAGTCTGTAGGGGGACATGCAGACCAATACCTGCTGGTAGAGGCGTTCCCAGGAATCCTGTGTCATGAGGCGGAACAGTGACAGGAAAGCCCAAGCAAAGGAATCAAAGCTGGTGTAGTTAAAATCTGGGTTGTCAGATGTTTTAAGACAGAGATAACCTTTAGGGCAGTGGCTGTAGCAAGAATAGAGAAGGTCATCAATTGCACAGTGCCCATACTTACTGGGGACAAGGCAGCCCAGGGCTATAGGAAGATCATAAGGTTTGAAGTCAAAGATTGGAGTTCAAGGCCTGCCCCCTCTCTTGTTAGCTGGACGACCTTGATTTCTTTAAGGTTCAATTTTTCTTGCCCATTTTTTAAAAAGATTTTATTTACTTGAGAGAGAAAGAGAGCATGAGGGGGGTAGGGTCAGAGGGAGAAGCAGACTCTCTGCTGAGCAGGGAGCCTGACTCGGGTCTCCATTCTGGGTCTCCAGGATCATGACCTAAGTCAAAGGCAGACGTTTAACTGACTGAACCACTGAGGCATTCCTCTCTTGCCCACTTAAATGGGGATGAAAATACTTTTTTTTTATATAATACATTTATTTTTATTGGTGATCAATTTGCCAACATACAGAATAATACCCAGTGCTCATCCCGTCAAGTGCCCCCCTCAGTGCCCGCCACCCAGTCACCCCCACCCCCCGCCCTCCTCCCCTTCCACCACCCCTAGTTCATTTCCCAGAGTTAGGAGTCTTCCATGTTCTGTCTCCCTTTCTGATATTTCCTACCCATTTCTTCTCCCTTCCCCTCTATTCCCTTTCACTATTATGAAAATACTTTCATTTCGGAGTTTCATGCAGAGGAGAGTAGCCTGAGAAGACTAACTCACTGTCCAGACAAGATCCCATAAGGTGGCAGATTCTTTTCAAGTTCACAACAGGGGAGGAAGAGTCAGTATCAATAATGCAGACCTAAAACCTGAGCTGTTTGGCATCATCTCCCAAGATGTCCATCAAAGGAGGACTCACTTTAGTCAAGTTCACTCACCAATTATATCTAACAGTGAAAACAACACTTTCCACTTACTGAGCACTTACTGTGTGCCTCTCTGTCTCTCCTAAGTGCTTTACAAATGCTATAAATTAAACATCTTAACCATCCTTTCTTACAGATGTGGAAGCTGAGGTTCAGAGAAAAGAAGTCAGTTGCCAATGTATTTATTCAAAAGGAGAAATATAAATGTCAAGTAGCCTATGAAGACTGACTTATGGAGGAAGGCCAAATTGAAGATGACCACATGTGAATATTGGGATGGGCAGTGCTGGACTGACTCTTCACTGTCTCATGATAAAGGAGTAAATTGATGTCAAGCAGTATCTTTAAGCTCAAGGAATGTGAGGTACTCTCACCTACCCCAGCGGGATGGCTTTGCTGAGAAAACAGTAATGCTTTGTTTGTAGTTTGGGATTCTACTACTCCAGCATGCCTCCACTAACACCAATCCCTGGGACTATCCTTATTCCAGACATCCATGCAAACACACAATCCTGGGACCCATACAATTGATTAGGGTCCCAGCAACTTAACAATAATTAATTCCAATTCTATCTTCAGTCTTGGTTGGAGATTTGTGAGTTCCTAGACTCTCTAGACCCACATTGAAAGACAGAGTCTTTTGGTTTGCTCTCCGAAGGAGAGAGTCAATCCATTACTTTAGGTTTGCTAGTTAACTCTGAGGGTAGCCTTATTTCTATGTCTCCCATTAAACCCCACTACAGCTGCTACACTCAACAATGAACTGCTCTGAGAATTAAATGAGACCACAGTATAAAGCTTCTCTCATAGTGCCTTCAGTATAGGAAATATTGTATGCAAATTGCAAGCTAAAATTCCTGCTGTTTTTAACCTGAAGTGACCAAAAGAATGGGCTGGAAGAATACATGTGAAAGAATGCTGGAAATCATTAAGTGTTTCCTAGTACTTGTTCTCTACCATGGGATTTTCCTCCCATAGTGCCACGGATCAGTGTGGGCCTTAGCTCAGGGCTCTGGTTTCTCTGTGGCCTAGCACAGAACCCAGGTTCCATCTTCACAGTATGCCCTTTGGGGCTCACTCTAACTGCCATCCTGAGCTGGCCTCTTTTGCCATCAGAGCCCTATCCTCTCCTTTATCTCCTGGCCAGGACCTGACCAGCAGGATGTCTAGCCTCTTTTGGAGCTGGGCTGTGGGGCCATGGGTGGACCCCACAACTTCACCACAGACAGTGCTTAGGCTACTCTGGAGCTATTGCCATGAGAAATGCCATTATCCAGACAGGAAAACAAAACAAAACAAAACAAAACAAAACAAAACAAAACAACCATTGAGGGAGCCTTTGAGTTAGATTTAAGTCAAAAGCAAACTAACATCAGAACAGTTCTATCTCTGAAACAAAGAACCAAATGCTAAGTGCATTTGTGAAGAAAGAAGCCAAGGAGCCTATGTTGATCAAATTCTCAGCTCTGAGATTGTTTTTCTAGTGAGCTGATTAAGTCAAAGCTCCATGCAGGTCCCTCCCAGCTCCACTTGGACAGTCTGGGCTTGTTAGCCATTCAAGAATTGGGGTCTTATGGGCTCAGGGTCCCAGAGCCCCACCATGAAGATGGGAAAGATGAGACTTGCTGATCTATTGCCTGCACTCTTTTTGCTCATGCTTGCTCCAGTGATCAAAGCAGCAGGCAGGCTTGAGGGGATCCCTACCCCTCTGCTTTGTCTCACATTCTTCTGCCACCTGGAATGACCTCCATCCAAACCATCTCTTGTTCAACCAAGCTGGAGACATCCAGCTGTCCTTTAGTGCTCACCTCAACTACCACCTCCAGGAAACCTTCCCTGATCTCCTGCCTTGCCTCCCACCATCACCTCACTGGGTCTCTTCAGCACATGGAGCCTCTAGCATAACACTGCTTCTTCACAGGATAGCATCTTTATGTATGTGCATCAGAGCTCACAAACTGGCAGCTTGCAGGCTGAATTTGGCTTGCAGAAATATTTTGTTTGGCCCACAATATGTAGACATTTTTTTGAATTGGTAGCCAATGTTTGTAGTTGAGAGATTTCACATAAAAATCTGAATTCTTTGTCTTTCTTTTAAAAGTTAAGAGAGCTGGAAACAGTGGACCCACATTTCCAGCTGGCAACTGAAAGCTAGACTGAGTAGTGGCTAGCCCTTTTAAATGGGGCACAAAGTATATCATTGCCTGATTCCCACCCAGTCTAATCCTCTCACTTGTTATGTATCTGGCCTCTGTAAGATTTTGAAATGGTAAAGTCTGATGCACATGTTTCTTCCTCTGTCATATGTGGATAACAAAACCCACGTTGTGGAATTGTGATGATTAAATGTAGAGCATTTGACACAAAATATATTTAATATATATTAGTTCCTTCCTGGGGCAGATTGCTTGCCCAAATGGCCACAACTATTCTCCTACCTGTATCCATACCCCTTTGCCATAAGATTGTTGCAACTCCTCCAGTCAAGAGGTAAACTTTATCTCTCCATACCTTGGATTTGCATTGGCTTGTGACTTGCTTTGGTCAAGAGAATGCAGTAGAAGTGGCATTGTGCCAGTTCTAAATCTAGGTCTCAAGAGACCTTGCACACTTCTACTCTTCTCTTGGAACCCTGCCTCTGCCCTTGAGAACAAGACCAGGCTAGCCTACTGGGAGATGAGACCACATGGAACAGAAAAGCTGCCCCAGCTGAGACTGTCTTAGATCAGCTGGCCCCGTTAATCTGTCCATTGTTTGCAGTAGTATGATTAAACTCAGACAATGCCAGAGCACCAGGTTGATCTCAGTTCAACATACTAATATGCAGAATCTGAGCTAAATGAATGACTAGTGTTTTAAGTCACAAAATCTTGGGGCTGTTTGTTACATAGCAAAAGCTAACTCTTACACTCCCTCCCCCATGAGCCTGGGATAGCAAAAGCCATGACTTATTGATTTCTACATTTTCCTTGGGACCTGCTAACCAGTCTCTATCCAGAAAGTGATAATGAAAAAATAAAAGATTGCTGAGCACTGGTACTTTGTTATGGGTTGAGCACTCACCCTGCATCAGATCCATTGCCACACAGTAAGGGATCTGAAGTGCCAGGCTTGTTATAGTAGAAATCTGCAGACGAAAAGAAGAAATGAAAGCCATGAATGTAGTTCTGAACCCTCTACCTAAAGCCTTGTGTGATGAAGGCAACACCTTCTAAGTCTTCTGTCTGAGCAGTGTGTGTTTCCTTGGCCATGTGCTTTTAGTAAGCATGCTGGAACATTTGGAAGGGAAAAGTCATATCTGGGAAGAGAAGAGCTGAACGGTGACTTTAGCTGAGCCTGTCATAGCAGAATGACTTGCCCTTAGGTTTATAGCTCATTTCCTTGTGAGAGGGACATTGGACAACAGAAAATGGGGCCCCAAAAGTAAAACACAGCTCAGGAAAAGCATTTCAGTAGGGAAGAAGAATCAAAATATATTTCTATATAGAAAAAAAATATATGCAGGGATGTCACACCCCTTGCCAACCAGACCTTCGTCCCTATGGCAGAAATTCCACTCTTGTTTTCCATAAGAGGAGTAATTGCCCGTTTCATTGAGAGCTGCACAATTCTTGACACATTTGTTCTTGAGGTTGCCCTTGAAGAGCTGTAGGCCCACCAGAGCAAAGACACTCAAGCAGAAGACAGTGAGGATGGTCACATCTGCCAGTTTCCTCACTGAGTGGATCAGAGCTCCCACAATGACCTTCAGCCCTGCGGGAAGATGACAGCAACACTACCATGTGGATGAGGTAGCACACACAGAGCACACACATATGCCCGGCATGCCTGCATATTAACCATCCTATCCTTTCACTATATATAGGTGTGAGGTACTTTACAAACTTTAGGGCAGTTCTAAGCACAGTTTGTGGCTTTAACCTTGTGATAACCCTGAGATAGAGGCAGAGATTATTGTTCCATTGTAAGGATGAGACAACTGAGACCCAGGTGATATATTCTTTATCACTGTAAAGTTATTAAACGTCTGGCAGTGGTGATTCATTTTAAAAAATAATTGTTGAGTACCTGCTATATTTCAGGCACTGTGCTAGGTATAAGGCCACTAATGACTGTAGTCATTTAACATCTGTTTTTCTATACTCATTTCTGTTCTGGGAAGAAGCTTGAGAATGGAGACACATGGACTTCACTGTGTGTGTTGAGAGAGGGGGGGGAGAGAGAAAGAGAGAGGAAGATGCAACAGAGATAGAATGAGACAGAGAAAGACAGAAACACAAAGACAAAGAGAGACAAATGCAGCAATAGAGTGAGAGCATCAGAGACACTGGGACAAGCACAGCTGGCAGTAAAGTTTGGGTCTCTGCTTGTTTAAGGAGGGATGACTTGTGACTGTGGAGAATGAAATCAGCTTCTTTGAGATAGTAGCTTCACAGGTAGCAGAAAGAGCTCTGAACAGGGAAGCAGTCTGGGGCTGATCCTTGTCTTGTCATTTGGTTAACAAATAACCCATTGAGCACTAGCTGCATTGGTCCCTAGGTTGATGGATGAACAAGGGAGCTAAGGCACCAGCATAATGGGGTTGTCTGACAACTGAGGGGAAAAACCATTACATTCTTGAGCAGGTAGGCACGCTTGGGGCAACTCCTAACTGAGGCGCAGTGTAAGGATGGGATGGAGTGGAGTGTGGGGGAAGTTGGGAGAGACCATGAGTCTCTTTGAGAAGGTCAAAACTTAGCAGAGCCCCGAGGAATGAATATGAGTTGAACAAAGAGAGGAAGGACTCTCTTGGTAGAAAAACAGCATGGCCAAAGCCTAGGAGATAAGCAAATGTAGGGACTATTTGTGGAATCACAGATAGATTCTGGAACATGATGCAAGACAGAGAAGAGAGATAAGATAGGAGAGGAAGTCTGGACTGCACAGGTCTTATAAACAAGACTCAGATTCTTCCTGGCTAAAACTAGGTGAGAGAGATACCAAGTGGCAGCACTATCTCTCACTATGGCTCTCTTCATGAGGAAGCCCGTCCAGTGGAATTTGGCAAAGACTTCCCAATCCTTCCCTGCAGAGCCAGACATAGAATGGCAGAAAGGACTTCCCTAATGGCTTGAGTGTTTCTGTTTTCCAGATGAGAGCATGGATTCTCAGGAGTGAGGGAAGGGAGATAATCCACCAGGCCATAAATTAGAAGCTGTTTCAATATTTTGCCTGGTCTCTGTCTTCACCAATCCCGCCATCAACCCAGTGGGGATAAGATGTATCCCTGAGATACTGGTGACAATAGAGGTCTTGAAGACCCAATAAGATAAGCTCTGGTGGACTATGTTCATTTCTGAATTCTCCATAATAAAGAATTGCCCAATTCTTTTCTTCTCTGTGTATCCAAAGACTAGATTGAGGCTCAAGCTTTCAGATATATGGAAATGGCAAAGACACTCACTGGAGCCTAGGACTGTCTACTCCCTTCCTCCCTATTTCCACGTTTATACTTTTAGTTTAGGATATAAATGAGAACCTCCAACTAGTGGCTTGCCTGAACCCCACAATGAGAATATAAAATGAGGTCATGACCTTCTTGTCACTTATTGATGGTGAGGTCATGAGGTACTCTGCACAGAGCATTGGCCTAGGAATTGGGACACTAAGTCTTCAGGTCACACTTTGCCTCTTATTAGCAATGAGGACTTGAGACTGTGTTTTCTACTTTCCGGGTCTCAGTTTGTCTTTTAAATGAGGACAACTGTCCGTGCCCTGGAGCTTTATAGGCCTCTTGCAAAAATCAAAGTAGGACATTAGACTGTGTAAACCAGCATATGCTCTATGAATATATGTAATAGTTAAAATAGCTCACCTGGGATCACAGAAACTGTTTTTAAAGCTCTAAGAACTCTGAATGTCCGCAAGCCTGAGATCCCTCGGAGAGCTGTTGCTTCACCAATGTATCTGTTATCAGAACCAGAAATTGGTCAGTATCTCTGCATACATTCCTAAGAATGTATGCAGCACAAATAAGGACAATTTTGGGTAACAAGAGCCTAAGGAGGACCCAGAACAGACACAAAAATCTAATGGCACTTCCCCCTATAACTGACACACTGATTTAATTATTGCAATAGCTTTTAAAATAGCCCCTTTGAGGAGATGCATTATGATCATGAGGGCTCTGTGTACTGCATGTATGGATGGGTATTCAAGCATGTGAGCTTGGCCAATCAGTCTCCTTAGACACTGGTTCCTCAGGCAAAGAGCTTCAGGTCAGGTAGGTGTAAGGCTGAGCCTTGCCCGCTCACTTTGACAGGACATTTGTTAACTCAGAGTTGAGATCTCTAACTTCTACCTGAAGGTATGGGACTAATCCTAAAAAGTGACTCTCAAAATAACATTTAGAAGCAAGGAAACCCCAGGTAAGTTTCATGTAAGGAAGATGGATAGAGATGAGGAAATATCCCCAGAGTGTGAGCCACCTAGAAGCCCACAGACATATACATCAGCATGGAGAAATACTCACGCCAGGGTAATGACACTAAAATCCAGCCAGTTCCAAGGATCTCGCAGGTAAGCAAACTCATTTAGACAAAATCCTCTTGCCAGTATCTTTATCAAGGCTTCAAAGGTGTAAATGACAGTGAAGACATACCTGGGAGGAAGGTAGAAAGGAGTATTAACTGTGCTATTGAGAGAGCTCAGAGGGGAACTCCTGGGATGGCTCTAAAGGAATATGTGCAAAGATCATCAGCAAGGTACAGAAAGGGAAGAAATTAAGGTAAGGAGGCAAGATGTAGACTGGAGAACTCAGAGGAGTCACACAGAGGATGGGATGGGGATGGATGTGTGCAGTTGAGAAGCTGGACAGGATCTCCAGCTCAGAAGGTGGGCAGAGGGCAATGGCAGGTGCAGAACCACCAGAAGGTTCAGAACAAGGTTGCCCTGTTCTGAGGTGCCCAGAGGGAATCTGAAGGCTCTTTTCCCAACTTGTTGTTGGCGAACATGTGGAAGACAGATGAAACACTGCTCTGTCTCATGTGTCTAAACTTCTTCACCTCCAACTGTCTTTTCTTCCACCATGCTTGGTCTGCAGGTGTTTCTGGACTCAGAAATCCCAGACTAAGAGCCATATAAGGCAGGAAATAGCTAGGTGTCATGGAAAAAAAAAACCATCTAAATCCATAAATATGTTCTCTTGGAGGATGGGTCTTGTCAGAGGAAGTCATCTCAAATAGTCCTTTTAGTCTGCTGGGCACATTGTGGGTTTGGAGGTGAAGAGATGGATCTAGAGCTGAGGTTGGGAGTAAGGCAGTGTTTCTCAAGTGTTCAGAATCCTTCAGTCACCTATGGCAGGAGTTTTCAAACTCTAGCAAGCATCTGAGCCACCTGGAGGGCTTGTTCAAACATAGATTTCTAGGTTCTACCCCTAGGGTTTCTTATTTAGTAAGTCAAGCGTAGGACCTAAGAATGTGCATTTTTGATACATTCCTAGCTGATGCTAATGCTGCTAGCCAGAGGGAACTACTCTTCCAGAACCAAAGGGATTCAGATGCACACATAATTTTAGGTACAGTTAATTTTTTAAATTATAAAATCATAAACATAAACACTGGTATTAAAAATGGAAAGACTTGATTACATATGGCAGATTGAACATATGTATTTACCTCTACCCTTTCTGAAATACTTCTTAAATGTTAGTAGGAGGATTTTTTTTTAAAGCATAAACCCACTAGGACAAAGATAATGGAGAACACAACAACAGCATTTTGGAAACTAAGGAACAGATGGATGAGTAGTAACTGACAGAGCAGATTCAAGAAAGCTAAAACCTGAGCTGGGAAGTGGGGAGTTCCCAGAAGCAAGCCAATCCACATTGCAGTGCTGCTTAGGACTTAGAGATGCTAAATACCTCTGAAAGTGGGGTTTGGGGAGAGGTTGTCAGGTAGGGCTGGATACCGCTTAAAAGTCTTTACAAGAATTAGCTATTCAGTGAGGAACCCATTCAGTGAAGAACTGCCTCCTCTGCTCTGGAAATAGATTGGATGTTCATTCTTTCAAGAGTTAAACAAGAGGGAGAGAGAGTTGTGTGCTGAAACAGGAGTATAAAGGAGACTTTATACACTGAAAGGCAGGCAACCCTCCTACCCACCTACTCCCTTCTGCTTTTCAGTTAGTTTCTAGAAGCCTGGCAGTCAGGTTAATAGCCCAAGAAGATGCTGTGTTTTGAATGTGAACCGCTAGCCAATGAGAATCAGGAATTGGAAGGATGCTTCGAACACCAAAGACTAAAACAACCAAACAGGAAAGAAAGAAAAGCAAGAAACAATGCAGGGAGAAGAAAAGTTAGAAAAAAGTTATCATGAATATTTTTAGAGAGTTAAGAGATGAGAAGATACAGGATACATAGAACAAGAACAGAAGGCTGTAAAGACTATTCAAAGAACAAAACAGAAACTTTTGAAAATAAAATGTGGTAGCAAAAGTAAAACATTAATAGAAGAGCTGGAAATAAAGATGAAGAGATCTCACAGGAAGTGGGACAAAAAGAAATGGTGAGAGGTGCTTATAAGCTTGAAATTTAGAGAGTCAGACCAGTAGGTACAATGTCTGACCAATAGAAATCTAGAAATAGACAAAGAAAGAGACTAGAGAAAATTTTCAAAGAAATAATTCAAGAAAATTTCTGCAACATGAAGAATCTAAGTGTTTGGTTAAAATTACCCAGAAGTGTTCAGGAAAATGAATGAATGTTAAGGCATAACATCACCAAATTTCAGAATGTTGTGCACAGATAGAAGACCCTAACTTTTTTTGAGAGAGTGAAAATCACAGGTTATATCCAGAGGATTAAGAATCAAAATATCATCAGATTTCTCAATGGCAATCCTTGGAGAGTATCAGACAATGGAACAAATGCCTTCAAAATTTTAAGGAAAATAATTTTTAATATGGAATTTATTCCCCCAGCTAAACTCTTATGATAAGGATAAAATAAGGACAATTACAGATATGCAAAGTCTTTGGGTTAGGTAATCAGACGAAAATGTACTTTAGACCTGCCCTTCTAAGAAAGTTACCATAGGATGCTATAACCAAATAAGAAAGTAACCAAAAAAGAGGAAGATCTGAGGATACAGGGGAGAGACAAGCAAAATCCAAAAGAAAACAGAGAAGGGAAAATCTCCAGAAAAGGGCTGTGCACCATGCCTTGAGAACACCTAGGCCAGATTGAGTCAGGAGATGGAGGACTCCAGGAGTGATTTCCCCAAGAAAAATGGAAACTGGTGGATAGCTTGATATGTTTGACTAATTTGAAACAATAATTAAACCTCTGGAGAAGAGTTTTGGAACAAATTAGGATAAAGAAATAGAAAACAGAGCAAATGAAGCAGTGAAATCTTTTTTTTAAAGATTTTATTTATTAAAAAAAAAGATTTTATTTATTCATGAGAGACACAGACAGGGGGAGAAGCAGGCTCCTGGTGGGGAGCCTGATGGAGGACTTGATCCCAGGACCCCAGGATCATGACTGGAGCCAAAGGCAAATGCTTAACCACTGAGCCACCCAGGTGTCCCTGAAACCTTTATTAACTCCAGAGAAAGCAAGAAGGAGCATGTAATCAAGGACACCACATGGCACAGCTGTCACGTCATTTGCTAGCAGTACTATTACATAATCCCCTCTGTAGTCAGATGATGCACATATCGTCTGATTACCTAACCCAAAATGATAATATAACTACAACAGGAAGATAAATTTGAGAGGAATTTTGTGTGGGTATGTGCACCTAATTCTTTTTTTTCCATAATAGAAAGCCAATAGATAATATCTAAAATAGAAGAATGAAAAATAGAGTATAAGTATCTTATCAGAGAGACGGAAGTATCAGAATAAAGAAGTAAAAAAGCTGAGAGCACTTGCCTCTGGAAATACAGGATTAGGGGCGAGGAGATGAGAAGCATGAAACTGTTGTTTTTGTTAGAATTTTTGTAGAACTGTGCAACCTTTTAAACCTTAAACCTGTATATCTTACATAAAAGTAAAAATCACATTAAAAAGAGAATAGCAGTAATGTCTTTTCATATCTGTGTGAGAGAAATAGTGTTTGAAATTATTCACGAAGAAATCTATATCTGGCTGGCTGGCTGCTTGAGCTGTCAGCTTCCATATCTTGTTGGTCACCCCCCCCCCCAACTCTTTATGTTTTCTAAATTAGAAAATCTTAACTCAGAATTATAGGTTGTTGGGAAGCTTTGACGGATATTTCTGGCTTTTCAGATCAAATGCAGATCCAGAAATTATGGAGAGAGTTAAGACTATTTTGAGTGTTTCACTGGAGCTGAGGCTCAGCACCACCCGAAGCTGGAGGGTTAGAGGTCTCAGCTCAGGATACAGTAGCTGATGAAGTCACATCCTCTTTCTGATGGCATTTGGCACACAAGGTATTTCTTCATGTTCTGTTGCAGTGTTCGGATGCGATTTTTAATATGCAAAAGACACTCCTGATGGAGGAAAAAAATCACTGGGTATTGAGAAAAGTCAAACTCTCAGCCATGGAGCCATTTGCCCCACTGTTCAGTTTTAAGAAATCCATGATGTTTAATCATTAAAAAAATATCCTGATGTTTAGGCCCCAGTGCCAAAGATCCATACTGTTCAAAATCTTGAATGTATTATGGAGACACACAGCATGTGTATTCACAGAAATGGTAATTTTAAAAGATTTTATTCCTTACTTTAAAACACTATAAGCCTTTCCTGTTTGCCAGTCAGAGTCATTCAGTGTGGGGAAGCAGCATCTTATACTCACTTTCATATCAACCCCGTAGGCTGAGAAGACTCATACTAAGTGGCCACAGTCAGTTTGTATTCACAATTTCCACTGTGTTCCTCAAAGGCAATTCAGAGTCTGAAGGCATGCTATGGACCCTCATTGTTTTCCACAAATAACGGATATAGTGCATTTGGAAGCAACATCTTTCATTTGTATAGTGATGACTTTCCTTGCTGCCCACGTGGCTGAAGCTTCTTCGATACCAGTTCAATGTATCTTTTTTTCCCCCAATTGTAGTGACATATATATAAAATTTACTGCCATCGTCATTTTAAGTAAGCAATTCAGAGGCATTAAGCACATTCATAATATTATGTAATCACTACCACTATCCATCTCCAGAACTTCTTTATTATCCCAAACAGAAACTCTGTACTCATCAAAGTACTCCCCATTCCACCCTTCCCTACTCACTGGCAGCTTCATTTCTACTTTCTTTCTCCATAAATTTGCCTATTCTAGGTATCTCATGTAAGTGGAATCAGACAAGTCATATAATTTTTCCTTTTGCGTCTGGCTAATTTTACTCATTATAATATTTTAAGGTCCTATCCATGTTGTAGCATATGTCAGAATATCATTCATTTTTAATGCCAAAAATATTCCATTGTCTATATAATGGATATATCACATTTTGTTATCCATTCAGCTATTGATGGACATTTGGGTTGTTTCTACCTTTTGGGTCTCATGAATCATTACTCTGGTGCTATGAGAAGCATAGCATTCTGCTGCTATGTGAATCATTATTCTGCTGCTGTGATAATTGATGCATTTTTTAAGTTTCTAAGCTAATCTTTAATTAATTAAACCAGAAATCTCTCTTTTTTCTAAATTAGCTACATGATAAATAAGACAAAAAGTCATTGAGCACTTCTCTCTCACATATATGGTGAATGCATACTGAAAACTGATATATCCATAGCTTTATTAAACTGTAAAGTAAAATGTCTGCTTGTTTACATACTTAACACTCATTACTTTTTAAATGCCAGTCGTATTATAAGAAATCCAGTGGTTCCAATAAAGCAATTTCACCAATTGTTTCTTGATTTCTTTCCAACTACAATATTTGTCATCAATTTGGGAGCTGGTTTCATGTCTTACCAGCTAGGGTATAGTTGTACTTGTTTGAGGAGGAATGAGGACACTATAGTTTTTGTATCTTTTCGACCGTTAACATCAAGTTTTGATAGTTTGTACTAGAAAGCATAATTTTGTATTTGTACTAGAAAGAGTCAACTAGTTTAAAAGTGAAGTTGGTAACCTTTATTGGAAAATAATATATAAGTTTTGGTAGCTGTGTAATATTATTTCATGAAAATGTTATTAGCAGATAATAAAATGGGTATTAGGTCAAAAGTTTTATCGATTCAATACAATAACATTCAATGATCCATTTTCATTGTCATGCTGCCTATTTTCTTGTTTATTTTTTATCTACTTTTGTGAGATTATACACATCCATTGTCCACTTGTCTCATGACCTTACAGATTCAAGCTTTATATTTATGACAGAGTCCATTCATTATTTATATGTGTAATCTTATTTCATATTGTGAAGTTTACTTTTCTATTTTCATCACCATTGTTGTATTTCTGCAAACCATTTTTGAAATGATTCATTTTTTTACCTGTGATATTATGTAATGCAATGTTAACAGTGACAAATGTAAGTTTAACAAATGTAAACAGGAACAGTCAGGTGACAATAAAACACGTTAGTTAGGATAGACTATGCATGATTAACTGTTAGCCAATATGAACTATCAGTCCTTGAAACATATACACTGCTTTTAAGAACATAAAAAGTCAGAAATTCTATGAAAATTATGATCAATCTTACATTTCAGATTTTTAAATTATCTGTGCATAACATGGTTGTATTGCTTTTCCTTATGTATTTGTCAAATGATTTAGAGGCTACTGAGAGACTAGTGACTAAGAGAGATCTTTGGATAACTTACTGAGAAACATTGTAGGGCAGAGAGATACCTGAATTACTGTGCAAAACAGAGTGGGAAGAATTTGGAGTTCCTGAGGACCATACAGAAGGAAGACACTAAGGCAGAGATGTGGAAAAGCAACCCAAAGGGACAATTTATGAGGGAAGATTATAAATCAGCCTCATTTACCAAGACAGACCAAATGAAATACTGACAAGTTGAATCTAGCAATGAGCAGCTGGAACTAAAACTAGATTGGAAAATTTATTAATGTGACCTACTATATATTAACAGATGAAAGACCTAATGATATTCTTAATGAAATAGAAATATTGATAAAAAACTGATACCAATTCATAATGACACTCTTAACAAACCAGATGTGGAAAGAAATTTCGATGACTTGATAAAGATTGATTATGAGAATCCTATAGTCATCATGATAATAGTGAAAATTAGAAGTATACTCTTTAAAATCAAGAGCAAAAGAAATACGCTCATTATTGTAGCTTCAATTCAGCATTGTGCTAAAGGTCTGGCCAGCTCAATAAGACAGGTAAAACAAACAAGTGGTATAAGACTCATAAAGAGACAAGTTCACCATTATTTGCAGATGATATAACTGTTTAAATAGAAAACTCTCTTGTACCAAGAGAATCTGTAAAAAATGTTGAAATTGTTCAGAAGTTCAGCAAGGTTGCTGGGTACAAAACCAGTATGTAGACATTAATAACACTAATATATTGTAGCAATAAAAATAGATATTCAAAAGGATGACCAAAATGATAATGTGCCTAGAAATAAGAAACATAAGAACTTTACATAAGACATAATGTTATGGAAGAGTATAAAAAAGGCCTGTATAAATTGGAAAATATCCCAAGCTGATATGAGTGAAAGCTTGATATCATAAGTGGTGATTCTTCCAGTGGTAATAAATAAATTAAATTAATTTACAATCAAAGTTTCAACAGATTCGTAAGAAAAAAGCTTGAAAATATGACCTTTAAATTGATATAGGAAAATAAAGAGAAAGAAGAAGTAATAATTTTCAAGAAGGTGAATAAGGAGTGGTGTTCTAATAAACAAGTCAAATTTTATTACCAAGCATTTAGACCAGTGTGGTGTTGACTGACAGAGTAACAAATCGATGACCAGGAGAAACAGACCCAAGTATGCATGAGAACCTAGTGTGTGACAGAGGTAGTAAAGTGAATCACTTGGAAAATGATGATCCATTAAAAATGGCATTGGGATAATCCATACAGAAAAATATCAGCCATGTGCATACACTCTAAAGTCTAGGGGGATGAACTATCTAAATGTAGAAAGAAATGTTAAGACTTTTTAGAAGAAAATGCAGAATACCTTTATGGAATATTATATAGCAGTAAAAAATGAACGGAATAAGTCTATATGAGTCCATTTAGATCAATCTCAAAAACACAATATTGATTTTTAAAAAGCATCAGCTAAAGTGTGCATATGATGTCATTCATATGCATTTGAAAAGACACAAAACCGTCCTTTATGCCTGCAGCGCCAGGTACCCATTCCTCTGTTTGTCACAGGTTCTGTTTCATTTCATGTGTTCTTTTCCAGATGGGAAAACATTTCTCTTTCTGCTGCACTTTTCCCTGCAACCAAATTGCTATATTTTGTAAAATGTTTCTCCAGATCATCAGTATGGTTAGTGATGGATGTCTTAGAGCCATCAAAGGGCCCCTTCAGTGATTCTCTGTGAGCTCAGGGCATGGGGATGGTGGGACATCCCTCTGCACTTTTCATCTCCAGCTGGGGCCCCATCTGATATATTCTCCTCTTTGGCAGCAGTGAATCCCTAGTTTATTTCTGAGCACAAGAAGGTATTTAAAAATGAATATGTATATGAAATCTTCCCATAAGCAGACAGATAGGCAGGCAGAGAGGCAGGGGCCTATCTTTACCAGTAGGTAGCAGTGCAAAGCTAATGTTTCTGAGAGCTCTAACAGCTGGGAGGGGAGATAAGGGATGGAAACTGCTTGTGTCCAAAACACTGTATCAAGAACACGGTGATAGGACTGCTTCTGATTCCTTGATGGCTGCGATCTCATTTCTAACTCAAGAATATACAGCATGATCTTTGCAACCCCAGACTATCCCAGGGATATTTACCCTTTTCCTTTGGGTTCCCAGCATAGTAAACAACCAATGGCTGTGATCAGTTTGCATTTCAAAAATAAAATCTGGAATCTGATCATTTTCATGGAGCCAAAGATGCAGAACATCGTCACATATTATTTCTAGAAATGAGACAGTATAGGTAGACTGTTTTATCTTTTATATCTTTTTCAAAGTGTGTTTATGAAAGAAGTTTTGTCAACAATTCAGTTCATACAAAATCTGATAAAGAATGAATTTAATAATAGTGGGAATGGAAATTGGCACAGCTTTGGAAAACAACTTGGTAATATCTCAAAAATTAAAACCATATGTTCCTTGACCCAGTAATTCCACTTCTGAGAATTCACCCCTCACAGGTACTCATGTTATGTGTACAGAGATATGTATGTGAGGAAGGATACTCACCGAAGAATCGTGATGGCAAAATATGAGGATTTTGCCATCATGATTGGCCCTAATCAACATGTTGATATATCATCAATATGTTGATTAGGGCCAACATGAATGCCTGTCAATAGGATAATAGTTAAATAAATTTTGCTTCATCCATATCATCAAAATCTATTCAATTTCTACAGAACATGGCCTGCTAGGATTTTCACTAGGATTTCATTGCATCTATAGATTAATTTGGGCAGCACTGACATTTTAACAGCTAGTGAGTTGTCTAATTCCTAAACATAAGTCATTGCTAAGTTTATTTGATACTTTAAAATTTCTCTCAGTAGTGGTTTGTCATCTTTCAGCATAAAGGTCTTGCACATATATTTTTAACAGCATTTGGATTCATTATTTCTGTTTTTCTATTTTTTTTAAAAGATTTTATTTGTTTCTTTGACAGAGAAAGAGAGCGAGCAAGAGCAAGCACAAGCAGGGGAAGTGGCAGGTAGAGGCAGAGGGAGAAGCAGGTTCCTCACTGAGCAGGGAGCCCATTGTGGGGCTCCATCCCAGGACCCTGGGATCATGAGCTGAGCCAAAAGCAGATGCTTAACTGATTGAGCCACCCAGACACCCCTCTATTTATTTTTTCAAAAGATTTTATTTATTTATTTTAGAGAGAAACAGAGAGAGCACAAATGGGGTGAGGGGCAGAGGGAGAGAAAGAATCCCAAGTGGACTCCGCACTGACAGCAGAGGCCAAAGTAGGGCTTGATTTCAGGATCCTGAGTTCATGACATGAGCTGAAATCAAGAATTGGATGCTTAACTAACTGAGCCACCCAGGCACCTCTGTTTTTCTATTTCTTAATTTGTTAAGGTTTTCTTTGAAATTATTAATTCTTCTTCCTGTTTTCTTTTCATTTGTTGTTCTTTTTTTAGTTTTACATTAGGTACTTAAATAATTCTTTTCATTTTGTGCTGAAATAAATATTTTCTGCTTCAGTCCTATGGATTATCCCCTGAACATATCTTTAACTGTACTGTATAGGTTCTGATTAAAGTGTTTTTTAAATTTTTTCTTCCCTAGAGATTCTATCATTTTGGTTTGTAGCATTTTTTTTAAAAATTTAAGACTTGAAAGGTTCTTAACATTATCAAATGGAAAGGCCTTTTTTTCTAATTTTTTAATCAGAGAATATTTCCCGTTTTTTTTTTTTTTTTTTTACTTTTTGGAGCTTATTGAGATATTATTGTAATTTAATATTTGGTCTATTTGTATGGTGATATATTCTCTATTTTTTAGGGAATATAGCTTAATATAGATTAATCAGATATGCCTTATTAATTATTTATTCAGTCATCTATATCTTTACATACTTTTCTATACACTTGATCTCTCATGGGCTGAAAGAAATTCATTACACTTTCCAATACCTGTAATGTTTTTGTCTATTTACCCGCATACTCTTCTGATTTTTGATTTATGAACATTGTTGCCATATTACTTACTGCAAAGATATATGTTACTGTTTTGGATCATTTAGCATTTCAAAGTGTCATTTTTATCCTGCTTAATGACTTTGGGTCTAAGTGCCACCTCCTTTGATAGTCACATCTGACTTCCTGCTCTCTTCCTGTGTGCCTTGGCTTCTTTGTCCCTTCTTTAATTTTGAACTTTCCATAAGACCTGGGGCAGTATGTTTTTGTTCAACATAAAGTGGGATAATGCTTTGTCATTTTTTTTAAAGATTTTATTTATTTATTCATGAGAGACACAGAGAGAGAGGCAGAGACATAGGCAGAGGGAGAAGCAGGCTCCATGCAGGAAGCCCGATGTGGGACTCGATCCCAGGACTCCGGGATTATGCCCTGAGCCAAAGGCAGACGCTCAACCACTGAGCCAGTCAGGTGTCCCGATAATGTTTTGTTATATATGAATATGTGTGAATTTTTTAAACAGATGAGTCTAATTCATATTTATTGATATGACAGCTGATCTTTATTTATATAAATTTAAGTTATATATTTAATAGTTTTTAAAAGTATTTCATGTCTGATAAGTTTCATTTGCTTTTTTGTGTGCATGATTCTAAATACAGTTTTTACTTTAGTTCTAGAAGTTGCCTTTATAAGTATAAATTCATGATTATAACTAAAACCATGTAATGTATTGCCCGTAGTATGATATCTCTTTACATTCCATTCAGCAATTTTTTTTATTTTTCCCTCTATTTTATGCATCACCTGATTGTACTTAATCATATCCTTTTCATGCTTACCTTTGTACCATTAAATATAATTATTTTCCATTCCTTGATTTATATTTGAAGAATACTCTAACTCCTTGCTATTATAGAAGCAGCAGTAAGTGAGCATACTCTACTCCCACGTTCTTTCTTCTTATTGCTATTTGTATCATGTCCACATTTTCAGGGCCTCTGAGGTTTTAGGGGGTAAATGCCTTGATCGTCATTTTTATCCTTCTCTGCAGGCACCTCCTTTAACAAGCCCCGATGTGCTGAATCATTTGCCAGGCCTCCGCCTTCTTTTGGCCTTCCGAGATTGTTATGACATCTTTGTCCTCTGTGCTTTTCTTTCTCCTTCTCTTTGTTCTTGTATATTTATACCGTTCTTTTCCCATGCTGTCATTTTATTGGCGTTCTGAGAGGGTTGGGGTAAAACATATGCATGCTATCTTCCATATTTAACCAGAATCCCCAAATAACTCTTACTTTTGAGAGAAAATGCTTTGCATTAAAAGTTCAAAATAAGGATAGAGATTTTACATGCTATATGATCTCAGCCTATATATAGTTAAGAAAACCACAGGCCCAAAATGGTGCCACTTAGACCCAGCTCCCAAATGGGGGGACTTAAAACCCAATCTTTTGGCAGTTTCAACCTTCCCTGGAAATGTGACCTTGACTGGTCAGTCAGGGAATTGTTCTTTCCATGGTGGCACCAAAGAATCTGTCCTCACTTGAGTCCTCTTCATCCTTCAAAGAAAGATGAGGTAATCTGCATGAGACCTTGCTTTTTCCCCTAGCAAACTGCTTCCTCTGGAAGAATCCTTTCCCTTTGCTAATAACTTTCTTGCCCCCACTCTCCTACCTATAAAAACCTTCCCTTTGTACAACTCCTCTCAATGCCTCTACTTGCTAGATGGGCTGCTGCCCAGTTCATGAATCATTTGATAAAGCTAATTAGATCTTCAAATGTGTGTGTGTGTGTGTGTGTGTGTGTGTGTGTGTGTGTAGAGAGAGAGAGAGAGAGAGAGAGAGACTAAGAGAGAGGGGGAAGGACAATAAGCTAAAATACCAAGAGTGATTTCTCTACTTAGTTACTCTGTTCTTCTGATTTATATTTTTCAGTGGTCTGCATTTCATGCAATGGTGATTTTTAAAAAATGATTTTATTCTTAAGCTATTTATTACAATATGTAATGTGCATAATAAAAATGCACGTGAAACATAAATTCACTGTAAAACAAACACTTGTATATTAGCTTGGGCTACTGTCACAACATACCATAGACTGAGTGGTTAAGGCACAGAAATTGACTTCTCACAGTTCCAGAGGCTGGAAATTGGAGACGACGCTGCCTCCTGGCCAGGTGAGAACCCTCTTCTTGGCTTGCTAAGGATTTATTTCTTATTGTGTCCTCACACGGCAGAGAGAGAGAGTTCTGGACTCTGTTCCTCTTCTTAGGAGAACACCAGTTCTACTGGATCATGACTCTGCCCTTCTGACCTCATGTAAGTGCCCTCCTTAAAGGCTCCTTCTTCAGTAATAGTATGTGGGTTAGGGCTTCCACATATGGATTTCGGGGGACATAATCCAGTCCATAGTGGCCCTGTGACAACTACTTGTGTCACTAAATAGAACGTTATAAGCACCCCATACACCCCTTCCCAATTATGTCCTCCTTCCTCTGCCCTAAAAGTTTTATTTACATTTTTTACCTCCTGAGTAAGCATCTCTAAACAAAATAGTTAGGTTCTGTTTGTTTTTGAATTTTGTGTAAATGGAATTATACTTATGCAATCTTTTGTGTCTGGCTTTTTTCATCCGTATTTTGTGGAACTAGAGTTTATTCATTTTCAGTGCTGTACATTATCCCATTTTAAGAAGGTAAGAGATATGTGTAATGTATTCACAAATTTTGGACATTTGGATCCTTTCCAGTTAGGGGATTTTATGGGCAGTGTTCATAAAGTTTTTCATAAGTATTTCCTGGTGCCCATACATATATCTGCTGAGCATAAGTACCTAAGAGTATAATTAGGAATCACAGTATAGGTATGTCTTCACTGTTATTTGATGATATACACTGATTTCCAAAGAGACTGTACAAATTTACATTTCCACTGGCAGTATATGAGTTTCTGTTACTCCATATCTTTCTTAATACTGGTATTGTCACAATTTAAAAGTTTCCCCATCTGATGAGTATATGATAATCTCTCAGTGTAATTTTAATTCACATTTCCTTGGTTAAGAAAAAGAGTAAGACTATTTTTATGTTTATTGACCATTTGGGTTTCTGCTTTTGTGAAATATCTACAATTTTTTTGCTCATCTCAAAACTGGTTGCTCTGATGTGTTTCTAATTGATTTGTAGGGGCTGATTCTTCCAGATATAAACACTTTTTAGGTACATGTGTGGAAAATATCTTCTACTCAGTAGACTTGCTTTTTCACTGTTACAAAGTTGTCTTCTGACAGCAGAAATACTTAATTTTAGTATGCTAAAATGTATCAGTTTTTTCCTCTATGGTGACCTAAACTGAGGTCATTAAGTCATTCTACCCCTCCCCCAAAATCTTTATGTTTTGGTCTTTCACAAAGAAATTTAGATATTAATCTACCCAGAATTGATTCTTGTATTTGGCATAAATTTGGATGCTCAAAGTAATTTTTCTTTTTTTTAATTTAAATTCAATTTAGTTAACATATAATGTATTATTAGTTTCTGGGGTAGAATTTAGTGATTCATCAGACATTTCTCCAAAAAAGACATACAAATGTCTAACAGACACATGAAAAAATGCTCAACATCACTCATCATCAGGGAAATACAGATCAAAACCACAATGAGATACCACCTCACACCAGTCAGAATGGGGAACATTAACAAGGCAGGAAACAACAGATGTTGGTGAGGATGCAGAGAAAGGGAAATTCTCTTACACTGTTGGTGGGAAAGCAAATTGGTGCAGGTACTGTGGAAAACAGTATGGAGGTTTCTCAAAAAATTAAAAATAGAAATATCCTATGACCCAGCAATTACACTACTAGGCATTTATCCAAAGGATACAAAAGTAGTGATTCAAAGGGGCACCTGCACCCCAATGTTTATAGCAGCAATATCCACAATAGCCAAAATATAGAAAGAGCCCAGATGTCCACCAACAGATGAATGGATAAAGAAGATGTGGTATATATGTACACTGGAATATTACTCAGCCATAAAAAATGCAATCTTGCCATTTCCAAAGATGTGGGTGGAACTAGAGTGTATTATGCTAAGTGAAATAACTCAGTCAGAGAAAGTCAAGCACCACATGATTTCACTCATGTGTGAAATTTAAGAAACAAAACAGATAAGCATAGAGGAAGGGAAAGAAAAATAAAATAAGATAAAAACAGAGAGGGGTGCAAACTATAAGAGACTCAACTATAGGAAATAAACTGAGGGTTGCTGGAGGGGAGGTGGTGGGGGGGAATGGGGTAACTGGGTGATGGGCATTAAGGAGGGCACATGATGTAATGAGCAAAGCTATTTTTCTACTGATATTCTTAGTTCTTTAGCATGATTTATTGAGAACTGCCCTTTCCGCAGTGTTCCATGGTGCCACCTTCAGCACAAATTCAATGTTTGTATATGCATTGGCCTGTTGATGAACCAACTATTCTGTCCCACTAGTCTGACTAATCTTACCCCACTGGCACACAGTTTCAATTATTAGAGCTTTACAGCCCATCCTAACATCCAGTAGGGCCAGTTCTCTTCTTCCACCTTGTTTTTCTTCCTCAACGGTGTCTAGGCTATAATTTGTTATTTGCATTCTTATATAAATTTTAGAGTCAGGTTGTTGAGTAATACAAAAACAAAAACAAAACCCAAGCCTACTGGGATTTTGATTGGGCTCACATAAAATTAGTCACCTTGAGGAGTCTTACAATATTGTGACTTTGATTCCAGGAATCTAATACATCTCTCTCTCCATGTATTGGGTTTTCTGTAATATTACTCAATATTTTTCATAATTTTCTTTGTAGAGATCTTACTCATATTTTGATAGTCTTACTTCTAGATACTTGATATTTTAAAATGCCAGCATAACTGGTATTTTAAAAAACCATGTCATTTTCTGTTTGTTGCTAGTATATAGATATGCAATTAATTTATGTATATTAACTTATACCCAGCTACCTTGCCATACTGTCTTGTTAACTTTAATAGTTTAGATTATATTGGCTGTTGCATCACACAGTTATATTATCTGTAAATCATGGTATCTTTGCTACTTTTCTTGTTCTTAACTTTTCTTTCTTTCCTTGCCTTACTATGCTGGCTGGGCTCTCCTTTACAAAGTTAAATGGAACTGATGAAACAGACATATTTTTTTCTTTTTGTTTCTGGTCTCAAAGGGAAAGCTGGCCATGTTTCACAATTAAGCATGATGTTTGCTACATCCTTCAAAGTAACCACCCTTTGTCAGAGCATCGCATTTCCCTTCTTTCTATTCCTTTCTTTCTTGGTGTTTCTAATTACAAATAGATATCAAACTTTATCGAATGATTTTTCAGTATCAATTAAGGTGATCACATGATTATTCTTCTTTAATCTATTAATAGAAATACAATATACAGTGGATCCTTGAACCAACTCAGGTGTTAAAGGCATTGACCCCCCATAGAGTAAAAATCCACATGTTAAGTTTTGACTCTCCCAGAACTTAACTAGTAATAGCCTACTGTTGACAGGCCTTTCTGATAACATCAATAATAAATTAGCACATATTTTGTATGTTATATGCATTATATACTGTCTTCTTACAAGTAAACTAGGCAAAAGAAAATGTTACTAAGAAAATCCTAAGAGAAAATACATTTAAAATACTGTAGTGTATTTATTTTTTAAAAATCCATGTAAAATTGGACCCACATAGTTCACATATAGTGGACTTACGCTGTTCAACTGTATTTTCTATTGTGGCATGTATTAATGTTATAATCAGCAAAACATTTTAATTTAAAAAGTAGAAAAAGATAAAGTTCTACAGAGTTCCTATTATTGTACCAAAGGCATGTCAGTCTTTCACTGAGCTGGGGGCATCTCTCTCGAATGTGTTAGTGCATGTGTTTTTGGAAAGTCTCCATGTTCTAAAACTACAGAGGTTCCATCTGCTAACCCAGGAAAATAAAATACGCTCGGGAATGTTAAGGTCACTTTGAAGTATATGCGCCATGATAACATAAACAGCTTTATTCATGGGTAATTTTCTGAATATGTTCCAGAACCATTTGTTTTTACTTCTATCTCAGTTTTGCTCCTAGCTCTCAAAGCAGGCTGTCCCTAAACTTGGTTGGTTCATGTGTTGTGTGCCTAGCAGGTCAATGTGGGGAGTCAGTGGGGGAAGCTTATCTGGCCACACCCATCACAGACTGATGAAATTGGACCCTCTGGGACTGAGACCCAGGCACTAATATTTTAAAAATCTCCCCCAAGGGATTCCAAGGTTGAGAACCAGTAATCCATAGTTCTCCAAAGTTGAAAATCACAGAGAAGGAAATATATAACCATTGCAAAGTGTGCAATACTCAAATGAGACCAGCAGGAAAAGCAAAAGAAAAAAGTTACCAAATGAAGGAAAAGAAGAGGACAGAAAGAGGAAGCACAGGAATAACAGTGACAGCAAATCTACTTACTCGATTCTGTCTGGAAGCTCGGTTTGGGTCATGCCCACACAATTGACCAAAATAGTGACTGTAATAAATAAACTGAACCACCTGAGAGGACTTTGTTAAGGAAAAGCTGAGAGTTGCTATGTTTCTTAGATGTCACCTATGATCACCTTGACACTAAACCATTAAATTCATAGATTTTAGCTAGGATCAGCTTTTTAGTCTTGTCACATAACAGCTGCTAACATTTAAGGAGTGCCTATACCGATCAGTTCACTTCATCCACACCATTTCTAATACGACTGGACCTGCAGGTAAATACTATATCTATACTTTGCAGCTAAGAAAATGGGCTGAAAAGGCTTGGAAATAAGTTTCCCAAGGTCATACAAGCTAGTCAGCTATGGTACTGAGATATGACCTCAGATTAACAGAATCCTCAGCAAGATAGAAGGAAACAAGAATCCCCTCTCCAAAATATCCTTCTGCCCTGACATCTTCACTTCACTATACAATATAGCCTGAAATTTCATCCAGCAAATGTCTCTTCTTTTCCTAAAAGACAAAGAGACTATTTCTAGGAAGTTATAGATAGAGGGCCACCAGCTTTCATGGGAATTAGTTTGGGTTGGATTGTTTTCCCAGTTTAGCTGAGATCAAACACACTGAGGAAATGGGCCTCTGGCTAAGAATGGTGGGGGCAGGCAGACGGAAGTAAAATGCTGACTCAAGCAGAAAATTCCAGATAGAATTAGGCTGGGGTAGAGAACTCTGTCTAACCAGAGAGAAGAATTTTCAAGGTTAAGCCAAGGGATTACCCTAAGGGAAAGGAGACACTAAAGGTGAGTGGAAAGGGGTGAACTGATGGGAAGAAATGTTGGAGGAGAAAACCCAAAGGTAAATTTCTCCCCTGGACATTTTTCTCAGGACTAGCTTGGATTCCTAACAATTACGTCCTAAAGAAAAACAAAGCCTGAAGATAAATTTGACCTACAGAGAGAGAGGGAGCCACTCATCTTTTATAATTTCAGTTTGAGCAGAAGTATTTAAATCTATTTTAGTTTTCTGTAAATGTCTTTAATGTGCCCTGTTTTACAGTTACTTAGGAACACTTCTATTTTGAAAAGGGAAATTCTGCTAATTAAACCACATTTTCCTGTTGACTTGCAATTAAATTAAGAAATGTGTTCACATGGGGGGGGGGTGATGTCAACCCAAGGATTAAATTAAAATCATATCTCCAACTCCACAAACCTTTAAAAGTAATATATTATATACAATATTACTTGTGGAAACATTCATAGCAAATTTGATTAGAATTATAATTTTCGTGAAATATTGATCATAGGACACTGAGAATTCCATACCTTAAAGAATATCTTTTGGGAGTGGAGCTACCAAGTTCATAAGATTGAAATATATAAATGCAGGCTTTTGGGAGGAGACATAGAACAGCTTTTCTGTCCAGCTATGACTCCATCCAGCAATTATGATTCATCATATCTCAAGATGAAAAGAATATTCACTGGTCACTTAGTTCTTTGAAGGGATTTTATTTCAAATTAGCTGTTTCTTAAAGCTAATTTAAGATGTAACTCAACCAGGATGCATGGAGAGGAGTTTGTATATTTGCTGTTTTTCTTTATTTGTAATTTTAAGTAATTGGATATATATTTTTAAAAAAAACCACCCAAGTAGAGATGACATACTGAGAGAATAAATTACCTCAGTTCATTTCCATTAACTGTCTACTTCCTTATTGCTGATACTGTTCTAAGCAGGGTGCAGGCTGGACCTCTTAACAGGCTCTGTACCCTTGGACAATTTATTTAGTGCCGTTGAGTAAGAGTTTCATTATTTGTAAGATGGGGATGCAAATCCGCTCTTCAAAGGTTTCTGTACCTATGACAGTGATGACACTTAGGAGGTATTTAGCAAATGGTAGTTTACTATTATCATTAAATATCCTTCTATTGATTAGAAAACCCAAGATTGAATTAAGAAAATATAACTCCCACTGCTTGGCCATAAAGACAAAACATGTAAAAGGAAAATGTAATGCAACTACATGGAGCAGCACAGTTTCATTTTGAGATGGCTCTGTGCCAGCTACCAACTCACTGAGTGCTGTCCAGCAATCCAGCAAGCTGCCCCAGAGTTTGGAGGAGAGAGCTCCTTTTACTGGAGCCTCCCAAGAAGAGGCTGGCTACCATCTGTCAGGCAGCTGAGGCAAGGCTGTTCTTGCAAATCAACCTCCTGGAAGCCAGGGCTGAATTTGTCATTAGGAACTTCCAATTTGGACAGCCACCAGGGAAGATCCTTGGAAACCAAGCCAAAGTCTCTTTTTTGTCCTAGTTTGGCTTGCCTTGGAAAATAAAACAAAATAAAACAAAAACTGAAGGCAGATTCTGAAGCTACCTAAAGCAGTTAAAATTATACAGATATTTGACTGATTTGTCTCTAATCATTGCTATATTATTCAGTGGTATTAACCTCAAATTATTAACATTTTTTGGACTACTGACGTTTTTTAACCTGCTAGTAGTTTGGGGGTCACTTGGGATATTGGCAGCATCCATGACCAATGTGGTGCCACTGAAACAATCTAGACTCGGCCCATTGTGGTTTGTCTTCTTTGTCCTTTGGCAGGTGCTGCTCTTCCCCCCCAACCCCCCCCCCCAAAAAAAAAAGCTAGTTCTCAGCATGGCTAGGGCACAGAGTAACAATCCATGCCTATTTCATGTGCCCAAAGAAGCCTCAGGGCTCTTTTGGTTATTATGTTGTGAGCTGAACAGGCCTCATGGTAAGAATGTGTCTGGGTGCATCATCAAAGCTCATTCACAAGGAGGACATTTTTTAGGTTGTGCATGCACATGTATGTCCAGACTCAGTTGAGGTGAACCCAAACCCACCCGTGGCTTGCATGAGGACCTCCTCCATCTTGGGACTGCTTTCAGGTGTTGGACACATTAAAGCCACAAACATTTTTCTTTCAATTTAATGATTTCATTGTTTCAAAATTCAATTAGAGGAAACTTCTATTGCTAACCTCTGAAGAAGGTACTTGATACAGTGGGTCAAGCCTGATTTTAAAAGAAATCATATGGAAGAAGCAACAGTGCAAAGGATATGAGTGGACAGACACTTTGATGGCTGTTCTTCTGATCAGGTTGAAAGGACTGAATAACCACAGGGCCCGAGTAGCACTAAACCGGGAAATGGTCCTCCCTTTGTCCAGCACCATAAATGTCTACAAAAAAACAAAGCAGAAGGTGGACCTGCAGCGAGAAGCATGCATTATCACACAATCATGTTTTGTGCATGAATGGTATCATTTCAGGCTTACGAGCAAGAAGAGCTCTGGGAACCATGCATCCATCAATGGAGAGCCAAGTGGAGGGGCCAAGTTAGTGGAGATCAGGGTATCCTCACCCTCCTAGCAAGACCCCAGGCCCTGTCAGTGACTGCATTAAGATGAGTCCATTGAGAGTGCCCAGTGACCAGGCAGCTGACCTAGGGCTGACGATGCATCAGGCCCAGGGCCAGGATTCTGGCAGCAGCAGGAGGTGGTTCTGGCTGCATTAAATTCCTCTTCTGATTAGTGGATTATCTCTAGTTATGGGATTTTGCCTATTTTGCCCTGCTCTCCACCTTCTGAGTCTCCCCTTCTAGTGATTCCTTCTGAGCATCCAGGAAGATGAGGGCTCTTGGCCCATGAGAAGAGGGAGAAAGACATCCCAGTATCTTTTAATTTTCTCTACCAATAATATTTGGGATGGCTGATTCCTGTCCCTCCCAACTCCCAAACATGCATACATCATTTTGTGGGGGTGGGGTGCTGTGTAGATCATCTAAGACACAATACAAACAGGGGAATTTCACAAAACAACTCTCACTTAAACTAGTGGTTCTCAAACATTTTGATTTCAGGACCCTTTTATACTCTCAAAAATTATGGAGGACCCAAAAGAGTTTTTTTTACTGACTTATAGTTTTTTGCTTGTACTGTGTGTATGAGAGAGAGAAAGTGTGTGCGTGACCTGAGGAACCCACTAAAAGGGCTTTAGGAACCCCAGGGGTTCTGAGATCATACTTTGAGGACCACTCATTAAATAATCTGGATTTCTGTTCCCCTTCCCTACCCTACACCCCACCCCCAGACTAAGAATCTCTGTTTCCCATTTACAAAGACAGCCAAAATCTCTGGAGATCTTAGGTCAGTGGTCATCAAAGAAACAGCCAACTTCTTCTAAAAATTTTATAGCAGTTGTTGCTTTTGAAGATTTGAGTTTGATTAGTCTCTACCATAAATATTATAAAAATGCAAAGATAGTGTCAAAGAGGTAAGTTGGATATATTTGTCATTAACTGAGTCTAGCTCACAGCTATATCACCTAGGTGCAGAAGAACTCCCTAGGCTGAGTAGAGCAGAGGTTCCTCTCCCAGAGCTGAGAACAACCTTCCCATTCAATTACCCTTACCCGGTGTGTGCTGTAGAAGGGGTCCAAATCCTCCAGGGGCTCTCCAACCAGCTCTGCTGGGAGCTCACCGTAGAACTTGGGCAGCTGGTTGCAAGCCTTCAAGTCTAGCTGAGGCCGAGGCTTCTCTTCTTGGTCCTTCTGCTCCCTGTGCTTACCTTTTGCTTTCTTTGCTGCCTGCTTGGCAGCAATTCTCTTTTCAATCTCCACCAGGGACTCTGGAGTGAATCGACGAAAGTTGGTAGTTTCCAGGGACCCAAAGGGAAATTCCATCTTCTCATTCTTCTTAAGGAAGAATTTATACTCTTATGAGAGTGGATATCACCATAGAGAGCTAACAGCCTGCCCACTGACCCTCTCCCTCTAGTTCTTTCCTTAACTCACACTGCCTTGCTAGAATAGCCCCCCAACCCTTAACTCACATGCATTCCTTAACTTACACTGAGCTCTCCCCAGAGTCTCACTGCCCTGTGGCACTCTCGGGGGAGGCTGTTTATTCTACCTCCTCCAGGAATCTCAGAGTAGAGCTATGCCCTCCATGACCCTCTAATGCATTGCTCCTTCATCTATTTATACCACCACCACCACCACCACCATCACCACCAGATTTAGCCATACTGCCCTCTCTTCTCTTTTCTATGACCACTGAGCAACAGGCACTCAAAGACTGGTTTATGTGGTGTATAAAAAAAACAGTGCTAGTAAAATTTCCCCATTGAAAAGCATTTGTTAAAAAGTATGGAAGGCATTAACATGTTTTATTGTTCCTTTATTGTGCAGTGGTATGCTTTTAAGAAGTGACGGTCATTCCTGGACATGCCAGCAAGAGAGAGGAGAAGGCTCAGCGCCATGAGCACATGGCTGCACTTGTCAGCTGAGACTGTGCTGTCTGCCGAATGCTCTAAGCTTGGCAGCATATTTGTATTTTTTTGTTCTTAATAAAATACGTTATTTAATCTTCCTAATTGGTTGCTTTTTCTTCTAATGTAAAGTTTTTTTTTAAGAAATCATATGAGTAAGATTTTGATTATTTCTTCAAATTATTGATACATGAGCCCATTTTTGCTGTTTATTTTAATCTAAGTGCACCCACATTTCCTGACAGTCTATTGATGACTTAACAGGCCATGATGGTTTAAAAATTGTTCTGTGATCCCATCAGCTTGTAAAATCCTGATCTAATACATGGTCTCTAGTGCTGCCAGACAGTGTCTTTGGGACTATGGTCCACAGTGGTCCATACAAAACCTGGAAGGCATTCCAATGATTAGGTTTCTCATGGGCTACAATATTCTTAGGAAGCTTGCCACCACTGGCACTAGTCTGGAAGCAAAAAGGATGGCTTTCCACCACAGATGGGTAGAGCAGTACCTATATGACTTTCTCTTGACTTACTCTAGGGAATCTAGATGTGAAGCTCTTACAACAGGCATCCATCCTCTTAGTTCTCTGTAGTCACCACTGGATCTATGGATAATGTAGTTTTCCCACCTACTCTAGTGCAGTGATCTTCAAATGCCAGTGCACAGTGTGCTGCTGCACCAGCTGCATCATTGTCACAGTGGGTGTAAGATACAGATTGCTAGACCCTATCTACAAAGATTCTCATTCAATAGATCTAAAATGAGATCTAGGGAGCTGCATTTTACAGGTTTATAGCTGAAGCTCTTGAAGGTGTCCCACCTTTGAGAGGCAGTGGAAGGCACTGCAACTGTGTGACATGAGATAGAGTGAAGGTCCGGGTTACAAGATCAGAGTAGGATCTGATGACCTGCTCCCACAACTCTAGAGTCTGGAGGAAAGTCTCCCTAGGTTCTAAAGGCAAGTCAGAAGCCACTTTTGGGTGGGCTAGGGAAGAAGATAAAAAACTGACTTCTCAGCGGTTTTGATGGGACTGTCTTTAGGACCTCCTCCCTTCCATTGTCAGAATTAGGGGAACTCCTGGCCAGAAACTTCAGGGAGCTTATACCCAGGGGATAGGAACAAAGAGTAGAATTTGGTTGTTTCTGAGGATTAAGCTTCTGTAGGTATTTGCCATGTATCTGGGACTTCTGGGCTACAAAAGGACCTACTGGATCTCTTCAGAATGGGCCATAAAAGCATCTTAACTTGGGTTTCAGATCCCTTGTGGTAAGCAGTTTCTAAGAAGGAGCAACAGTGATTGAAAAGATAACAGATGTTTCACATTTGTCATTTCACTGGTGATGGAAATAACTGGTTGATCTTTAATCAAGACCTGTGATCTAGGCAGGTCAGCAGACTCAAGGTTGCTAAATGGAGGTGAATATAAATAAAGGTACAAATGAATGTCTCCTTGAAATTACAGTGGGCAGGGCAGGTGTGATATTGTGATTTATAATAAGAAATACATATTTGGTCTTTGTCCCCATTTCTGGCATAAAGCTCTTAAAACCCTTGGAAGTTTCCTAATGATGTCTTTTGTATGTTAATGAAGTACCTTTTGAAAGTCACCTAAGGATGGGGGTCAGTTGCCAGTAAAACCAACCGGCTCCCCACCTCACCTCCTACCTCCAGGGAGAAGAGAGAGAAGCTGGAAGTTGAGTTCAATAACCAACGGTCAAAGGCTTATGTAATAAAGCCTTCATAAGAACCCAAAAGGACAGAATTTGGAAAGCTTCTGGGTTGGTGAATACATGGAGAGGACATGAAAACTCCATACTCCTTCCCCATATTCTGCCCTATGCATCTCTTCTATTTGGCTGTCCCTGAGTTATATCTTTTTAAAATAGACCTGTAATCTAATAAGTAAGACATTTCTCTGAGTTCTGTGAGCCATTCTAGCAAATTAATCAACCCAAGGAGGAAGCCATGGAAACCTCTGATTTATAGCCAATTGTTTAGAAGCACAGGGAACAACCTGGACTTGCAATTGGCATATGAAGTTTTGTGTATGTGGGCAAAGGACAACCTTGTAAAACTGAGCCCTTAACCTGTGGGATCTGATGCTATCTTCAGAGAGATAGTGTCAGAATTGAACTGAACTATAGAACACTTAGTTGGTGTCTTGAAATTGTACATTGGTGGAATGGGATCACCTCCACCAACACACACACACACACACACACACACACACACATTGGATTTGAATGTTAGAACATCTTAGCAGAACATCTTTCTACCAACTTCTGTTGTTATTAGTAGAATAAATGTTTTTATGGTCATGCACCAAGTCTGAGTTGCTCACAAAGATGGCTGAGCCTCATGAGAAGAGTTACCTAAATTATCTATCCACAGTGACAACAAGAGTGGGCACAATTATTTCTTTTTTTTAGAGAGAAAGAAAAACTGTAGGAGTGCACAGTGGGGGAGGGGCAGAGGGAGAGGGAGAGAAAGGATCTTGAGCAACACAGGGCTCTATCTCACAACCTTGAGGCCATGACCTGAGCCAAAATCAAGAGTCAGATGCTTAACTGACAGAGCCACCTAGGCACCCCCACAATTATCTCTCTTGATCTCCAAAGAAATCTTATAGAGTAGGTGGAAGACATTTTCTTAAATATAAGACCATTAATAACCAGGGGTTACTATGGGTTATAAAGACATTATTGGACTAAACAAACCTATCTCTGAGTCTTTTGATATCATACTCAGTGCTTTCCTATTTCTGGGATGGATCTCACTGGCTGGAGCAGTTCTGGAATCCTACTGACAGGCGTGTCATTGCAGGGCTGTGGAACCTGAGAGGTATAGGTTGATCTGAATGGATTCAGATGTGATGAAGTTTCAAGAGGTCTCAGACAGCAGCCTCTTTGTGTTATATATATCATTGATGCTCTTAAGAAACCAATGGAAGATTTCCCCCACTAATGTAACTTTTGCTTCTGTATGGCAGATATGATGTAGGCAAATGGATAATCAATTTTTCCAAAGCCTGATTAGTGGGACAAAGTATCAGCTCCCATCCCATATAGGGTTGCATCTTCTCATGCTTCTTATGGTTGTTCTTATATATTTATATACAACAAAAATTATCATTTTCATACATGTGAGTCCTAAATCTGTCCTTTCCTCTCAGCTCTGAACTCACTAATCCAATACCTTTGACATATAGCCCTTTGAATGCTCCATAGACACCTCAAAGTCATTGTTCCCGATGATTTCTCCATCCTCTCTTCACCCCAACTTTTCCTCCTCCTAGTTCCCTATTTCAATAAATTGCATAACCAGTTTTCCAAAATGGAAGCTTAGGGGTCCTTTTTTATGCTTCTTTCTCCCACAAGTCTTCTTCCCTTATGCCAGACATTGTTTTCAACTCCAGGGATACAGCAATGAAAAAACTATAGACCTTTGGGAACTTAAATTTAGCTCTGGGTCTCAGCCAACTTAGGTCAGCTTCCTAGAGAGATATTTTCTAGAAAAGACCGAAATTATGATGACACCATGGGAAGTCTGGAGTCACATTTGAAGCATAAATCTAAATTTATATCTCCAGCTTGGGCCTTTCACCTACATTCTAAATTGTTATATTCAGCTAATTATTCATTACCCCTCACAAAGATGTCTCATAGATGTATAAAGCTTAACTATTGATATCTTTACCCAAAATGTGCTCTTCCCTTTTTCATGATCATTTTAAAAAAATGAAATTTCATCATTCCAAGGACTCAAACCCCGAGTCTTGAAACTTTGGAATTATCCATTACTTCACTTTCTCCCTCTCAAATCTCATATTTGAATGACCAAAAAACTCTATGACCTTGCATCTGAATTATAACTGTCTACTTCTCATCACAGCCACTGCTACCTCCATAACCTGAACCACTATTATTCACCTCCATGGCTCCTGCCATGGTCCAACCATTGTGACCCACTTCCACTGCTACCTTCATGGCCCAAATCACTATCATCTACCACCACTGCTACCTTCATAATTCAAACCACTATCATCCACCTCCTTGGCTACTGCCATGGTCCAATCACTGTCATTCATCTCCACTGCTACCTCCATGGTCCAAATTACTATTATCCACCTCTACTGTTACTCTCATAAGTCTAAACCACTGTCACCCAACTCTACTGCTACCTCCATAGCCCAAACCATTGTCATGTCCTGCTTGGTCCACTATTACATCTTCTCAACATGTCTCACTGCTAGGATTCTTTCAAAGTTTTGCAGCCTATCCTTTTGGAAGTAATAAGAGTAATCCTTTGATGTGTGTTTTCATAAACCTCATCCCTGAGCTCACTTCATATCATTTTCTCCCTTGCTAACTGAAATCGAGGCCCATAGACCACCTAACTGTTTATTGGACATTTCAAGCACATTCCTGCCTCAAAGTGTTTGGAATTGCTATTCTTTCTGCCAGCTATTCTCTTCCCATTTATAACCATGGGGCTCATTCAAATATCACCTGTTAAGGAATCCTTCCCTAACTATTCTTTCCCAAATAAAAGCCATTGGCCACTCTCTACCCTTTTTCCTCAAAGTACTTTTAACTAATATTAACATTTTTATTTATTTACTATCTCCCTAAACTAGAATTTTTCCTTCCTGAAAGTATGGATTTTGTATGTTTAACTGTTGAACCATCAACACTGAAAACAGTGCTCAGCACATAGTAGATGATCAACCAACATTTGTGGAATACACGAATGAATAAACTCAAGGGATCCTGAATGGGTATCAGATATTTACAGAACATTGCTAGATTTTTCATCTGCAAGCAGAATTCAGTTTGGGGAAAACAAGTGCTTAAACTGTGAGACCAGAGTGAGTAGAAATTGACCATTTCCATGTAGCTGGAAAAAAAGAAAAAAAGTTTGTTCAATAACAACTTAAGTTTTAAGATTTCTAAAATTTACCTTGATTTTTATGAAATTTGTTCTCCAAGGTGAGAGGAGAAAAATGAAGGTTAGAACCTGGAAGGTTGTGGGGGTAGAGAAGCACTGAACATTATAGAGATGCTGTAGCCAAAAAAGGAAGAAAAACAAAGAAATATTTATGTCATAGAAATAGCAGGAAGAGGGGATCCCTGGGTGGCGCAGCGGTTTGGCGCCTGCCTTTGGCCCAGGGCGCGGTCCTGGAGACCCGGGATCGAATCCCACGTCGGGCTCCCGGTGCATGGAGCCTGCTTCTCCCTCTGCCTATGTCTCTGCCTCTCTCTCTCTCTGTGTGTGACTATCATAAATAAATAAATTAAAAAAAAAGAAATAGCAGGAAGAAAAGTTTTAAGAACTGCTGAACTTTGTTCTAGTTGTAGGAATGGTTTTAGTTAGGGAGAATGTGAATAAGTACCATGGAGTGGAGAGGATTTGACTAGATTCTTTGTGTTGTTGACAGAGACTAGTTGCAGTATGGGTGTAACTATAAACTTGAATAAATTGATTACACAGGGTACCCAAAAAACCAGAACATGAGAATGAACAGCTCCAGGTTCTGCTGCCATGACTTGGCTGCTTGATGAAACAACCATGTTGTCAGAATGTCACTAAGACAGAGAGTGTAGTTGGACCTTTCATGGCACTGGGTTCAGAGTATGATGTGTTGATGGTGAGATATAGTAACCATGCTATGACAAATCTGAATAAAACTATGTTGCACATGGTGCTGAGAATGTGGTTAGTCTCTCTAGTTCATGGGATGAACAACCAAGCTAGTTTTAGCATTGGTGCTATTGCTGGACTCTTTAAGCTAACAGGAGCATGGAGTTAAGTGTCTTTATTTGGGGGATATGGCCAATCTAGTCAACACTTTAAAAAGTCCCTGAGATGTTAGCATTTTAGATCATCAGTGATACTGACATATGCCTATCTGAGACTGACATATGCCTATCCATTGCCCTGAAATTTTTATTTTATTTTATTTTATTTTATTTTTTATTATAGATTTATTTTTATTGGTGTTCAATTTGCCAACATATAGAATAACACCCAGTGCTCATCCCGTCAAGTGCCCACCTCAGTGCCCGTCACCCAGTCACCTCCACCCCCCGCCCACCTCCCCTTCCACCACCTCAGTTCGTTTCCCAGAGTTAGGAGTCTTTCATGTTGCCCTGAAAATTTTAGTCCTTAGGCACCTCATTGGAGCAACAGGGCACTTGACATGTGAGCAAGTTGAAGGCCAGGAAAAAGATAAAACTTGAATTAGCAGGGCACCTGGGTGGCTTAGTGGTTGGGCACCTGCCTTTGTCTCAGGTCGTGATCCTGAAGTTCTGGGATCGAGTCCCACATTGGGCTCCCTGCATAGAGCCTACTTCTCCCTCTGCCTGTGTCTCTGCCTCTGTGTGTGTCTCTCATGAATAAATGACTAAAATCTTAAAAAAAGAATTTGAAGTAGTTATGCTACTGGGAAAGTGTAATAAGCTGTTTGTGATGAAAGCAAGACCACATTATCCATTATCCTGCCCAGTAGTCAAAGGCTGAGCCTCAGCTATCTGTGGCACCAGGTAAATATCACGAAGCCGTCTTTGAAGTTAATAGTCCTGAGTTAGCCTTGGTGCTAAAAGAATGGAGTGATGGGAATCTTCGCTGAACATAATTTACCTTCAAACAATTCAGAGATAATAGCTAACTAATCTGTGTCCAAGGATAGAGTACAAGTGTATTTAGAGGGGGAAAACGTACAGTACTGTCCATGGTTCTTAAAGAGCAAGGCTGAATCTAGTACGGTCTTGAGCTGTCCATGGTCCTGAACAAGAACTGTGGGGATGGATGAGAGGGGAGTGGGAATGGTTTTCTGTGAGGTGTGGTGAATAACTGACACGTTTGTAATGCTGAATGAGCATGCCAGGCTGAAGAGCTGATAACAACTGAGTTTCTATTGGGGCTAAATGGAAGAAAGGAATAATTAAAGGAAGAAATAAATCTGGAATTTTGGGGAAGAAAACGCCCTAAAGGCATTTAATCAAAGCATCTCTACTCACCGGGATAGATATACAAATGATGTTAAAAAGGAAGAAAATATTCTTTTGTAAACGACTTTTGCCTCTCTACAATCTCCCCCAACCAGCTAAAAATGGGATTACAAGAGGAAAAAGATTTTCATCGCTAAGGGAGAAAACAAGTTCCTCATCACTTCATAAGTTCTTTGGGAGTGTTGTGGACTTAGAAACTCAGGATGGTAGATTGAGTCAGCTTTAAAGACTTCAAGTTATAACTATTTGAGAAAATTAGAGAGGTTTTGTGGTTTTGTCAAAATAGCACTGGTCTTGGAGATAGGCAACTTTAGTTCTGACACTAACTAGGTCTTTTGAATTGTCCGACTCTCATCTCTGTGATTTGTAAACTGGTGATGATAAAATCTGCTCTGCTAACTTGACACTGTTGTTTGGGGGAATCAAATAAAGTATGTGAAAGCATTTTGTAAGCTAAGTGCAGTACAAATGCACAATATAGACTTTAATATTTCCCATTACACATGCTATTTAGTAGCCAATAGCCACTTAGCCCATTTCAATTCCACACCACTAGCTTTCAGCATATAAATGAAATAAACATGTGGGATCATTTACAATTAAGCAATATAAAGAACTCATAATGTTGCCACTTTATTTCTCTATTTCCCATCTTTAATGTGTGAATACTTTTGAATATGGTTCTGCTGCTCTAAATAAAAGTGTTTATTTAATGAGGTAATACAAATTACAAAATAAACTCAAGAATTTGAAAAGGATTTATGGTGTGGATAAACTTTTTATTTAAAACATATAGAATCTACTTCCTTTCCCCTATTCTTAATTCTCTTCCCCAATAGATTCCCTATTCTATTTAACAGGATTCTTATCAGAATATATCACCAAAAAACCTTCAGAATTGCAGAAGGGGGCCTGGCAAGTGAGTTTCTTATAATTTTTTAAAATGCAGCTTATCTGTGCCCATATTTAAGTAAGTCAATGATTTTATAAGGATAAAGTGCAAGCTTGATTTAACAATAATATTGAAATTACCATATAGACAAAGTTTTGTCATTGTAAAATCCTGGTGGACAGTGGAATTTGGGTATTCAATTCTATAATTACTATTTTAGGGATGCTGGAAATTCCTAGCATTTAATTTAGCTAGATGACATGACATCATACGGGACATGTATGACAAATGCTTTCTTTAATACATGTCATTATTCTTCAACACACTCTAATATGTCTCTCTCAGTTCCTTTCATCAAAGCTTTTACTAAGTTGTAAATGACCTCTGGGGTGCCAAATGCAGACAAACTTTTAGATTTCTACTTACTACACTTAGGATTTGACACAGTTGACCATCCATTTTTCTTGAAATCTCTCTTTGTCACATCTGAAACATCATCAAAGGCTTCTTTTCTATTTGTCTACTAAATACTGAGCTTCTTTGGGTTCTGTCCTAGCCCTCTTTTACATTTTCTCTCATGGAAATCTAATCTTCTCCCATGGTTTTAACTTCCACTCAAACCTCTCTTCTAAGCCGGACCTGACCACCTACCTGTTTTTGTTTTTGTTTTTATATTTCCTTCATCTAAACTGACTTCTTCCCTGTTCCCTATTTTGTTAAATGACACCATCAAGGATCTTCATGGTTGTTTACATCACAAACCCATAGACTCTCCCTCTCCCTCACTGTTCATATATGCCTCAACCACCAAGCCTGAGCCATCTCTCATTTGGCTTCTGTGCTCGCTTATTAACAGGTCTCTCTGTATATTGCTTTCCCCATATACATACCAAGCAACATAATCTTTTAAAAAATAAACCTTATCATATTCCTCTGATTGTACTTTTCAAAGGCTTCTCAAGCCCTTCAGATAATATCTAAATTCATTCACAGGGCACATAAGTCTTGGCACGATCTGGTCTCTGCCAATCTCCTCCATCAACATACCTCTTTCCCTTGCTTTTCCCGTAGTAGTTATTCTGGTTTTCTTTCAGTTACTTAAATTCATCAAGTTCCTTCCTGTTTTGGTAGCTCCATACATGCATTTTTTCCCTCAATAATACATTTTCTATCCCTTTCCCCTGAGTGACTTCTATTTTTACTTCAGTTTAGCTTAAATATCACTCCCTCAGAGCAGTCTTTCCTGACCCTCCAGACTAAACTAGTTTTTTGTTATTATATTATATTATATTATATATTATATATATTATATATTATTATATTATCATTTGCACAGATGCCTGTACTTTCACTTATGACACATGTAAGTGTTTGATAAATATTTTTTGAGTAAAGGAATATGTGAATGCATGATAGTGGCTCTCAGAGACAAAACTATGTTAGAGAAGCATCAAGAATATGACATATGATTGTTCAGGTTCCGTCTAGTGTTTTTGTTATCAGTGTACCTGATTTGACCTTAGAATAAAAAAGATTGTTTTCACTGTCCCCCAGTGACTGAGCTTCTTTAGTGTAGGAAAAGAATCCTGGGCTCTCCATGGATGCAAGCAAACCGAAATGGGTGGAAATATGACTAAAGGAGAATTCAGTGACATTTACTAAGAGGAAGTCCTTGTGATGCAGAGGAAAGAACTATGCTTGGGGAGTGAGGAGATCTGGGTCCTTCTGCTGACTTGCTTTCTCATGCTGCATATGTTTTGTTTTCCTGTTTTGTGTCTGAGAGCAGTTACCAGATAGGAAGATGAGGAAGTGCTCGGAGGCATCCTTTGTGAGCTCTGGTGCCTTATGAACCAGGAAGTAATGTTATGGCTTTGATTCACTCTGATTCTGATCTTGTGAAGAAACTAAGGTTTTGCTTAATGAAGGATTAGGTAGTTTCCATGAAGATTGACTTCACAGCATCAGGACTGGGTTTCATTATGACCTGGCACGAGTATTTCTCTCTCACACAACTGGTCTGTTCAGTTGCCTTCTGGTCACAATGCCTAGAGGGGCAAGAGAATTGCCTTTCATATTTATTTTGATTCTTGACTCCCTAGGGAAAGAGAAGCAACAGAACAGTGTTCTTTTAGGTACATTCAAATATGTGCTTGTAAATTTCTGAGGCTTCTCTTTTCAAACTACCACAGCCTGGAAGTGCCCGGTCTAGCTCCTGGAGGTTGCAGGGTGAGTCAGGAATGCCTAACTCTCCCTCATTCTGTCAAATATTTAGAAGTTCTTTCATTCTCAGTAATTGTTGAGGGTTTACTATGCTTTTAGCACTATTAGGTGTTGTGTAATATGGTGTGGTGTGTAGAAGGAAGAGCAGTGAGCAGAAGTCAGAAGACTAGAGTTCCAGCCATGGGTCTATATTAAACTGTGTTCAGACTTTGGATATTTTCTCTCTCCAGATTTCAGTTTGTTCATCTCTACAATGAGGGGATTGGTTTAGCAGTATACTGAGGCCCTTTCATTTTGACATTTCATGTTTCTTGTTTTGGAGGCCTTTGAGTCTTCTCAGGGAGAAAAAAACCTTTACAACAGGGGTGCCAGGGTGGCTCAGTCGGTTAAGTGTCTGACTCTTGATTTTGGCTCAGGTCATGATTTCAGGGTCATGAGATTGAGTCTCATGTTGGGTTATGCACTAAGCATGGAGCCCCTTGAGATTCCCTTCTTCTGTTCCTCCTCCACCCCCATGCATGCATGTGCACTCTCTCTCTCTCTCAAAAAAGAAAAGGAAATAATTAGAAAAAATAAATAAGGAATACATTGGGTGGTTTTGACCATGGAGTTTTAAGCAGTAAAGACAAGTGCCTCTGGCAGCCCTGGTGGCTCAGCAGTTTAGCGCCACCTTCAGCCCAGGGTGTGATCCTGGAGACCCGGGATTGAGTCCCAGGTCAGGCTCCCTGCACAGAGCCTGTTTCTCCCTCTGCCTGTGTCTCTGCCTCTCTCTCTCTCTCTTTCTCTCTCTGTGTGTTTCTCATGAATAAATAAATAAAATCTTTAGGGATCCCTGGGTGGCGCAGCGGTTTGGCGCCTGCCTTTGGCCCGGGGCGCGATCCTGGGGACCCGGGATCGGATCCCACATCGGGCTCCTGGTGCATGGAGCCTGCTTCTCCCTCTGCCTATGTCTCTGCCTCTCTCTCTCTCTCTGTGACTATCATAAATAAATAAATAAATAAAAATTAAAAATAAAATAAAATCTTTAAAAATAATAAAATAAAATTTAAAAATAAAATAAAATAAATTGCCTCAAAGTTTTGAAGAAGGGAGGGGCCAAAATGGGTAAGAGAAGCTCGGTAAAGCCTTCCTGGAGGAAGTTGTTTGTAGAACATCTTTATAACTGTATGTTTCAGAATATGAATCCACATGTTCTAGCTTGAGAGGCATAAGTATACTCTGGGTCAGTAACCCTGAAGAACATGCAAATGCACACCCACTGGGTATGCTGAGTACTCCCTCTGGGGCACTTTCTGGCTATGGTTAAATGCCTCTTAAAAGAAGAGGCACCCATTATGAGGTTTCTTTTCATGAGGAAATTCTATGGCTGTTAATCTTCTTAAACATTAATTATTTTAGAGCCAAACATGTTTCTCGTGAACAATAATCCTCCTTTTTCTTTGCTAAGTTTCTAAAGAAAAAAATATGCAAATTCTGACAGGTAGAAATGGGTTTTGGACAAGGCTCTAAGGCAAGAGCACTGTGAATATTATGTAAATGCCAACCAATATAATGCAGCCCATCAGTTTATTCCAGGGAAGCAAAGGGTACTCAGAAAATCTGTTGCTGCTGCCCAGCTTCCAACATTGAAGGAATTCATCCTTTGTCCACAAATCATGTTGTGATTTGGTCCTCAGAATTTGCTTTCAAATGGCAAATTCTGACAAATATATTGTATATCGTTTTAGGCCCCCACTTAAATGTAACTTCTTCAAAGAGGCCTTCCTTGATCTTACCTTTCTAAATTATGAGCCTTCGAGATGATCTCCTAAAGAATCCTGCTCTTTTCTGACACTTGTCACAGTTTATAATTATTTATTTGTGTGTTTATTTAATATGTCTCTGCACCATTAGACTCTCAGTCCTGTAAGGGCAGAAACAAAATTTATTCTATCCACAGCTCTATGTTTCCAGTATCTGGCACTTGTACAGCATGAAATGTTGTCATTAGATAAAGCTGAGATCTCAGTGAAATAGTCGCATGTTTTAGATCATGTAGCATATGCTTATGTTTCAGACCTTTCAAAATGCATTGTGTGATTGGATCTAACATTTGTATCCTCTACATTTTTTACACTTATCATATTTCTCCACCAATACAACAGAATATTTTCCACTGGTTAAGAAATCAAAGTGTATAATGGCAACAGAGTGTAATGGTTAAGTTCTGGGATTCCGATTCAGTGGTTTAAATCACCACTGTGCTAGCTGTGGGACGTTGGGAAGTTTATGAAACTTCTCTGTCCTCAATTTTCTCATCCATAAAACAGGTATAATAATAGTACTATAGGTGGTCATCAGAAAGAAATGAGTGCTTAGAACAATGCTCAGACCACTGGAAGCATTATATTTTGCATTTTGCTGCTAAGATTATTCTTCCCCACGGGAACATGATGATTAAGAAGTTGACTCAGAAGTGTCACACAATTTGTCTGATTTCACATCAACCATACATACAGTCTTCCTAGAGTATGACTATCTCCAATTGACCAATGAAGGATCTATGACCAAGGTGAACAATGATCTTGTTCAAGGACTTTAGCTCTTTAGCTAGAAAAAGGCAGATCTAGGACAACAACCAAGATTTTCCAGTGCTTTCCATATTCCAGTATCAATGCTATGAGTTGTCTCAGGATTCCCTTTCTCTTTCCCTCATTCTAATTTCCCACAAAGCTGGGATTGGAATCAATTGCAGAACAAGACACATGCAGTGGCTGGATGAGCACTGAACCAGAAGGCCAAGCAGGACATACTGAGCCCCTCCTCTCCCCTCACTTGGTTACTGCTGGGCACTGAGCCAAGAATCAGCTAATATTTTCTGAACACCCTGATCCATGCCTGCCTGCCAACAAGCTCTGAAGCACTCTGAATGAAGCCTCTGAATGACACTGACCCACACTTGACTTGTGATCACCCACTAAACCAGCCAGTACTCAAAAAAATTAACCAAACTTCATTTTTTAAAACATTGAACAAAAAAGATTACTGTCTTATTAATAAACATGTTATCTGTTTGCTTTCTATAGGCAGGGCACAGTGCTGGGTATTTCACATTCATTGTGTCATTTAATCCTCCCAGGATCATAGGAAGTTTACCCTATTATCAACCCATTTCCACAGATGAAGTCCTAAAGCCTTGAGGCTAGCTTGGCCAAAGTCATAGCCTATCAGATATTTAAGTCATTATTCTTGTCTCTTTTGTTCAGGAGGTAAAGAATAAAAATATGAACAGTGATTATTCTTGGGGAGTGGTATTATTAGTGATTTTTTTTTAAATAGTGGGAGAACATACACATACAAAATAAGTGAAGTGCACTAATCTTAAATTTAGAGTTTGATGCCTTCCCAGTGGCTACTCCAAGCCTGCCTGGAGATGACTACTACTGTGACTGCTGTCATCAGTCAAACTACCTAAGTCAGTAGAAAGTCAGTACTTTCTAGGTGTCTCTGAACCTCTGCCCATGTCACCACACTGAGGGCCAGCAACTTCCCCTCTCTCCTCCAGCTCCTTAAGGCCAATCCATTGTTTGAGACTTCCCTGAAGGATCCTCTGATTTGTCCTGCTGGTCAGCTCTGAAAAGACTTCAAATAATAATAATAATAATAATAATAATAATAATAATAATAATATCACCACTTACTCCACCTGCTTTCACCTAGGACTGTGTCTAATGCAAGGTCAAGTCCACAGCTAACGCATTCATACAGGGCTTCAGTGCCTTGACCTGTCCCTACAGAATGTGAACAAGGCATCTCCAACAGGCCTTCCTCTTGTCATCCAGGAGTCAGTCCATACCACATAGTGTGCAAGGTGGGACTGGGGTGGGGGATGTTTCCCACCATGGGCAGAGGAGCAAGGTTCCTGCCCCTTGTGGCAGTAACCAGCTATGTGACCTTGACTAACCCACTGGAACTGAAACTCTAGGTCTCAAAGGTTCTTTATTTATAAAATGAGGGTATTAAACTAAATAATAATGGGAATAGTAGCTTATCAGCTGGGCTCAGCCCTTCATGCATCCTCGGTTTAAATCTCGTAATTGTCTTATGAAATAGATATTATTATGGCCATTTTGCAGTTGAGGAAACAAAAGAATTGGGGGAGAGTTGCCTACCATGTTAATAAATAGCAAAGCTGTGATGTTAACCAGGTCCACAGGCCTCTGTTCTCCGTCATTATGCTTTACACCTAGGGTGGTCACTGCCACTTCTTTTTGCTCTTGTGAACCAGTTCATAAAACATGGCTCCAGTTGTCTTTGGAGAGCCAGGGAAAGCACAACAGCAAGTAGCAAATTAAGAAGAGTGACCATGGGCTCTAATGAACAAGATGGACCAGAGTGACATCATACCTCAGGACAGAGTTTGAAGACCCTCAGAATTGTTGCCAGTGGGGATGGGAGAGACCTCATTTGCTTGATGGGGGAGGTGAGAGAAGGTGATGTCTGTCATATTTGAAGCTCTTTCCCATATAATCCAGGAGATCAAGCCATGATTTTTACTCAGGAAGCACTTACTGAACTGCTAATGTGTACAAAGTTTTGGTGGAGGTATAAAAATCAAGGAGGCTGAGCCCTTGTCACTCATAAATTTGGTCTGGTGGGGACAGACACCAGCAGAAGCACCACTCTAATGGGAGATGTGGTCATTCATACAAACATAGATGAAGAGGTGAGGCTGGGGCAGAGAAGGGAGACGGGACACAAGGTCTTGAGGGAGAATGGGATCTCTCCAGGACTTTGAAGGACAGGTAAGGTCTGAGCAGGAAGTGACTATGCAGAAAGGGTGAGCCCAGTGGGTGAAGGATGCAGCAGCTCCAGAAGGGGGAGGAAAAGTCTCTTTCATGGGCTCACGAGGCATGGACTCTAAGTTCATGCAATTGATTTGTATGTGGGACCCTAGGACTCTTAGGACCCTTCTCTCCCTCTGGGAAGGAAGGAGAGCAACTGGGAAGCATGAGACTGCTGCTTTTGAGAGAGCTGGTGTCTCAGGGATCTTCTTGGCCTGATGGGCTTCTTATACAGGAGAATGCATGGCCATGCACCAGCCCAGAGTCAATAGTTACTGGTTTTCCTCCTCCTAGAATAGCATTTCCTTGGCAATATTTATTTGCGAAGTACTCCTTATACACCATTTATGATTATGGAACATTCTCAGGGTCCTTTTCCATTTCCTTCTGATGATGATTTTCTCAAAACCATCTTTTTGCATATATGTTCTTTCATATGCTGGTGTTCACTTTCAATGCTTGTTTATTATTATTATTATTATTATTATTATTATCATCATCATCATCATCATTAGTCGACTGCTAAGTGAGTGGACAGGAAACTAGGAAATGGCTTTTTAAGATCACTCTAAAATCTTCCTAACATTTCAAACCAACTTTATGCCATTTCAAAACAAAATTTTCCATCAGACTAAAAGCAATTCATTTCTCTGCATCATTTCCACCTTCTTCCCACGCCATGTGGCTAGAAAGCCCAACCTTTTGGCTTCTGCTACTCAAAATACCTAAGTGCAGTTGACTCTACCTGCTTCATTTTGCAAGTCCAGGGAAGGTGACTCAAGCTACATTTAAAAAATCATAACAGACTTTTCTTTTCCTGGCACTGATCCAATCAGGTAACCTCAAAGAGCAAAATCATGATCAGGAATCAATTTACACTAAGTGCACTTGAGCCTATGGGGGGAAAGCCAAGCAAAGCCAGAACCACAGAAATCTCATCTCTCAATGAATCATTCTTCTGGATTTCAGAGTTGGGCTAAAAACAAAGGATAGATGGCGTTGGCCCTACCTGTTGTCATCTTCCTGGACATGTATAAATGCTCCCTGCAGGTTGGAAAGCACCTTTGGTCACCTGGATTTGTCTTGTTTCATCATAATATCTTTAAATAGGTGCCCCTCAACCTTGTTATCCATTGAAGGTTTTTGGAAAGCATTGAAAAAAAAAACAGATTCTCCGGACATTTAGATTCAGTAGGCCTAGAGTGGGGCCAGGAGTCTGTGTCTCTAAAAAGTTCTCCAATATATTCTGATGTGTGAGCCAGAGCCGCTGCATTCAACCTTATCCACACTTTTCTAAAGAGAGTACTTTTGCCTTCAGTTTGAGGCAAAACTAATCTCTAAAGGAGTGTTTCACCTCCTACCTGAAGACTATGGGTTCTCTGCTTTCTATGTCCATTTTTATTTAGCTGTAACATTTTCATAAATACTTCTAGGATATTTGACCTCTGTTACCACAGTTTTGGTAAAATTTCTGAAATTACACCTGCTAATAAAAACATCACTTTGTATCAATATGGCTCTTTAAAGAACATAAACTTGATACTGATCTGGCACATAGAGATTGCTAGTATTTGGATTTGGCTATAATTTTCCCCTTATCCTTCAGATGATGGGAAATAATGAGAGTCTTCTATAGAAGTAGATTAATAATACTAGTTTTCTAAGAACTGTGGGTATTTTGCGAAGGTCATATATTCAAACAGCCCACAACCATGCTTCGTTTTTGGCTCATAGATAAAACCTGTAATTCTTCCCATATAACCCCAAGCATATATCTTTACACCATTAGCCATAGATTGGCCCCCGAGTCCCGCAGCCAAACCTTTGCTGGCTCAATCTTGCTTGTCTTCTAGGTAAGAGATCCTCTCTTCTATCCCAGCTCGCCTCCACTGGAATCCATGAGCTCCTAGAATACACGTTCAGCCTAACACTCAGGCAGAGCAAGAAGAAACTCCGGCTGACGCCTGTTCTCCCAGAGAGGCTAGTGAGCAGTTCTGGTAGGGGAAGTGAGTCGGAGACCCCCTAGCTCTGCAAAGACTTATACTTGTTTGTGACTTCAGTGAAGGTGCTCCAGCCTGTCTGATAGGAACCTCCCTTGGTGTTCAGGGAACTGCAAGAACTCATGCTTCCGTGGGTGCCATTCCCATTTCCCGTCACGAGTCCCACCCTGGCTGCTGGTGCTCCAGAAAGTGCACTCCTTGGACGGAAGCAGGGCGGGGTGGGGGAGGGGGTGTGGGGAGAAGCTTATGTGTGATTAGATGGTAAAGTAACAAATGTGATTTTAAATGGTCTCTTGGGAAACGCTGAAACCCGAGGAAGCAAAGAGGCTGCACTTAGATAAGGATGCCTCCAGCATGCAGGATAGATTCCCAGCCCTGAGCAAGGCTGCCTGGGAGAGCTGGATGGGCTGTTTCTCAACACCAACCAGGGAGAGCAGAGCAGCACCCATTCATAGGTGCCTTCCTTGTCTCTAGGTCTTTGTTCCAAAACAAACACTCCTGTTTATTAAAATGTTGTTCCCGTTCCCCAACTAAAGGCTATCTAAAAAATAAACAAACAAACAAAACATTTTTTCGCATTTTGGAAAAATTTAACTGAATAAATCATTTGACTAATTTTCATATTCTTCATGCATAGTCAGTAATAGACCAGGTCATATGAAACATAGTTTGAGATGATATTGTAGGCAAGGTATCAAATCCCAGATCCGATAGAAGAAAAGAGCAGGAGAAAATGACCTGTACACAAGGCCATAGGACAAAGGGGGGGGGGGAGCTATGCAGAAGATCACAGGCCATCCTGACGCAACGGTGGCTGCCTGGTGCACTGAGGGCTGGTGTGGGAAGTGTCCCTAAGGGCCAGTTTATATCACAGAAGACTAACCGGCTGGAGGCTTTATTGTAGTACAACTCCATTTATTCAAAATCTCCCAAATCAAACAAAAAGCAGCTTCTTCAGGCCAGGATTTGGATCTTATGAAATGTTGATCTCTCTCTGCAGGGACCGTGACTTTCAAAGGGTCAGGCTAAGGAGGACCAATACTCCTGCTCCAAGGCAGAGCTCAGTAGAAAGAGTAGAGGCTGAAGGGCTTTGGGCATCAGGACAGTCACGAGAGGGTAGGGAGGAAGATGGTGCTTCCTCACCCCCTGCTCCCTGCAACCTCCTCAGGATGCTTCTTCTTGTGGTCCACTCAAGAAATAGAATCTGAAGTGCCTCCAAAGATAATGCTTCTCAAATACAGTTGATCCTTGAACAACTCGCGAGGTTAAGGGTTCTTGACACCTGCTCTTGAAGTTGAAAAGCTAGGTATAATTTTTTACTCCCCCCAAAATTAACTATTAATAGCATACTGTTGACCTGAAGCCTTCCCAGTAACACAAACAGAACATTAACACATATTTTGTATGTTATATGTGTTATGTATACTATATATAGTAGTATAGTGTAGTAGGATAGTATACTATGCATACTATATATATAGTATGTATGCTATATTCTTACTATAAAGTAATCTAGAAAAAAGAAAATGTTATTAAGATAATCATAAGAAAGAGAAAAATACCTTTACAGTACTCTGCTGTATTTGTATTTAAAAATGTGTATAAGAGGACCTGCACAGTTCAAACCTGTGTTGATCAAATGTCAACTCTATTTATGGATGTAATGACATGCTATCTGGGATTTGCTGCAGAATAATCATAGGGCGGGGTGCAAATAAAACAAGATTGGTCATGAGTAGATAATTGTGGAATTGGAGTAGGCAAGGATTTATCACACTACTCTTACCTGTTTGGTATATGCTTGAATTTCTATAACAAAAAGTTTTTAAAACCTGGCACTCATGCAAAGGCATTAATACAAGCTGTTGCATGAAAAGTGGATTATGACACTATAGTGGCCCTAACTTTATGAACAAATATTCCAATTATCTGTAAAAAAAATATTGCCTGGAAAGAAAAATGCCAAAAGTTTATATATATAGTGGAATTAGGAATGATTTAAATTTTTTCCTTTTTTAAACTTCTCTTTGTATAATTTTTTCACAATATTTTAAGTAATGGTAATTTTTAAGATAATGGTAATTTAAGATAATATTTAAAGAGAATGGTTAGAGCTCCAGCCCCCAGGATCTCTGCTTTGCAAGTCCTAGTCTGGCAGGTAGGAAGGAGGGGTTTCTGGGAATGCTGGCTGGGAGAAGGGGATCCTTGCACTTAGAGGGTATTCCTTGAGTGCCCAGGGGTGTGTGTCTGACCCTGTCATCACCACAGGAGAGCATCTTCAGCATTCTAAGTGGTGATACCCTTAGGGGAAACAGCCCTGGGGTTGGTATCAGGGAGATTTTGTGTCCTTGGACAAGTCACCTGATTTCTCTGGTCTTTATTTTCCCCACTACCACTTCCCATCCTCCAATACAGTCTCCACACAGCAGATAGAATGTTCTCTGTAACAGACACCTGATCAGAAATCCCCTCTAACAGGAAACTCCTGAATGCAGGCCATTGCTGTTACAATGAAGTCTCAGATCCCAAACATAGCTTGTGAGCTCTCTGTGATATCTTAGCTTAGTGGTGACAATGGCTCACCCACCCCATCTCTGTCCCCAGTGATACTGGGCTGCCTTCAGATGCTTGAACACACCATGCGTCCTTCCAGCTCGGAGTCCTTGCAGATGTTGTTCACTCTTGTTTTCTTGCATTTAATTTCCTCTGTTTTCCTTCACTTACTAATATCTGGTTATTCTTTACTCCTCAGACTAAACATCACTTCCTTGAGAATACATTCCCTGTCCCTACAAACCAGGGTAGATATTCATGTTATACCCTCACATGAATTCATTTTTCATCATTCATTAGACACACTTTTATTTTTTATTTTTAAAAAGATTTTATTTATTTATTCATGAGAGAGAGAGAGAGAGAGAGAAAGAGAGAGGCAGAGGAAGAAGCAGGCTCCATGCAGGGAGCCTGACGTGGGACTTGATCCCAGGACTCCAGGATCATGCCCTGGGCCAAAGGCAGGTGCTAAACCATTGAGCCACCTGGGAATCCCCTAGACACATGTTTATTGAGAGCCATCTATTTGCTGAGAGCCTACAGTATAGTGTGGGAGAGAGATACTGAACAAATAGTTCTGATAATGACCATGACAATGTGTCTTGTGATGACATACCCATATTAATGCAAATTCAGACAGCAACGAGTGATTGGCTCTCATTTGTAGCAGCTGGCTCCTGAGCCTCATGATAATGCATCACACATCCTACACAAATGGAACTTTTGGGCCTCACTTAAGGCATTATGACAGGATTTTACTGTGCAAACAGATATAATAGGAAAAAAATAAAGAGAATGAACTGTTTATATGATTGAGGATATAAAGCACTTCTTTAAGCCAGTTGTTTAATGTCTATCTTCCCTACTATTTACTTATTTAACTAATGCTACTAGTTTTAACCTATTCTGTCTATGGTGGGTGCTGAGGATACAAAAATGAAAAGATGAGGTTCCTTTCTTGTAGATCTTACATTATAGAAAAGGAGGTAGAAAAAAAGCAATTAAAAAATTAACTAATGTGAAGTCAAAATACTATGGTGTTTGTGCCAGACAACTACCACCAGGACAGTTATTTCAATCATTAAACCTAATGTAAAAAGTTATGTTCACAGAAGGAGGCTCAATCTTCTCATTAAAACAAAACATTTTTAAATTATATTCAGAAAAAAAAATTATGAACACATATGTGATGCGGTGTATAAGAAATACATACATGGTCTTCACCTGTTTCTGGCATAGAGCTACTAAAAGGCATGGAGTTTCCTGTGATGGGAATCTGTTATTACGTTAATGAGGTGTCTTTTGGAACTCCTCAAGGGTGGGAGCTGGTTGCCAGGAGAATCTGCCAGTGAGTGGAGGGTGAGAATTTCTGTCCTGCCCCCTGATCAAGGATGGGGGGAGAGGAGGAGAGGGGAACTGGAGGTTGAACCATTGCCAGTGATGTAAAGGGCAGTGATGTAATCAGTTGTGCCTATGTAATGAAGTTCCCATAAAACCCAGAAGGGCAAGGCTGGGGGGCCTTGGGGTTGGTAAACACAGGGAGATTTGGGGAGAATGCTGTGCTAGCAGAAGGTACAGGAACGCCATGCTTCTTCTTGCTTCCGCATACCCTGCCCTATGCATGTCTTCCATCTGGCTGTTCCTGAGTAATAGCTTTTTACAATAAGTTAGTAATCTAGTGAGTAAACAGTTTTCCTGAGTTCTGTGAGCTGCTCTAGCAAGGAGGGGTTCATGGGAACCTTTGATTTATAGCTGGTCCATCAGAAGCACAGGTGGCAACCTTGGCACATGATTGGCATCTGACAGTGTTAAAAAGGAGACAGCAGGCTCACAATGGGGTCATTTTTGTTAACCCCACATCAGCAAGCCGAGATTTTCCACCTAACCTCATTGCAGTTTCAGCCCCTTAGGAATGTAACCTTTAGCCAGTCAACATAGAATTACCTGGTCGGCACTAGGGAGACAGTCTGCTAGATAGACCCCCTTAGTTCCCCTTAGGAAGTTGACCTTCCCTGAAACAATGCATTCTTTGCTAATAACTTCCATTTTCTGTGCCCCTTGTTGCCTTAAAAAACCTTTCGGTGGAAGGAGTGGGATGGTGGCAGGATAGGGCAGTGGAGATCCTCTCTGTTTGTGAGATGGAATGCTGCCCAACTCATGAATTGTTGAATAAAGCCAATTAGATCTTTAAATATATTCAGTTGAATTTTTGTTGTTTAACATCAGTCTTGGGCATCCGACCCCTGAGCTGTGGAATCTGCTGCCAACCTCAAGTACTGTCAGAATTGAGCTGAACTTCAGGATACCAGCTAATGTTGGAGGCTTGCTTGTTGGATATGAGGAAGCCTCCCAACACACATACCCAGTTGTTGGAACTGGGGGCTCAGGACACTCTTATCATATTAAAGGAAAATAATAATTTTCTAGAAAGCAACATATTTTGCAAAGATTTCTTCTGCTCCAGACAATGAAAAAATTATTTGGTGATGCAGACTCATTTCACTTCCTTTTACCCAACCTTCTCTTCCTGTGCTTTGGCCTAATGACCTTGGTGTCCCTAGTAAAGTCACCGCTGAAAGTCTTCTTCCCCAGCCTCCCTCTGTGTCTTGTAAGTGTATGTCTTGTGTTCACCTCCCTTGGAAGTTCTCTTGTGCTCCTTGAGAAAAGTGTGTCTGTGCCTATTCTGACATACCTCATAATGCCAGGCGCACAAAACACCAAGAAGGAAACCTGTGCTGCTGAGAGTCCCTCTCAGGCAGGGCCGGTGACTTACTGCTGGGCCTCCAGCCCCTGGCACCATGCCTGTCTAGAGAGGCACCAAACTAATACTTAAAAGTAATTGTTCTTTTTAATCCATCAGCTATTTGCCGTGTGTGCGTTTATCTCATTCTTTTGAATACAGGTTATGGTCTTAGCCTGCTGTAGCAACAATCCCTTATCTGTAAAAGGGCTTTGTAGCTCACACTTTACTTCTGCATAATGGTCCCTGATGATGTCTGGTGGATTAAATGGTCCTCATTTCATATTATGTGGAGAAACTGGGCTGAGAGCGCAGTATGAAGACAAGGAGGAGAACTCAAAGTCACCTACTCCAAGGCTCCTGGCAATGCAGATTTCCCAGATGTGACTCTTGCCTCCTTTGACTACTGCTTCTTGGGTAAGCCAATTCTTTTCAGGCAGTGACTGTCCCCTGGAATCATGGCAGTGGTCAGATGAATGGAAGGGAGAGAATCTTTGCCAGTGCCTTGGTTCCTCTGTGTTCCCTGCTTGTCATCCATCTCTATGCCTGTGATATGCCCTGAGCACAGGTTGTGTGGGCGACGCAGAGCCCAGGGTGAGGGTACTCTGTGGAGTCTGGCCTCCTTGTTGAAACTTCAAGCACCAGGGAAGAAGAGCAGCTTGGTTCCCATGGCAACTTTCCTACCCAGTCCCTGCAGCTGCAGCCCCTCTTGGGCCCTTGAGGCGGGGACTGTGAGTGGCCTGGGTGAGCCCTGTGCCCACATCAGCCCCCACTGGTTCAGGCTCTAGTCAGGCTGTTCACTCTGAGCTGGAGGTTTGCCCGGCATGGTTCCCATGGGGATGGCTGTGGGCACACGCTGCCTGTGGTCAGATCCCCAAATCAAAACTGCCCTGCAGTTCAAGCAGCTCCTCTCCTGCTCAGAGCCTTTGGAAGACTGAGTTTCAGGTCCCCTGGTCCCCCAACCCAACCCCCAACCAAAGGTAGATTTAAGAATTTGGCACAGTAGAGCTTTCTCTGTCATGCATGGGGCATTCCCCCCATGCCAGGGCCTAGGGACACCAAGATGGCATAGGCATAGTCCCCACCCTTAAGAAGGGGCAGGGACAATGGACCATGGGGCTGGTAATCACCATGCAGTTTGGCTCAGCACCAGTGGAAGTAGGAACAAGAAACAGGAGGGACTGACCCAATTCGGGAAGTTTCAGAGGGGGAGCAGGAGGCATTCCAAGCACAGAAAGAATATGCTCTGTGAGATAACAAAGTTTGGGTGCTGTAGAAAGGGGGCAGGTGGAGGTGCGGCTAGGGGAATGTGCAAGCCTCCCCCCTGTGGAAGGCTGCAGAGCTTGGGCTGTGTCCTGTGGGAAAAAAAGAATAATTTCACACAAGAAAGCAGCATGGCTGGATTAGTGATTTAGAAAGGTCATCCTAGATGCTGGGAAGAGATTGGTTTAAAGAGGGAATGAAAAGTAGGGAGGATAGGGAGGTGGCTGCAGAAATCCTGGCAGGGCCCCAAGGCTGGTGACTAATCTCTCCAGAGTTAGGGTCCTCTTTCCATATGAGGAGTGGCCAAGGGCACTGATTCTGTGCCCTTGTGTAGAAATGGCACGAACCAGGAACCAGGAGATGCCTCACCCAGCTGCTGTCACAGGTCAGGTCCTCAGGAAGACTCACAGAGGGGGAAGTTAGCCTACTAACTTTTATTTTATTAGGGAGAGCCCTTAGGTCAACACCTGTGAAGGGAGTGGGGTGGTGACAGGATAGGGCAGGGGAGAAGTCAACCATAATGCAGGCCTTATGGAGACTTGGCTAACCCCATGGGCCGCTCCGGTGCTGAGGTGCCTGTCAGAGCTGTCCTGCATTGAGTGGGATGACCAGGCCTTTATTCCCCTTCCTCAATTGGTCATCAGATGTAGGCCATCCCCAGAAGGGTATGACCTTGGGGATGCAGTTGCTAGCAGCTGAGACATCCCTGAGAGGCTGCTGAGTGAAGTCTGCCTCCAGCATTCCCAGAGCTGGGCAGTGAGTCCTTGCCGAAGGGAATCTGGCATGGTTCCTACCATGTTCACCATATCTATAACCTCTCTCTGCTTACGTGGGGTCCTGGGGCAGCTCTCCTAGCCGGAAAATTGATGAGTCTGGATTAATTGGTCTAGAAAGTCCTCTCAGACTTGATTCTAATCTTATATATCTCTAATGTCACGGAGATAGTAATAATAGCAAAAATAGCTACCATGTGCTGAGTGCCTAGTACACACATGGGCTCTAGGCCTTCACATTTTATATCATCTTCTTTTATCCTGTGGGATGAATATATGTATTACCCCATTTTCTAGAGAAGGATGCAGGGGTCAGACAAGGGAGGTAAGTGCCCAGGCCTACAGCACCCAGGTGGCAGAGTCTGTCCCTAGCGCCAAGTATGTCAGCTCAGGCACAATGACATCCTTCCTCATTGCTGCTGCCACTGTGCCAGGGGCCTCAGAGGTGCAGGGGGATTTAGGGGATGAATATGTGACTGTCATGCAGGCATGGGTTAGTCAGTAAGGTGTCTTTACCTACCAGGATCCCCATGTTCCAACAATGAGGCTGGCAGCACCCCTTCCTCTGCCAACCCACTGTCTACTTTAACATCCATGTCTAGGGCCTGGGGCCATCCTCATGGCCTCAGGAAGTGGAGAAGTGACACAAGAAGATACTGCCCTCAGTCTTAAGAAATGCACATGTCTGGTTTCTAAACAGAAATCTGGTCAGTGAAAGTATACCCATGAGGTGGACTCTGTTTCTCCCTCTCTACCTCCTGAAGGCATAAGACAGTCACCCTCCTTCCCTAATCAGCCAAACTTGCATGCACTAGGATCTCCTTTGTCCTTCACATCAGCTCTGGGAGGTAGGCATTGTCCTCTCCACTTCGCAGAGGAGGAAGTTGAGGCTCAGATGGGTTAGGTCACTAGGGCCTTTGTAGGGCAGGCCTTGGATCTGAGCTACTTTGTCTATACAATCGTGGGACAGGGGGTCAAGAAAAGATCTGGATGAAGGGATCAGCACTATGGAGGATGGAACAACATGGTCTGTGGGCTACAGCCGAAGGAGGGGAAGTCATGTGGGGCCAGAGAGAGGTGGGGGCTGGTTGTTCTGGGAGCATTGACAAGGCGCTCCTGAAGCAGCATCTCAGGAGGGGTTTCAGAGCTATGGAAAAGGTAGTATAGATAAGCTGTCTTGGTGAGTGTGGCAGGAAGTCTTAGAGGGCCCTTAAAAGGCAGTCCTGAATGACAATCAACTAGGGATGCAGAAGACCTGGTCTCTCCGGTCAGGGTATCAGGGTTCCTTGATGCAAAAACACCTGGGGGTGGAAAGGGTGGGGAAAGATGAGATAGAATGGTTTCGAGCAGTGGTTCTCAAACTCCAGTGTACATTAGCATCACCTGAAGAGCTTGTTAAAACATATTCCTGGACCCACCCTGTAATCCTGTCTCCAGACATCAGGGGGTAGGGTGAGGTTCCCCATTCCTAACAAGTTCAGTGGATGCTGATGCTGCAGGTTCTGACTCCACCGTGGGGAACAGGGGTGTGATGGCTTCTGTGTGTTCCTACTGACTGGCATCCCAGCTTCCTGAGACTCTGTAATGGGCCCTTTCCCTAAGGATGGCCACTGCTGCTTCAGGCAAGGGAGAAGGGGTCCCTGTTGCTCCAGGAGCCATGATTGAGAGTGGCTGCCATTGGGCAGATGATTTTGATGCCAACTTTACAGATAGTAAGCCTGGAGCTCAGAGAGGTGGTCTCAGAGTTTATATACCAACAAGTGCTGGAGCCAAGATTAAATCCTGGAGCTTAGCTGAGACCCAAGGCCATGAGGCATAGACACTACAGGGACTCATCAGAGACCTTCCAGGACCTAAAATGTCCTCCCTTCTCTGAGGGAGAATTTAAAAGAACATTTGTTTGAGAGGCCTGGGGCTCTATAGACATGAGATCATTGAACCACCTCCCACTCCAAACTCCTGAGGCAGAAAGGTCCCTAGAGTGAAAGAGAGACACTGCACAGTGGTCAAGGAGTCATCTAGAAGGAGATGGCTTTTTCCATTATGGTTCCAACTTATCAGGACATGGATGGATCAAGTGTAGTAAACATCATTTAGATTCTTAAACTGTGTACAAGCAGATAGCACTAGAGAAGAGAGACACTCTCACAAGGAAAAGAATGGGGCTTGGAGTTATATGAATTTGAATACTAAAAGAGATGTGATTTTATTTTCTACATCAAGCTCCTTGTTACAATAGAATTGGATGGGGGTGGTTACAGGAGAGATGCACTATTATACGCATTACCTTTGACATAAATTCGCATTTGTTTAAATGACAATTGTTTTAGAGTCATAATTGATATCTGTTTTCATAACTTCAAAGTGAGAGAAAAAAAATAGATGGAAGAAAAGATGCCTAAATCAGCAGTGGCAGAGAAATCTGAAGGTGCCATGGCGAGACAATAGCATTTTATCGGACAGAATGCCATTCAAAGGAAAATGCATTGCCTGGTGTGGATTCAGTAGAAGTTGGCCAAAGAGATTTTTAGAAGAAAAAACATTGGGGATCTCAAATATCTTAGCCCTTGACTGAAGGAAAAATTCAGAGATGGGAGGAGCAGGGTGCACTCTAAGAGCTATGCCATGCCCAGGAGAATCAGGAACTTGGAATACAGCTTCATCTAAATGGACAAAGGAAATATGGAATGGCTGTTAATGGATATCTCAATCCAAGATGAAATAGGAGCCGAAGGAGCATTTCAATATAATATATATTTAATTGAAATGAACTATGTATCTTAAATCAAAATGATGTTAGCAATTCCATGCAAGGTTGGAATTGCTCCGTGACCTTTATTTTCTCCCTTTCTAATGCTTATTCTGGGAGAGAACTCTTAGCTCAAGTACTTGCGGAATGAGCGATTGATTAAATGAATGAATGAAGTTGAAATAATCAGAAGTTCTTGAAAATGGACTTTAATAATGCAGTTAATTTCCTGCGCTTTCTAAGTTTTCTATATGAAAATATATTACTTTGATCATTAGAATAAAATTAGAATGGGAGTGGGAGGCTGGTTAGGAGTCTGTTCTCTCAGGGAGAGTTTCTTGAAGGACTCCGTGGGATATCTACCCCACAGGTCCTCCCGGCCCATGAGCCAACCACAGACTGAAAGATGAAGGCAAAGACTGGGCAGCAAGACTGGGGCAGTGAACCAGCTGAGCCTAAGTCTCTGTGTCAGGAGTTGTGCACAGAGTTGGCATTCAGGGGAGGACACTCACATGGCCTCTCCTTCAGTAAGCCCAAGGCTTGGGCTGTGAAGGTTCATGTGCTTGGCACATGTAATTCTAGAGCAGTCTGTACCTGGGGACTATAAAGATGGCAGTGCCATCTGAAGCTGAAGAAGGATGGCTAGCAGGTGGGCGGGACTGTGGGTACTTAGAAACTGCTGGTAATGCAAAAGGGAAGTGTTCATCCTGGTCTATGACTTCTTTCTCTGATCAGAAATGACTGCAACATGGCAAACCACCTTAGCTCTCCCAAGGGTATACTTCCTGCCACTCAGAACAGAAAATTCATCTGAGGATTTCACTGGAGGTGGGTCAGGGTGGGCTGGAGCCTTTCTGGAAGGGGCATTGCTGTATCTGGGCTCCTCCATACAGAGAAAGTGGAGAGATGGGATGGAAACAGGGGGAGACCCAACAATGGATGGGCAGAGGGAGGCCAAATTCACTGGCAGGAGTATCCTGTCCAGAAGTACCTGTCAACCTTAGGAATTGCCTTGGGTGATCCTAAATGCACATTCCAAAGCCCCATTCCTAGAGATTTTTTCTTTTTTTCTCTCCTCTCCTCTCCTCTCCTCTCCTGTCCTTTCCTCTCCTCTCCTGTTCTCTTCCTTCTCCTTCCTTCCTTCCTTCCTTCCTTCCTTCCTTCCTTCCTTCCTTCCTTCCTTCCTTCCTTCCTTCTTTACAAGGTTTGGAGTGGATTCCAAGAATCTGCATTTTTCACAAGTACTCTGGATGATTCTGGTATAGGATGTCAAGCATTACATTTCAAGTACTGTATTAGTGTGAGCTGTCATAAAATACCACTGGGTGGCTTAACAACAGAAATTTATTTTCTTGTAATTCTGGAGGCTGGAAAATCCCAGATTAAGTCTGGCGGGATTGGGCTGCTGGTGAGAACTCTCTTCCTGGCTTGTCAACAGCCACCTTCTCACAATGTCCTCACATGGCCTTTCTGCTCTAAGCACAATCTCTGGTGTCTCACGCCTTTCTTATAAGGACATACTCCTATCAGGTGAGGACCCCATCCTTATGACCTCATTTAAAGTTAATTATCTTCTTAATTACCTTCTATCTCTAAATACAGTGACATGGAGCATTGGTTTCAGACTATGAGCTGGGGGGTGGGATGGGGCACAATTCAGTCCATAGCAGGACTCTGTAGAAGAGTAGGGCCTGACTGCCTGGCAGAGGATGGAGGAGGACACTCAATAACAGTGGCCAAGACTGGCGAAGGATCCTGTGAAAGCAGAAGACTGATGCCAAGGCTACTATCTATTTCAGATCCTAGGAGGATCTGTGTGCAGCAAGCAAGGGTTTTACTGCACTACAATGCTCAGGAACAAGTAATGCTACAGTACTTCAGTTTCTAAAATTAAATGCTATGTGTTTGTGAGCTCCCATCCATCAAGAAATGAGAACCCCATCTCAGTCATCCCTGGAGATCTTCCTCTCTCTACATTCTCCCAGGGCTGAGTGAAGCTCTCTAAGCCTCCTTACAAGGTCTGAAACACCTAGGGAAGGTTCTCTGGCCTTGGTGACATACTGGTCAGGTATGTCAGATGACACACCTGCCACAGTGGCCATGCTTATCATCTAAACTTGCATAGTCTTTCAGAGATGGTAGGTGGCTGCTTGGTGCTCTGCCTAATAAGACATCTTCCACCAGGGCACCAGGGTTTGGAATACAGCCTCCTTGTGGTATGATGAGGCTATTTGGCTCTTGTTCTGTCATTTTCCTGAACACCACCACTACTCCCAGCTCAAAAAAGTGAATAAAGTGCACAAAGTGTTGAGGTTTCAAGCATGCAAAGAAAATCCTCTTTCTAGTTCCAGGCAGTGCCCACTCATCCCTAGACCCGGGTAGTAGATTCACACCCCATGCCTTCCTGCTCTGGGAGAGGCCCAGTAGGCCTGTGATAGAACAAAGCCGACCGTCCTTTTGGGCTTGGGCTTGGGGAAGACCAGAGGAAAGCTGATGATTTGGTGCCCTGCAGTGTATAATGGGCTCTCCCTAACAGATTCCTTGAAGTATTCAGGCCTCTGGAACCTGGAGAACAATATGCAGAATCACCCAGCCCTTGAAGGCAGGGAAGACCAGGGGGCATATCTCCTGTTTGAAAAGTAATGCAGCCAAAAGAGATCCCGAAGAATGAACAGACCATAGAATATCAGTGCTGAGAGAGAATGGTGTCTCTCCCAGTAGTCTCCCTTTTTTGCAGATAAGGAAACAGAGGCCCAAAGAGGGGAAGGGACCTGCCTAAGTTTATACAGATGGCCAGTTCCAGGGAAGGAGTAGATAGATCCCTGAGACCGCTGCCTCCCACTCTGGCCCTGCTCTTCTCATTGTCTTCTGGTGTGGGCTCAATTCCTCTGCTCCAACAAAATCTTTATAATTTACCTGGTTTTGCTAACTATAAAATTGCCAGGTACTTCTCAGAAAACCTGCAGTACATCTAGAAGCCCCAGGGAAACATGTGCACTCACACCCACACAGGCATAAATGTAATGTGCATACTTATATATACATACACTGTACCACTCCAAGGTAATTCTGGTTAGCACAAGAACACTGCTTTCCCAGGACATGGGCAAAATATCCAGCTCAGAGATCTGGCACATAGGTAGGGTAGAAAGTTTGACATTTGCTTCCCACACTAATGAAGAGTGTGGATGCTGCTTTCAGCTTTCACTGAGCTCAGAATGGGAATGGGTGTCCATAAAGAGACCACCACCAGACCACAGAGTCAGGGGAGAAGATCCAGAAACTCCCTTTTAGGATTGCTAAACCCATTATGCTTGGCCAAGAGTCTATGAGCCCTCAGGAAAGTGGGGAGCCCCTTACGGTACTTGAGATTTGGCAGCCCTGCATGCTGACCTGGGCATGCTGCTGCTGAGACAGGGTGGGAAGAGGACCTGAGGACAGCTCCAGATTCCTGAATCAGCACTGACCCTCTGCAGTGAGCTGTTCTGACCATGAAGGATGGTGAGAGCAAGGGAGGACAGCACTAATGCCAGCAAAGGCACAAGATGACCTTTGCTGGTGCTTATTATGTGCCAAGGGCCTCATGTGGATGATCTCATTTCAGGACTGGAATGAGTGTGGACAAGATGGTGGGGCAGCAGGTGAAGAGCAGGGCCTTGACAAGTGACTTTGGGAGGGCTGCGATTTCTAGGGTTCACTGCTGGATCAACGTGGAGCACAAGAGAGAGGGAGAAGCCAGAGTGACTGCCAAGCTTCTCTGATAAAATATTACTTAGTGAGTTCTAGGTCTCTCCCTGAACTTAGCTCTGAATTCTTCGGCCACCAGCTGGGAGCAACCCCAGGTAGTGAAAGCAAGTGTGTCTATGTCCTGCTGGCCACAGCTCCACAGCAAGGGTAGAAAGGGAGAAAGAGAAGAAGGCTGCTCTTGGGACCCCTGCCCTAATTCTGGCCCCTGGAACCATGTTCTCCCTCCTCCTGGTATCCATTGGCTTCTTCCTGACCTGCTGCTGCCAGGAGAGGCAGCCACTGGGAGATGGGGGTGAGGGTGGGGGATGTGGGGGTGGAGCACAGGAGGAGGCAGCTCTCAGAGAAGAGGGGAAGAAAGGCTCACTTAGTCCAGCTGTTTCTCTGGAAAGATGGGTTAGCCAGACAGACCTCGGAGAGTCAGATGTCAGAGGCAGCCGCTGCAGTCACTCCCTTGCAAAGCACCTGACTCCCTTACTGGGGTAAGTGTCAGTTTGCCACAATTACTTAGGTAGCGCCCCCCCCATCCTGCTCCTCCAGGCTCAGCACCAGGGGGCCTACTCCTGTTCTCCAGGGAAGCAACAAGTGGGGCTGGCAGGCAGACTCCTCAGCCAGAGAGGAGTAGAAAAGAATATTCAAATAGAGCCAGGCTCTGCAGAGTCACTCCAGGTGATAGGCAGCATGCCCAATCTCCTCACCTACAAGCCTCAATGAGCTCTGACAGCAGCCCTGAGAGCCTAGAGGTCTTATCTTTCTCGTTTTAATGCCAAGGAATCTGAGTTAAGAGCAAATTTTTCCAAATCACAAAGAGAGAATTCAGGTGGGAAGCTGAGGCAGCCAGTTCATCTCTGCACTGTACGGCGCACTGGAGATACTAATTTAGAACTCACTTTTCAGAGTCCCTGGGGATCCTTGGCTATAGAATTCTGGGAATCCTGGGAGTCTAGGAGACTTGGGGGACCAAGCGCGGGGATACAGGCTCACCCACAGGGTCATTTCTTTGGCAGCATCCAAATGATTTCCTAACAATCAAAGGCATGCCACCATTCTCTTCAAGGAATGAGATTGGGGATTCCTTGGGGGGAAATTTGACTACTCTTTTGCCACCTTTGTACCCCCATTCTGACTCTTCAAAATCTAGCAAATATATATGCAATAAATATTTATTATATAGTAATAATAATACAAATTGAGTTGTATTAGGACACCTGGGTGGCTCAGTAGTTGAGCATCTCCCTTTGGCTCAGGTTGTGATCCCAGGATCCCCCACAGTGAGGCTGCTTCTCCTTCTGCCTATGTCTCTGTCTCTCTGTGTCTCTCATGAATAAATAAATAAATAAATAAAATCTTAAAACAACAACATCAACAACAAATTGAGCTATATCTCATCTAAGGATCACAATTATCTCATGAAGTAGGTATTGTCATTATCAGATCCATTCTTTAGATGATTCAAGCCTCAGAGAGACTATGGAGTGGATCCAAGGTAACCCAGCTATTTGGTACATGGATGTGAGGCCCAAGGGGCCTCCACTGTCTGCCATGTTTTGGCTCCAGAGAAAACAGAGTCATTGTAATGTGGATGGTGTAGGGTTGGGGGCAGACTGCACCCTCTCTAGCTCACTCCACCCAAATTTATCTGTTTCTGGTCATTTTATTTTTTAGGTTTTTGTTTTAATTCCAGTTAGTTAACAGTGTTATATTAGTTTCAGGTGTACAATATAGTGATTCAACACTTCTGTATAGCACTTGGTGCTCTTCACAAGTGCAGTCTTTCATCTCCATCTCCTTTTTCACCAATCTCCCACCTACCTCCCCTCTGGTAACCAGCAGTTTGTTTTCTATAGTTAAGAGTCTGTTTCTTGGTTTGTTTCTCTTTAACTTTTCCTTTGCTTGTTTTTTGTTTCTTAAATTTCATATGAATGAAATCATATGGTATTTGCCTTCCTCTGACTGGAATTTCACTTAGCATTATAATCTCTAGCTCCTACCATCTTATTGCAAATGGCAAGATTTCATTCTTTCTTATGGCTAATATTATATATATATATATATATATATATATATATATATATATATATATTCCATGTATATGGCTAATATCTATATATATATTCCATAGATGTGTGGTGGTATATATATATATCATATCATATCTTCATCATCCATTCATCTATAGATGGACACTTGGGCTGCTTCCATATCTTGGCTACTGTAAATAATGCTGCTATAAACAGAGGGGTGTGTGTATATCCCTTTGAATTAGTGTTCTTGTATTCTTTGGGTAACTACCTCGTAGTGCACTTGCTGGATCATCAGATAGTTCTATTTTTAACTTTTTGAAGAAGCTCTCTATTGTTTTCCACAGTGACTGCACCAGTATGCATTCCCACTAACAGTGCACAAGGGTTCCTCTTTCTCTACATCTTTGCCAACATTTGTTCTTTCTTATGATGCTGACTTTAGCCATTCTGACAGGTGTGAAGTGACATCTCATTGTAGTTTTGATTTGCATCTCCCAGATAATGAGTGATGTTGAACATCTTTTCATGTGTGTGTTGACCATCTGGATATCTTCTTTGAAAAAAATGTCTATTCATGTCTTCTGACCATTTTTTTATTGGATTGTTTTTTGGGTATTGAGTTTTGTAAGCTCTTTGTATATTTTAGGTACCAATCCTTTGTCAATCCTTTGTCAGATATGTCATTTGTAAATATCTTTTCCCATTCTGTAGGCTGCCTTTTGTTGATTATTTTCTTTGCTGTGCAGAAGCTTTTTATTTTGATGTAGTCCCAATAGTTTATTTTTGCTTTTGTTTCCCTTGCCTCAGGATATGGTCATGTTAAACCCAATTTAAACTCCATTATTTTGTTCTGGGAATGGAATACATAAGAAATGTTTTATTACCTTCAAAGTTGATGACAGAACTGTTATATCAGTTAGGAAATCCCCACGATTGCTTGAACAGAGATTCACTAAAGAGTGGCCTGAAGAATATGTGGATCTTTTCCTCTAACATATTGTGATGTGGAGAAGTAGGTGGTTCTGAACCAGTATAGCAGATGCAGGAGTCCATTGATTCTCACACTTTTTGCATCTTTCTGCTCTTCCATCCTTAGGGGATAGGTTTCATTCTTTAGCATTGCCTCAAGGTCACAAGATGGCTATTAGAACCACACCATCACATCTGTATTCCAGGCAGGAAGAAGGAGGAGGTCGAAAAGGATAAAAAAAGTATTTATCAACTGAATTCGCCCCATTTTAAAGGAGTTTTTCTAAGCCTCTTCCAGTAATGGTCACTTATACCTCATTGGCCAGAACTTAGGGTGAGTCTACCCTTAGCTTCAATGAAGATTGCAACAATATTTTTTTAAGGTGGGAACTTTGGTGCCTCTAATAAAATTTGATTTCTCTTACTAAGAAAAGAGGAGAGTGGATATTCGGTGAGCCCCTTAGACCCTCTGCTATAACTTTAATTTGCTTTGGCCTGACTCAGGTCATTATAGTCAAGGACAGCCCTGAGGGAAAAAAAGAGCACTTTTTAATAGAGACTAAGCTATAAGTGGCTTGACTATCAGAAACTTTGATGTGAGCCTGGCCAGCTCTAAACTCTTTCTAGCAGCCTCCTCAATAGCACAAACTGTCTCTGGGCTGGCCTCAGGTAGGAAAGCATCTATCTATGGAAAATAAATATGTTTGGTTTAACTATGTCCTGCAGCTGCTATGAGCCTCAGGGGAGCTAATGCACATAACAGCACCTCATAAAATATGAAGTACTAGCACCGTCCAGGACTGCACTACTAAATGAAGTCCTAGAACCAACAGCATTGACACCAACCTGGGAGCTTGCCAGAAATGAAAATTCTCAGCCCCACCCCAGCCCTAATGAGCCAGAATCTGCATTTTAACAAGGTCCCAAGTGATCCAGGTGCATATTAAGCTTAAGACGCACTTCTCTGAAGAGTTGAGGGCCTGTCTCATAGGGAGGTCAGGTGACAGAAGACAAGTCAGCTCACCCAGGACACTTCCTCAAACCTGATTAAGTATCTTGTGAGAGTCACTCTCCCCATCTGGGCTCAGTCTTCCTGCCTGTTACAGCAAAGGTATGCACCAGCCTCTTGCTCCCTGAAGTGTGATCTTGGACCAACAGCATCACCAATCACTGTTAGGAATGCAGAATCTCTGGCCCCACTCCAGAGTGATAGAATCAGTAGCCTGCATTTTGGCAACCTCTCTAGGTATGGCATCTGTTGATTCAAGTTCAAGAAACCCTGCTGTAGATGCCTATGTGCCTTAGTGTGAGAGAAATCCAAATAACGTAGGCAAGTGGTCCCAGGGTTCTGGACTGATGTGGCTGATGAGAGTCCACCATATTCCTACAGTTCAGCCGATTGGGCTGAGTACAGATAAACTCCCTCTGAAAGCTCAGTGATTGGTAGACCACAGGGTCAGGGAGTGTAGTGGGCCCTACCACTGGTACTGTAGAGAGATGCCTGGGATAGGTCTGGGGGCAGGATCAGCTGGGGGTTCCTCATCTGGCACTTCTCCTCCAGAGCTGGAAGGGTACCTGGAGATTAAGACAGGAGTTGCAGGTAGGGCTCTGGAAATGGCTCTGAACCATGCCTCCCTCATCCCCTTTCTCTCTCCAAGGAAGGTGGGCACATCTGAGATGCATGAGTGAGCCGTGTGTGCACCATTGAGTCAATGCCACCAGCTTTCAGCAGCAGAAGTGGAGCCTACCTTGCCAGTCTTCTTGCCACTGAACATTGGGTTATTCAAAAGAATCCTTTAAGACTGCTTGATGTTTTGGACTAAATAAAGCTGTGCTCCCACTCCAATTGAGCTTATAATGGAGTCTAATTTTATAAAGAAGCCGATTAATGGCTTTGTAAATATAAAAGAAAGGATCCCTGCTTTTTTTCTTGACCAGAAAGCCCCAGAAGTTAGTCCTGTAAAAATGTCAAATCTTGCTTTAAAGAATGGCAGGACTTGTCTAAGGAGAATAACAGGAAATGACTCACAGAGGGCACCCCGAGGCAGCTCCACTCAACAAAGGGGCCCCCTGCGCAGTAATGTGAGGCTGCTGGCAGCTGCAGGAGGAAGGTGCCCCTCCCGCCCACGGGTGTGTGTGTGTGTGTGTGTGTGTGTGCGCCCGCGCGCGTCCATGCCCATGCTGTCTCTTCTTTTTTTTTTTTTATAAACTTATTTTTTATTGGCGTTCAATTTACCAACATACAGAATAACACCCAGTGCTCATCCCGTCAAGTGCCCCCCTCAGTGCCCGTCACCCACTCACCCCCACCCCCCGCCCTCCTCCCCTAGTTCGTTTCCCAGAGTTAGGAGTCTCTCATGTTCTGTCTCCCCTTCTGATATTTCCCACTCATTTTTTCTCCTTTCCCCTTTATTCCCTTTCACTATTATTTATATTCCCCAAATGAATGAGAACATACACTGTTTGTCCTTCTCCGATTGACTTACTTCACTCAGCATAATACCCTCCAGTTCCATCCACGTCAAAGCAAATGGTGGGTATTTGTCGTTTCTAATGGCTGAGGAATATTCCATTGTATACATAGACCACATCTTCTTTATCCATTCATCTTTCGATGGACACCGAGGCTCCTTCCACAGTTTGGCTATTGTGGACATTGCTGCTAGAAACATTGGGGTGCAGGTGTCCCGGCGTTTCACTGCATCTGAATCTTTGGGGTAAATCCCCAGCAGTGCAATTGCTGGGTCGTAGGGCAGGTCTATTTTTAACTCTTTGAGGAACCTCCACACAGTTTTCCAGAGTGGCTGCACCAGTTCACATTCCCACCAACAGTGTGAGAGGGTTCCCTTTTCTCCGCATCCTCTCCAACATTTGTTGTTTCCTGCCTTGTTAATTTTCCCCATTCTCACTGGTGTGAGGTGGGATCTCATTGTGGTTTTGATTTGTATTTCCCTGATGGCCAGTGATGCGGAGCATTTTTTCTCATGTGCATGTTGGCCATGTCTATGTCTTCCTCTGTGAGATTTCTCTTCATGTCTTTTGCCCATTTCATGATTGGATTGTTTGTTTGCTTCTTTGCTGTTGAGTTTAGTAAGTTCTTTATAGATCTTGGAAACTAGCCCTTTATCTGATATGTCATTTGCAAATATCTTCTCCCATTCTGTAGGTTGTCTTTGAGTTTTGTTGACGGTATCTTTTGCTATCGTGCTGTCTTTTCTAGGCTGGGACTGTCTGTGGGGCCTGGGAACTGCTGACATGCTAGCCCCACAGAGACAGAGAAGCATGTGAGGCTGAGAGCCAACACAACCAGCATTTGTTGCTTTAAGAAAACTCACCTAAAAATAATGTTAAACTCACCTCACCAGCCCACAGACTCTTACCTGTAGTAGACTCTCTTTGGCTCTCACCTTGATCCTATTTGATAAGCAAGTGGAGACAGGGAGATGCCTCTCCTGGTTTCCTGTGGACTAACTCAGGCCTAAACCTTCTATTCTGTCGTCTGCCTCTGTACCATGTGCCCCCTTTTCATTGCTTCTTCTTGTACTATTCTTCCTCAGTGCCTAGGCTTGCCCTGTCCAAGGCCCTCCCTGAGGACAGGATCACTGGGCCTCCCCCAGACTCCTAGATCTCAGGTGATGGATGGAGAGGAAGGCATTCAGATGGAACACACTGGTACAACCACAGTACTGTTAAGATATTGAATTTTTTCCATGACAGTTGTTAAGGAGCTACTGCCTTGAGGTCCTGTATTAGTCAAAAAGTAGAATCTACATCAGATCGTTCAGGAAATGTTAATAGAGTGACTATTTACAGAAGTCTGGATGTAGTTATATTAGTTATCTACTGCTGTGTAACAAATTACCCCAACATTTTGCAGCTTAAGCCAATCCACATTTATGATCTCACAGGGTTTCTGAAGGATGAGAACCTGGGAGTGGCTTAGCTGGGTGGTTCTGGATCAGGGCATCTCACGAGGCAGCAGCCAAACTGTTCACAAGGCCTGCATGCATCTCAACATTGCCTGGGGCTGCAGGGTCCATGGCTGGGCTCACTAAGGGGATTGTCTGTCAGCAAGCCACAGTTCCTTGCTGGCTATTAGACCATGTGGCCACTCCCTAGGGTTGCTGACCTGGTGGACTGCCCCTACCGCCAGAATAAGCAACCAAGAGAGTGAAAGCTAGAGGACACCCTAGACAAAAGTCTGCAATCTTCTATAGCCTATTCCCACAAGTGGCATACCATCCCTTCTGCTTATTCCATTGCCCATACAACTCAAACCTGGCACAGTGTGGGTGGGGACCACTCAAGGCAAAGAATACTAGAAGTCATAGATCAGTGGGACCACCATGGAGGCTGGCTCCCATGGGCATTAAGGATATTGAAGCACTCAGAGCCCAGCAATGGCAGGATGCTTTTTCTATCCCTAGACCTGAAGGGGTAAGAGGGAGCTAGACCTGTGGATGAGGAGCACGTAGCAGGACACAGCCACTGCTGGAACACAGCCTGGAGCAAGCAGGAAACAGGGGAGATATCCTGACTGCTTCTTATTCCTTCCCCTCAGTCTCCTGCTACTGCCTCCCATGAAGGGAACCCAACTGGAAATCAGGCAGCAAGTGAGTCCAACTGATGCAGCCTGAAAGGATCAAGGAAGCATGACAGAGAATGATCTCAGGTGAGGATGTGGATAAATCAATTCTAACCAGCACCCCCAAATGTTCTCTGGCCACCCCAGCTGCCCTGGCTTTTTCCCTGTGACCCTCAATCCCAATTATGTCCTGTGATCCAACAGTTCAAGGGCTACACTGGCCATACCTCTAATCCTCACTCTTACTACTTCTACACTGGCCACTCTCAAGGACCCTCCACTACTTAGTGACACCCATTCTGTTTGGTCGGTGCCCAAGTCTTATCATTCTAAATATTTTGAATACCACCTCTGGTCAGAACAGGCAACAAAGGAAATGATTTGAACCAAAGCAGAGAATGATGGACAAGGAGGGTTAAATGAGAGAGTTCTGTCTAGGAAAGGAGGAGCCCCCAGTTCACACATTGTCCCACATTTCTGAAGCAGCCTGAACCCAGAGCAGAATTGGGCTCTTGGGTGCTCCCTGGCTCAAAAGAGCTGCCTTTTAGAACACGGAATGAATCTCTCAGGGCCACCAGCATTTTACCTGTGGTTTGTCATGCAGTGGGAGGCCCCAGTGGTAGGATGGGAGAGCAGACAAAGCCTTTTCTAGACAGAGCCTCCTCCACATCGCGTCCGAGCTGTTCCCTGTGTAATGATGGCATATGCAGAATTTAAGGATAGGAATCTTCTAAGGTATCTTGGAGTAAAGTCAGGCAGAGAAGTTTCCTGAAGTGGAACTCAGAGCTGCTTTGGAAGGGAACAAGAAGGGGAGAGCATTCTAGTGGAGGGGATTAGGGGATGTGGAGGCAGGAACCACCAGTATCATTCAAAGACCAGCTGAGGGATGGCAGGGCACAAACAGGAAGTAATGAGTGGGCAGATTAGAGGTAAATTTATCATCATGGCCTGCGTAAGAAGACCCAGACCCTGGAGCCGGCCTGAGACATGTAGCCCATGACTGAAGCCAGCTGTGGCACATCTGGGGCCAGCTGATGAGATGTTTGGAATGGCACAGGGAGTTGAATGCCATACAGAAAAGGTGGCCAGGCCACTGTAACCTGGACTGTGCTTTGCATAAATCTCTGCATGTTAATTATAATATATTTACCCTCTAAAAGAACAGAAACCCATCCAGAATCTCTTCCTCTTTTCCAACACTTCTGTTTTTTGGCATTTCTGCTGCTGGCTATTTCCTTCCAGATCTCTAACCTGATGTGTCCTCCTGTTCTTGCTCTGCTCATCCAGTGATGGATGACTGTGATGGGGGACTGTGAGAATGACCAGGTGAGCACACACCTCAGAGAACAACCGAGGCAGTCCTTCCTTTTAACTCATGTCAAATTAAGCCAACGGAGGGGATGGGCCTTGCTCAAGGTCACATAGCAAGTTGGTGGCAAAGCAGAGGTCAGGACCCTGCTGCATTGTGAGGAAGGGCAGGGAGGTTTTCTCAGCATTGTGTAGATGGAGCGGGAAGGCAGCTGCAGGCCCCAGCGGCTCTGAGAAAATGCTGCTGTGGGGCTCATCAGAGCATTCTTAAGTGTAATTGACTTTTAGGCATTAAATTTTTACCAGAATGAGCTCACAAGGTCTGTAGGGAGAAGGAAAGTGCCTGGCATTTCCTGCCTCTTGGGGCAGTGTCTGGGGAGCAGAAAGCTCATCCTCAGAATGAGCTCCATCCTGCAGTATGGAGCCCTCCCCTGAGAGGGAGAAGAGTGAGGCCCTAGGAGAGAATGCAGACCAGGATACAGAGTTCAGTGGCCAACCGGTTCTCATTAACTCTAGGGGAGGAAGAGAGGATGAGAGCTAAGTACCCACCCAACAGCCCTCAAGCAGACATGCGTATGCAAAGGGTGCCTACTACAGAAGTCTCGGAGAAAAGACAAGTAACTCAGTACTGCTCATAGGGAGCATCCCACTCTCCCCTGACCATGCTCACCCACCATTTTCATCCCTAAACCTGTCCCACCATCAATCATGGACCTTAGGTTGGATCACTACCAATCTCAGGGCCACAGTTTTCTTATCCATACACAGTATGGTCAAGATGATATCTGGAAGTTTTTTGAGCATTGTCATTTCTTAATGAGGGAGTTAAGGTTTCCACATATTGATGCAGCCACTCCTTCCCCCCGCCAGGCAGGGTGTCACCTTTGATGTGCAGGTGCCAAGGCTTAACAGCCATCCCTGGAACAGCAGCAGCCACTCCCTTTAGGCTTTAGTGCTAAAATAAAGATCCAGAGGCTTATGGAGATTTATTTCCATTTAGATCTGAAAAATTCAAGAGCTGTGTGTTTTTTTTTTAAAGCAGACTTATTGACGTGTAATTGACATACCATGAATTGCACATTTTTAAAGTGTACAAGTTGATAAACTTTGATATGTATTATTTGCTTATAAAACCAACACCACAATCAAGATTGTGAACATATCTATTATTCCCAAAAGTTTCCTCATGCACCTTTGTCCACCCTTTTACCAACCCTTCCTTCCCCTATCCCCAGGTCACCACTGATTTACTTTCTGTCACCATCGTTCTGTTTACATTTCTTAGAGTTTCATATAAATGGAAACATACAGTGCCTATCTGTTTTTATCCAGTTTATTTCACTTAGAATAATTCTTTCAGGCAAGCATCATTTATGTCCTCACTTGTATAAATAGTTCACTCCTTTGTACCAGGTAATGTAGCCTTGGATGGCTATGCCATGATTTATTTATCCATTCACCTGTTAATGGACTTGTTTGCAGTTGTTTGGGGCTATTAAGAATAAAGCAACTATTAATATATGTAAACAAATCTTTGTATGGATATATGCCTTAATTTCTATTGGGTAAATTTCCAAGACTGGAATACCTGGTTGTGTTATAGGCTAATGTTTAACTTCCTGAGAAATAACCAAGCTATTTTCCAAAGTGTGTGCACTACTTTCCACTCCTACCAGCAATGTATGACAGTTCCAGTTGCTCTACATCCTCACCAAAACTTGGTGCAGACTTTTCCCCTTCTTTTCTCTCTCTTTTTTTCACCATTTCAATAAATGTGAGGTGGTGTCTCACTGAGATTTTATTTTTTAACTTTATTTATTCATGAGAGACAGAGAGAGAGAGGAGAGAGAGAGAGAGACTGAGAGGCAGAGACACAGGCAGAGGGAGAAGCAGGCTCCACGCAGGAAGTCCACGCAGGACTCGATCCCGGGACTCCAGGATCACACCCTGGGTGGAAGGCAGGCGCTAAATGGCTGAGCCACCCAGGGATCCCTCACTGAGATTTAAATTTGCATTTGCCTGATGACTGATGATGTTGAGCATCTTTTCATGTACTTTCTTATCAGCTGTCTAAAATAGTTTACCCATTTTTTATTAGATTGTTTTTCTTCTTATTGAATTGTAAGAACCCTTTGTATATTCTAGATATAAGTCCTTTATATCTTTGGTATATGTTTTTCAAATGCTTTCTCCAAGGCAATGTCTTTTAAGAACAAATGTCTTTAATTCTGAAGTCCAGGAATACTAAATCCAGCAAAACTATTCTTCAGAAATGAAGGAGAGATAAAGGCATTCCCAAATAAAATACAAATCAAAACCACAATGAGATACCACCATGCGATACCTCACACCAGTGAGAATGGGGAAAATTAACAAGGCAGGAAACAACAAATGTTGGAAAAGATGTGGAGAAAGGGGAACCCTCTTGCACTGTTGGTGGGAATGTGAACTGGTGCAGCCACTCTGGAAAACTGTGTGGAGGTTCCTCAAAGAGTTAAAAATAGACCTGCCCTACGACCCAGCAATTGCACTGCTGGGGATTTACCTCAAAGATACAGATGCAGTGAAACATCAGGACACCTGCACCCCAATGTTTATAGCAGCAATGTCCACAATAGCCAAACTGTGGAAGGAGCCTTGGTGTCCATCGAAAGATGAATGGATAAAGAAGCTGTGGTCTGTGTGTACAATGGAATATTACTCACCCATTAGAAACGACAAATACCCACATTTGCTTCGACATGGAGGGATCTGGAGGGTATTATGCTGAGTGCAATAAGTCAATTGGAAAAGGACAAACATTATATGGTCTCATTCATTTGGGGAACATAAAAATTAGTGAAAGGGAAAATAGGGAAAGAAGAGAAAATGAGTGAAAATATCAGTGAGGGTGACAAAACATGAGAGACACCCAACTCTGGGAAATGAACAAGGGGTAGTGGAAGAGGAGATGGGAGGGGGTTGGGGTGACTGGGTGATGGGCATTGAGGGGAGCACTTGGCGGGATGAGCACTGGGTTGGCAAATTGAACTCCAATAAAATTTTTTTTAAAAAGGCATTCCCAAATAACCAAAAGCTAGAGGAGTTTATCACTAGACCTGCTATAAGAAATGCTAAATGGAGTTCTCAGGTTGAAATGAAAGATGCTAAGGGCTAACAGGGAAACATGAAAATATATAACTCACTGGTAAAGGTAAATATACAGTCAAACTCAAAATACTCTAACACTATAATGGTGGTGCATACATCAATTTTATCTCTGGTATAAAAGTTAAAAGTAAGTAGTATTAAAAATAATGTGGCTACAATAATTTGTTAATGGATGCACGACATTAAAAGATGTAAAGTATGACATCAAGATCATGAAATGTGGAGAGAGGGGAACTAAAGGTATAGAGTTTTTGTACATGATTGAATGTAAGTTTTTTGTTAATTTTAAACAGACTATTATAGCTATAAGACATTTTATGTAAAACTCACGATAATAACCACACACACACACACACACACACACACACACATACACACACAATATCTCCAGTAGATATACAAAAGATAAAAAGAAAGGAATTAAAGCATACCACTATGAAAAATAAATAATTAAGGAAAAAAACAAGAGAGGAGGAAAGGAACTACAAGCAGGTAGAAAACAATGAACAAAATTGTAATGGTAAGTCCTTACCTATCAATAATTACTTTAAGTGCAAACGGATTAAATTTTCCAAACCAAAGATGTAAGACCCAACATCATAAAACTCTTAGAAGAAAATCTCTCTGACATTGGTCTTGACAATGATTTTTTGGGTATGACACCAAAAGCACAACAAAGCAAAAATAAACAGATGGGACTATATCAAACTAAAAACCTTCTGCACATCAAAGAAAACCATCAACAGAAGGAAAAAGCAACGCACGGAATGGAAGAAAATATATGCATAGCATATATCAGATATGGGGTTACTATCCAAAATATATAATGGACTCATACTACTCAAAGCAATAAATAAATAAATAAATAACCCAATTTAAAAATGCACAAAGGACTGAGTAGATATTTTTCTAAAGAAGATATACGAATAGCCAACAGGTACATTGAAAGGAACTCAATATCACTGATAATCAGGGAACTGCAAATCAAAACTGTAAATATCCCCTCACAACTGTTAGAATGGCTATTATCAAAAAGATAAAACATAACAACTGTCAATAAAGGTGTGGCATTAAGGGAACCCTTATATACTGTTGGTGAGAATTATAAATTGGTATGGCTATTATGGAAAACAATATGGAAGTTCCTCAAAAAATTAAAAATAGAACTAATCATACAATCCAGCAAACTCATTTCTGGAGGAAATGAAATTACTATCTCAAGGAGGTGTCTGTACTTCAATGATCATTGCAGCATTATTCACAATAACCGAGATGTGGAAACAACCTGTGTCCATCAACACATAAACAGGTCTTAAAAATGTGAGTGGAATATCATTTGGAATAGTAGTGGAATATCATGCAGCCATGAAAAAAGAAGTCTTGCCATTTGTGACAACATAGAAGAAACTGGAAGACATTATGCTAACTGTAATGAGCCAGACACATACTGCATGATCACATTTATATATGAAATCTAAAAAAAATGTCGAACTCATAGAACCAGAAAGTAGAAAGGTGATTACCAGGAGGAGTGGGAGTGGGGAGTAAGGGAAACAGATATACTGGTTAAAGGGCACAAACATTCAGTTGTAAGATGAATAAGTTCTGGGAATTGAATGTACAGCAAGGTGATTATAGTTGGGGCACCTGGGTGACTCAGTGGTCGAGCATCTGCCTTTGGCTCGATCCCGGGGTCCTGGGATCGAGTGCCACATTGGGTTCCCCACAAGGATCCTGCTTCTCCCTCTGCCTATGTGTCTGACTCTCTCTCTCTCTGTATCTCATAAATAAATGAATAAAATCTTACTATAGTTAATAATACTATATTGTATACTAGAAATTTGCTAAGAGAGTAGATCTTACATTTTCTCAGCATGCCAAAAAAAAGGAAACGGAGGTGATGGACGTGTGAATTAGCTTGATTGTGGTAATCATTTCACAATGTATACATATATCAAACCATTGTGTTGTACACCTTAAATATATACAATTTTTATACCTCAATAAAGCTGGGAAAAAATAGAGTATGAGCCATCAGTGTGATTTGGATCTGGAAGTGATTTTAAAATATAAGAAAGAGCTTAAAGGAGGTAAAGGCACTTGAAGGTGCAACAGCTCAGCAGACACAGTGATTTTAGTTTGACTGTACGCTCGTTCTGGGTGGCTGGGTTGGGAGGCTGATGGACAGTAAGGAGAACTGAATCGGCATGGCCACCATACCTCTCATACCACTACTATCACATTAGCGCACTTGAAGCCTTCATTAATAACCTTATATAGATCGTCCAAAAAGAGAAGAGAGTCCACTCCTGCCACCTCGGGCACCAGCTGCTAGAAAAGGTAGATTAACCAGAGTTTGCCTGGAGAAGGAGGAAAAGAATGGGAAAAAGATGGAAACTAGGTCAAAAATATTAGAGAATTGGGTACATTGACAGAACTTGAGGATGTAGAATTTGCAGAGGGGGCACAGCATCTCCATCTCCTCATGTACAGGATGCTTCTACAATGTAAGAACTTCAAAACTATGTTTCATCTCCAGAGGAGAGGAGATGGATGGTGAAAGGTTCACAGACTAACGTGAACAGGGAAACTGCATCTTCTCTTTCGATTGCAGCCGCACTGTCCCTTGGTGTCTGGCCAGTGTGGTGAGGCTGCTTGGGTTTTGAACTAGTCTCTTACTTCCTCTACATGCCTCAATCTTCTCATCAGAACAATGAAGATTAAAAGTAGTTTATGTCTAATAAAGCTGTGGTGCAGATTAAGCGGGGTATTCTTGGTAAAGTGGCAGCTCAGTCCAGAGTAAGTGCTCAATAAATGTTAGCACCTGTTTTCTCACCGCCTCTATGATTACTCCTTGTGCAGCAACGGACAGGATTGCCCAGCGAATGACCCCGGAGCTTCTCTCTTGGGTTGCCAGGCAACAAGCTATCTGGGACTGGCAGCTCCCCCTCCTTGAGCAGGAAGAGCCATACAGGATTTCAACTTTCCCAAGGGCACTGAGCACTAGTAGCTGACATTCCAAGGCAGCTCCCCAGAACAGCTGGCTTCTGAGCCTGGATTGTTTATAAGGCGAGCTCTCATGCTGGTTCAGTAAAAAGGTACAAGAGTAGGGAGTGGGGGGTCCTTTCCTGGAACACAACCACACTGTGTCCTGGCTCCTTGCTTGCTTTTTGGTGGAAGGGATGAAAAGGTGGAACCATGTAACTCATCTTGTTAGCCGTGAATTTCTCGGGAAGCCTGCTCCATGCCCAAACTGCATGTTGTGATGTTTACCTTCACCTGCCTCTCCACACCCTTCCCTGAATGGTCTCTGCTCCTTATCTTTACTCTCTGAAAGCATGCCCCTAGGACAAGTCTTCTGCCTCCTTCTAGATCTAGGTATGCTCTATTTCCCCAGGATTTCATCTGCTCCTGGGGTTTCAGATGTCATTTCTGTGCTGAGGACCCCTGCTTCTGTCGTATCTTCAAGTTCCTGGCTGGATACTGTCACTTGGAGCTGGCATCTTAAACCTTTAAAATGTTCCAAACTGAATAAATTTTAAAATTTTCCTCTGTAATAGCCATGAAACTAAATAAACCTTTTCTCTCCTATATTCATTAACTTCATAACTTGTACTACCATCTACCTTCTCACCATGACAAAAATCCTAAGGTTCTCTCTAAACCCTTCCGCCATGGCCAGTTAGTTGACACAAGCATCCCTAGGTCTCACTGCATTGCCCTGCCTCTCTCCTCACTCAGTGCCTCTTCTGCTCCAGGACCAGTATTCTGCTCTCTTTCCATTGTATTGCATCCTGCACACTCTGTCTGATTAATTTTTCTCCCCCTTTCAAATACCTTTAATCCCTCCCTATTACCTACATATGTTCTAACTCCTCACTGGCACCTAAGGCTCTCCACAAAACAGCCCATTTCTAAAATTCTGTTGGAGCTGCTCCACTAACTATACTCTTGAGTCCCGATTGGTCAGTTGGATAGCCTGTACTTCCTTACACTTTCTCCACACACTCCTTACACTCTGCTGTCCCCTCCACTTCAAGCACCCTCCTGAACAAGCTCCCCCTGTCATAATCCTGTACATCTATCAATCTCATCTCGGGTGCCCCATTGTCTCTCATGAAGCCTTCCCAGACTGCCTACAGTCACACTCTCAGCAGAGCGGGTGTCCCTGGTTTACCAAACCTGTTATGTTGCCTTGTATTATTCTCACATGAATGCTGCCTAATACTTTTCCCAATCAATATATATGCTCTTGAGATTAAGGGCCATTGGTTGTAAGCAGTTTATACAGGGTGGTACGGCACCGGCCCTCAGGAACACGTCTGTTGATTGAATTAAGTAGGGGCTGATTTGCCTAGAAATAAGGCTCAGAAGACAAGACGGCTGACTTCTTGTGCTGGGTAGGGCTGTTTGCCCTGGACATTCAGCGTGACCCCAGGAGGATGGAGTTCAGACTATCATCTCTGTGTTTTAGGGTATCTTAGATCCCCTCAGGGGAGAGGGCTTTCGAGCACCCATCTATGATTTAAATAATTCACCACTCCCTGCCTTGACTTTTCTTCCTTAGCCCTCTGGCTCTTTGAGTGCCAGGCTCACACACAGTTGCTGGGCAGCACCCAGAAAAGAGCATGTTGGGCATTTGCTGCCATCTAGTGAAGCAAATGTGGCTCAGTCTCTTGCTAAAACTAAGCAGATCCTGTGCTGTCCCAGAGAGCTGGCTTTAGGAACCCAGCCTTGGTGAAAAGGGACCATCTGGGGATGGACAGACATATAGGGGAAAGGTAAAGCTTCTGCACAGAACACATCACACCCAGGCCCCTAAACTGTATCTAGGATGGGCAAGACCATATCCTTCTAGAGCCTCCCCTACTTCCAGGCAAAGGGTATCCCTACTGGAATGATGGCCAGCCACCTTGTTCAGAAAACTTGGTAAGCATCGAGTGTTTGTAAAACATCCAGTGTTTGTAATCAGAGGCATCTTTTAGGGAAATCATCAGTCATCCACAGTGCCTCAGGTGGAACTGGCCATGACTTTGGAGCTGGTGATTTCTACAAGGCCCTTGCAGCCCTGCAGGGTAGCCCTTGTGGCCCTGCCTCAAGGTTTCCCGGCTCTGGGAGCATCTACTCCCCTTCCCCAGCATGGTACAGAAGCTCTGGCTTCACTAGATGAGTGACCACACACTCATAGAGTTATGGTCATGAGATTATTCATGATAAATGCTCAACCAGTGCCGAATGCACAGCAACCACTAAGGAAAAATTAGATATTGATAATAATTAGATAATGATAGTATTGCTATTTTACCAATGCTCCAGAGCATAAGGCTGCCTACAAAACCTATAAAATTCAAGCCCTGAACATGAATACACACTGAAAATAATCACTGCTTCATTGCACCAGAGCATCCAGTGATGGCCCCTTTCCCTTGGGCAAGGAGGAACAGATCAGAGGCTCAGACCTCAGACCTTGTGCTACTGATTGGACACATCAGCCCCTCCAGCTTGTCTGTGGGATAGGTTTGTGGAGGGTTTTCCTCCAGACTCAGTTATCATGATGTAGGTTCTCTACCTTCTAGGGCAACTTGTTACCAAGCCTGATGTCTTATTTGGTCTCTGGGCATCTCAAGTTTTTAGGAAGGTTCTGGGCCTTTTGATAGGCCTGAGTTGTTCTCTGGACTGCATTTCACACAGACATTCAAGCGGAACTGACTACAGGGATCATCAAGTTAAGATCGCTGGCTAACCAATATCTTTTCTGGATTCCCTAACTGGGGTCCAGGTGTGGCTTATAAGGTGCTCTCTCAAGCCAAGGTGGCCACTATATATATATATATATATATATATATATATATATATATATATATATATATTATATAATAAAAAATATATTTTAAAGACTTTATTTATTTATTTATTTATTTGAGAGAGAGTGAGTGAGTGACAGTAACAAGCCAGGGAGAGGCAGAGGGAGAGGAGGAAGCAGGCTGTCTGCTGAGCAGGGAGCCCAATGTAGGGCTTGATCCCAGGACCCCAGAATCATGACCTGAGTGGAAGGCAGATGCTTAACTGACTGAGCCACCCAGATGCCCCAGCCACCACAGATATTTAATTTTTTTTATTTTTTTATTTTTTTATTTTTTATGATAGTCACACACAGAGAGAGAGAGAGAGAGGCAGAGACATAGGCAGAGGGAGAAGCAGGCTCCATGCATTGGGAGCCCGACATGGGATTTGATCCCGTGTCTCCAGGATCGCGCCCTGGGCCAAAGGCAGGCACCAAACCGCTGGCCACCCAGGGATCCCCACCACAGATATTTTAAGTGAGTCTTTCTTATTGGATCCAGCCAGTGGTGTGCTGGAGCCAGGTAGGGCCAGCTCACAAGAGTTGATTGGGCTCTCTTCCCAACTCTACATTCAGGAGTATCAGGTTGGTAGCCTAAACTCAGTCCTGATGGGATTATTCACCACAGAAATCAGTACATGTTACAAATCGGGGTGCTTTTTTTGTTTTTTCCTAAAGATCCAATTGTTATACACTTATCAGCATATGACTGGCTCCCATCTTAATTCCAAGCAAAGCACCACTTTTGAGCGGCTACTTAGCCACCAAATGAGATTTTTTAGTGTACCACCTGAATGAAATGCAAATTGAAAGTCTCATTTATTTATTTTTTTCCAAATGTGCAGAACAGAGATTGTGAAAGACAGGGTGGTAATTGACAAGTCAAGATCATGCTTTTTCATTAGAAATAAACCCCAAATACTAATGTTGGTAAAAAAATATCTGCAATAAGCTATTTATTTATTAGCAGTTTTTGAATTTTTACTCAGCATGCAAAAGAGTTTTATGTGTTTAAGCAACATATTTGCATTGGGGAAAACATGGAACAAAAGTATTGAACAGTGTGCCTAGAAACAATATAGAAAAACATCATCTAAATTTTTAACATGTTTTTGTTTCTTTTTTTTTTTTTTACATGATTTGATTTGTGTTTCAGTCCTAACATCGATGTGTCCTCTACAGCCCTTCTAGTGTTTTCTTTCTTGCTAAAACAGTACCAGTGGTTCATAGTCAGGCAGACTTATCTTCTATCCCTGTAAGAATCATTTGAAATAAACATTGAAATATCACTTCTTTTAGGCAGAAAAATATAATGGCTAGTTCAGGAAGTCAACTGCTTGTTCACAAACTGAGCTATGGACCCCTGGAGCTCAGACATCAGAGGCCAGATTGTGAGGCTCTGAGGTAAAAAGTGGAAGTAGGGTCTCAGTCGTAGTGGACCTTGCCCTCGGCCACCCCAGAGCCAGAAAGGTCTCCATTGCAGAGTGTGTGGAGTGGTGAACCAGGCCTATCTTCCAAGGCATACGTGGACATCTTCACCTTATATTTTCGAAAGGCCTTTTGAATAATAGCAGCACACCTTTCCTCTTCCTTCCTCTTGGTGGTGGTGACTATGGGTTCATATAACTTCTTGGAAGGGTTGGCTTCCATGAACTTCTCCTCCATCATGACCTTCATGTTGTCCAGGCCACTGGAGTCACCGAGTACCCTAGTGGTGAATGCGAAGAGAATATCCAAACAGTGAAGACGATCTCCACTCACCATGGGCAAGTCCATCATGAGAAATTGAAATTTATTTGGCTTTGCCACACGCAAAGGTTCAGGAAGGGCATCAGCAAAGTCAGAAAGGGCAGAATATTTGATGAACTGTGTTGCTTCTGGGTCAAACTTTTCCCAGACTTCATAGAATATCTCAAAGTCATCTTCACCCAAAGGGTCCTCACTTTCTTCTGTGGCTGTGTTGAAGTTCTCTAAAATCACAGCAATGTACATGTTGACAACAATGAGAAAGGAGATGATGATGTAACTGACGAAGTAGGTGATGGCTATGGCAGGGAGGTGGCGGCTGTCTAAATTGGGGTTGCATGAATCCTTTGATTGCAGCATGGGCCTAAGGAGGGCATCCCAGCCTGCTGAGGTGGTGATCTGGAAGAGACAGAGTATGCTGCCAACAAAAGTTTTGAAGTTGAATATGTCATCAATTCCAAACTCCTCATTCACTTTGCAAAAGCAGTTCATACCAAAAATGGCATAAATAAACATAACCAGAAAAAGTAGAAGACCGATGTTGAATAGAGAGGGAAGGGACATCATCAGAGCAAAAAGGAGAGTCCTTATTCCTCGTGCTGCCCGAACAAGTCTCAGGATTCGACCAATGCGAGCCAACCGGACAATCCTGAAGAGTGTTGGAGGGAAAGGAATATGCTCCTGGTTCTCCAAGGCAGAAACCATTGTACCTTAGGAGAAGGAGATAGGGCGATTAATTTCCAGCAGGTACCCTGCTTCCAGAGGCAGCTTGTCACTCCTGCCTTGGAATCTAACTGGACCAACTTTTATCAGTACTTTTTGTAATTCATATACTACATAAACTAAGAACCTCCTTTACCAATATCAGCAAAAATATCTATCTGTACCTTAACCTGGAAAGTAATTTTCAAGCACTGTACAACTTTAATGGGACTTTAGATGAAATAAGACGTCTATAATATTGAAGACACCCAAGGAAAGGGAAGAGAATACAGTTTATGAAAAGCTATTTTATGACTTATACATTTGAAATACATTATGTTGGGTATTGAAAGTCACTCATGGAATAACAAATATAATAGTTTCCCATATTTATTGGATATATAGAACGGAAAACAGATAAATTAAGGATGGAGTCCTACAGATTAGAGTAAGGAGAAATTTCTGATACTGATGGTTGGCTTGAGCCTGAGCTGTCAGTGGAAACTGTAGAACTTCTAACCTCAAAGCACCTTAAAAAGGCAGGTTCTTATTTGTATAGAGAATTTGAACACAGCCTACTATAAGGGACAGCAGGATAGGGCTGGAGGAAGATGGCAGTGTTGTGACTCTGGGTGGAGCTGCCATGGAGCTGTCATATTTGACCATATGCTCATCCCAAGGAAGGACTCTTGAGGTCCACTCAAAAAGCTTAAGGGACTAAATTGGAGATACTTTCTATTGTTGTAGACACTCCCCAAAATAGCATCTTGAGCAGAGGTTTTTGCAAACAGTTGAATATTTGACCTAAATGTTATCCTGTTCTATTATTGGCTGTTCGGCAAGGAAGTGATACAAGATTTGAAACAACTCACATTTTGACCTGAATATTATAGAATGGTTGGAACATGCTTGTCTTGTGTAGACATGACCTTGCTTTTGTTCTGGGGGTTCCTCAAAGAAATTAGGGGTAATGGTCAGCCAAAATTATCTGCTATCCCCTAATGACTAAAGAGAACTTGTTCATAATATATTTTACCAACTGCCCAATTGTGCCAACAAACCTGAATGCGTATGTTAATTATGCAACCAATGCTAGTGAGATGTGGAATTTATTAAGTTCCAACTTAGTAACAACTAGAGGAGGTCTACCCTTTATGGCCACCTCCTTTACAAATATTTCTTTGACTAATGGAGTTTACAGTAATCTGTCCTTTATCTGAACTCAGTTCTTCTGTATACCATGAGTTTTGGTGTGCAGTTAATTTCTCTATGTTTTTTTTTTTTTTGACCCTTTAAGGTAGTCTTAATACTTAAACTGCATGGCTAACTCCTACAGAGAGATTCACTTCAACTCACACTCATTTTGTATTTCTCTGAAAGCTTAAGAAAGAGCTTGGGAAAGTGTAGGGGTTTAGTGTTGGGTGGCAGATCTACTGGCAAAGCCATATAAAATGCTATCCAACATTGGTGAGTAGAATTTGGCTCAAAGTGTAGATGTTTGCATCCACTGGAGCAAAATGTTATGCAGTGCTCTGCTGTGTAACTGCAATTGCCTAGCAGTTGTTCAAATGACAGAAGTAAGAGATATTTCCACAATCTGCATGATGGCTGGCACTGCCTAGAAGAAGTTCAGTAAGTAGTGGAATAAATGAGCTGCTCTCTGCATTTTGGAGGAAGGGTCTCCTCAAGTTCTCAAAGGGCTGTGTTAGAGTCATTCTACCATCATTTTCTGACCTTATTGTTGCTCTCAGTTTCATCAGGACTTGGGATTGGAATTAAGTGATAAAGATTACTGGTCTATTTCCCTGGAGGCATGTGGGAGGATCTATTGCTAAACTTTATCTACATAAACTTCATGGCTTAGAAACCAGAACAGACTATGAACTGTACCATTTTCTTGTTCTTGGAAATATCTGCATTGCTGCTGTAGTGATAGGAACCAAAATATTTTGATCTCACATATCTGTTTAACACATTCTTTCTGAAATAGTATAAAAGCTTCCACTGTGAAACCAGTTTTCATTGTCTTCCTTGCTTTTTGAACTATGAGAATAGCCCCTGGGTGGTTGCACACAATTATAAAAAGTCAAATTATCAGTGTAGTTAAAAGCAAACTGCAAAAACCCAGAGAGTAAACTCTTATGGGTAGCTATGAATGGGTAGCTATGAAGAATCTAATTTTAAAGTTGATGTGTATGTGTATTATAAAAAGATATATGTCAACAACCCTTTTTTCCTTTATTCTTTTTTCATAAATCTTATAGTTAATCCTGCCTATGTTAAGAAAAATATACTGATTATAGAATAAGACTGGTTGGTGAATGGGATCCAACAGTTGAGACAAGCATAGTTCATGCTGTGGTTTAAGTTAACATGGGATACAGCATAAAGAGAAAGCACTTCTTGTCTTCATGACATATTCTTGGAAGCCCAATCTAGCCTGGGCCATGGAAATCCTGTATAGGAGGTGAGAGAAGGCCTAGCAATGTCACAGGGGCACACTAATTGTGATATGATATCCACATGGATTTTGAACTAAGGAAAACCGTGGGAACTAAGTACCAAATCCTTAAAACTAAAAGATGCTCATGAGAGCTTATAGTTACACATGAAAGGTAGAATTTTGACTCAGTTGCCTGGATATACCCAAGAATCCCCACAAATACTTTAAGGTCATCTTAATTTTGTCTATCTTCACTGAATAAATGGATCCACACAATTCTTTAACTCTCTGCTTCAGTCAAGGGAATGAAAATTGCTCTGTATCTCCTAGCAACTTCCCAGTACAGAATGGCATCAGTATACCTGTCTATTTTTTTAGAAACCACAGTAAGCCTAATTTGTTCCTTTGTGGATAGTTTGGACATACTTCCAAATGATAAGATTTACTTCTAGCTCTCAGATTAAAGCTCCCCTGGCTTCTGATATTACTTACTAACAATAGAAAGAACCACGATCACACAATCAAATAAATTCCAGCCAATGGTGAAGTAGTATTGCCTCAAAGCAAAGATTTTGATGAGACACTCAATTGTAAAGATGACCACAAAGGCCAGGTTGAGACGATCAAGGATGAATTTTGTGGTATCAAGCTGGTTTTCTGATTCAGCCATCATGCTAAGCATGTTGAGGAAAATGAGGATGATGATAATGACGTCAAAGACTTGGTTTGTGACTAGGTCATACATGAGACCCTGGCATTTATTCTGTGAGGGGAAAAAAAAGGAACCTTAGACCATTTTGCATTGGAAGAATGAAATCACATAAATTAAAAAAGGCACATACAACAGAATTTGTCCTTTTTTACAATTGAAGAGTTTTCTTGAAAAATGTACACCCTTTTTAAACAAATTCTTGCACTTACATTTTCATTTAAATGTAATTACATGACTGTTTTTAAGTTGCAGGCTTATAGCTTTAATTCCATTTTAAAACAAAAAATGTTTGGAAATGACATAACTTTGATGTGATGTATGATGTTGTTTTGCTGAAATAAAACAGCTCATGTTGGATTTAATAATAAAAAGATGACCTTTGGTTTCTACATTTCATGTTTCTTTATTTAGGCTTCAGTAATATTAATGCAAAGAATACCTACTCACATAATTATGTTGGAGAAAATGGAATTAACATCCTTAAGCCTCCATTTGTTAATTCAGAATAATCAGACCTTATACGTAACCAAATCTCTGTATTCAAGCAGTTCTTGAATGCCAATTTTCTAAATCTTGTTCACTTGAAAATAAGGCTAGATAAATGGGATTGTAATGCAATGATTACTAAAAACAAAAATAGAAAAGTTGATTATTTCATCTTATTACTGATGGTGAGCTTGCATATTGATTGGTACATAGATGGCCCTACTGCTCACAAAGTAAGTACATGCTAATTGTTCTGGTACAGGTTCTAGCTCAAGTTTGCACACCTAATCTACAAAGTGCATCTAAATTACTCAATTGTCTCACTATATTTTCTGTAATCTAACAGCTGTGTAACCTAGGATTTCTCTTTACTTAGTGGAAAACTATTCTCAAACAGACTCAGACACTAATATTGTAGGTATTAGGTTTGGATTCTATCAGTGACTAAGCCAGTGATTCTATCACTGATCTAAGCCAGGTTCCTGGGTTCCTATTTTGACTTACATCATTATCAACAGGGCTCACCTAATTTACAAATCTTACAATTTTACTCCAGCAACCAAAATGACTCAGTACTTCTCTTTTGCTTCTATAATAAAGTTCAAGTTTATCAACTTGGCAAAAATCCTTCTCTGAATGTGGCCTCAACCTGCATCTCCTGCCCATTCTCACTTTGCACTTTGAGTTCTATTCTCCCACTAAACACACTACCTTGTGACCTGTACCACTGCTGAAACAGATTTCTCTGCTTGGAATATCTTACTTCCCCAAGGAGCTAATTCCCACTCATTCTTTAGTATTCAACTTGTGCTTTGTCATTTTTAGGTTAGTAAATTCCCCACTCAGAGATCTCTCATCATTCTGAACACATCCTGCTCATAGCAAGTACAACTTAATTAGGAACTATTCCTTTATAGATGTGTCTCCTCTAACCAACAGTTTATTCATAGTCACATTCCCAATGCTTGGCATATAAAAAATATTCTAAAAATGGTTGTTGAAATTTTAGTGAAGACCAGGTATTCAACATGAACAGCATTTCTCTGATCTATATACTCAACACCAACATTTGTTGGACTGCTGAAAATAGCCTTTGCCATCATTGCCAGTAAGGTTGTAGGACAAAGATATTCTCATGTGGGGTTAAAGAACATAAACATTGATTCACAAAGAGAGTCACTGAGGATGAAGTGTAGCTTATGACTACCATCATGCAGAATCCAAGCCAATACAAGATTACAGACTGCTTCTGGAACAGAGTGACATGAAATATGGAAATTACATGCAGGTTCTGGCTAATGGTCTGGAAAACAAACTCTATAAAGACCTGGAGCAACTGAAAAAGATTCAGGTGCCACTCCTGAGGCCTTCATGCTCAAGGTCAACATACCAAGACCACTCTGGCAGTGGCTGCATCACGGGTATGACCCAAAAGTCCACAAAAAAAGTCTATGGGCCTCATATATTAGAAAATAGTTTATACACCTTTTAAAAATCCAACATTGAGTCAGTGGTATTGATTATGAAAAATTCCCCTTCCACTTTTTAAAAACAGGGACAGGACTTATGCATCTCCAGTAAACTGGCATTTCTACCATTCTTTATAGTTCTTCTTTTCAGATTGGATTGGCAATGTAATTTGCACATTTTTCACAAAACACTGGGATACAGTTTATTAGAATTAAGAGACTAATTTAAAGTAACTAAGTTCTTCCACCTTGGCCTTCCCTTTCTTTTGCTAACATGTCTCTCCTCTCCCCAGTAAGAAAGAAGTAAAAGCTTAAATAGCATGGTTTTTTTCTAAGTAATCTTTCAACAGTAGATCACTGCTGCCTTGATGCCACCCCAGGGACCTCCAAACAAGAAGAGGTTAGTGTCTGGGGCACCTGGGTGGCTCAGTGTTTGAGCATCTGCCTTTGGCTCAGGTCATGATCCCCGGGGTCCTGGGCTCAAGTCCCGCATCAGGCTCCCTGTGGGGAACTTGCTTCTCCTTCTGACTGTGTCTCTGCCTCTCTCTCTGTGTCTCTCATGAATAAATAAATACAATCTTAAAAAAGAATTCCCCAGCTGTTTATTATGTGCTGTAACGTTTGAGAACCATTGTTCTAGACACTATTCTCTTATTTGGGCCCAAAATGAAGAAGTGGGACTACTGGTTAGAAGCCACTGGGAGACAGATCTGAACTCCACATCCCAACTAATTTTCTAATAAGCAGAACTGTCTGAAGAGGAAATGATGCCTTTAGAGATAGTGAGTTTTCAGTCGTGGAGATGTGTTGGGTAAATTTCTGACACCTCTGTTGGGGGATAAGGCAGCTTTGGGATAAGCTTTGGGGTAGAAACTGCAGCAGGGCTTGGAGTTGGGTGTGGGATCCGATGCCAAACAAACTATAAATTGTTTTACAATATATGTACATATTAGGTATTTTATATTATATTATCATGTGATCCAAATATACATCCACTAACTTATTTAGAAAACTCATAAACTCCTGAGAATCATTTTTAGAACTCTAGGTATCTGTTATGGTAATCAGGCGTAAGATGATGTTGGTTTGTGATGGTAACAGTGGAGAGAGATGTAAGCATTTAGGTTTAAGAGCTAATATGGAAGTAGATGCAGGAGTCAGAAGGTGTTTGAATGGAGGTGGCTATGGGAAAATGATAGGCTGGGGCTATCATTTCTGATTGATAGACACATTCAATCAGCCAGAGAACAGAGAATAAGGCATTTTGGAGGGAAAGGATAAGATCAGTCCTGAGTTTAAGGGGATAGTGGGGCATCTGAGGGCCCATAGCCATGCAACATTCAAGTTGGTGTCTTTCAAATTTTATCTGAGACTCATTCAAGCTTTTATCAAAGAGTCTGGAGAAGAAACTTGAAAGTCCATTGCATTTGCTGTGTGAGAAATCATCTGGGAAGTCAGAAAGGACTTGGTGAAAAGGTGCTCTCCAGGGAATCACGGTGAATGGTAAGAATAACAGCGATGATGAGGTGCCTGGGTGGCTTAGTGGTTGAGCCTCTGCCTCTGGCTCAATTCATGATCTGGGGGTCCTGGGATCAAGTCCTGCATCCGGCTCCCCACAGTGAGTCTGCTTCTCCTTCTGCCTATGTCTCTGCCTCTCTCTCTATGTCTCTCATGAAAAAATAAATAAAATCTTTAAAAAAAAAAAAAAAAGAATAACAGTGAGGCAGGGTAGGTCTAGGCCTAATGTTTAACCCTAATATTTAGACAAGAGATCAAGAATATAAGTTAATTATATCAAAAAGCATTTGATATCACTTTGGGATGATTCTACATCTCAGTATCATTTTTAAACCAGTAATAACGCCACTCTGTGTGGATGGTTCAGAAAGAATCAAAAATTATTCCAAATTCCTTTCTACTGTTGAATTAAAATGCATCACAGCTTAGATTAAAACAGCCAGATTCCCCCTCCCCTGTACAACTGCTGTTCATTTGTTCCAAAGGTCAAAAATGGTATTTAGATTTTAGAGATTAAAAAAAAGTCTGTGGGAAAAAAAAAAAAAGTCTGTGGGGAGATAAAGTTGTGAGTTAAGGGCTAACAGCTGATTTAAAAGTCTTAACTGAAACTCAGGGACATCTGGAAATATGTATTTATCTCATGCAACACCACTTTCTGGAATACAGAAGTTAAGGTAAGTGTGATATATTAACTGATATATTAACCAGCCAGAGGTACCTGGTTGTTGGAATTGCTCCTTGTGAAGCCCTGACTGGTAAGCTGTAGCTACACAGGGATGTCTACGGCATGACACCTATTCCCAAATGAACCATGTGATGAACATGCCATAAGACATAGTTAAAGCATGGAGGTGGAAGCTTGCCTTGGGTAAAGTAGACCATGCCTATCTGAAGCTCATCACTTGCAGTTTAGCATGCCCAGTGCAATGGAGAGGTCTCAAAACTGCAGCTGTGTCATTGCAACTCTCTTTGGCTATGTGCTGCCTTGCTCGATTCATATTCTTTTTGAAAGAAATGGGTAAATATGTGGGAAGCTATTGTGTCTCATGATTCTTTTAGTTAATCTCAAATCTAGGACCAACTGGTATTGACAGTGGGTACACAGCATGCACATGTAAATAAAAAATTTTTTTTGTCTTTTTTGTTGGCTCAAGTTCAAATAAGAACCTCTCCAGATATAATTGTATCATTAACCTCTCAGTAAAAAATTCTTCATTGTATAAATTCTAAACACTTTGCCTTAACATTCCCAGGTATTTTTAGTGCAATACAAATATTTAATCCTAATGGAATAGACTCTGTGTGTACCCTAAATCATAGTCTTTCATTCAACTAATAATTACTGAGGATATACTTTAAGCCAGGCTCTATTTAGTCATGGGAATAGCAGTAAACTAAACATACCTTTGATAATTTTGGGTCTCATGTTCAAATGAAAATCTCTAAATCCTCTACATGCTTTGGATATCAAACCCCTCTTCCATACCGCTTTCCTGAATTGAAAACCTTCCAACTCACATGTGAGAGCTATCAATTATTCTTAGCATATTAGCTTATAATCTGATGTGCTCAAATTCCAGCTCCTCAATTAGACTGCAAGCACAAAGCAGCCCTGGAGTACCTGAAAAAGCAAGATTCATTGAGAGCAAGGGTCAACAAACTATAACCTTTAGGCCAGATCTGGCCCACTACTGGTTTTTGTATAGCCTGTGAACTCAGGATAGGTTTTATGTTTTTTAATGTTTGGGGAAAAAAACTCAAAAGAAAAATAAAATTTTGATATGTGAAAATTAAAGAAATCCAAGTTTTAGAGTTTCTAAATCAAGTTGCACTAGAACATAGCCATGCACATTTGTTTTATACTATCTATGGCTGCTTTTTTGTTACATGGCAGAGCTGAATAGTGTGGCAGAGATCATGTGGACTGCAAAGCCTGAAATATTTATTATCTGACTCTTTATTTTGTCAACTCCCAATATAGAAATTTTATCATAAGTACTGGTGAAGTGGAAGCCAGTATGCATGACCTAGACTTCACACCAGGAATGGCTGCAAAAATATATTATAAATACATTTTTAAATGGTCAAGTTTTAGTCAAAACTATAATGAGATATCACCTCATACCTGTCAGAATGGCTAAAAGCAACAACATAAGAAACATAAGGTATTGGATGTGGAGAAAAAGGAACCCTAATGCATTGTTGGTGGGAATATAAACTGGTAGGAAACAGTATGGAGTTTCCTCAAAAACTCAAAAATAGAACTACCCTAAGATCCAGCAATCATACTACTATTCACTCAAATAATATAAAAATACTAATTCAAAGGGATTCACCCCAATATTTATAGCAGCATTTTCTATAATAGCCAAATTATAGAAACAGTCCAGGTGTCCATTAACTGATAAATTGGGTAAAGAAGATGTGGTGTATATACAATGGAATATTATTCAGCCATAAAAAAGAATGAAGTTTTGCCATTTGCAATGACATGGGCGGTGCTAGAGAGAATAATGCTAGGTGACATAAGTCAGAGAAGAACAAATACCATATGATTTCACTCAGATGTGGAATTTAAGAAACAAAACAAATGAACAAAGGGGGATAAAAGAAAGAGAGGCAAACCAAGAGACAGACTCAACTATAGAGAACTGATGGTTACCAGAGGGGAGTTGGGTGGGGGGATTAAGGAGTGCACTTGTGATGAGCACTGAGTTATGTATGGAAGTGTTGAGTCACTGTATTGTATACCTGAAACTAATATAATTCTGTATGTAACTATGTTGGAATTTAAATTTTTAAAAAGATTTAAACTACTAAGTTTACATCATTGCAATGAGTTACACTAAGCACCTATTGTGTGCTCACTAAAAATCAAATGAAAGTTGTTGCTCAAGTTCCTTTTTTTAAATATTTTATTTATTTATTTATTCATGAGAGACACAGAGAGAGAGAGAGAGAGGCAGAGACACAAGCAGAGGGAGAAACAGGCTCCATGAAGGGACCCTGACGTGGGACTCAATCCTGCGTCTCCAGGATCATGCCCTGGGCTGAAGGCAGCACTAAACCACTGAGCCACCTAGGCTGTCCTCAAGTTCTTATTATTGAATTTGAATGTCCAATTTTCCTAAGGACTTGAGCTGGACACCACTGTATCTGAGTCTTTGTTGAATTTTTAGATAATGCCTATAAACTTAAAAAAAATTAAAGGAGAACAGCACTGCAGACATCTGAGCTCAAGACCACTTAATGGATCTATGTATTTAGAATGAATCAATTGCTCTCACCAGAGGCCTTGGAATGGGCTTTTGAGGTTTTTTGGATCCTAATTTTTTCATTGCATTATAGTATTTCTTCTGTTCTTCAGTCATAAAAATGTCTTCACCACCTAAGTATACAGAGAAAATGAGAGCTAATTATCTTTAACAGTTTTTTTAGAAACAAGTTCTGAGTTTTCAGAAGTAGTTTCAAAGTTATATTACATTCTATCACAATCCCTAAAATTCCAATGGGAAATAAAAGAGGCTGGACTCTGCGGGAGGGCTGAAACAACATTTAAATTAAGGAATAGGAAAAAATGTTACTTTTATCAGGTGTATCTTTATAGAATATGAACAAAATTACATACTTTTTCCAAACATGCACCAAATCTTTACAAAAATTGAGTATATTTCAGGTTGCTTACCTCAAATCACAATGCAAGCAAAATAGATACTAGTAACAAAAATTTAAACAAACAAAATCTCATCAAGTGGCAATTAAAATTCTCCTAAATAAATGAATAAGTGCATAATCACTAATAAAATCTCATAAAATTTTCCAGACCCATTCTCAGGAAAACAAAACAAAACTAGAGAGCTTTAAATGTTTTCACCATTGAGCAAGAATGAATAGAAGTATGAACCAGAATTTTCATTTCTGGAAATTAAAATATCAAGAAATGCTGAGTAAATTAGAACAGAATTCTTTTAAAATGTATAGGTAACTTGCAAAAGTAAGGAACATTTCTGGGGTCTGAAAATCAATAGTGATCAAAAAGAGTAGTAAACTAGCCTGAAGCCACTGTTGGCCTAAGAGCATACTTCAATCTCTGTAAAAATTAGAATCTTGGGCTTTAATAACTACAAGAGAGTAATGGGAAAAAGACTGTGGGCTTATGCCAAGGTCCCTGCATGAATCTGAGACTTGTCAAGTGCTGCCGATAAAAGGGTGAAGAAGCAAACAGAATCTGTCAGTAGGCAATGCAAGACAAGTAGGAAATTATCTTAGTCTGGACTACAGGTAAAAACCCAGTCTTCCCTGACAGTTTGTGAATCCAGGCCTGCCTTGATACAGTGTGGGATTTGAATTTGCACCACTATCAGTAGGGTCCAAAAATATACAGTCCTATGACAGTCTTTTTGACAATGATGCTGGGGAAACTGGATACCCACATGCAAAAGAATAAAGTTAAGTCCTTACTTAACACCATACACAAAAATAGCTCGAAATAAATTAAAGACATAAATTTAAGATCTAAAACAACAAAATCCTTAGAAGAAAACATAGGGCAAAAGCTTTACAACACTATATCTGGCAATGATTTCTTGCATATGACACCAAAGGCACAGATAACAACAACAACAACAAAAAAAAAAAACAGACAAACTGGACTTCATGAAAATATTAAAATGGGTCTCACATAAATGTGAGGGTCTTTAATCCATTTTGAGTTTATTTTCACATGTGTTGTTAGAAAGTAGTTCAGTTTCATTCTTTTACATGTAGTTTTCCAGTTTTCCTAGCACCATTTATTGAAGAGACCCATTGTAGATTCTTGCTTCATCAATGTTTTATGGTTTTCAGAGTATAGGTCTTTTGCCACTTTGGTTAAATTTATCCCTAGGTATTTTCTTCTTTTAAGTGCAATTGTAAAAGGAGCTAATTTTTTAGTTTCTCTTTCTGCTATTTCATTATTAGTGTATAGGAATGCTACCAATTTCTGGGTATTAATTTTGTTTCCTGTACCTTTGCTCATTTATTACTTCTAGTAGTTTTTTGGTGGAGTCTTTAGGATTTTATATGTGTAGTATCATGTCATATGCAATTGGTGACAGTGTAACTTCTTCAACAATATGGGTGATTCATTTCTCTTCTTGTCTGATTGCTGTGGTTAGGACCTGCAGTACTGTGTTGAATAAAAGTGTAGAGTGGATATCCTTGACTTGTTTTTGATCTTAGAGGAAAAGCTCTCAATTTTTTCCCACTGAATATAATGTTAGCTTTGACTTTTTCAAACATGGCCTTATTATGTTGAGGTATGTTCCCTCTAAACCCACTTTGTTAATAGTTTTATCGTGAATGAGTGCTGAATTTTGTCAACATTTTTCCAGATATGTCTCCTGAGGCAAGGGAAATAAAAGTAAAAAAAAAAAAAAAAAGGTATCAGGACTACGTCAAAATAAAAGGCTTATGCATAGAGAAGGAAATGATCAACAAAACAAAAAAGGCAACCTACTAAATGGGAGAAGATATATGCAAATGATATATCCAATAAGGGATAAATATCCAAAATATATAAAGAACTTATACAACTCAACAATCCAGTTAAAAAATGAGAAGAGTACCTGAATAAACATTTTTCCAAAGTAGACATACAGATGAGCAATAGACACATGAAAAAGTGCTCAACATCATTAAACATCAGGGAACTGCAAATCAAAACTGAAATGAGATATCACCTCACACCTGTCAGAATGGCTAAAATCAAAAACACAAGAGAGAACAAAAGAAACCCTCATGTACTGTTGAGAATGCAAAATGATTCAGTCACTGTGGAAAACAGTATGGAGGTTCCTCAAAAAATGAAAAATAGAAATCATATGATCCAATAATTCTACTACTTGGTACATATCCAAATAAAATGAAAACACTAATTTGAAAAAATATATGCACCCCTATGTTTATTGTTAGCATTATTTATCATAGCCAAGACATGAAAGAAACCTAAGGGTCCATTGATGGATGAATGAATAAAGAAGATATGGTACACACAGAGGAACATTATGCAACCATAAAAAAGACTGAATTTGTGACATGGATGGACCTAGATGGTATTATGCTAAGAGAAATAAGAAAAAAAATACCATATGATTTCACTCATATGTGGAATCTAAAAAACAAATGAATAAACAAACAAAAAGCAGGGATCCCTGGGTGGCGCAGCGGTTTGGCGCCTGCCTTTGGCCCAGGGCGCGATCCTGGAGACCCGGGATCGAATCCCACATCAGGCTCCCGGTGCATGAAGCCTGCTTCTCCCTCTGCCTGTGTCTCTGCCTCTCTCTCTCTCTCTGTGTGACTATCATAAATAAATTTAAAAAAAAAAAAAAAAAAAAAAAAAAAAAAAAAGCAGAACCAGATCTTTAAATACAGAGAACAACAGATGATTGCCAGAGAGGAGGGAGGTGGGGGATGTTAAATGGTTGCCGGGGAGTGGGAGGTACAGTCTTCCAGTTATGGAATGAACAAGTCAAGGGAACAAAAGGCACAGTATAAGGAATATAGTCAGTGATATTATAATAATGTTGTATAGTGACAGATGGTAGCTACACTTGTGCTGAGCATAGCATAACACATAAACTTGCCAAATCACTATGTGTATATCTGAAAGTAACGTAATATGTGTCAGTTATACTCAAATTAAATAAATAAGTAAATAAACAATCTGATTGGCAAAGGACTTCAGTAGACATCTCTCTAAAGAAGATATGCAAATAGCCAACAAGCACATGAAAAAACACTCAGCATCAATAGTCATTAGGGAAATACCAATAAAAACCACAGTGATATACCACCATACTCATTAGGATGGCTACTATCAAAAAAAGAGAATGCAAACATTGGTCAACATGAAGAGAAATTAGAATTACACTGTTGGTAGAACGTAAAATGGCAACTTCTGTGGAAAAGAGTACAGTGATTCCTCAAAAAAATTAAAATATATTATTACCATATGATCCAGCAATTCCACCTCTGGATATCAGGGTTTCAAAGAGATATTTGCATACTTATGTTCATAGCAGCTTTTCATAATAGCTAAAATGTGGAATCAACCCAAATGTCCATCAACAGATAAATGTATGAGCAAAGTGTGGTATATTACATATAATGGAATATTATTCAGCCTTAAAAAGGAAGGAAATTCTGAAATATGCTACAACATGGATGAGCCTTGAGGACATTATGCTAAGTGATATAACTCAATCACAAAAGACAAATACTGTACGATTCCACTTATATGAGGTACTTAGAACAGTCAAATTTATAGCAAAAGAAATAGAATGGTGGCTGCTGAGGGCCAGGGAAAGGGGAATGGGAAATTATTGCCTAATAGGTGTAGAGTTTCAGTTTTACAAGATGAAAAGAGTTATGAGGATGGATGTTGGTAATGGTTACACAACATTATGGATGTATTTAATATCACGGAACTGTACACGAAAAATGGCTAAGGTGGTATATTTTATGTTATGTATATTGTACCACAGTAAAAAAAATTGTGAAAAAAAAAAAGCAGCCCTAGAAGTTAAGATTGCTTCAGGATGCCTGGCAGATAGAAGTGTCTTCAGTAATTATACTCATCATGATAGTTTGTATTAATAGTATTATTCTGAGACTGTCCTATGTGTGTGTTGGGGGATAAAACAAAAATGATTAATTACAGAAAATTTTTATACTATTATTTCCTATGCCCGCGAGAATCAGTTTTCTCAATGTGGAAGAGAAGAGATACAGATTATTATTAGAGAAGAAGTTAAGTGAAAACCTTGTAGTTCTGAACTTGAATGACCAGTATTCATATTTCCACATACATTTCCTTGAAGTCCTAAATTTGACATAGCTCTGTCCACTGAAAAAGCCTTGAAGCAATGACAATGAGCATTCTGGGTTGTGATCCTGAAATACCACCTCCCCACCCCATCCTCAGAAAAACAAAACTCCTTAGAGAAATGGCTGATTCTTGATCTGGCATAAGAGTGGTATCACTTAGCCCTGGAATATCTTGTCACTTCAGAGAACAAGGAATCTGTCAAATGGGAGGACCTGATTTTAACCCTGACTTAAAAAGAATATCAGTCGATCAAAGAATGAATAAATATTTTAAGAAAATGAAAGACTCAAGGAAATTTGAACATTGACTGGGATTTGACATATTTAGAGAATTCATGTTAAACTTTTTAGATGTGATAATGGAATTGTGATTATCTTTAAAAAGAGATATGTTTTGAAATATCTGTGAGTAAAACAATGTTAGATTATTTGCCCTATTAAAAAATCTGGTGGCATGATTGGATAAGGGTGTAGATGCCATAAAGATGTTCTTAATTCAATAAACGTGATGGGTGACTGGTCTTTTAGGTTCATTTTAGTATACTCTTATGCATGGTGGAAATTTTCTGCAATAAAAAGTAAAGCAAAACAAAACAAAATGCCATGGCCTGATCAAAACAGTGATTTCAAATATAAGCTTGCATCTAAAATCAAAGGCCTGACATCCAAATTGCAGAGATTGATTGCAATCAAGCTGCATATTACAGAGGTGGCTCTACAAAGTGCACTTCCAAATAATAGCAGCAATGTAGTTACAGAAGGACAATGAGTGAGTCTCCCAGCAGACAGTTAAGAAGGCTGATCGGCACCAGGATACATTTTGGATAGACTGCAAGAGTTCAAAAAAGATTTAAAAGAGCCATAAAGACAATTAGGAAAACCAAAGGTGAATATTTAGTTACCCCATTTTAGAATTTTGGGATTCAGTTCCTACATGAAAGAGAAGACGTCAAAAAGGACAAGATTAGGAATCTGACGCAATAAAACCACTAAAGGTCTATAAATAAAAAAATGTCATTATAGACATATAAGAAGCAAGTCACAAATTAGACTTAATACATAAAAACATAAGAAAAAGATGACAATTTCAATTTTAAAAAAGAGACAAAGGGAGAAATACAGCCATCGATCTGTGAAAAAGTATAACCTCACAAATGATCAAATAAATGAATATAAAACAATGTGATGACACTTTACCTCAAGCTAGAAAAAATAATAAAAATTATAAAAATAAGAATGGTGAGAACATAGTGTATAGGCATAGTTATATCTTGCAAAAGGAGAGTACCTAGTACAGCATTTCTGAAAGGTTACTGTAATGCTTTAAATTCTAGAAATGTATCCTGAGGAAATAATCACAGATATAGAGAGAATTTTAAGAATGTTCATGATTGTTTTAGAAGAGCAAGAAATTTAAAAATGATCTAAATGTTCAAAAAAGAAGGGAATGATTAAGACAAATTATTATCTATCCATCATATAGGAAGCAATTTAGTCCTGAAAATTCTTATAACAAAGATGATTTTATCACATGGGCTCATAACTAATGGGGAGGAGGGGAAACAAAATCATCATCAGGTAATCTCAACCATGTACAAGGATACATACATATTTAGTGAGAAAGTAGCTAGAAGAGATTATGTCAAAATGATGAGTTTTAATCTAAAATTGTTATAATTTGGTGGTCACCTTATGGGTGATTAAAATTTTTTTAAATCTTTCTTCATTTTCCACATTTACTATGGATCCCTTATGAATTATAGAATCAGAAAAAAATAAACATCTGTTTATTACAATGCATGAAGAAAAAAATCTCCCCCCAAAAGCCTGCCTTCTCCTCAAACATCTTTCCAAGTTCAATAAATCTGCTGAGACTGGTGAGCTATAAGCCAGGACACAAATTTTTTGGGAAAGGAGAGTTTTTCTTTTTATCCTGAATAACAAGGTACCCTTGAAAGGTTACTAAAATTTGACTATAGTGTCATAAATACTAATCCTGGTACTTGTTTTTCTGTTAAGGTTTAACAATGCCTTCTGTTTGAGGGTAGAATGGAAAGTAAAAATGATGATTTAATAAAACCCAGATATCCTCAGTCTCTTTTCAGCCAAATCTTCAAGAATCTTCCCCAGGTGGCCTTGTTCCCATGCAGATGATAAAGGTTTGAACCCTTGCACAGTAATTCAGATCAGAACTGTGTTCCATTAAAGCCCTTTGGAAAAGAAAGTTGAAAATACCAAACCAGGACAACCCCCACCCCCATACTTATCTTTTTCTGCTGTTGGTTGAAGTTGTCAATTATAACACCAATAAAGAGATTCAGAGTAAAGAATGAACCAAAGATGATAAAAGCCACGAAGAAAAGGTAGTTGTATGGGCTTTCCTCAAACCCTGGCTGTTGTTCTTTCTGTTAGGGATTTTAAAACAAGGAAAGAAAACAATTACTGGAGAAAATTATAAGCCCTCTTAATAATTTATCTAGAAGACCAAAGTATTTCTCAGCAGTAGTGTTAACTACTCAGGCTCATGAAAACAGCCCTGGCCCCTGCAGGGAGACCCTCTTTCAGTTTCCCCTAGAGGAGCTTACTGTTACCATGCAATGGGGAGGACATGTAACAAGAGGGGTAGGCCTTTTCTTCTAAGCAATGGAGAATCATGAAAGAGTTGTAAGAGAGGAGAATGGCATAATCACAGGTGTCCTTTGAGACGGTTTCTAGGATGTCTATATGGACATAACTTGAGGGAGCCAGACTGGAGATGAGGCCTCTGGAGATGGGTCACAGTCTCTTCAGGCACAAGTGACTGACTACCAGCTCTTGATGAATGACAACATCCTTCATACACTGTTGTATTTAGTCTGTGCTTGTGTCCCATCACTCTTGAATTCCTAGAGCCTAGCATACTTTGTGACATGTAGATTCTCAATATATATTAAATGAATGTTTGGATGGATGGATGGGCAGATGGATGGATGGACAGATGGATGGATGGGTGGATGGATGGATGGATGGATGGATGGAAGGAAGGATGGATAGATGAGTAAATGAATGAATAATCAAGCTATAGAACAGACACAAAAATGGACTTTAACCAAGTTCCCCCAACTCAAAGTATGGCCAAAAGCATCCAAAATCCCTTTTATCCAAGTTCTTCACACTGTTATTGGCTTTATGCCGTTTGGGCATAGCTGGCAGGAGAATTTTTCTTTTCTTTCTCCAGATCACATTCAAAGATATAGCTATGAGTGTTGCTAGCTCTGTCACCTGTTGAATGTTTTTATATTTGTTTTTCAAAACCTACCGTATAGACTAATGTAATAAAGGTAATATTTGAAAATATTTTTGTCTTTGCCTTGAAGAGTACATGACCTTAGTCCCAGTTGGTTTTATGTGCTAAGGGTAGGCATTAGTACAGAAACGATACAATGGAAAGAAAGAATCACTATCAGCATCTGACATTTCAAATAAGACTATGTAGGCTAACAGTCCTACAAAGGGAGGTTCAGATAGGAAGAGGAAAGGACAAAAGCTCACCCTTCTTGTACCTAGGGAATTGTCAGAAAAATAGAATATCAGAGCCGTGAGATGTGTGTCCTGATTCTCTCTCTTTGGGTTTATAGAAGGGACTTGGGATTCAAGTCCCAATTTTACAGGGATTCAGTAAACTGAAGGGAACATGGGAGTACAAAAGAGGGTATTCTAGCTCGAATTCTTCACAGGCAGGATTACTCCACAGGCAGGATTACTTAAGAGGCTAGATGGAGTAGCATAATTGGACAGAGAGTCTCAAATTTTTCAGTTTTCATGAGGCTTGGACATGGAGTTGATAGCCTAGGCCTGCCATGATGGGCTTTTGGCAAGAGTTAGGAGTAGACTGCTGGGTCAGGGGACCATGTAGAGGACATCACAGAGTCAGTGTTTGAGGCCAGGATGAACTAAGGGCGGAGAAAGGCCCATGGTTTTACCAATATTTGAGACCAGCAAGATTCTCTGTGACTACACAGACAAGGGCATCATTATGCTAGAAGCCAGTACATACACACCAACTATAATGTCCAGGACCAGCATCAAGATGGGCATCCCTCCACATACCTCCACCAACCTGTCATTCACTCAGGGAACATGTAAGCCACATATCTCTTCATGCATACATCTGCATAAAATTTCCTCCCCATCTCCTATCTCCACCTCAAGGCACATGGATGCCTAAGGTAAACTAGGGTGAAGGTCATATATTCAGAAGACAAAAAAAAAGCACATTAATATTTTAAAATACTGTCTTTGTTATAAATTGCCTCTACTACTACTACTATAACACTTCTTGGTGTGCATGGGTGGCTTGGTCAATTAAACATCCAACTCTTGACCTCAGCTCAGGTCTCAATCTGAGTTCAAGCCCAATGCTGGGCTCCACGCTGAGCATGGAAACTACATTTTAAAAAAAGGCGGGGGGGGACAACCTGGGTAGCTCAGCAGTTGAGCGTCTGCCTTCCGCTCTGGTTGTGGTCTTGGGGTCCCGAGATCGTGTCCTACATCGGGTTCCCCGCACAGAGCCTGCTTCTCCCTCTGTCTATGTCTCTGCCTCTCTCTCTCTCTCTCTCTGTCTCTGTCACTCATGAATAAATAAATAAAATCTTTTAAAAATATATATATTTTAAAACTCCACTTCTTATACCACTTCCGCTGCCACTACTAGCTCACATACCTACTATGGGCCAGGCATCAACTCTGCAGACTCTCAGACAGAGCAACAACATGTGTGTGCTGATAATAATAATAATAATAATAATAATAATAATAAACAATGCTGATTCTATTCTTGGTTCAGCCATTTGCTTACTCCATGGTTTTGGGCAACACTCTTCCTTTCCAGTTCTCAATTTTCCAGACTGGGAAATAGAAATAGACTAGATGGCTGAGTACTCCTCCAACTCTCAGAATCCATGATAACATTTTACTTAACTAGAATTTTACAGTTGGCAATCACTAGAAACCCATTTAGTCTCTGAGCCTAGAGAGGTCTCTCTTATAGAGACCCTAGTCCAGGTATAAGGTTTTCCCAGAGTTCAGGGCTGTACCCTTTGAAATTTGGTTTTTGCCTGGATACCCATTTGGAAAAGAAGTGAGAGAGGAAAATAAAAGGCATTCCACAATTCTATTGCTTCTGGCTCCATCTCCTGCAGAAGAGGTTTCTCCCTGGTCACTATGGAGAAACAGGACTGGATTTTGGAGCAAAATAGGATGTAATACTAATGAAAGGGTGAATAAGAACATCTGTTATCCCTATTTTATAGTCATTGTCCCAAGGAAAACAAGGCAAAGAATGCTGGCTGGTGAAACTATGATGTGGGATGTTCTAGACTATCTGTGCAGTCATGATATCCCTAATTTGACCATAGCATTCTAGAACATGGCTCAACAAAAGCTCACCCCTCTGGAATCGACAGCTGCATACATAATATCCATCCAGCCCTTAAATGTTGCCTGTAACAAAAGTAGAGAAACATGAACACAATTATAGACTTGCTATCAACAGACAAGTGCAATACAACAGCAAGCAAGGCTCACTGGGCAGATATATATAAGATAGGACTGAATGTCCAGAACAGAATATCTAGATAAAAGAACACTAGAAGGGAATTCAAAAATGGGTGTCTTGGGTTTTTTCTTCTTTGTACAAGATAAAATTTTTAAAGGATATTTCTACATTAAAATTTCTAGAGAAGTTGTGTAATAACTGCTGGGAAGAGCCTGTTGAGACTTTCCTGATGCCATATGTTTGCACCATATGCCTAAGACCTGGCAACTTTGTTTTGACCAGGGAACTGACTTCCATCAGAGAACTGCTGCTAATGGTGTGGCTTAGCATCTGAGGCTCTAGTCCTCTTTGGATGGAGCTCTGGAGAGTAAGGCACCATACAGGACAGAGTGATATGTACAGGGGCATTGCTTGGGGGTTGAGGATCAGTAGACAGTAAAGTTGGAGATGCTTAATGGGGAACAATTCCAGAGGGCATTGGCTTCCACATGAGGAATTGGGATTTGATTCTACTATCTCAGTGGAGTCACTGTGTTTTTATTAAACTGAGAAATGATTTATGCTTCTTTAAAGGTTTCTCTCCTCAGAGTGAAAAACATACCAACAGCACTTACCACTTGCAGCAGGGCAAGGTAAGCCATTCCCACATTGTCAAAGTTGACTGGAAGGTTGACCCAAGATAAATTTCCACCTTCACATTGACTTTGATTCGCAATAGTGCTGTAATTTATAACTGAGTTTATATCTGTTCTATTAATGCATCTTCCAAATTTTCCAGAAAAGAAGTTTACTCCCAGGATACAAAATATCAGCCAGAAAATGAGGCAGACAAGCAAAACATTCAGAATGGCAGGTATGGCACCTATGAGAGCATTGACTACCACCTTAAAAAAATAAAACAGAAGAAAAATATAACAGATGCATGGGATTCACCAAGCTCTGGATCTCAGGATAGGCTTGATGTGTGAGACTGGACCTCTTAGAGCTCTGTCTTTACTTTCTACCTCCAACCCCCCAACCATGCATCCTATGACAAGCCCTGCTCTCAGCTTCACATACATAATGGATCCTTTCTATTGTCACTAAGGATCACTTGAGAAGTGTCCTCTGATGACAGTGTTACAGACTTATGGGACACCTGCCCTAGTATGGAAGGGAAGCCAGAGCTCGTCTTGGCTACCACAGAATGGATGCTATATCTTAAATTTTTCTCCATCTCTCAGATTCTAAGCAGTGGACTAGATGAGAAGGAGCCCAGGAAGAGACTGGCAATTTAAAGGAAGCCCAGCCAAAGAAGAGCACTTGGCTTTTCCACCTCTCCCTGACAGCTGACCTTCCTCCCATCTGCCTGAAGAATGTACCTTCATTCCTTGGAACTGGGACAATGCTCGCAAGGGCCTCAGTGCTCGTAGGGTCCGAAAGGACTTCAAGCTCTTTAAGTCAATGAGACTGGTCACAGAGACCTGGTGGGAAGAGAAGCCACAGATAGTGTACCTGACTTGGTTTCCAGAGAAGCCAGTCGGGGGCTGGTAGCCCTCATTCTGAGAGGCAGACACAGGGTGACTTCAGTGGATTATTCAGAAACAGAAAGAAACCAGCCCCTGCTGGAAGTGGGAGGGCCAATGAAGAAGCTATTTTTCTCCGAGATTGCCAAAGCTACAGCCCATAAAGGTGAGGACAATGCATTTACATTATCTGTTTAATGAAAGACAAAGAAAAGCTGAGAAATTGTTGTAAGTTAAAGGAAACCAAAGGGTATGACAATGATATGTCACTTGGGGTTCTGAACTGAATCCTGTATTAAGGGGGGGTGAGGGAAGACCAGGGTGGATGGATAGAAAGAATTAATCATAAAGGACCTTGTTGAAACAATTGACAAAATCTGAAAATGGATATTTTTACTATTCAGCCATGTTAAATTTCCTAACTTTGACCATTGTGCTGTGACTGTGTGAGACAATATCTTTTTTCTTAGAAAATACACACTAGAATGTTTAGGGATAAAGGGATGTAGTGCCTGCAACCTAAGCAGTTTTCTCCAATGAAAAGCGGAGAGAAAATGACAAAGCAGATGGGGTGAAATGTTATTAATTGGTGAATCTGTGGAAAGAGTATAGGGGGTTCTTTACACTATTTCTTGCAACTTTTCTGTGAGTTTTTAATGATATAATAAGTTACAACGAAATAATAAATTGTTTGCTAATATTTCCCTTCCCTCATATGACTCCTTTTTGGGGGAATACTCTGAATTGAAACTCAACAAATACAGTGAGTTTGAGTTGAAGACCACTATTTGCAGATTCCAGTCATTCGTACTGATCATGCAGAGCCTTCAGAGATTCAACTTGGAAGAGGGGCAGCTCAGCAGGATAGGAAGTGAATTATATGACTGACTATGCTGGTATCAGAGTCCACTATTGTCTAGCATCATTCCCCTACCAATTCATTGTAGTAGTAAAATACTACCAAATTGAGAGAGATTAAGTGAGTCAATATGGCAGGATAACAAAATTTTAAAATAAAAAAAAAATCACCATCAATTCAAAATGCTTTTAATTATAAAGGTCTCCTAAAATAGGCTTTCTGTTTGTTCTCTTGTTTGTAATCACATTGTCTGTTGGGAGAGTTAGATCTGCAGCTTTTCCACAAATACTCCCACCTTGTTCCTAGCCAGAGGGAAAAGGATGGAGCAATTTAGCAGTTCCTCTGGCTTTACCAAATAACTGTTATCCTGGGTGGGGAAGAAGCATCCCTAGAAGGACACTATACACCTTTTCACCTGGAACCTTATCCCCAATCTGTGTTCCACCAAACTGGGAAGCATTGATGAGGCTTGCAGACATAAAAATAGCCACATTCTTACCCACGCTACATACAGTATTCTAAAGGTGGGAAGTTTTCTGCTGGTTTTATTTTTTTTTTCTAACTTGCATTTATTACTCTCTACTCTTTTGACATTCACCATTCTGATATACACATTCTTGTGGCTAGTTCCTTTTAACTGTTATAAAATATTACAGCATAGAAATATTCATATTTTATGGATCCATTCCCCCTTGGTGAATATCTGGGTTATTTCCATTTCTTTGCTGTCCGACAAACTGGACAGATGTATGCATTTTTCCTGCATACATACACAAAAGTTTTCCAAAAATGTATAATTAGAAGTGGTATTTCTGGATAACAAATTGGGTTCACTTTTAATTTTACTTAATAATGCAAGATTTTCCCTAAAATAACTGTACCTATTAAGTTGTTAGCAGTGATTAGGAATTCCATTTTCTAAAAAAAAAAAAAAAAAAAAAGGAATTCCATTTTCTTACATCTTTCTCAATATTGGAGATTACTCAACTTAAAAATTTTTGACATTCTGATGAATAACACAAAGTCTCTCATTTTAATATGCACTTCTATGCTAACTGGTAATAAGGCTAGTGTATATTTCTTCATATATTTATTAGTAACTTAGCATTCCTTATGTGAATTACCTGTTTACATCCTTCTCCCATTCTTACACTGAGTTGTCTTTTTCTTATAGATCTGTAGAGAGTTTTTATGTACTATAGAAAATAATTTTCTGTTATGCATATGGCAAATACTGTCTCCAGGCTCTAGCCTGTCTTTGTAATTACAATTCTGTGAAATAAAACACCAAAAGTTTTACATTTTGATATAGGTGAATTTAGGTATATTTTTTGTGGCTGCGTTTATATTTTTCTACTTCAAAATAATAAAGATCATTTTATATAATGTTGATTAACAAGCAACATAAAAGGACTATTCATGGGGTGCTGGGTGACTCAGTTGGTTGATCATCTGACTCTTGACTTTGGCTCAGGTCATGATCTCAGGGTTGTGAGATCAAGACCCATGACGGGTTCTGCACTAAGTGTAGAGTATACTTAGGATTTTCTCTCTCTCTCCCTCTCCTTCTGCCCCACCTCCTGTCCCCACTCACACTCTCTCTAAAATTTTTTTAAATGTTTTAAAGTATTATTCACATATATTCTCTTATTTAATCTGCACAATAATGTTCTGATTTAAGTATTATTATAGATCACGTACCATGTAATAGAAAAGGAAAGCTGAAGCTCAGAGGATTAGCAACTTGTTTCAGGTGGAATTGGGATTTACACCTTGGTCTATATGATACTAATGCTAACAGTAATACTGAACCATACTTATCAAGTGCTTTCTCTGGGATTTATAAAGATAAATAATTATAAGATTATTTCTTTTCTTATTCTACTCATTTTTATTCCATTCATTTTGTTATCAAAATTATACTTGTCTCATCAAATAAAGCTTGTAAGCTTCCTTTTTAAGAATTTTTGTAACAATTCGAATAAGGTTGGGGTTAACTGATTATTTCAGGCTGCTATAACAGAATATCATAGCCTGGGTTGCCTATAAACAACAGAAATTCATTTCTCACAGTCTAGAGGCTGTGTAGTCCAAGATCAAGGTGCTAGCAGAATCAATGTCTGATGAGAGATCACATCCTGGCTCATAGCCAGTTTTCTTCTCCTTATGTCTTCACATGGCAGAAGGGGTGAGGAAGCTCTGTGGGGTCTCTTTTATAACAGTGCTAGTCCCATTCGCGAGGGCTCTGCCTTCATAACCTAATCACCTCCCAAAGGTACCACCTCAAAATATGAACACTTTGGGGGTTAGGTTTCAACATATGAATTTTAGGGGATGCAAACATTCAGTATATAGCACTACTCCTTGAAGGTTTTGTAAAACTTGCCTGTAAAACCATCTGGACCTGGTGCCCTTTTTTGACAGTATGGTGTTGAACTACTGTTTTGATATTTTAAATGGCTATTGTTAGATTTATGTCTTCCATGTGTCTCTCTTCTAATTTGGGCAATTTGTAGCCAACACTCTAATTTTTTATTAAGGTGGACTTGTCAAAAGAAGGAAGTACTTTACCTAAGGATACACAGAAAGATAGCAGACAAGTTAACTTTAGAATCAGTTTTCTGAGTTTAGGTCAGTGGACCACAGGTCCCTAGAATGGAGATACCTATCATCTGTCCACTGTGTTATGGGTTCTTCACTATACTATAAGATAACAGGTGCAAAGTGATTTCCACCCTGGAAAATGATAGAGTTGACAGACATGTGGATATTTTTATTCTTTTTTATTATTCCTGTTGGAGCTCCCATGGCACTGATACCTTTCTAAAATGCCTGAACCACGTGCCTCCTCGTGTCCACCAACAACATCAACATTATGGTTCTCCAGTCAGTATATTGACCACATGGCTTATGCTTATGCATTTGTCATGTCTACTTCTTTAAATAGCAGGGACAAAGTCTAACTAATTAGCACTTGGTACAAAGGATATAGATGTTAAAATCCAGGGCTTCACAGTGAGGCTTACTGAGTTTGGGTTTCATGTCCACCACTTCTAGCTAGTCAATCTTTACATGTTTCTTAACCTCTCTGTGACTTAGTTTCTCCCTGTATATATGAGAAAAAATAATAGTACCTATCATATGGAGTGGTTGTGATAACTAAAAGAAAGAATGCTTATGAAGCCTATGGCAAAATTCCTGGCACAGAGAGAGCACTCAATAAACGTGATGTACTCTTATTAGCCTTAGCATCACACAGGCCAAGGTGTGAATCTCAGCTTTATTTGAAACAAGTTGCTGACCATCTGAGCTCCAAGTTTCCTTATTTGTAATGTGGTATGTGACGTGTAACTCTGCTTAACTCAGAACACTGTTGTGTGGATTAAATGAAAGTATGTATGTGAATATTCCTCTTATGTTGCTTGACAATCAAGATGGAGACCAGCCTAGTCCATTGGCTGCTGACCTGCTTTGAGAAATCTCAAGAGAAAATAGAAAGTTGGAAGGAGAAGAGTGGGATGCTCAAAGTTATTCTAGGTATACATCAGATATAAGTGGTGGATGAATGCAATATGGAAAGCATTAGGGTAGTGAGAATATGACGTGCAGTGTGAGGAATGAGGTGCAGAACAAGCAGGGATACTGATGGATAAATGACAACTACTTACAAGTACTGTGAAGAAAAAAAATTTTGGAGAGGTACTCAAACAAGGCACACAGGAAAAGCAGCTCCCTTATGATATTTTCCCCTCCCCTACCTCAACCCCTGCCTGCATGGAACACAGAGATGGTAAACTTACAATCACAATGATGAAATCGAGCCAGCACCAGACACTGGTGAAATACTTCCCAAATCCAAAGGCCACCCATTTTAGACCCATCTCCAGGATAAAAATGTATGTGAAAATATGGTCAGTACAATTAAGTAAATCTCGGATATTAGGTCGTTCCTCAAGGTAAATATCTTCAAATACCTGAAATGATAAAGCATAGCCATAGGCCAGGTTGAACATTTGCTTAGAATTACTTGCTGCCTTACTTTTCAGTTTTTCTTCCTTATTTGAATAGACTAACATCTCTTTTGGTGATAAGGTTTTGCTCAAAAGGTATTAAGAATGAAATTTCCCAGTGGAATCAATTCCTTGAGTAAGTAAAACTGGAAGAAAGAATATTCTATTTCTAGACTTCTATTGCCACAATAGCTCCCCAGGCTCTCATCATTGACCTCTAAAATACGAAGATATCTTCCTACTAACAGATCACACAATTTTCTTGTCTTCCTGATCCTTTCCACTCTTGCCAACAATATCTTGCCAACTTTTCCAGAACCACCTAGTGGCACATTCCATCTCTTTTATCCTCCTAGTTACCTTATTGGCTCTATTCAGTGGCTCTCCATTGCTCATCACACCTTAATGCTAAACACCTTAGTCCACACTCTAGATTCTGCCAACCCTGAGGCCAATGATCTACAACAAACAGCCTTACCACAGTGCTCCCGATGTATGTGCCCATTTTTGGTGTACCAGGACATGCAAAAGTTGAGGAAGCTGTGGGCTAGAGCTTCCAGTGTAGATTACTTTGAATATTAAATATATGTTGAATGTGATCATGAAGGTGAGACATCCTATCTTCTGGAGAGTCCCTTTTTCATTGTACATACAAACATTCCCCTCATCTTAAGTGTGTATGTGGTTCTTTAGGGTCTATATAACTAGGGTAGAAGCTGTCCTTTGGCCTTTACAGAGTTACTGAAAATGAAAAAAGAAGAATATAAGGGTCCCTGGTACTGAACCTGTCAAGATATTTGGGCAAACACTGAAGGCAAGAAAGAAATTGGTCCTGCTGTTGGGTACTAAGGTAATCCTATAGCCTCATGGCCCTAGGGAAAATAAATGCAAAAGAATAAAACAGTCTAACATCCAACTCCCAAGTGGGCTCTTGATTGGAGAAAACACTCCACCTCCTCAGTTTGGTTGATATTTTCTTTGGAAATTTCCTTCTTCCACCAAGACAATTAGGTGCCTGTTCTGCATGGCCCCTATGTCATCTACTGCTTCTTTGACTGTATCATATGGCCCTGGTCTACAATTGCTTGAACCACATCTGTCTTTCCTACTAGACTCCACACTCCTGGAAGTTAGGGACTTGTCTGTGTGCCTTGAAGAGAGACAAATCTAAATTGTATTGGAAGCTCATTTCCTCTCTTATCTTGGAGGCTGAGCAACAAGCTGTCTCAGCAGATCTGAGTTTGCTCACCTGAAGACTAAGCTAATATTGGCAACTGAACTTTGGAGCCTCCCACATTATAATGAGACCATTTCCTCGTCCAGAAAGCTCCTGTTATTACCCAGTTGCCTGGACCAGAGCTTCCCAAACTCTAATTAGAGTCCCAAAGCACTTAAGTTCTGTGGGTCTAGGGCAGGTCCAAGACTGCATTTCTAACAAGCATTTAGACTGCTGATCCATATACCACATACAGTGGCAAGGGACTAGATCTTTCTTGTCTCCATTTGTCTACAAATAAGTTAAGTGAAACAGGACCTGAGTCCTTCTCGTAGAACCCTCTACATTGTGTGTTCAGTCTTGCTCTGCTCAACCTACACTTGCCTCATCAGAAGCCATATGAGACCAAGGAGGATGGTACCACGTATCCCTGACCATCTGACAACACCATGCTTTCCCACTGACTAGCCCATGGTTTGGTAGACACCTATTATCATTTGTGGAATAAGTAAAAGAATCCTATTACTTGAATAAGAGTAAATAGCCAGTGAAAATGTAAGTACTAGAAGACTACAGGGACTCCTAGACCAAGGATTAGCAATAAAAATTAATTAAGTTCTCTGCAATGGTTTAGAGAAATTTACTCTTTTTTTTTGCTTGAGAAATAATTTACAGTGCATTAAGTATATAAATGGAGATGTGTGCTGATCATAGGCTCTGGTGGGCCCCAGTGTGTGCTCATCTCCTTTCACCTAGAGATCACACAGGTGTAAAGCACTAACCAGGAAGGTAATGGTGAAGAAGCAAGACATTTCCTTGTACCTTCTAATTGTTAGCAACTTACTATGAAATGTTCTGTGACTCTAAATCAAAAAGGGGAACCTAGGGATCCCTGGGTGGCGCAGCGGTTTGGCGCCTGCCTTTGGCCCAGGGCGCGATCCTGGAGACCCGGGATCGAATCCCACATCGGGCTCCCGGTGCATGGAGCCTGCTTCTCCCTCTGCCTATGTCTCTGCCTCTCTCTCTCTATCTCTGTGTGACTATCATAAATAAATAAAAAAAAAAAAAAAATTAAAAAAAAAAAAAAAAAAACAAAAAGGGGAACCTAAGTGCCATTTACTTATGCAACAAATAGTTTAGTTCTATATTATGGCCATTTTAAGGGAAAATATAAGATACAAGAGGAGGGAGGGAGAGAATGAGAGAGAAACATGTAGATGATAAGAGCTACTAATAGCTAGTTATAGTTATAGCTATAGCTAAAGCTGTAACTCAAGTAGGGGAGGCTAAGAGAGGGCAAGGACCAAAAGGTGAGGAGAGAGAAGGAAGGAGTTTAGGACTATAGACTATGAAGGCATGGATTTGGAGTTATTTCCAAACCTCACTGGAACACACTACACCTTGACCTGGAAGGATCTGCTACGTGCATAAAGCAGTTTCTATTTGACTCTTCTCTCAAGGGGCCATGACTGATGGAAAATGGAAAATGCCGACAACTTATTACATCCTAATCCAATCTCCCTGTAGCCTTCTCCCTCTAATGTTCTACCTTTAGGAAAGCAGCATTATGGTTTTCCAGAAAAGAGAGGTAGGAACATTGCTGTCTAGATTAAGAAACATTTAAGATACAGTGAAAATGTCTAGAAATTCTTCAGGAATGAGAGACAGGCATGGGATTAAGGGCTAGACTCCAGGAGCCACTTTAAAGTACTGATTTGAGTCATGATTCCCTATAAGTATATTTTCTTTGGGTTGGGACTTCCTAGTTGGAGCAGGACTCCAGAAGTTGTGCAAACTCCTGCCTCAAGGGGGACCAGTAGCAGAGATCCCACTTCCACCTGGTCTCCCCGCATTAACAGCCCCATGTCAGAATGTAGCCCAGCCACCTGGCCCACAATGTCCCCACAAAGACTGTGACAATTTACCAGTGCCCCACTGCTCAGCAGAATCACAAAGATAATAAAGCTCTCAAACCAGCTGTGTTTCACTATTTGGTAGCAGGTTTTCCGCAGGTTCCACCAAATGATCCAGGGGGACTTTCTCTTGTTCATGGAACAGCATGGGAAGCAGTGACCCAGGCCTGCAAGGAATGGGCAGTAGCACTATCTTTAGTGTCTGTAATGAGCTGCATTAATAACCCTAACTCTTTACCCCTCCCCTGTGCATGTCCGTTAGCTTTGCAATTCTTCCCACTGAAGAGGTAGAGTTGTATTCCCACCCCTTGAATCTGGGCTCAACCATGTGACTTGATTTGGCCAATCAAGTAGAGTTGGAATCACACCAGTGATTCATACCAGTTGGAATCATACCAGTTCTGAGCTTTAGCCTTGAGAGGCCTTGCATGTTTCCACTCTGGCACCATCTCCATAAGAAAGGAATATTTGGGCCAGCCCATTGGTTTCAGGAGAAGGGGGATGGACATGTGGTACAGAAGACGGGGCCCAGTTATGCCCAGGGACCCAGTTAAGCCCAGGCCAGACTGGTGGACTACCAGTCATTACCATTCATATGAATAAAGCCAGCCAAAATAAGCAGAAATAACCAGCCTAGATGAGTGGAGACATGTACAGGCATGTTTATTATTGTGTGCCACTGAGGCTTCATGGCTGTTTGTTGTGCAGCAATTTCTTTTGCAACAGTAAGCAGTGTCCTAAGGACTGAAGGGAAGAGGTAAGGATGGGAACAGGCTCTGTGAACTACTCAAACCACACATGGAAGAATCTGATCAATTATCAAGGTGTTTATACATAGCTGAGCATTTGACCTCAACACACACCAGCCTTCAGCATGAATCACATCACCCTTCTCACTTTGTCTCCTCCACCCATCCTCCAAGTTCCATGGATGTTAATTTCATGGTGATTATAACATTCCATTCCTTTCCTCATCATCATCCTAAACTACTATGAGGTCTCCTTAGTCTGACCCTGCCCTCCTCCATCGTTCAGAACATCAATAGGTTAATCTTCCTAAAAGGCTTTTATTCTTTTATGCCATTCCTCCCTTCTTCTAGAAACCAACTTTTCTTCTCTAACTTCACTGTTGACATCCTGTACACACCTCAAGCACAGTCCAAATGTAAGTCAGGATAACTAACTGTCATCTATCTCTAACCTGACCTCTACCCCTATGGGCAGTTTGGGGACTGCTAAACAATCTGGAATAATTTTGAAACTCATTCTTAGTGTCTGTTCTGAGACAAGTCTAATGTCAAACTTATGGAGAAATTTTTAATTTTAGATTCCTTCATTCATTTAAGTATCTATCAATCAATCTATCTATCTATCTATCTATCATCTATCTATCTATCTATCTATCTATCTATCTATCTATCTATCTATCATCTATCTACCTATATTTGTTGAGCCCATAATCTGGGCAAGATTCCATTCTTACACTAGAGATACGTTATTGATTAAGTCACTGCCTTTATTTTTAAGGACCTTACAAGAGAAACAGACACAAATAAATTTCCCACAATGAATATAGGAGATAATAAAGGCAGATAGGAAGGAACCACTATATACACTTTATTGATTGCTTATTGTGTGCCAGATATTCTTCTAGGTGATTTACATTCACTCATTTATTTTTTTTAATTTTTTTTATGATAGTCACACACACACACACACACAGAGAGAGAGAGAGAGAGGCAGAGACATAGGCAGAGGGAGAAGCAGGCTCCATGCACCGGGAGCCCGACGTGGGATTTGATCCCGGTTCTCCAGGATCGCGCCCTGGGCCAAAGGCAGGTGCCAAACCGCTGCGCCACCCAAGGATCCCCTACATTCACTCATTTAATAGCAAAAATAATCATTTACAGTAGATACTATCATAGCCATTTTATAAATGAGGCACAGAGAGGCTAAGTAAATTGAACAAGTCATACAGCTAGTAAATGAAGAGGCCAGAATTGAAATTAGGCAGTCTGGCTCCAGAGCCAAAGCTCCTAACTACAGTATTGTTCTTCTTCCAGAGAAAAATCTTGGGGGATGTGTTTAGGGTCTGGCAGGTCTCCATTCAACCTTAGACTTATGGTCATGTTCCTTTGGTCTATCACCTCAACTATATCCTGACAGTGGATGTACTGGGGGCAAACATATTGGCCCAGTGGGATTTCCAGGAAAGTTTTCTAGAGTTTCTACCCTGGTTGTTAGACTATGTTAGTTGAACCCACCTAAAATCAAGAATTTCCTGAAATCTCCTTTGCCTGGGTCTGATAATAGCCCTAAGAATCTACGGATGCCCTCTCCTTACTTCTGCCTCCAATAGAAGTAGAAAGAAGGAATCTATCAAATCACAGAGCTTCAAAGAATAACAGAATCTCATCCAAATATTCTGTAAACTGAATGCAGAAATACTTCCACTTACCTTTGGGAAAACATCGCTCTGGTTCTTTTTTGAGAACCATTTCAGTTACCCGCCCAAAGGGATCCTGTGGATCAATGGTGCTACATTCTGAGAACACACTGGCAGTATCAGACTTCTGCACATCAGAACAAAGGAAAAGGGGAAATATTTACCAAGACGGTCTCTCGCCATGGTAGCACCTAATACCTTATTGTATGACTTTTTAGGAATGAAGCTAGCTAGGCAAAGGATTCTAGGTATAGGTGTACCTAGAAAGTGTCCCTCTCATTTGGTGATTTTTAAAATTCTCTGGCTAGCCTGACTTTAAGAGAGAATTCTCTAACTGTTCTCCCCTGGCTGAGAAAAGGTGAGATATATAAAGACATGGTATCTCAACCTTTTCCTCCCTACAAATCATACCTCTGATATACTACCTAACTCCAAATAAGGAGGCTGGGTGATGAAATGAAGGCTAATTTACTGAGACTAGTTTTTAGCTCTCTCAATTCCTGGAATTATAGGTCTAGACTAGTGGTTCTTGTTGATTTTGCCCTCAGGAGACATGTTTACAATGTCTAAGGACACTTTTTATTTCACAATTGCGGGATACTATCAACATCTAGTGGATAGATGCCATGGATGCTGCTAAATATCCTACAACAGACAGAATAGCCAGCACAAGATGGAATTATCATGTCCCAAATGTGATAGTGGAGAGGTTAAGAAAACTTGGCCTTTGCTTAAGATCTGATTCTGGCACTTTGCTCTGCATTTATCCTGATACTTTAATCTTGATAGCCATAGTGGCTATCTTGGAGAATGTGTATGGATAAGCTATATGTTCCTTCTGGAACACCCTGGGAAAATTACCTTTTGGGGATCTTGTTTTGACAAACATATGTCATCCTCAGAGAACACGTCAATTTCCACACTTTGAGCTCCTGGGCTGGTGGACTTCTTGGTCTCCTGATGGAATTCAAAGGCCTGACACTGAAAAGCCCAGAGTAGAATTAATATGCTTCTTGGGCTTCTCACTTGAGGTAAAACAAGTTTGAATTGTGACATTATTACTCTTTTTCTTTTTACTTTTTAAAACTGCTCCTGGAGAATCTCAACATAAAATAATTCTGGGAAAACTACTAAAGGAAATAGATAACCAAGCTTACTCAAAAGTCATATAATCAAACAATACGGTTTTGGTACAAAATTGACCTAATAATTCAGAGGTGAAACTTACTGTATCCTTTCACTTCAATGACTAAATGATAAATTACTTAATAAATGGTACTAGTATAATTAGTTATCCCTGAAAATATAACATAATGCCAGAATACAGTAAAAATAAAAACCATAATGATTTTATATACTGATATAAAAATAGATGAACAAAAATGATAGAAGACTAATTTGGAAATTTTTTTTATTCTTTGGGGTACAGAAAGTTGGCTTAGTGAAATAGAAAAAGATATAAGAGAAAAATGAAAATATATTACTTTTTAAAAATAAAAAATAAATTTTGTCTGATGACCTGCAGGTATATTCAAGACAGACATGAGAAGTCATGCCTTAGGTGAGGGTTTCATCCTAAAATCTGTGTGAGTCTTCCTGTGACTATGACACAGTAAAGTCATGATTTAAGAACAATTCTCCCATTTGAATACATGCATTGATATATTACAAACACACACACACACACACACACACACACACACACACACACACAACAAGTAAATATGGCTACGGACCAGACACAGAACAGAAATATGAAATGGTGACAATTTAAATAAAGCATGTAACAGGTAATGGTGACTAAAAGTGTCCCATGTGAGGAAGAGAATCACAGCTATGTCCAAGGCTTGAAACTGTGGACTGGGCTGAGTTCTTGCACTTAAGAAAGAAAGCCAAAATGAGTTATGGCTAATGCTTGGAATTATAATTATACACAGCTGCATATCTAGGAAGCAGACGGAGGTACAGCCTCAGAAATAGGATCTGGGTAAAGGTCCCCACTGGATCTGAAATATACTTTGTGTCACTGTTAGACAAGAATCCCAAATTGTCAGTGTAAGATTTGGTTCTGCAATGGTTGCCCTAAGAAGGTTGATTAAAGATATCATAGAACCTAGACTGCAAAGACAGTGACAGATCCTCTAACTAAAGTTGAAATTTAAACTAACCCTCCAAAATATAGGAGGAAACAAACAAAATCAGTAGCCATAAAAATTAACTACTAGGTGAATTTACTTGAGGAAAAAATGAAATTAATATAATAATCTAAAGTGTTATTAAAATAAGTAAGTTCAGAATTTAATGAAAAAGATATGCAGATTTTCACTTCCTAGATGGCAGTATAAGGAGCTCCATGGACATGATATCCAGAGAAATGAGCATAAGTGTTGAAAAATATTTTAAAAACATCATTTAAAGTCTCTAGAAATTGTCCTAAGGCATACAGCAAATAAAGAAACATTTATTCAAAAAATCTTCAGAATTCAGTAATAGTATCAGGAGTCCATGGCAATTGAGCCACGATCTTCCCTCTCTCTCCCCACCTTCCAGCTCAGTTTGATGGAAGTCCTACTCTAGGAAGCTATGATCAGGAAGATGGGGCTCCCTCTACCCTCAGCCCCCAATCAAGGGATATGTATCTTAACAGGAGGTGTAGATCACCAGTTTTTCTTAGCATCTCCAACTCTAAATTGAAGAAGCTACATTCCTAGTGAATATGGCCAAGAAATTGGGCTCTCTTTTTCAATCCAGCCTCTATTCATAGGATAGAGACTCTATTCCAGATTCAACAGCTTAAGAATCCTGGGGTTCTGATCATCCTCAATCCAGTTTGTTTAAGGGGAAGAGATTCCATGCAGAAAGAAGGAAGCTGAGAAGATGAGAGGCTACTGTCCTTCCAAGTACTTGGATCAGTACTAAGAGATTTTCTGTTCAGTAGGAGGCATTCCATAAGAAACAAGAACTCTAAAAAATTAAAAAAAAAAAAAAAAAAGAAGAAGAAGAAAAAAAGAAACAAGAACTCTGAAAGCTCTCCTCAAAGAACTGACTTTATCCGGAATAATGTGGGGGAGTTGAAGCTTAAGGATATTCTTGAAAACAATGGATGGAGATTTTGATGGTAAGCAAATAAGAAGAGACTGGTCACTCTTCTTCATTAAAAGTAACAAATTAAACCACAGGTCAGCAAGTTTACCACAGAGAACCATGGAAAGAGACAGCTAAGAAGAATCTCCCTGGGGTCAAAACAAATCTCAAAGACTGGCTTTATAAGTATCCCTCCTTGAAATTAATTAGATCAGACTGTGGAGGAATTAATGCCCTGTGGTATTGTCAAAAACAATAGAGCAATTAGCCAGCAATTAGTTCAGCCTAAAATCTGGGTGTGATACCAAATAAGGCAGACAGATTAACAGAGAGATCATGGAAAGAGATAGTCAAAGAGAGCCCTGCTAAAATAACTGTCATCCTGCTGTGACTGTCTACAAATCCAAGGGTTGCCCTCTGAGTAGTAACACCAAAGATTTCACATTTGTGTGTGTGTGGCAAGGGGGGATATGGGGGAGGAGGGAATAGACTTCACTACAATAGTCTAGTCAAGTCACCAAATAAGCCCCAGAGAGTAGAAAAGGGAATCCGTTCCAGATCTGCTACAATACATTCGGTAAAATGTCCAATTTTAAACAAAAATGATTAAACATGGGACAAACCCAGGAAGTACGACCCACACATAGGAAGAAGGCGGGCAAGATAAATTGTGAAAGGGCCTGGATGCCAGAATTAAAAAACAAAGAGTGCAAATCATCCATTTTAAATATGTTCAAAGAATTTTAAAAATATATTTAATAAATAAAGGATGCTATGATGACAATGTGTAATCAAATACAGAGTATCAATGAAGAGATAAGTTATTTTAAAAAACAAATAAGGGATCCCTGGGTGGCGCAGCGGTTTAGCGCCTGCCTTTGGCCCAGGGCGCGATCCTGGAGACCCGGGATTGAATCCCACATCGGGCTCCCGGTGCATGGAGCCTGCTTCTCCCTCTGCCTATGTCTCTGCCTCTCTCTCTCTCTCTCTGTGACTATCATAAAAAAAATTTTTAAAAAAATTCTGGAATTGAAATGTGTAATAACTGAAATGAAAAATTCACTAAGTGAAGAAAGAATCAGTGAATTTGAAGAGGGATCAGTAGAGATTATGCAATCCAAAGAGCACAGGAAAGAAGACAGAAAACTTAAAGGAAACACAAAGGAATGTAAAACACCATTAAGCATACCAACCAGAAAGAAAGGAGAGAGAAAGGAAACCAGAATAATGGCTGAAATTTGACTGGAATTATTCATTTACACCTCTAAGGAGCTCATAAAACTCACAGTAAGATAAACACAAAAGGATCCAAACCTAGATATAATCATAGCAAAAATGCTGAAAGCCAAAGACAGAGGAAATATTGAAAGTAGCAAGAACAAAGTTGCTCATCACATACAAGGGGATTTCCCAACAAATTTAACAGCTGACTTTTTCTTCCTTTTTAAGTAGGCTCCATGCTCTATATGGATCTTGAACTCATGACCCTGAGGTTACAGGTCATGTGCTCTACCAACTGAATCAGCCAGGTACCACAACAACTGACTTCTTATTAGAAATAATGGAGACTAGAAAGCAGTGGAATGATATACCATGAGTGTTGAAATTAAAAAACAAATGTGAACCAAGATTTTATTACCCAGAAAAACTGTCTTTCAAAAATGAAGGTGAAATAAAATAGCACATAAACAAAAACAGAAAATTCTTTGCTAGGTGACCCGTCTTACAAAAAATACCCAAGAAGATCCCTCAAGCTGAAAGTAAGTGATCCTAAATGGTAATAAAGTCCACACAAAAAAGCAAAGAGCCCAGGTAAAGGTAAATCTGTAAAGATGAGAAAAACTCATATTTCTTTTCCTTTCTTCTCTATACTTGATTTCAAAAGAAGTTGTCTAAAACAGTTTAAAATTAATGTATTGTTGGACATGTAACATATAAAAATAAAATAAATGTGGTAATTACAGCACCAAAAAGATGAATGGGAGCAAAGTTGTACTGTAGTAAGGAAATGACACCTGAAGGTAACTCAGATTCACAGAAACAAATGGAGAGCTGGAAATGGTAAATAAGAAGATTAATAAAATAAACTCTATCAATATATACTTGCTTTCTTTTCTCAGATTCACTAGTAAACATATATGAAGCAATGATAAAAATGTATTGTTGGGTTTTTAACATATATGGAAGTAATATGTGTAATAAAAAATAGTACAAAAACGTGGGAGAGGAAATAGAACTATATATGAGTAATGTTTCTGTATCTCACTAGAATTAAGTTAACTTACCAGACACCAATTCTGATAAGTTAAATGTATGTGACAGCCCCTAGAGCAATCAATAAGAAAATAATCCAAGAAATATTGTGAAAAATCATTAAAGGAATTAAGATGTTACATTAGAAAATATTCAAATAATGCAAAGTAAGGCAATAAAGGATGAAAAGAGGAATAAAAACAAATGAAACACATAAAAACAAAAAGTAAAATACTAGAAGTAGATAAACTAGACCAAAAATTAGATTAAATGTGAATGGGTTAAGCAATCTAACAAAAAGGCAGAAACTGTCAGACTAGATAAGAAAACAAGATCCAATTATGTACTGACTACAAGAGACACATTTTAGATTTAAAGATACAGTTTGAAAGTAAAAGAGTGGAAGAAGATATCATACAAGCAGAAACCATAATAAAACTGTAGTGACTATATTGTCAGAAAAAATTAGACTTTGTAGTTTTTTGCTTGTTTTTTTACTCTTTTGAGAGAGCTCATTAGCATGGGAGGGGTGAGGGGTGGAGAGAGAGAGAGAGAGAGAGAGAGTCTTAAGCAGGCTCCATACCCAGCACGGAGCCTGAGACAAGACTCAATCTCATGACCCTGAGATCATGACCTGAGCTGAAATCAAGAGTTGGACACTTAATTGACTGAGCCACCTAGGTGCCCTAGATAAAATAGACCTTGAAACAAAAAAATTTACTAGAGATAAAGAGGGACATTGACAAAAACATAAATATATCAGAAAGATAAAACATTTATAAACATATATGCACCTAACACAAGAGCCACAAAATATACGGAAGGAAAAACTGACAGAATTGAAGGGAGAAATAGATAACTCAACAATAATAGTTGGAGGCTTCAATAACCCATTTTTAAAAATGAACACAACTAAGTAGAAGATAGAAATAGAAGGCTTGAACAACATTATCTGTCAATTATACCTAACAGACACCTGCAGAACCTTCAACTTCAAAGAGCAGGATACACATAAGTGTATTGAAACTGTACAGAATGTGTTCTCTGATCATAATGAAATAAAATTAGAAATACAAAAAGATATTTTAAAAACTCACAAACAGGAGGAAATTAAGTAAAACATTCTTAAATGACCAACAAGTCAAAGAATAAATCACAAAAGAAATTAGAAAAGACTTTGAGATAAAAAACAAAAATATAATATGCCAAAATTTGTTGGATGCATGTAGATAAAGTAGCACTTAGAGGGAAATTTATAGCTATAAATACCTACAATTGAAAAAAAGTCTCAAATCAATAACCTAAACTTCCATGTGAAGGCACAGGGAGAGAAAGAGAACATGAAATTCAAAAAAAGAAATAAGGATACAGTAAGTATATGAGCGGAGATTAATAAAATAATAGGATCAACAAAATCAAAAGCTGATTATTTTAAGTGATCAAGAAAATTGACAAAACTTTAACAAGATTTACCAAGAGAAAATGAAAGATCAAATTACTAAAATCAAGAATAAAAGAGGAAACATTGCTATCAACCTTACAGAAACCAAAATAATTCCAAAGAAATACTACAAATAATTGTATGTCAACAGTTATTTAGAAGCTTCAATAAATAAACCTATTCCTAGAAATACAAAAACTACCAAAATAGGCTCAAGAAGAAAGAGAAAATCTGAATAGCCCTGTAATCTCTGTAACAAGAAAACAGACTGAATTTATAATTTAAAACTTCCCACAGAGAATTCCAGTTCTGATCTGACATGTTACGAAGCCTGGAGGTCTCCACTCCAGCCCAACATGTGCAAAGCTAAACAAACTTGAAAAACAATAACTCTTCTTATAACCGTAAGAGAAGTGAGGTCCAGGGATCCCTGGGTGGCGCAGCGGTTTGGCGCCTGCCTTTGGCCCAGGGCGCGATCCTGGAGACCCGGGATCGAATCCCACGTCGGGCTCCCGGTGCATGGAGCCTGCTTCTCCCTCTGCCTGTGTCTCTGCCTATCTCTCTCTCTCTCTCTCTGTGTGACTATCATAAATAAATAAAGAAAAAAAAAAAAGAGAAGTGAGGTCCAGGGAAAACTGCTGCCCCCCAAATTGAAGGGAAAGACAGCCTAATACAGAGAATCACGACTTAGCAAAGCAGAAACCTAGAAGAACAAACCTTTGTGGGAATCAGTCCCAGAGTAAGAAAACCTGATTATCGACAAACTAGGGGAGGCTCAGTGAGAACAAGTGTAAGAGATAAAAACTTGAGGGTCCCAGGCAACAGGAGTCCCCATAATTTTGTGAGTTTTACCTCTTCGAGCTTTACCAGGTTCTCACAGTGAGTTTGGAAGAAAAAAAAAATCCATTTGCTTCCATCAGGGGGAGGGTAAAAAGAATCATTTTGAAACATGCAAACAGGTCCTGTTCTTCACAAGGCCTTCCCTCAAGAGAAACTAGTTAACCAGAGTCTAAACTGCTGGGGTTTTATTAGGACCTGACTGACCTGGGGTGTGGGAAATACTCAATTCTAGCCAGCTCTAGATTTCCACCTGGAGGGAGGCAGATACCCAACTCCAGCTCTCACTAGCCATACTGACATGCACTATTCACAGTCCAGAAGCACAAGCTCTCTTAAAGCCTGAGATCTACTCATAGGACCACAGAGCTTCTTCATTCCCCTGACACCTCACCAACACATTAATAAAGACCTATTTAGAATATTTCCATTTACCCAGTACATCATGTCTGACTCTAAAGAAAAAATTAGAAGGTATATTAAAGGGCAAAAAATTAAGTTTGAAGAGACAGAGCAAGCATTGGAACCACATTCAATGCGGTAAAATTGTTGAAATTGTCAGACCGGGAATTTAAAATAACAATGATAAAAATACTCAGGGCTCGAATGGATGAAGTAGACAGCACGCAAGAACACAATATAAGCAGAGATGGAAATTCTAAGAGAGGACAAAAAAAATGCTAGAGATCTCACACATTGTAACAGAAATGAAGAATGCTATTGATGGGCTTATTAGCAGACAGAACACAGCTGAGGAAAGAATCTCTACTTGAGAAGTTTCAGTAGAAACCTCCAAAACTGAAGAACAAAAAGGAAAAAAGTATGGAGGAAAAAAGAAACAGAACAGAATACTCAAGACCTGTGGAGCGACAGGTGTCAAACATAAATATAATAGGAATACCAGAAGGAGAGGAGAAAAAAGAATAGAACAAATATTTGAAACAGCAATGACTGAGAATTTCCACACAATGTTATGGGTCAATTATAATTGATAATATTTGGATGGACCCTGAAGACATTACACTCAAATGAAACTAGTCAGACAAAGACAAGTACAATGTGATATCACTTATGTGTGAAATCTGAAAAACCCAAATCTGCAGAGTCAGAGAGTAGAATGGTAGTTGACGGAAGCTGGGGGCAGGGGGAGAGTAGGGAGATGTTGATCAAAAAGTACAAACTTTCGATAAGAAGATGAGTAAGTTCATAGGATATAATGCACAGCATTGTGATTATAGTTAATAATACTGTGTTATATAGTTGAAAGTTGCTAAGAGAGTAAATCTTAAATATTCTTACCATAATAAGAATAATGTGACATGATGGAGGTGTTAGCTAATGCTGTGATGGTAATCATATTATAATATATAAATATATCAAGTCAACATATTATATATCTTAAACTTACACAATGTTACATGCCAATTATATCTCATAAAGCTAGGGGGGAAAGAAAAGAAACAGAAGAGAAAGAAGACCTCTTGACCCATTTAATGAGGCCCATATTAACCGGATACCAAAACAAGGCAGACACATTTTAAGGGAAAAAGCTAGGGATGCAAAATCTTTAATGAAATATTAGCAAGTTGAATCCAAATATATATAAAAGGCTAATATACCATGACTGAATAGGGATAATCCAAGGAATATGTAAGTGATTTAATATTCAAAATAAATGTTATTTATGGCTAGGATAATATGATTAGGAAATGTATTTTAGGGAAATCAATATACATTCATGATTTAAAAGAAAAATAAAACCTCCTAGCAAACTGGGAATAAAGGGAACTTCCTCAACTAAAATCTTACTTAATGGAGAAAGACTTAATGTTTCTACCTAAGATTAGGTGCAAGGCAAGGAATATACTCCTATGATTCCTATTCAACATTATACCAAAGGTCCTAACTAATGTAATAAGGCAAGAAAAAAAAAACCCATACAAATTTATTTAAAAAGCTATTTTTATTTACAAATGAAATAATTACTTGTGTAGAAAATGCTAAATAATCTTTTAAAAGCTATTGGAATTAATAAGTCAGTTTACCAACATTGCAGGATACAAAGTCAAAATACAAAAGCCCAGGACACCTGGGTGGCTCAGTGGTTGAGCATCTGCCTTCTGCTCAGGGCATGATCCCAGAGTTCTGGGATCAAGTCCCACATCATGCTCTCTGTGGGGAACCTGCTTCTCCTTCTGCCTGTGTCTCTGCCTTTCTCTGTGTCTCTCATGAATAAATAAATACAATTTTAAAAAATTCAGAAGCCCGTTCATTTCTATGTACTTATAAAGAAAATTTGGAAAGTGAAATTTTAAAAATTACATTTATAATAGTATAAAAATATTAACTTCTTAAGGAATAAATGTAACCAAATATGTCAAGACTTATACACACTGAAAACTACAAAACATTACTAAAAAAAAATAAAGAAGATCTAAATAGGTGGAGAAAAATACATGTTCATGAATCAGATGACTCAATGTTGTGAAGATACCAATTATTTACAGAATATTCAGTGCAATGCCAAACAAAATCCTAACAATCCTTTTTATGGTAAGTTAACACACTGATTCTAAAATGCATAAGGAGGGGATCCCTGGGTGGCTCAGTAGTTTAGTGCCTGCCTTTGGCCCAGGGCATGATCCAGAGACCCGGGATAGAGTCCCACATTGGGCTCCCTGCATGGAGCCGGCATCTCCCTCTGCCTGTGTCTCTGCCTCTCTCTCTGTGACTCTCATGAATAAATAAATAAAATCTTTTAAAAAATAAATTAAATGCATAAGGAAGTGTAAAGGACCTATAATAGCCAAAACAAATTTGATAAACAATAAAATTATACAACTTGCTTTCAAAACTTATTATAAATCTACAGTAATCAAAACAGTCTGGTATTGATATAAAATAGACCTATAGATCAATGAAACAGAATTAAGAATCCAGAAAAAGTCCTGACAGACGGATGATAGAGAGATGATAGCCAATTTGATTTTGACAAAGATACCGAATTGATTCAGTGGCATAAGAACAGTCTTTTCAACATATGGTACTAGAATCACTTAGATATATGGGGGAAAAGATGACACAAATCATTGATTTGTAATGATTAAAGTCATTAAATTGAATTGGATCATGGACTTGAACGTGAGAGGTAAACCTATAAAATTCTCAAAGAAAACATATGAGAAAACTTCGGCAGTTTTGGATTATACAAAAATTTCTTAGAATGGAAGCAAAACACATGAGCCATAGGAATAATACTGATAAATTATACTTCACCAAAATTAAAAATTTCTGCTCATTAAGATACCATTAAGAAAGTGAAAGATAAGGCACGGTTAGAAAATATGTGCAGTGCACATATCAAAGGACTTGTATCAAAATATGTTATAAACACACCTCAATCATAAGAAATCCCTCAATAAAAATGGGCAATAGACAATTTACCAAGGAAGATGTATTATGCAACATCATTATTTAACAGTGAAATAAAACTTGAAACCTCAACAAGGTACCACCTCAAACCCATTAGAATTATTCAAATTATTGCCGGGGGAATGCAATATGTTACAACCATATTGCGGAAAATTCAGGAACATACAGACTGCCGTGCTGCATACAGAATGAAGTCTGTAGTAGTTTATTTGGGGTGTCCACCACCCTGCCACTCCCTGACAGCCCTCATCTCCCACCATTCCTCGTCCTTTGGTCCCTTCAGAGGCTAAGTTTGTTCCCACTACTGTCTCCTTTTCTGTGCTGTTCAGGTCAGTTTCCTCACCTTTCAGCTAATCCAAACTTTATACTTCTATTAGGGCACAAAGTCACTTGATTCCCTTATTGCCTCAACCCACTGTGATCTCACTCCCCTCTCGACTCCTCGGCCATCTCCCACTTCCACATGTGCAGGACCATGATTAGAACTAGCACTGAGGTGTACACATGAGTCCTGAAGGGCAGCCTCCACATGCTATAACCTTATTATCCCAGCCTGGTGCTTAGGGTAGGGTACATGGTGCTCAGAACAGGGCAGGCAACCAGTGTCTCATGGCAGCTCTAGTTTCGTATGACTTCTGCATTTATGTATAAACTTTCTTACCTGTTTTCCAGCCTCAGGTTGTGTGATATGCTGTGCATTGTTTTCTCCAGAAGATTCAAAACCATCCTCTTCCTCTGCAAGTGGGGCCAACCACGTCTGATCATGCTCCTCCCTAGTCTCGGGGCCCCTTTTCATCTCTGTGACCAACGGAATGATATCTTTGCTTTGGGCAGCAGGGCCTCCTGTCACCTTTGTTCTCTTTGGTGAGTTTTGAGTCCTGCACCACTTGTGACAAAAATGCTCAAGAGTATATATAACAATGCAAAAAACCCGGCGGAACCGATCCAGGGCTAACTGGACTTTGGTTTTTTTGGACTCTCCATCCAAGTTTCCATCTCTCTCTTCATTACTGAAGGAATTGAGCAGCAAGGCAATGAAGAGGTTGAGTACCTAGGGTGGGGTGGGGGGTGACACACAAGGGGAATGGAAAGTTTAGAAGAGGGAAAAATAGAAGAAGATTCCAGAACAACTTTTCCCCAAGACCCCAAGCTAACTCAAATTAGATTCTATGTCCTCCTTTTTTTTTTTTAAAGATTTTATTTATTTATTCATGAGAGACATACAGAGAGAGGCAGAGACATAGGCAGAGAGAGAAACAGGATCTCTGTGGGGAGCCTGATGTGGGACTTGATCCCAGGATCCCAGGATCATGATCTGAGCCAAAGGCAGACACTCAACCACTGAGTCACCCAGGCATCCCATTCTATGTCCTCTGTCTCTTGAGAAAGTTCATCTATAAAAGGAGTAAGAGGAGACAAGATTGAGGAAGTCAGCAAGAAAAGACAAGAGAAAAATTGAAGTGAAAGGGTGCAAACAGCCAAGACCAATGTGTCCACATACAAGCAACACGTGCTGTAAACCCTGGCCAGGGTAAAGCACAACTGTGTGACCATTGGCAAAAAATTAATTAATTAATTAATAAAAATAAAAAAGTACATTCCTTGAGGATCAGTTGAATTGTGAGCTTGGTTTTGCTAGGGTGGATATGGGTCTGATGTCTAATACTGCCATGGGGTCCTCCCCTGTTGGCACAGTTTGAGACATAATGTGCTTTGTACAGCATCTTGAGGTCCTGTTGCCTGAACCACAGAAAAGTATTGGGGCTGAACTGGAGGGGTTTGAATTGAATGTGTAACTCTTCTGTTGATGTTGAAGCATGGATCGCTTTAAATTTAGAACATCTCATCAGCGTCCTACTTGGGGTTTTTTTTTTTGCTTACATTTACACACCCTCCAATTCATCATCTTCACCTCCTCAAACTCCTTTGTTTGTGGCTGTCACCAGCTCAAAAATATACAGCCTTTGAGGGCAGTGTCTTGTGAGTGGTCTAGTTACTCTCCCGCAGCTTCACCACAAACTCCATCTGTGGAGCTTTGCTCAAGCTTTCCTCTGTTCGCCCAGTCCTCCTTGCCTCTGTCATGCCCTTCTCAAGTACTATATCTTCCACACATCCTTTGCTAACTCTCCCTTCCCACTCCCGTTGGTTATATTCTGTTCTTCTGAACCTTTGTATCACTTACTGTCTACCTAACGTTGCCGATCAGGCACATAGGATAGAGTCAATGTGTGCATGGATGGTTCAGTATATTTGCATGATAGCCCCAACTTGATTCTGAAGACCTTGTGCTCAGGTATCCTGTGTGTCTCCAGTCTTTTCATACTCTTCATAGGTACCCAATTAGCTAATATCTATGTTTCCAGCTGCAAGTGACAGACTCAAGGTAGCTTAAGCATAAGAAAATGTAACCTAAGAAGTTTGAAAATAAAATAGGAGGACCAATTATGAGATGAAAGTAGGTTTGTTCCACCTTTTCCCTCTACCTTCCTCAGTACTGGCTTTGTCTTAGGCTAGCTCTTCTCATGCTTGCGTAATGTTTATAGTTCTACCAGGAATCATAGTCATAAAAAGCTCCAGAGAAAATAAAAGACCACTTTTTTTTTAACTCATCCCTTCTTCTTTTATTTTAAGAACAAGAAACCTTTTTCACTAGATGTCCCTTTACAACTTATTGACCAAATTGAAAACCCCTGCCTCAGCCATTCACTGACAAAGTGAATACAATTAGAATAATCACCTGCAGTAAAATAGCTATTGAGGCATCAGTCAAGATGAGCACTATGTGACAAAGAGGTTTTGTTTCATGCTTTTTATAATTTCAAGTCAAATTGAAATGCAGATTTTTAATATAATATAACATTAAATGTATAATATTAGATTGAGAATAATAATCATTAGTGAAGTGTTGCAAAAGAAGCTAATACATTTGTTTTGTCCATAAATTAAAAAAAATCTAAGACACTCACCACGAGTTTCCCTATCACCATGATCAACAGAAAGACGACAATGCACAGTGTTTGATTTGTTTCTTGCATACATTCCCACATGTTTTCAATCCATTCCCCACAGAGGATGCGGAATACCACCAGAAAGGAATGGTAAAAGTCCCCCATGTGCCAGCGTCGTAAACATGGGACTGTAGGGTTGCAGGATCTTCTATTACTCTTTACAGAATTGAATTGAGAGCCAAAAAGCTGCATGCCAACCACTGAGAAAATAAAGACCACAATAGCCAGGACCACAGTCAGGTTTCCCAGAGCTCCAACGGAGTGGCCAATTATCTTAATCAGTGTGTTTAAAGTTGGCCAGGATTTCGCTAACTTGAAGACCCTCAGCTGTAAAAGCAGACAATAAACAAAGGTGGAAGAAAAATCAGTTAAAGACAAATTCCATTTGCTCAGCTATACAGTAAATGACATACTCCCAAACCACAGCATTTATGATTTTTAAAAATCTTTTCAAAGTTAAATCCATTCTAAACATAGTTATTAACTCCCTGTTCCATGATAATACCTGTATCTACTCTTTGTTTTAAAAACGGGAATGTTTTGTTCCAATTTTTGTTAAATGATAAAGACTTTGGAGTCATGATGGTGGAATTAAGCATCTATGTTTATTGCAGAAAATGAATGTTTTGGAATCCTATATTTAATACACTAACGATAAAAAACTCTGGCCCAAGGGCCAAATCCAGCCCATTGCCTGTTTTTGTACGGCCTGAGGGATAAGAATGTTTTACACTTTTTAATGGTTGGAAAATAATTGAAAGAAAGTTATTTCATCACACATGAAAATTGTATGAAGTTCAAATTTTTGTGTCCATAAATAAAGTTCTATTGGAACAACCCATGCCCACTTCTTCTCATATGTCTATGGCTACTGCTGTGCTACAATACAACAGCAGAGCTGAATGATCTCAACAGAGACCGTACAGCAGAATTTTGACACCAAAAGACACAATGTTGTATCAGGTTGCCTAAAGGATCATTTTAGCACAGGAGAGGTAGGAGTTCAAGGGGGAGAAGACCTCCTCAGACTCCCAAGAGTACACAAAACCTGGGTGGGAGGAGGAGCGCAGTTTTGATTCTTGGGTTAAGGTAAAATGAGTTAAAGTTTAATGTAAAATAGCCACTGAACTCACTCAAGACTTGTCAATCCTGGTAGCTAAGGTATTCAGTAAAATAAAACAGTAAGTGCCTTACCACTCTCAAGGAATGGAAAACCCTCGGACACTGTTTTCCTACAATTATATTGATCATCACATCTACAAAACTCAGAAGAGCAACGATGCTGTCAAAAATGTTCCAGCCTCGGCGAAAGTAGTTGTAGGGATCAAGTGCAATAATTTTTAGGCACATTTCTGCCATGAAAATGCCAGTGAAAACCTACAGTGAGACAGGAAAGAATGAGAAAAGGAAGCTACTTCTCCTTGAAGACACACTTTGAAGAATGGTCCAAGGGAATTGCAGGGTTTACAAAGAAATAAAATGCATTTTCATTTACTTTGTTCCTCTTCTCCCACCCCACCATAGTGCCCATTACAATAGTACCAAGCGCACAGACATCAGGGTAGAGAATAAATATTTCCCATTCTTTTGAAAATAGAAACAACTGGCCTTTTGATAGAGGGCAGAGCTATAGAAAGCATCAAGCAATTCCTCCTCTAAGTTCCCTTTAAAATGAGAATAAAAACTCCCAAGTGAGGGGAGGGGGAGGATACATGACAGCTCTGAAAACTGAAGATAAATACCCACCACAAAGTAGAATCCAGGAGGAGTTCTCCTAACCACTCAATCTCAACACCTTGATCAGAAAAGAACATTTAAAAGGGACCCAGAGCAAAGAATTGAAAGCACTACTAGGAACAGGAAAACATCTTTAAGCAACTCAATATAGAGGCTTATCCTATGTGATGAATTTCTTGGGATAAACCCTAGATTGGTTATAGTTGAAAGACAGATTAGCGAGTTGGAATAGAGTCCTAAATCTTACAGTTCACTCAGAGAATGCAGAGTTCATTATTCCAAAACAAAATACCAAGGAATTAAAAGGAAAGGCAAGAGTTACAGAAAGTGCTAAACTACATGATTTCTATGGGCACAAATAAGTGTTTTTGTTTTTGTCTTTGAAAATTAGATAAATAGGCTTAAAAACATTGCACAATGTTGAATAAGTCGTAGCCAAATTCAAAACTAAATCTATCATCTACATCTTGTATAAGATAAAACAAAGCATTTCTTTATAGCAAATAGCACATTCTCACACATATACAATTAAAAAAATATGAGAAAACAATAGTATGAAAATAATAAGGTAACATAAAAAGGTTGTCAGTAGTAAGACTCTCCTCTATAGTTCTGGAAAAGAAAAAAGAAACAACTCAGAAATGATATTTAAGTCTCCTTATTAAAAGTAACAGATGATCTATTTTCATAAATAATTCGATGACTAGCTATTTATTTTAAAAATCCCTAAAGTAAAGTGACACGAGTTAATAAAGGATAGGCAAAGACAGATTCAAGATAGGCAAAGAGAAAACAAATCAAAGTGGCAAAGAAAACCCAAAGCTTTTCCCTTTAAATATTGCTATTTACCTCTACCCAAAACCATAACCAGTGCCTAAAAGCATGCAGTGTTACCTGTTGTGGTTGATTGTGCTGGACTGATCCCTGTCCCTTTTTGAGCTCCTCCTCCCCATCCTGTCTCCTTCAGGCTTTAGATATCTAGCACTACAGCATCCCTACATGCCTTGCGACCATTGGTTTTGCAATCCAATTCAACTGCTATTAGCTTCTTGGGAGCTCAATGTACTCCCCTGATTCAAGCAATCCCAAAGCCCAGGGAGTCCATTTCCAAGTCCAGTCCCACAGAACTCCACAGGCCAGTTGAATCCTGGTCTACCTGTCAGAGGAAGGAGGTTTGCATGTGTTCTTTGGAACTCAAGGCTCCAAGACCTCCCTCTACCACTGCTACGGGGGCACAGTAAATGAGGTGGCGGCCACCTTTGTAGTGCATGTTTAGGGAATGGGGCACATAGAATGGAAGCACAGGCTACAAGCCAGCTCTGGATGTTTCTTATCAGTTTGCAGGGGCCAGGACACAGAAGCTGCCTGTGAACTTACACACCAACAATGTCCCTGTGCTTCCTTCTGTACCGCTTCTGGGGAGAGTGAAGAAGAATGTCACTTAATTACTCAGTTTCTAACTGTAAAATGTAGCTTCACCTCAACACCCAGAACATCTATTCAGTGGGACTTCTGAGAGGGTGGCTTCAGTCATTTCCTATAGTTGGATCAGCAAATGAAGGGATGGACAGACCACCTTTGCAAACTGGGAAACTCTGCCTAGGGGCATGACTCTGGGTTCTTTGGGTATTCTCTGGAACTTATCTAATAACTCCATATACTAGAAGGTGCTGAAAGATGGGTCTGCTGACTCTGCTGAGGCAGGAACCATGGCCCTGCAGGCACAGCTTCTTGTCTCCAAGTGAAACAACATTGTCAACCTGTTTCTGGGATACATCAGCAGGAGAGAGCTGAATAGCTGAATACACTGGCCTGGAGCCCAAAAGATAACAGCTCATTAGAAGGTACCTACGTGTATTAGGTTCATCACGCAGCACGAAATCTAATCTGACCCATGCACGCCCACAGAGCACTTCTTCCCAAGGGTAGTTTGGGGGAAAGAAACTTATATGCAGACTCTCTGTAAGGAGAACCACCCTGGTCTTTGACTGCAGTCCCACTGTATCTCTGCTCCTCCTGAGAGGGGCATGGAACTGAGGGTGACCTCAACCTGATGCATAGAAGCAGCTTTGTGGATCAACTTCTGGTTCAATAGGTATAGTGGGTTCTGATCAATAAACTAATTAATTAAAAACTAAATTAATTAGTAAACTAATTAATTAAAAAATACATACACGTATATTGCCTAGAAATCCTCTGCAATGCTAAGAATGACCACCTTTACTAATAGGACCATAGGAAATGAGTTTCCCCTTTGTATTTCCTTTATTTGTACTTTTCCTTATTTTTAGAATTGCAGAAAGCATGTCTTGCTTCTTAAATTGGAAAATAAAACTTTAAGAATAAATGGCTAGATATTCTCATAAGATTTTTAGCCTATTAATTCATTAGCTAATTAGGGTAGAACATTCAGTGGGTAATTGTTATTTCTGATATTTGGGAAACTAATTAATCCTTAGGGGGAAAAATACCTTCTCCAAGAACAATAAATTGAATGTTTGTGGGAAATCTGCTCTCCTATCTTATTTTCCCAATTTAACTGGGACTAGATCCATCCGATAAGAAACATACTGAAGCAGGCTCAAGCCTGGAGGCCCCTCCCCACCACACCACTCCATAAGCTCTGTACAACTCCTCCTGGGAAAATATGCCTCCCACAGCTGCCAGCCCCTGACCCACATTTCCGGGGGGAATAACACCTTGTAATGGCAGTCACATTATTTTGTGACAAATGATGTCATCCATATCACTGGGGATCATGGGACACATTACCAGTGTCTCTGGATATGGTTAATGTCTGCTTGATCATCCCAAATGGCTGAACTTTTATGATGTCTACTGGCTTCTGGCTTCCCACTGGATGCCTAAATAGATGCCCTAGCATACCAGAGGGCCAACACAATTTCCTCAATCAGGAAAATTACTGAACTGCATAAAAATGAAATCCTAATAGTCATCTTTTCCCTTTACCTAAAGGGACAAAAGACCTAGGCTAGGTTAGGCCACTCACAAAATGTTTAGACTTAGGAAGAATTATAATTCACTATTTGAAATATTCTTATATTTTAAAAAGCCTAACGTTACCAAATTCCCTGTGTACAATATAGACTCAAAACTTTGGTCCATTTTGTAATGCTCCATGGCCAAGAAGACAGTGTTGATGATGATGCAGACAGTGATGGCCAGCTCAGTAAAGGGGTCAGTCATCACGATTCTCAGGGCCTTCTTAATGCACAGCCAACGTGGACTACAGTTCCACACGAGGTATCTGGATGCCAGGTTTTCCCCACATGGGAGGCAAGGCTCCTGTGATTTTTCTTGTTCTGTAGAAGGAGAATGAAAACAGCAGTTGAGTAGTAAGCTCTGAATCTATTAGGCTGCTGTTAGCCTGAGTGCATTCTTTCCTCTCTCTTCCCTAGGGTCTCTTATGAAAAACCTGATCAGCCGAGAAGGGCACTGATGGATGTAGCTGGAAGGGTTTCCCATATACAACTTCCATATGGTATAGCCATACATCTAGTCATTATACTTGTATTTAGCATCTGGATACTCGGCTGCACTGTTAGAGATACAGATGTGGAAGACAGCACTGACTGGCTGTGAACCCATGAAAGAGAAAGATCTAAGCTCAAGTTATATTCATTCAAAGCAGACCATGGTGACAGCTGTAACAGAGGCACACTGGACTACCAGGGTTCAGGAGAAGGAGGGGCATCTATATGCATTGAAAGCAAAGGTATTCTTATTAGCCGGTTGAGTTCAGCCCATAAGGCTACTGGACCCCTGATTTCCCTGGCACCATTTCAGGGACTCATGCAAGTCAAACGAGATGATACAACAGGCTCAAAATTGCTAAGGATCAATCTGACCCCATCCTTGAAAGGACTTGAGTCCTACCTTTGAACACTAACCCCTTAGTTGGGTCCTGGTAACCTGCTGTTAATGAGGTCCATCAGATGGTTCCAGCCTATCTGGAAGATGTAGGTCTTCCATTGTCCATGTCAGATTCCTAATTCTAACTTCAATGACTACTGTCACCTACTGGAAACTTCTGTGTCTTCCCTTCTTTGGTCACTAGCTTTGTCACTGAGACCTCCTGTTACTGCCTGACTTGATTGGCAGGTCCCAGCTGTACTCTTGGTCCCAAGTCCAATCCCAAAGGCTAGCCAGTTCCCACCACTAACCGAGGGCCAACTCAGGATGGGCCCACTTCTTCCAAGCCATTTTTCTCACATGTTCCAAAGAGGCAGAAGAAGTCACTCTGCAGGAAGTACAAGGGGCTTCAGAGGGCTCTGGGGGAGGAGAATGGAGGGATATCACAGCAGTTCGGATCTTCCTGGGGCTGGAAGGCAGAGCTTACCCTGCATGGTAATGGTGAGGATGCTGACAGCACTCAGGGCCCTCTGCCTTTGGAAGGGGTCCCCGTGATCATCACAATAATCCACTGACAGATTCTGGGAGAGTCGTTTGGTTTGCTCCAGGATGTGAGGCTGTAAGAGAAGGCAGGCATGATGAACCTTCAGGGAAGGGGCTGTCTCTCCTCAAAACTTTACCAGCTACTTTGTTTCAATGTCACATGCCTCAAAGATACTTAATATCTTATATAGATCTACTCACTTCCATTTCATGGCATGCTGAAGGTTCAGTTTTTGTATTTCATATTTAATAGAGAAGTGAAATAGAGTTTGACCATTCATATTTCTTATGCATGCACATTTCCAGGGTCCCAGCTACAGAAAGTTTTCTTTCTCTGTGATTTATTCATTGTTAACAAAAGAACAAACAAAATTTTACAAAAACTAACAAACAATAGTTCAGAGTACAAAAGCAATAAAAAGTTGAACTTGGAAACAATGTTTTTGAGTGGCAGAAGAGGGAGATACATTGAGAAGGGTGGATTGGGGCCAGATAATGAAGTGCCTTGAATGGCTGCCTAAATTGATTTTGAAACAGTAACTAAAAAGAACGCCAAAATATACATGACAGAATCTATACACTAAACCTCAAGCACTCTTTCAGGCTATGCCCCGGAGCTTGACTCTCACCTTACCTACAATTCTAAGATCTCTAGAGATGAAAGGATATAAACCTTCAGATACATAGAAAACTGTCCATTATGACTTATTTCCCTACACTTCTGACTAACCAGGGCCCCCAGGGAACTATCCCTTGTGATAAGCTATTTTAAAGACAACCTATAAACTTTCTATAACTATTTTTGTTTTGATCTAGGGAAAAGACACTTTTTACTAGCTATCGGGTCTTGATCTTTTGTTTTGTGAATTGAGGAAAACCTTCAAAATATTAAAAAAATATTTACAGTCTCTTCAACATACTATAATCTGACATTAAAGAAGCCTCTTGGGATGCCTTGATGGCTCAGTGGTTGAGCGTCTGTCTGCCTTTGGCTCAGGGCGTGATCCCAGTCCCAGGATCGAGTCCCACATTGGGCTCCCTGTGAGGAGCCTGCTTCTCCCTCTGCCTATGTCTCTGCCTCTCTTTCTGTATCTCTCACGAATAAATAAATAAAGTCTTAGAAAAAAAAAAAAGAAGAAGAAGAAGCTTCTAAACCAAGAGATGGGCCCATGTCATTTCATCAGAGAACCGCTCACAGCAGTAAATGAGGTCTACCAATCAGGCATCTTCCCCACCCTGTATATCTAGTCAACTGCCAAATTTTATTGTCTGGAGATTACTGTACCCTGTTATTCTCTCTTTATTCTCCTGCCCTAACCACAATTTAAGCCCTTGTTGCTTCTTGGATTACTGCCACAGCTTCTTAATTGGTTGCGTCCAGTTTTATCTTACTCCTCTCCCGTCTTTTCAATGCATCTAGGATTTCAAAACTGTCAATTTGGTCAAGTCACTCTTTTGCTTAAAACCTTTCAATACTGCTTAGCTTTTGCTCTCTAAGGGAGAACCCCGAGCAAGGCCTTTTGTGATGATCCCATCCCATCAGCTATAGTCTGTCACTACCCACCCTCATTTCATTACATACACACATGTATGTGTGTATATATACTCTCAAGTGTTCTGTGGGGTCACATTCTCCAGCTCTCCTTTGTCTCAAGGCCTTTGTATATGCCATTCCCTCTACCTGTGGTGCTCCATTCACTTTTTTCCAAAGAATGAAACATTAATTCCCCCTTTCTGCACAGACACTGCTTCTTCGGGGAACTCTTCCTATCTACAGCTCTTCTCCCACCCCCACCAAGTCTGGGTTGGTTGTCTGAAGCAGATACTGCTGTTTGGTTGAATCTGTATGTTCCTGGGACCTACTGGAGGCTTTCTCTGGAGACTTGACCCCCCTTTGCCCTAATGCATATCAAGTCAGAAATTCAGAAAAATGATTATCTCTTGAACCCAGCAGTCAGGAGCCAGTGATGGACCAAAGTTGGTATATAAATACTCTAATGCCCTCAGGCCATGGAGATTAAACTCTAACCACCTTCATTGGTAACTGGCTTGATAATTACACTTAATTGGCCACCTTCTTTTCCATGTATCCCTTCTTCCCACTCCTCAAGATGCTTCCTGGGATCATTTCCTAAATAATCTACTTGCCCTCTAATGTCTCAAGGGTTTGCTTTGGAGGGAACTCCCACTAAGAACTTGTTCCTCCTCCATAGCAATCATCATGGCAGCCATCACACTGGACAGTAACTGCCTCCTTATTAGTGTGCCTTCATCCTTAGTTGTCTGTTTCACACATCTCATGTATCCCCAGTACCTACCCCGGGGCCAAGCAGATAGTAATCACTATCAACACTTCAAATAGATGCCTGTAAACAAATGAGTAGTTGAACAGACACATAGATGTGGGTAAATATGCACAAAGGGATGAATGGATAAATGAGTAAATGAATGAATGAATCCTTTCAAGTAGACTAACAACTTGACCTGTCCCCCTAACAGTGTTATGGTATCATTAATTACTGGGCCAAGACTTGCCTTTTTTGTGGAATCTTCATCAGAATCTGATCCTGGAGTCTGGTCTTTCCCAGAGTCTCTCAAAAAAAAGGACTTTCTTTTCCTATTACCAAATAGCTTTCTCTTCTTTGAGGAAAAAGATGATGCTTCCAGGGAATTAAGTGAACTTCTGTCAATTCCCATGGCAACTAGAGCCTTAGAAAGTGAACAAAAACAATTAATAAATGGATTACACCTCCCCATAAGATGACAAATGACTCGACCTTCTTAAGTGTTTCCTCCTCTCTTCTGGAAGCATCATACCATTTAGATTGTTCATCACCTACTTGGAATATGCTAGATTTGTTATTATTTATCAGGAAGATATCCTGTTTGTTTATTCACTGGGATTGCAGCCTCAAAGGCAAGGTTAACTCTTTCATATCTCTATCACTAACCCTTAGCACAGAGTACAGTATGTGCTATGCACTCTATAAGTGTTTGTACCTGATGACTCAGGTATTAAACATAATGGGCTTCCACCTGATGAATCTCTATGGAGGATGAGAAATAAATTTTAGAATTGGGAAAATGATACCAAGGAAACAATAAGAACGGGCTGTAAATATGACAGGAATTTCAAGAAGGGAAAGGTGATCACAGCTGTTGTCTCTAGAGCACCATTATTGCTTTCCCAAACCCTCCCAAACAAAGGCCCTAAACACAAACATCTTCAGATTCCCATAAGAAAGCCTGGATCCCAGCCTTAGTTTACATATATGTACATTTTATCCTCTAGCCAGCAGTCTGGGATCTGTCCTAGAAGGCCCAGGTTTCAGAAGACCTAGTGTTCCCTGTTCTCAAGAGCTCTGTACTCGGACTCCATAGTGAGAGATGGCAGCAGAGCCAGTCTTTGAGGGGCTTAAATTCTCAGAGAAGCACCAGTAGAGAAAACTCTAAGAGCAGGCTTGATGGCCTCTGCAGTCCCCTCCACCCCAAGCAGACCCCACTGTCTGACACTGTGTGCCCCTACCTCCTTCTCCTCCTTCAGCAGCCGCTGGGCTTCCTGAAACATCTTTTCCTTGGCCTCTGTTTCTGCAGCTACGTTTCTGTTCTGTTCCTCATAAGCCATGGTGACAACAGCCAGGGTTAAGTTAATCAGGTAAAAAGAGCCCAGGAAGATGACTACCACAAAGAAGAAAACTGAGAAGAGCCCTGAGGCACGCAAGGTCTGCAAAGGACAAAATACACAGTTGCATCTAAAGCCTTTTTCCACAGAGAGGTGACTGTCACCTCAAGCAGACACAACACAGTAGCAATCAGTCTTCCTCCAGCACTGCTTGGGTTAGCTGCCTGCAGCACCGTCTATAGCCTCCCATCACCCAGGGACTCCTGCTGCCCATCAGTGAGCAGATGCCATCCCGACATTCTCAGGTAAGACTTGATACTTTATTATGACTTTCTCAAGAGTATTTGCATTTTCCAATTTAAAAGGCAGGAGAGAAAGGAATGCTTCATGAAAACTGAAGTGCTGGTGGTGGAACTGCAGGCAGGAAGGAATCTGGAGAGAGGTAACATTTCTAGGAAGAGATGTTTTTTGATGTTTCTAACAGAATAAAGTAGAATTTAACAATACTATTGAGGATGAGGAACAGATGACAAAAGAGGAGGGTAGATGGTAAGTTATGAATAAATGACAGAAAGATAGATGAGTGATAGAGGGTAGGGAGTGGAGGGAGGAGGGTGAAAGGAGGGAGGGCGAAGGTGGAGGCAGGAAGTGACAGAGAGAGAATAATTAGATAACCTGTTGATAAAGCTTCTCCCAGGAATCTTGGGTCATAAGCCGAAACATGGCAAGAAAAGACCAACCAAAGTTGTCAAAATTGGTATAATTATAGTCAGGATTCCTTTTGGTGTGGTTGCATTGAAATCCTTCAGAACAGGCACTAGATGAAAACAAGGGAACAGAGGAGGAATTACATTCCCTGCAGGACATCTTCCCTCTCAACCCCCACCCATCGCAGCCCAGGCGCTGGCTCTTTTGAGGGCCACAGGCTCACGTGGGAAAGTCCTGGGTGCAGAGTATTTATAGAGTGGCCATGCCCCACCTGGCAAGCCTCCCGACCTATCCCTTACTGTGGACACTCACTGACTCTTTTCAAATGGATTGATTAGTAAGTTCACGATAGCAGTTTTTTTCATTAAAAGTTAAGTGCAGTGACACAATGAACAATTAGAAGTAATAAAGGGCAAGAGAAGCACATACATACAAGTACACATCTTTTATAATACATATATGGGAGTGTTCTTTGACCACTCTCTTGCTCCTTGCTTTTCTCATAGAACAATACAGCTTGGAGGTCACACGAGGATACAAGGAAATATCTCCTTTTCTTTCATGTCTTATAGTCTTATGATTTATTTAATTGCTCTGCTAATGGTGAAGATTTAAGGTTTCAATTGTTAACAGTCTTTTGTTCTCACAAACTTTTGGGTTTTACTTTACAAACAGTGGATATCTTGCACATAGGTCTTTGCACACATCACCAAAGCATACTTCATTAAGTGTATCTATCAGATAACACCAAGGGTATGTACTTTCTTCATTTTTGATAAATACAGTATTTTGATCAAAGTAATAAATGCATGTGGTTTAAAAATCATGTGGCTTATAATGAAAACCATTCCATCGTTCCTTAGCCATCATTTATTTACACACTGCAAAGTCAACAACTTTCAATTCTTTTATGTCCATATCTCTAAAGATAACATTTATGCTAATATATACCAACTTTAGTCCTTGGTGATTACATTTCTGCTAAGGTAGATGAGGGTTAACTCCTCAACATCCCATCCCACTTCATCACGACTTACATTCCTCTTTCCGGAAAAATACTGTGGCCTATGTCAATGGCTCTCTAGGGGTGGATACATTCCTTTCTTGGCCTTTGTATGTTGCTTTTCCAAGTTTTACTTCTTCATTTTTCTGTAACAAATCTCAAATGGCTTCTTAAGAAAACTGGGTGATCTTTGCATATGTGAGTATATCTTTATTCTACCTTCACAGTTGATGATAGTTTGGCCAGATGTAGAATTCTGGTTTGAAAATAATTTTTCCTTAGAAATATGAAGGCACTTATTAACCTTGCAGTTATTAACCTGGGTTGCTGTTAAGCATTCTGAAGCCATTTTGAGTTTTGCTTCCTTGTGGATGACCTTTCTCTCTCCTTTTTTTCTATTTTAAAGATTTTATTTATTTGACAGAGAAAGAGGGCACAGGCAGGAGAAGCAGCAAGGGAGAGGGAGAAGCAGGGTCCCCACTGAGCAGGGAGCCTGACATGGGGCTCAATCCCAGGACCCCGAGATCATGAAGAGGCAAAGGCAAATGCTTTAAATGACTGAGCCATCCATTTTGGTTTCAGAATCCTTTCCCCGAAAGGCCATGATAATGTGCTTGGCATGATCCTTCTTCACTCATTGTGTTGGGCACCTTGTGGGACACTGAGGAATTTGTATCCTCAAGCATGGGAAAATTCTCTGTATTGTTGCACTGTAATTTTCTCCCTTTGATTTTTTTCGGTGCCCTATTTCAGGAATTTCTATTTAGTCAAAATTTGGAATTTCTGGATTGACATTTATTCTCATATTTTCTGTCTCTGTCTTTTGTTGCTACCTCCTGGACTATTTCCACTACTTGATCTTTTAATTCTATTATTGAATTTTTTGTAATCATGTTACCAAAAAAAATATTTCTTGTTCAGTGACTATCCCTTTTTCATAACGAGCCATTTTTGTTTTTATGTATACAATATCTCTCTTAACTTCAATGAGTACCCTATTAGAAGTTTTGAAAGTCATTTTTGGTTCTCTTCAAACTGTTATTTTGTCCACAGTTCTTATGGCCTGAATGTTTGGGTCGTCTCGAACCTCCTGTGCTGCAATCCTAATCTCCAGTGTGATGTTGTTGGAAGGGGACTGTGGGTGGTAATTAGGGCTGGAGGGTGGAGCCTTCAGGATGGGATTCATACCCTCATAAAAGAGATCCCACAGAGCTTCCTTTCGAAGCTTCTCCTCAGCAGAGAAGACTGCTGCCTACAACTCAGAAGAGGGTCCTCACTAGAACCCAACCAAGCTGGTTCCCTGATCTTGTACATCCAGCCTCCAGAACTGTAAGAAACAAATTTCTGTTGTTTAGAAGCCATCCAGTCTACAGTATTTTGTATAGCTGTGTGAACTATGCCAATGATCATTTTTCCTATTTCTTCATCTCGGCTTCCTTTATGCCAAGGGCTTTCTTCAGGTACCTGGGAAGCCTGGGTTGTTTAGTTGAATTTAATCAGAGGTCTTGACAAGTTGATGGGAGTTTGCTTGGTGGGAAGAATAGGACTCAATGAGTGGTAGGCTTTGTGTTGGGGTGACTCAGAAGGAAGATATCAATTGTACCCTCTTCCCCACCAGACCTCAGTGAAACCCTGTGAAGTTCCAATGTTCTTGTCTCTCAGGAACCTATGGGGGGGAGGGACCTAGCATACTTGATTTCTCTTATTTCCTGGTCAGCATTCAAAACAGTAGCTTCTTTTGTCCAATATCCCCCTGCCTGGATATGCCTTCCTGTCAATCTATATAGGTGATTAAGTCTCTCCTCCAGTGTTCCCATCTTGGCAAAGACATCACCAGTCACTCACCCTGGAAGCAAGAGAAACACCTCTAACAGTTTTCTCCCCCAACACTTCCCACCACCCTCCCACATATGTACTTATGCACAGTATACATGCCAACACCCCTCTTCAATTCACAATCTTGTTCTTTCTGTCTCCTAAATGTCTTTGGAATTCATACATCCATTTCTCATCATCTCCACTGCACTGCTTCCTGACTCTCATCTGTATCAACATAGTCTCCTAAGTGGCTGTCTCATCTACTTTATGCATCCATTCTCCATCCATAGTGACCTTTGCAAACACCTTATCTACTCAGGTCTTGTTTCCTTTGTGATTAATGCCAAAATCCTTAGCAATGATGGGTTACCAGGTCTTGCAAAGTTAGTTTCTGTCTCCTGTCTCTCTGCTTAACAAGCTGTTGGACTTATTCTTACTGCCTCTGACCTCAGGCCCTCAGGCCCAAAGCCTTCCCCCTTACTATTCTATGGACTGAATTGTTCACTCCATCTCCTCATCTATCAGAACCTCCTACTTATGCTTCAGATCCACAATATGGTCATCAGTCAGTTGGGTCTCTGGGAGAAGGCAGTAAAGAGTGAAAATGAAGTCTGGGTCCTGGACAGACAGAGCTGCCTATGACGATGACCTTAGATCTACCACCCCCTTGGAACTACTGCCATTATGATCAATGGGGAAGGTCATGTACTATAAAACTCCTGAGCTTTGAGACATTACCTAGACTAAAGAGCTGTGATTGGCACACAAGCTTAGAAAGATGAGGACACAATTAGGATCAGTTGGAAGCCGAGGACACACACTGTGTCTGTGTGTCCAGGTGGCTGACCCTACCTTGGGTATTGCCCTGTGTGGGGTCAAGGAAGCACTGTATGTGACAGTTGTTGGTCCCCTCATTAAATGAAAGCACTATAGATACAGTGTGTTCTGTTGAGGATCATTTTAGAGAACTCAGTAAACCTTGTATTACATTAAAGCCTATTGATGTCTTGTGAGTTTGAATCTGAACCAATGACCATCCCAGGTGGTATTAGAGGACACTTCTCTCACTTTACAGATAGGGTTATACCCTCTGTTATTTGCCTCAGTATTTACATGTCTCTCTTAAAACCCTCATCACACTTTCAAGGTGTCAAACACATTTTCTCTCCTTCCTGTGAGATGTAAGATTCAAGAGGAAAGTGCTTCCTAGTTCATACTTACACTCTTTGGGCCTAGCGCAGTATTTAGCATCCTATCAGTCTTTGACACATGTTTGTTATTGAAGAACAAATTAAGCCTATTTTACCAGAGTGACTAGTATATTATCTTAATTTGAAATATACTCATTAAATCACCCTTAATTGAATTTTTCACCACAGAGAACACTGTTACTCTGGAAGAAAGAAAGGTATCCCAAAAGAGCTACAGAGTTACAAGCTGGATGAGGTGAATGTGTGTGAACACACATACAACTGTATATGAAATTAGAGGCAGTGGTGATCAACATGAGCAAACAAGAAGACACTCAGTTTTATATCAGGGCCATGCTGCTGGACAGGAAATAAGAATTCCATGGGGCTCTCAGTCATAATGTTCTTTTTACCCTTTGAAAGTCTTGAAAATTCACTCCATAAAGTCAAAATATCATATTTTCAGTAGGTTTCTTCAGCTACAAATTCAACATGACTTGGGAGACAAAGCTGTTTTAAACACTTGGAAATACTTATTATAATATTAATTATAATTAAGTGTATCCTTTTATTATTAATTTTTAAATTACTTGATTAATTTTATTAATAATTATAATAATGAATTATTAATAATTTAATAACATTCTAAATTTGCCTAGACTCGTGAAATAATCAGTCTTGTTTGTCTACAACCATCACTGCTTCCACAAGTCATTAGATGAAAACTGTTGGCCACATTACCCCAAAAGGTCCATGATGAGTGCTCTGCTTGGGAGAAAAATGGAGACATGAACCTCTTACCTTTCACCCATCCAGATGCCACACATTCTGAATTCAGAGGAATTTTTCTTTTCAAAGCAACTATCTGAGAAGCAAAGAATCACAAGTTCAGATTAAAAAAAAAAAAAGAGGATAGCAAATATGCCAAATTTGCTTGAAACTAATGGTTTGGAATCCTCTAAAATGATCAAAGTGGATGGCCAGAGAGGAATAGAACCTAAACGCTCAGGAAGGAGCAAGAGAAAAGGAGAGAAAGGAAGATGCAAGAAGGAGAAGGAGAAGGAAGCAGTGATACCACCATGCCCCCACAGCCTGTCAGTTCATAAAACTGAACCAGGGGCCATGCCCTGGAGGAAGCTAGACACAGACTCAGCCCATGAGAAGTGCATAAATCAAGATAGACATGAATAAGGGGTAGCCACATGAGATCCAGAACACGTGAAATTGCTGTAGGGTTGAGTGCAGCAGAAAAATGTAGAGAGGGTGCAGCAGAAAAAGAAGTGGTGTCATTAGAGAAAATACCAAGGAGGAGGGCTGGGAAGTTGCTGGACAAATCCAGGCATTCTAAATACTTCTGCAAAACGTGGCAAAGAAATGGACAGATCCACAGGGGAAGGGAAAGGGCTGACACCACTTGTGTGGATGTGGCTTCAGGCTTTACCTTCTCCATGGAAACCTGAAGAACAAGGCAGTTCTCTAAGAAACTCATCTGCCTGCATGAGAACCCTGGATGGATGAAGTCATCCTTACTCCTAAGAAACTCTGTAATACAGATCTATAGATAGTATGAGTGGTGACAGTAAAAGTTAACCATGCACAGACCAAGGTGTAAAAGATGGGATATTTACCACTAAGTTTATTGATATCCGTACAGCTCGCCTTGATACATCTTTGGTTCAGACTTCCCATGAAGAGCTGCTGACCTACCAGGGCGAAGATGCTGAGGCAAAAGAGAGTCAGGATCATCACGTCGACAAGCTTCTTCACAGAGCGTAGCAAGGCCCCAACAATGACTTTTAGACCTGGTGAGAAGAAGGACCAGTGTGGAGAGAAGCCCCCACTCACACACACAGGAGACACACGCCAGGGGCAGGGAGGGAACAGCCAAGGTCTCAAATGTCACCTGACTCTTTCTGGAATCAGAAACTGGCCTGGCCTATGATTCTGATGCCATGGATTCTGGTTCTAACTCTGCCTGAGAAGTTGTATGGCATTGAGCAGTCCACCAGTCTAGAGCTTAGTCTCTTCATCCTGCCTGTGTCTGCCACAGGGTTGTTCTAAAGAGTAAGTGAGAAGACTCTGACTAGAAACATCCCATACAGACAACTTAATTACATTGTGCAGACACCTCACAGCTAGGGAATACACGCAGCACCAAGGCCAAAGTGAAGCCACCCTAGAGGAGATAGAACTGTATTTAACATTCAACAGTCACTGGTTACTACAAGTATGCAAGGTGCTATGAGACAGTGTTAAATTGGAGGGCAGGGAGCTAGAAGGAGGACCTTTGTCTGGATTCAGATAATGAGAATATTCTAAGAGGAAAAAACTCAGATTACTACTTATAATAGGTTTTTTTCTTTAAAATTCAAGAAATATTTACTAAGCACCTACTGTGTCCATGGCACACTGCTAGGCTGCCTGCCAAGTTGCAAAATAAGAAAGACATAATCTTGTGGTACAATGGTAAATGTTTAAAATCAGCTTTCTAGGGGAGCCAGAGTGGTGCAGTTGGTTAAGCATCCGACTCTTGATTTCAGCCCGGGTTGTGATCTTGGGTCATGAGATCGAGCTCCATGTCAAGCACTGCACTCAGCATAGAATCTGCTTGGAATTCTCTCTCCCTCTCCCTCTGCCCTTCTCCTCTTCTAAAATTAAAAAAAAAAAATCTTTTTAAAAAAATCAGCTTTCTGTATGAGGGAGGAGTGTACAGAGAAAGTCCCATCTATAGCATTCACGGTCCTCCTTGTTTGCTGAATTATGTAGTGTAGATCCCTTTTCTCTCTGCATACAGCCCTCTTACCCAGCTGGTTTCAAGCTAAATTACATGACATCCCTGGATGCAGAGCTGGAAAAGGACATGCACAATCTGCTGCCAAGGAGCCAAAACAAGTAGCTCCAGTACACCACTGAGTTAGGGACTCTGCTCTCAGCACAGCTGGAAAGATACTCAGATATGACTTACAATGTGTGAGATTACGCAAAGTGACAAAGTTTCAACTAATCGGTGTAAACCATGACTGGTAGACTTGGGAACAGAAAGTGACACCTAATGGGAAGCCAAACCTGCAGCAAATGACCCTCCCACAAAGTGGGATGCCACATAAGGAGGAGGCTTCAGGCCAAGCTGGGACATTCACTGTGTCCCCAGCTGCAGCCAAACAAGTAGATGCTCCAATCTCATTGAAGTGTGACTCTCATCTATAACAATATGCTTGAGTCTTCTCCAAAGCAAGAGGATTTGGATGAAAGATGGATGAAAAAACTGCTCTGATTCCTCAATAATTTTTACAAAGTCCCCGAAGAGATCATAATACATCATTATTTCCAGAAAGTATCCAGAGATCTCATGTGTTTCATGGGTCAAAATGGAGACTATGTTCACCTGCTTAGAGGTGAAAAAGGAAACACTACAGCTGCTTAGTGACTGCCTGATACAATATTTTACCCATTGGAAACACAAGGCACAAAGCCCCTAACCTTACCTGGGAAGCCAGGGTCCACCTTGCAAAAGAGGAAGAAAAGGAGGAGAGGGACAAATTCTACATAAAATGCCCTTTGCTGATAGTTTATCACTATGCAGTTTTTCTTCTGAGGTTTCTTTTTTTTTAAGATTTTATTTATTTATTCACGAGAGACACAGAGAGAGAAAGAGGCAGAGACATAGGCAGAGAGAGAAGCAGGCTCCATGTAGGGAGCCTGATGCGGGACTTCAATCCAGGATCACATCCTGAGCCAAAGACAGGTGCTCAACTGCTGAGCCACCCAGACGTCTCATCTTCTTAGGTTTCAAAAAGTAACCCACTGCCTCTGTTTGAAAGGATTCAAATTGCCTAGAGTTTCAGTGGTATAGCTAAGGATTGATAGAAAATACTGGAAGGGAAGAAGGGGGTGGTGGTGAAGGACTCCAGAAAGAGAATATTTTTTAGTAAAGATTTTTTTAATGTAAAGGAAAGAGGAAAGAGAGGAGAAAGGTATGCCACGGTAACCTCATTTTTTAAATAAACTGTAGCTCATATTCACAACCCATCCTTAGCTTCATCCTGACTCACAGAACACCTTCCTTACCTGGCTTCCAGGATCCACCTTTCCCTCCTACTTTCTGGTGACTCCTTCTCATCCCCTCTCCTGGTCTCCCCCTTCCCTCTTCACCTTTAAGGTGATGGTGCCCTGGGACTCGGTCCTCTGCCCTTTCCTATTCTTCATCTAAGTTGACTCTCTTGGTGATCTCATCAGATTTCATGGCTCAAGTATCATCTATAGGCTCATGATTTCCAAAATGATATCTCCAGCCCAAGCTGCTGCCTGGAACTCCAAACTCATATACCTAATTACCTATTTGATATTTCTATTTGATGTCTCACAGCCATTTCAAACAGAACATGTCCAAAGCTAACTCCCCATCTGACCCCTAGACCTGTTCCTGTGACAGCCTACCCTATGTCAGTCCTCGATGATTCCGTCTTTCCAGTCATTCAGGCCAAAAACCTTGACTCATCCTTGACTCTTTTCTTTTGCTCACACCACACATACAATCAGTCTTTCAGTAAATTCTATTGTTTCTATCTTCAAATTTAGAATCAGACCGCTGTCTACCAACTCCTCTATCACCACCTGATCTGAGAGCACAGTCGTCTCCTTTCTTGGATTATGACAGTGGCATCTTGTGTCATTTTGGGTTCTCTGAGAATCAGATACTCTGGAACCAGAAATGCAAGAGATCCATTGGGTGATACATCTATGAAGAAGAAGGGAGTACAGCTGGCAGGGAGAGCCTCAGACTACGACACAGGGCTGATACCTGGGAAAGGAGAGTGGGAAGGAAGCAGGACTGGACAAGGAGAGTCTCAGACTGTAGTGCCACTGTAAGAGTCTCAACAAGATTGCTGAGGAGCCCCTGAGCTAAAGTCCTTCAGGACTTTATCCTTCAGGAATGGCCTTGTACTTGTCCCTCTGACATGCAGGGCAAGTGTGATCTTGGGATGAACATGAATGCAGTGGTGAATCCAGAGATGTGGTATCTGGGATCATCAGTCAGCTACACTCCCTAAAGCAGGAGATCTGAGTGGCACATTTCCATGGCAACCACCATGCCTCCTATCTGATCTTTCTACTTCTACCTTTACTCCCTGACATTCTATCCTTCATGCAACAGCCAAAATAGTCCATTTAAAACCTTTCAGATTAGATGAATGGATAAATAAGATGAAATTTTGGGGCAGCCCGGGTAGCTCAGTGGTTTTAGCACTGCCTTCAGCCCAGGACGTGATCCTGGAGACCTGGGATCGAGTCCCACATCAGTGCTCCCTGCATGGAGTCTGCTTCTCCCTCTGCCTGTGTCTCTGCCTCTCTCTCTCTGTCTCTCTCTCTCTGTCTCTCATGAATAAATAAATAAAATCTTAAAAAAAAAAAAAGAAGATGAAATTTCTCAGCCATAAAAAAGAGCAAGTTTTTGCCACTTGCAACAACATGGATAGACCTAGAGGGTATTATGCTTAGTGAAATAAGTCAGAGAAAGACAAACACTGTATGATTTCATTTACATGTGGAATCTCAAAAACAAAGCAAATGAACAAACAAAACAAAACGGAAACTCATAAATACAGAGAATAAACTGGTAGTTGCCAGGGGGATGAGAGGAGGGTGGTGGGCTGGGAAAAAGGGTGAAGGGGAGTGAGAGGCACAGGCTTCCAGTTTTGGAATGAAGAAGTCATGGGGATGAAAGGCACAGCATAGGGAATATACTTAATGGTATTGTAATAGCATCATATGGTGACAGGTGGGAGCTACACTTGTGGTGAGCACAGCGTAATTTATAGAATTGTTGAATCACTCTGCTGCACATCTGAAGCTAATGTAACATGTGTCACCTCTACTTCCATAAAAACAAATCAAAACAAAACCCCTGCCAGATCATATGACTCCTCTGCCCAAAGACCTCAGGTGGCCCCCATTTACCTCAGAGCAAAGCCCAAGTCCTCCTAGTGCATATGTGCCTCCCCTCCTCTATGTGGTCCCACTTCTACCATCTGGCCCCTCACTGTCTGCTCAGCCTGATCCATATCCTTTATATTCCTCAGTCTCTGCACAACTGCCTTGGCCCATGCTATGAACACTCTTTTCCATATATCTGCTTATGAAACGCCCTTGTTACCTTCAAACCCACTCCCATCTCCTCTCCCCAATGACACCTATCCTGACTATGCTATTGAAAACTGCACCCTGTTTCCCTGAACCCCTGTGACTCCCAGTAGCCCTCATGTTGCTCACTTTTCCCTTTTATTTTTCCATGGCACATACCACTTTCTAAACAGGATAGAGAATTACCTATTTATTATAGTTATTTTACCTATTTATTATAGCTATTGCTTAGTGTCTGTCTCCCCACCCCACCCAGAAGGTAAACTCCATGAGAGCAGAGACCTCTGTCTGTTCACTCACTGATAAGATATGCCCCCAGGCAGCTAGCACAGTGTCTATACATATGCTGAAATACACACTGTTGATGAATGATCAAATAAATGAGTAAAGCAGAATTTTTTTGGTTTTGGTTTATATGACATCTTGAGAAATTTTAAATATAAAAGAACATTCCTCCTGCTTAAAAGGTAATGTTGAAGATCAGAGTGACTTACCTGAAACCACTGAAATTGCTTTCAAAGCTCTAAACACTCGGAAGGTACGCAGGGATGACATACTGATGCTGTTGTTGAGTATGGTATTTGGTGAATATGATACAAACCTACAAGACAAAGCACAGGAAAAATTCTGGGCCTACTCAATTCTGCAGTCACACTGTACATCTGTACATCTTGCACAAAGGCCACAAATAACATGGCCTGGGCCCTCTGTCCCTGGGCCTTACCTTCTCAGCCCCACTTTCATCTTAGGGTCTGGTAATATCATTCTCTATTGCTGTGGACTACAGATTGCACAGGAGGCTGTTCTCTACTAATATTTATATTTGGACACAGATGAGGATTTCTTGAAATAGCCCATGCAGTTGTGCTACATCCACTGATAATAAAAATCAATCGAAACACTTATTGACTACCAAGTTCCAGGCCCAGTGCACTTCCCTAAAGTCTCACTATGTGGCCAAGCCAGAAGAAACCCAGGCAGTCTGACTCTAGAGCCCTCACAACTGCACTACACTATCTTTCAATAAGTAAGAGTACCCAATCGTTGAATTTCAAATATAAAACTCTGATATTAATAGCATCTACTTCAAAGGACTCTTGTGAATATTAAATAGGAAAACATATGCAAAGTGCTTGAAACAATGGCTGGCACAAATTAAGTAACATTAGGTTTATTATTATTGTGCTGGCAATGGGCCATTGTTCTTCTTGTTCGTTATTTTGCTAACCCTGTTTCATCATTCAGATGCCAAACTGATGTCCTTTCCTTCAGGAGGAACTTCAACTCTTGCCTCATATAAAATACAATATACATAATAATTAACTCAAAATGGACCATGGACTTAAACATAAGAGCCAAATCTATAAAACTTCTAGAAGAAAATGAAAAAAAACTCCTTGAGAGCTTGCAGTAGCCAAAGATTTTTAAGACTCTGTAGTTCCTCCTACACATTCTGACAGCCCCATACATGCCCAACTCCTGTCCTAGCACTCACCCTACCAGATTGTGATGGTTGTTAATTTTCTCTCTTTCCATCTGGACTGTGAGCTTTAGGAGGGTGAGAACCATGTCTGTTTGTTTTGTTTTGTTTTCATTATCACAACCCCTGTATCTCGCACAGAAGTTGGCCCATAATAGGCCAGTGTTTGGGAAGTGAATGGCTGAAGGAATGAGAGCATGAATGTGGCCTAGAAATGGATTCGTGCGTGGAGGCCTCTGGCCAGTTGGCTGCCTGGTGCTGTTCACGGTCAACCAACACTGCATTCAGAATTCTAGACATTATCAGGACACACTTAGCTACTCACGTGGACCCACACAGAGCCCTGGTGGAAGCCAAAGAGCTTCTTTCCCACCCTGAATTTCCTCAATAAACATATTGGATATACTTACGCTGTTACAATGACAATGGAGTCCAGCCAGTTCCATGGATCTCGAAGAAAAGAAAACTCATCCAGAATAAAACCTCTTGCCAATATTTTTATTAAAGCTTCAAAAATATAAATACCAGTGAAGACATACCTATAAAGCAAATCATTCACAACAAGAAGGAACATGATAAGTGATGTGAAAAGCAGAGAGCTCACCCATCTTATCTGGTCTTTATGCAGTTCTATTTCATTTCAATGTGACATTTAACATTCTGATTTTCAGCAAACCAGAGTTCAGAGTGGTAAGCTCCTTAAGCAAGTTCTAATAGTTAGAATTTCTGAGAAACAGGCCCACAGATAAAGTTGTAAAACTGCTGTTTGATGCCTCATTCCAGAGCCATATTCTTGACAGTCACCTAACCAACATGAGACCTTAGGACTAGGGGCTGTCACTGCTATTTTGTTACCACTAATCTAGAATTATCACTTTGATATATAAAAAAGGATGATAGCAAAGGAACAAAGAGAATAAATGACAAGGCTAAAAAGTTAATCTTTCCATATCCCATGTTCACACATCAGAAGACTTAATACTGTTAAGATGTTCCTGCTACTCAAAGTCATCTACAGATTCAGTACAATCCCTACCAAAATCCCAATGACATTCTTTGCAGAAATAGAAACATCTGTCCTTAAATTCATATGGATATCCTGAATAGCCAAAACAATCTTGAAAAAGAAAAAGTTGGAGGTCTCATACTTTCTTATATCAAAATATATCACAAAGCTGAAGTAACCAAAACAGTGTGGTGCTGGTATAAAGACAGACATATAGGAGGAAGGGGAACCCTCCTGCACTGTTGGTGGGAATGTGAACTGGTACAGCCACTCTGGAAAACTCTGTGGAGGTTCCTCAAAGAATTAAAAATAGACCTGCCCTACGACCCAGCAATTGCACTACTGGGTATTTACCCCAAAGATACAGATGCAGTGAAATGCCAGGACACCTGCACCCCAATGTTTATAGCAACAATGTTCACAATAGCCAAACTGTGGAAGGAGCCGTGATGTCCATCGACAGATGAATGGATCAAGAAGATGTGATTTATATATATATATATATATATATATATATTTACTCAGCCATTAGAAAGGACGAATACCCACCATTTGCTTTGACATGGATGGAACTGGAGGGTATTATGGTGAGTGAAGTAAGTCAATCGGAGAAGGACAATCATTATATGGTTTCGCTCATATGGGGAATATAGGAAATAGTGAAAGGGGAAAAGGAGGGAAAATGAGTGGGAAAAATTAGAGAGGGAAATGAACAAGGGTTTGTGGAAGGCAAGGTAGATGGGGGGATAGGGTGACTGGGTGACGGGCACTGAAGAGGGCATTTGATGAGATGAGCACTGGGTGCTATACTATATGCTGGCAAATTGAACTTCAATAAAATATAAAATATATATATATTTGACCATATATATTAGGGCTTATTTCTGGGCTCTCTATTCTAGTGGTTTATATGTTTGTCTTTATATATATATTATATATACTAGAACCACCAGCTACTTACTAGAACCACCAGCTACTCACGTGGACCCACACAGAGCCCTGGTGGAAGTGGTTTCTAGTGGTTTATATATGGTTCTAGTGGTTTATATATATTATATGTATTATATACTATATATTATATATATATCATATATATATGAAGACAGACATATAAACCACTAGAATAGAGAGCCCAGAAATAAGCCCTAATATATATGGTCAAATGATTTTCAACAAAGATGCCAAGACCGGGACGCCTGGGTGGCTCAGCGGTTAAGCATCTGCCTTTGTCTCAGGGAGTGATCCTGGAGTTCTGGGATCGAGTCCCGCATCGGGCTCCCTGCATGGAGCCTGCTTCTACCTCTGCCTATGTCTCTGCCTCTCTCTGTGTCTCTCATGAATAAATAAATAAAATATTAAAAAAAAAAGATACCAAGACCATTCAGTGGGAGGACAGTCTTTTCAATAAATGGTGTTGGGAAAAGTCAATATTCACATGCAAAAAAAATGAAATGAAGTTGGACCCCTACCTTACACTCACGTACAAAAATTGACTCAAACCAGATTAAATAGCTAAGTACGAGAACAGAAACTATAAAACTTCTAGAAGAAAATATTTGCAAATCATGTATCTGATGAGAGGTTAATATCCACAATATACAAAGAACTCCTATAACCTAACAACAAAAAACAACAAAAAAATCACACCATATACAAAAATAAGCTTAAAATGGATTAAAGACTCAAATGTAAGACCTGAAACCAAAAAATTCCTAGATGAAACTTTAGGCAGTAAGCTCTTTGACATTGGTCTTAGCAATATTTGTTTGGATATGTCTCCCCAGACAAGGACAACAAAAGCAAAAATAAATAAATGGAACTATATCGAAGTGAAAAGCTTTTGCACAACAAAGGAAATCATCAACAAAATGAAAAAGCAATCTACTAAATGAGAGAAGATATAGCATTTGCAAATGCTATATCCCATAGCCCCCTATGGGATAACATCCAAAATATATATTAAAAAACTCATACAACTCAATATCAAGCAAAAAATCTTATTAAAAATGAGCACCCATAAAAGGGCTTAAAGAGACATTTTTCCAGAGAAGATATACAGATGGACAGCAAGCACCTGAAAAGACACCTAAGGTTACTAATAATGAAGAAAATGCAAATCAAGACCACAGTGAGCTCTCATCTCACACTTACCACAATGAATATTATCAAAGAGACAAGAAGCAAGTGTTGGCAAGGATGCCAAGAAAAGGGAACCCTGTGCACTGTTAATGGGAATGTAAACTGATGCAAACACAATGGAAAATGGTTCCTCTAAAAAGTTAAAAATAGAAGTACAATATGATCCAGCAATTTTATTTCTGGATATTTATCCAAAGAAAACAAAAGTGCTATTTAAAAAGACATACTAAAAAAATAAAAAATAATAAATAAATAAATAATAAATAAATAAATAAATAAATAAATAAAAAGACATACATACTTCTATGTTCACTGCAGTATTATTTACAGTAGCCAACATACGGAAGCAATCTAACTATCCATCAGCAGATAAGTGGATAAAGAATATGTGGTATATACACACAATGGAATATTACTCCACATAAAAAAAGAATGAAATCTTGCCATTTGTGACAACAGAGATAGACTAGAGGGTATTATACAAAGTAAAATTAGTCAGAGAAAGACAAATACTGTATGATTTCACTTATATGTGGAATCTAAAAAGCAAATTAAGCTAAACAAAACAGACTCCTAGAAACAGAGAACAAACTGATGATTGCTGGTGGGAAGGGGTTGGGGATGGATGAGATAGGTGAAGGGGATTAAGAGGCACAATCTTTCAGTTGTAAAATAAATAAGACATAGGGATATAATGAATAGCATAGGGAGTACAGTCAATAATATTGTAAAACTTTTGTATGGTAACTAGACTCATAGTGATCACTATACACCTGAAACTAATATAATATTGTATGCCATTATAAAAAGATTGTAAATAAAAAAACAAATAAAAAACAGCAGCAAAAATCAAGTAACCTAATTTAAAATGGCTAAATGAGTTGAATTAGATATTTCTCCAAAGATGACATACAAACGGCCATCAAGCATATGAAAAGATGCTCAATATCACAAATCATTAGGGAAATGTAAATGAAAGCCACAATGAAATACCACCTCACATCCATTAAGATGGCGACTTTCCAAAAAACCTCAGAAAATAATAAGTATTGGTAAGGATGCAGAAAAATTGAAACTCTTGTGCAGTCCTAGTAAGACTGTAAAATGGTACAACCAACCATGAAAAAAATACTATGAAGGTTCTTCAAAAAAATAAAAATAGAATTACCATATGATCCAGCAATCCCACTTCTGGATGTACATACAGAAGAATTGAAGACAAGGTTTTAGAGAGGTATTTGCACACCTATGTTCACAGCAGCATTATTTAGGTACTCATATTTGTCTTGAGCAAGAGATGGAAACAACCTAAATGTCCATCGATGGAAAATAAATTAATAAAATGTCGTACATACCAAGAAATAGTATTCAGCCTTAAAAATGAAGAAAATCCTAAAACATGCTACAACGTAGATGAACCTTGAAGTCATTCTGCTAAGGGAAATGAACCAGTTACAAAAAGACAAATACTGTGTGATTCTACTTAAGCGAGGCACTTAGATCAGCAGTCAAATATCTAGTGACCCAATGTAGAATGGTGGTTGCCAGGGACTGGAGGGGAGTCAGTGTTTAGTAGGCACAGAATTTCAGTTTTGCAAAATGAAAAGAGTTCTGGAGATGGATGGTGGTAACTGGTTGCACAATTCTGTGAATGTACTTAGTAACCCTTAAGAATGTTAAGATGGTAAATTTTATGTAACATGTATTTTATAGTAATTAAAAAGAAAAACCTATTTCCATTCTCTTCCCAGAGTCGTCATATTCTATCTTCTAATTTATTTCCTTTCCTCTCCCTCCTCCTTCAAAAACAAACCAAAAAAAAAGCAAATAAAAAACAACAACAAAACCCCACAATATTCCATCTCTCTTGTTATAATCCCAAGCTGTCAAAAATGCTGGGTCTGCATACACACACACACACACACACACACACACTCACTCACTCACATACACACATGCACAGTTTCCTTTCTGGGGACTATCAATTTAAACAATCTGTCATTTCACAATAAAAGAAGTGGACCTTTCCTGGTAAAATATCCAGCCCACAAGTCTAAAGAACCAAGGTCTCGGGAACTTAAAAAATTCAAAGTAGCCAAATCCAAGAAGAGAAATGGCTATGAGCAGCTCTCTGCTTTAACCTTTTTTAAAGTTGATCCTCTTTTAGGTGACAAATGAACACAGCAGATTAATTCATGAAACACCATTTTTAAAACTTAGGTATAATTTACAAAGTTAAGGGTATTTTGGAAGAAGGCTATAATTGCAGATTTGTGGGATTTTGCAAGTCTCCATCCAGTTCTCACACAATTGAGACAACATCCTCTGACTGCAATTTCTGCCTAAACACCTGGCCTCCCACTCCCACCCCTTCCCATTCTCTCTTTTCCAGCAGAAGCCTGGCCAATAAAGAGACAGGCAGACCACATGACATCTGATAATTGAGTAGAGCCATGCCTACCACCATAGGGCTTGGGAACTCCTTTATCCAACCCACCAGACAAATAAGGCCCTCTGGAGTGTATCACTATCATTTCAAGCATGGTTAGGGCATCCAGTCAGGGCCATGGGTGGCGTCCAGGTAGGTTGATAGAACACCATGACCTGATCCTAGGGCACTTTGGCATTCATTCTCTGAGAGCTATCAACCTGAAACCAATTTCCTATTTAAAAGTTTCCTAACCAAAGGACATTGACAAAGCTAAAGAAACTCTCCCCCCATATGCCTAACAATTCAGTTGCATGCTCTCTTTCATAAAATCATTTTCAACAGCCTCCTCTCACCCCCACTTTCATGCACACATTGTCAGTCCAAATGCCACCAGGAGACAGTAGCAGCTTCCCTGCCGCTTAAACAAAGGTTCTTTCATATCTCTGCTTTATGGGTCTTTTAGTAGTGAAAATGGCCTGGGAGAAAATTAGCATCCAATTGGGCCACTGCTTTCCATTAATAGGAAAAGAAGACTCATTTCATCTCACCAGAAATGCTGGCAAAGCAGACCGCTGCTATGGGAGCAATCCCCACTCCTGGAACTGCCTCCTCCACAGATCTCACTTTGTTAACTACAAAGGCTTTCAGAGACACTGCAGTAAACAATGAGCAGCAGCCCTGCACTATCAGTTAGCTCCTCACATGGAATAGCTAACTCTCTAGAAGGGGGACCATTTTCCCCAGTGATATTGCCAGGATGGTTCTATTCTCAGGGGTGTCCATGCCCCTTGCTCCAAGGCACAGCCCTGAGCTCACTGGCCTTAACTAAGACCTAAGACCCACTTAGCAACAGAGAAGCAGCAATCCCTAAAAAGTAATGCAAAGAAGCAAAGCTAAAAAACCAGCAGAGAATTAAAATGAAATACTAAACATACCTGATTAACAAAAAAGAAAGCAGCAGTAGAAGAACAACAGAAGAGCAAAAGAACAAAAAACAGAGGAGATCAACAGAAAACCGATAGAGAAACAGCAGACCTGAATTCAAGCACATTCATAATTACATTAAATGTAAATGAAATAAATATTCCATCAAAAGGCAGATATTGGCAAATAGATTGCATAAAAGACAAGAACCAACTATGTGCTCTTTACAAGAGATACACTAACCATACAAATACAAAAGGGTTGATAGTAAAGGATGGAAAAAGATATGCTGTGTAAACAATAAGCATAAGAAAGTTGGAGTAGCTATAGTAATCTCAGACAAAACAATTACTAAAAGGCATGCCACTAGAGATAAAGAAAGACATTTCATAATGATAAAAGAATGCACACATTAGGAAGATATAATAACCATAAATATGTACATGCCTAATAATAGTGCTACAAAAATACATGAATCAAAACTTGCCAAAAATAAAGGGATAATAGACAAATTCACAGTCATAGATGGAGACTTCAAGCCTCTCCTCAGTAATTCACAGAAGTACTAATAGAAATGCTGAGTGAAGTAAGTCAATCGGAGAAGGACAAACATATGTTCTCATTCATTTGGGGAATATAAATAATAGTGAAAAGGAATATAAGGGAAGGGAGAAGAAATGTGTGGGAAATATCAGAAAGGGAGACAGAACATAAAGACTCCTAACTCTGGGAAACGAACTAGGGGTGGTGGAAGGGGAGGCGGGTGGGGGGTGGGGGGTGAATGGGTGACGGGCACGGGGGGGGCACTTGACGGGATGAGCCCTGGGTGTTATTCTGTATGTTGGTAAATTGAACACCAATAAAAAATAAATTTATTTTAAAAAAAGATATGCAATTATATATTTTATTTACATTAGCAAACCTTACATTTAACATAGCATTTTTTATATTGTTAGACATTTACCAATGTTGAATATTTTTGTATCTTTTGGCCAATTATTGAATGGGTTAAATAATATGAAATTGCCATTTTTGTTCTGTATCAAGGATTTAATTTGTGCAGAATATAAATGCTCTTTAATACTTACCCTTTAAAAAAAAAAAAAGAAATACTAAAAGGACAAGATATCTAAATGACACTATCAACCACCTTAACTTAACTGACCATTTACAGAATATCATACCAAACAACTGCAGAACCTGTGTTCTTTCAAGTGCATGTGAAACATTCCCCATGGTAGAACCATAAAATAAATTTCTCCTAATTTTAAAAGATTGAGATCTTACAGAGTATATTCTCTACAACTGAATTAAATTAGAAATCATTAACAATAAGACAACTAAAAAAATATAAAATATCTGGAAACTAAAAAACACACTTCTAAATAACACATGGGACAAACAAGAAATCACAAGAAGTAAGGAATATGTTTAACCAACAGGGAGCAAAAACACAACCTATCAACATCTGTGGTATGAAGCTTTCGCAATGCATGGTGGAAATTTATAGCTTTATACAATTGCACAAGAAAAGAAGAAAAATCTAAAACAACTATTTAAGTTTCTACCTTAAGAACCTAGAAATAGAAGAGCAAATTAAACTCAAAGTAAATTGAAGGATGAAATTAATAAAGACTTTGAAACCTTTACATATTGCTGGCAGGAATGTAATAAAGTGCAGTCACTTTGGAAAAGTTTGGCAATTTCTTACAAAACTCACTCAAATTCACCAGGATAAAAGCAAAAATGATACATGGGCAAAGATGGAAACACACAATTCACAAACTAAAACAAAAAAGCCCAACTCATCCAGAAATTAAGGAAATGTAAATATTTTTAACTCTATAAATTACAAAGTTACTCATATGCTTAGCCAATGACACAGCAATTCCACTCCTAGGTATTTATCCAAGGGAAAGCAAACATATATCCACAAAAAAGACTTTTATACAGAAATTTTCATAACAACTTTATTCATAATATCAAAAATTAGAAACAGGTGATGGGAAAACAAATTGTGGTATACTCATACAAAGGAATACAACTCAACAACAAAAAAGGGAAAAACAAGAGCATGGATGTATCTCAAAACATGCTAAGAGGAAAAAGCCAGACATAAAAGTATGGTATCATACCTACCATATGAGTCCATTATATGAAATCCTAGAAAAGGCAAGACTAGCCTAGAGTGACAGAAAGCAAATCAATATTTGAGAGTGGGACTTGCCCACTCTAATGCCAAGAGGCATTGGGAAACTTTTAGGGTGTCTGGAATGTACTGAAATGTTGACTTTGGTGGTTTCTAACACATAGTTAAATATGTGATCAAAATAAGAGATCTCTTATTATTCTGCCAATTAATTATTCAATATATTTCTAAAGGACTAAGGCAGTAAATATGTTAAGCTAGAAACTCTAGGACAACATATAAGAGAATGCTTATCAAAATATGGAACTTTCTAAGTTGAAAAATAAAATTGTATGTCTGAATAGCCAACTAAAAATTACAAAAAGTTAATATTTTCATTATACAAAGAAGGGACGCCTGGGTGGCTCAGCGGTTGAGCATCTGCCTTCGGCTCAGGGTGTGATCCCAGAGTTCTGGGATAGAGTCCCACATCAGGCTCCCTGCATGGGGCCTGCTTCTCCCTCCCTATGTCTCTGCCTCTCTCATGAATAAGTAAATTAAAAAAAATTATTATACAAAGAACTCACTCAAATTCACCAGGATAAAAGCAAAAATGATACATGGGCAAAGATGGAAACACACAATTCACAAACTAAAACAAAAAAGCCCAACTCATCCAGAAATTAAGGAAATGTAAATATTTTTAACTCTATAAATTAATAACTTTTCCAAACTTTTTGGAAAATATTTTGTCACCATATATTTTTCAAGTATTAAAATGTACCTTTTAATCCAGTAAATCCATTTCTAAGATTCTATCCTAAGAAAATAGTAATTTTTAAAAAATACCTATGCAAAGATGTTGCTTGTTGCAATATTTATAGCAGTAAAATACTAGAATGGTTAAGTAAATTATGGTTTACTTACCTAATAAAATATTATATAAGCTAAAAGTAGATTCCTAAGAAGCCTATGTAAACCCAAAGAAAACCATCTAAAAGCTAGACATAAAATGTGTATGTGTGCTCTTTATTATTTTAAAAGGTCTTTAAAAACAGTTGTAAAGACTATGTATACACAACTAAAATGGACTCTGCCAGCAATTGTGTTGGGGAATTGGGACTATGGATGAGTCTGTCTTTCTCTACATACTTGAACTCTGATGTAATCATAAGTCTTTTAGGAGTAGTTGTTAAAACCTTGGGATAGATGAGTGCAGGACAAACACTTACTCAGCATTGTCGGTATCTGTATTATTTTTGTCCTTCCCATGAGCGGTGGCCATGAACACGCAGTTGATGATGACGGTGCAGATGATGAACATGCTGAACAATGTGATCGCTGTCCGTTAAGGCTGGTACGCTACAGGGCGGCACATGTCATCAGTCATAGTGAAGGCTGTGGGCATACCTCCAGGTCTCCTTTTCTGTAGGTGCACCTGTCTGCTAACTGTGAGTGTTGGCAAAGAACAAATCATAGCTGTGCCCTCCCCTGAAGAACAGTCCTCAGCTGAATAGCAGCCTCCTCACATGGAGGGCTACAACCCTCTTCCTCATGTCTGACTGCCTGAGACTTAGAAAAAGTTGCCCCCTTGGTTCTGGGTTGGGAGTAGGGGTAGCTCTGTGACATAATTAGTGCTCCAGAGTTCCCAGTGGGCTCGAGCTGACATAGGATTAGCTGAGACACTGCCCTTACTAGCCTCTTCTTTCTGCTCCATCCTGCTTCCCTCTTTCCTTCTTCAGAGAGCATTCTTCAACCAAATCATTTAAATAAGAATCCCCATCTCAGGCTCTCCTAAGGAATCCGAACTGAATAGTTATTCCTCCCATGCCTCCAGTACTTCAATATGTCTAGCAGTCTATGTCTTCCTCACCTTCCCCAGTCTAAAAATGCCCAGTGTCTCCACTACCTACTGGACACATCAGGAATGCTCCTTGTCTTTATTCTTTAAGACTGAGGTTGCAAATTCAAAGTCTTAAGAGTTTGAGGAGTCATTTGAATGGGTGAAATGGGCATATGCTGGGACAAAGGGAAGTTGAGATGTGTTGAAGCAGAGCTTGCATGGCCCCTCTAAAAGAGGCGGTGTCCTCACTACATTGACGTTTGCCAGGTAGGAATGCAAATCTAGTCTTGATAGAGGTTCCACCTTCAAAAGATGCTGGAAATCTAGACTTTTAACATTATACAGTGTTTCCATAAAGTTTTAAACACTGTATAGGTCCAACACAACACATTTAGCAGCTAAATACAGAGCACAGATTAACAGTCTGCAGCCTTTGTTTGGGTCTCAACTTAAGTGTTCCTTTCTCCAAGAAGTCATCCTGGATGTCTCCAAAGCACAACTACCATTCCCAAACTGCCCACTTCACTAAACAAATCACCTGCCTTTTGGGCCAATCTCCTTCTAAGGCCACGGGATCCTAGAGCAGGGCCAAGTCTTATTCACACACAGCACTACCATAGCTCCTGCCATGCAGCTCCTGCCATTCAACAAGTATTTGTTCCAAGAATGAGCTACTTCCACTCAACAAGTATGTGAACAATCTAGGGCTTTTGCACTTTCCACATGACATGGACTTAGGAAAAGATGCAATGAAAAGATATGAATGGACTGAGATTTTGATGGCTAAACTTCGGATTGGATTGAAAGGCCCAAGAATGAACAAGGCACGCTTGGCACTGAAGCGGTAGATTGTTCTCTTTTTATTCAACACCATAAATGTCTGCAAAAACAAACAAACACAACAAGAATTACATTCAGTGACAAAACAATATTTATGAGTTCATTTAGAGAAAATTCAGAAGAACCACAGATTGAGGTGTGGCTTAGTTTTTTATGATAATGACAGTTTATAATCAAGTGCTGTCATTCTGAAGCCCAAGGTACTTTTTAGCCAGCCTACACTTTGACTCTGGACATCATCAGATCTACCATGTGGCCTGGGTCTTACTCAGAGTCCCAAGATAGGTACTGGGCTGTGGACTGTTCACCCAGTGGGATACTTTGGAGGTCCAGAAATGGAACATCCAGGCCCAGCAGATAAGCAAGAATAGAGACTAGTAACTGGGGCAAACAAAATCCTTCATAATATACTCCATGGTATGTATTTCTGACGTAGACTAGAAGGGAACTTGAAGAGATGGAAGTAGTATTGAACATTGACATTCAGCAAATTATTTTAAATTATTTTGATTACAAATGAAAACTTCCTAACAAATCATAGCATAGTCAGGGACTTAGAGAGTTCACATTGTTGTTCACGTTGTATCTATCTCAATTCTACATGAGATAGTCTAACAATAAGTTCTAACCTTGAGGATCATCAACATAAAAGTCATCAAGTTTCCCAGACTTGATCTCCCATTCTCCTCACAGACATACAGGCAAGTATGCCTGTGGTTCCCAACTGGTAGGAGAGGCCCTAAAAAAGACATCTGGAAATGCATGTGAGTATTTTTGATTGTCACAATTTTGATTGCCTGTCACAAGGCCCTACTGATTAGATAGGTTTAGTGATGCCAAACATAGGACAGACCTGCTAAATGTTACACTGCCCCATCCAAAATGCCCACTGGGCTCCGTTGAAGAATACCATACCTGTGCTCATTTCTTCCTAGTATGTCTCCCTGGGCTTTGGGAATGAAACAGCCCCTGGACAACAATCCATCACCCACAGGCTTTTAACATCAACTCCCAGATCTCCTTCCTTCCATTCAACTGTAATCTGGCTATCCCTTTACATGTCCCTAAGGCTATTAATTACAAAAAGCCTTCACAGAATGAGGGTCATTCCTGTTTCCCCATGTCTCTGCTCCTTTAAGATTTGCAAAAGTACTACTTGACATGTAATCCAGTATGTTCTTATACAGAAAAGACAGGCCTTGTCATCCAGGCCCAATACAGCAGGATGAATGCTGCCTTGGCTGGGGTACGAGAACTTCAGCCACTGCCAGCCATCAACCATCCTTTGTTGAGTTGCTGGAACTAACTTGTCTGCTGGCCATCTGGCTGTAGGAAAAAATGGAGTAAGATATTTTCTGTTGCCTCTATAACAAAGGGAAATGGGCCACAGAGTTCTTTGAAAGCTATGAGCTCAGGAGCCAGAGACCCATTTTAGGGATTCCAGGCACTTCCTTTGGATATAAAGACAATTTTAGAGCAGAGAGCAAACCTCTCCTTGAGGTGGGTCACCCTAGATTAATAGGTGGCATGATATGGCTCTGCCTCTGTACCCCTTGATGTTTTATTAATGCTATCTCTGACTGCTTTAAATATTTCAACTAATGGTGTATTTAACTATACTCACCAGGGTTTTAATTATTAAAATGAGAGGCACCAACTCCTTTTGTCTGCTGAGATATCTCTACTCTGTTTTTTGTAGCTCTTCAAAATGGAAATTTCTGAAGATAGGAAGTGGCCTTAGATGACAGAAAGAGCCCTTGGGCATGAGTCCCAACTCCATCCCTTATTAGTTGTTTGGCCTGGCATAATCCACCTCCCCATCTAGTCTTTGGATTCCTTATCTGCAAGGTGGAGAGCTAACTACCACATATACCTCACATGACTACTGCGAGTACCAGGCACATGGAAGTCATCGGTGTGCAGAACTCTAAAATCATATCTTCTGACATAAAAGGAGAGCCCAAGATGAGAAGAGATGATTCTAGAACAGAACCTATCTTCCCAGGACTATCTGCACCACAACAAGCTGCTGTCTGCTCCAGCCTTGAGGCAGAAGACCTCCAACAGTTAACTCACACTTAACAACTCTGCCTCCAAGAAGGCCCTGGGATTCTGGGGCATAAGGAGAAGAAGAAATATTGGAGTGTTTTTGTTCCTTCATCTCTCATCCCCTTTCTTGAATTTCCCCCTCACATCTCTCTTTCCTCTATATACACAGGTCCCATTTGGTCTGGTAATTCTAGGTCTGTCCCAGGTGCAAGGACATACCAGGCAACATTGAGAGATCAATTTCATATAGTTGCCAGCAGAAAATGGTCTCAGTATCTCATATTTCTAGGACTTCTCCCCAAACTTCCTTCTTCTCTGAACTCAGACAGGTGAGGTTGGTTTTCTATTCTCTGGGGTATCACACAGTGAGATGATGATGGCAAGGTCTTCTGAGCTTCTCTTGAAAGGGGAGGACTGTCCTCACTGCCCCAGTCTTTCAAATAGCCATCAGAGGAGCCCTTTTAAGGAACTTTTACTAGAATTTCCCTGTAAGAACTACATTCAGGTTTAACACCAAGCCTATCACATATTGGCATGGGATTTACATAAAATCTCCATATGCCCAGTTGATTACCATATTCTTAGCTTCATTTATTGAATTTCTATTATGTATCATGTTGGCGTATGGCTCAGGCATCCAAAAATCTCATTTAATAGCCCAACAAACCTATAGTTAGTTGAGAGGTTTTCCAAGGAAAACTCTTATAAAACTCTTATAAAGTGCTTCCATATCACGTCCATGTTATAGGAAGCAGGCATTTTACAGATCAGAAAAATGAGGATTGGTGAAGTGACTTATCCAAAGTCAAAAAGCCAGTCACTTAAATGGCCTACACCCAATTTTTCTGACTATTAGTCCAGTCCTTTTTCCTGACACCATTTGTTTTCTCTGTTTCCTTTTTAATCTTCCTGCTGCTTCTAGTCCTCCTCTTTTTTGCCAAGACATACATTACAGAGAAAAAATGAGGACTGAAAGAGGTTTTTAGTACTATGAAGGCAATGACAACTGGTGATAGCAAAGGAGAAGAACAGACATCTATCTGGGGTTTGTAGAGATCCGTGTTTGGAAATTCTTGTAATAGTCATTGTAACTGCATGGCTAGAACACCCCAGGCCCCCCTTCAACTACCTTATGATTTCTGTAGAATGGGTCCAAGTCTTCCAGGGGCCTTGCTATCAGCTCATGGGGAATATCACCATAGAGCTTGGGCAACTTCCTGGAGACCTTTAGGTCAAGCTGAGGCCGAGGCTGGGGTTCTGCTGTTGTCTTGTCTTTGCACCTCTTTTTCTCCTTTTGGATGGCAATCCTCTTCTCAATTGTAGCCAGAGTATCAGAAGTGAAGGGACGGAAATTCCGTTCATCTGGAAAGATCACTGGGTAGCATCTGTCATCCATTGTCATCCTCAAGACAGAGATAAAGAGCAGATCCTCAGAGAGCCCTGGAAGGCAAAAATCACACAGCCTGCCCTGGAATCCCACTCTCCAAGGATAATGTCATGAGAGGCTATAAGAATTAAGTGAAGTGAGCTGGCTTGGGAGCTCATTGGCTGTGGAGCAGTTCCAATGGACCTGTGGAGCAGGATACAGTAGGATTTGGGGCATTGGGAAGACCAAAGCAGGCCATCATTTCTGGACGACCTGGGCGTAAGTGGTAAGTTCAGAACAATGGGCAGAAAAAGCCCAGTCTCTAAAACTGAGACCCAAGCATTGACCAAGACAGTAAGACTGAACCCACCTAACTACTGAAATGGAGCTTGCAGATGGTGGGCAAATGGCTGCAGTGTGAACAGAAGCAGAAAGAATAGGGTATTGAGTGGGACATAACTATGGGTTGCAAAATCAAAACCATAAGTGCATGCATATTCTCACTGTTTGGTCAGCAAATATCTTAAAAGGTGATGGAATGGAAACAAAAAGGCCATAAACTTAGGCACAAACTCTTACACTAACACCCATGATGCTATGCCAACTCTTTTACTTCTGAGATCCCTCACTTCTGGTAGAAGTGAGACCCCAAGAAAGCAGAAAGGTTTTGCCAAAGCTAACAGGGTCACTCTGCTGCAGGATAATAGCTGTACTGGCCCCTATCCCTGACAGCCCTTTCTATAAGGACTTTTTTCTATAGCCTCAAGTCTAAAAGTAGGTTCTGAGAAAATGCAGTAATGCTCAGGTTAAATGCCCTTACTCCCCATGTCAATGCCAAGCATCTTCTTCCTTTCTTATTTACCTGAATGCCAATCTAATATAGATTTCCAAGGCACTCCAGAGAATTACAATGGGTAATCCAACATAGCATTGGTTTATTCATTCAGCAACCAGTGTCTGCTCGGTGTCTGTTTGGAACAGTGCTAGGCACTAACAGAGAAGAAACACTGGTCCCTCCTCCTGGTCCTACAAGTTATGCTGCCCTGAGGTAGTAGTGGAGAAGACAAATAAAAGATAGTATATTACAACAAGAGTAAGACAGATGCTAATATAGGGATAAGTAGATGGTGCTATGTCTGTGCATGGGATGGGTGTCTAACTGGTCTTTGGGAATCAAGGATGATATGCCAATGCTTTAATGTCTCAGTTAAGAGACCTGAAGGGGTTGTAAGACATAGATTAAAAAAAAAAAAGGAGGAATTAGAATGTGTAGAAGAAACAAACAGCAAGTACGGGAACCCATCGGTGAAAAAGAACATGGTTTCCATCTGCCAGGGATGGAAATTTTGTGGGATGGAAAGGCCAGATAAGGCTCCAGTCAGCATTGAGTGAGCATGTGGGGCCCTATAATCCTTAGTAAATATCATGGATTTCATCCTAAGGGTAATGGGGAATTGCTAAAGAGTGAGTTGTTGTTGTTGTTGTTACAGAGGAGTAACACTATCAGGTTTTAAAAATATATATATCCCTCTTATTGATGAGAATGGATAGGACTTAGGATGAGGGGCTGATGGAAGTGAGGAGTTGGACCTACAGAGATTGTTGCAACAATCACAACCACTGAGGATTACCTAATGGAGTAGTGGATCTGATAGTCACTTAAGAAATAAACTTGACAAGTGATTTATGGGGAGGGAGAGATTTGAGGGACAAGAAGGAGCTGAGGTTCCTGGTGTGGGCAGCTGGGTCAACATGGTGCTGCTCACTCAGAGAGCATTGCGTTTAGGGGCCATGATCAAGGCAACATATGTGTCTTTAAACACACTAAGGGTAATGTGATGCCCATAATGTGAATCATATGTCAACTGAAATGACATAGGGAACCTAGATTCACTGCATTCTGTTCCATGCATTCAGGGTCAAGCTCTTTATGGATGTACCTGGATGATGGAGTTGGCCACACTACTTAAATTACTCTCTCTCTCTTCCCACTCACCCATCCACTTCTCTTCCCCTCCATTCCACTTCCCTCTCTCTCATAAATATATATGATTGAATTGGTATAAATTAAGTGGGAATATAATTATACTCTACTATATTTGGTTCTAGAACTCATGAAAGACATGTGAGACAGGGATGAAGTTCTCTGCAGTTAACAGCATATGGATATTAGTTGATCCTAGAAAATAGATGAGCCTAGAAAGACCCTGGATGGCAAAAACTAGACCTTATGCTAAGGTACAACAAGGAATCCAGTGCAGGACTGCTATCATAATAAGGAGACTCTTAAGGAAGAAACTGGACACTCTGCCCCTATTGTTCTGACCCTGGGGATATTTTGCTCAGTCTCTAGAAAAAAGAGACTTGATGGAAATAAGTAACACAAAATAATGTGCGCAGAAACTGTGCACAATAAAATTTGTTATAGATGCTGAAATAAGAACCACATGTTAGAGTTAACACTGAAAACTACAAAAATTGACCCAGGAATAAGAGGACTTAATTATCAACCCAAATAAATCTGACAAAATAAAATCACATGCAGTAAAATTTTCTTAATAACTGAAAAAATTGACAAAAGAATCAAATATTTTTAATAAAAGCAGACTCAAGATTGAACTGTAGGAATACAGGCTGTGCATGCAAAATTAATTAAATTAATAAAAATCAATATGGTATAATTGGTAAAATTTGAAATGATTCAAATCTTCATTATGAAATTTATACTCTAAATACTTAATTCTGAAAATTTTCCTGTACAGAAAATAGATCACATTATATGGAAAATTGGTTGAAGAATTAAACTGGCTAAAGTGCAATGCTTTCCCAAGCTTCACTAATAATCAAGTGTGATGGCCAATTTTTCAGACTCTGAATGACTCTTTACAAAAAAAAAGTATTTGAATATATGCTTCCAAACAATGAAAAGAGAATGCAAAAAATGGAATCCAAAAAAATCCAAAACATAAGTGTACCTAATCCAAGAGTCCAATAAAAAAAAATTCCAGGGTAACTGCACTACAATCAGCTTAAAAACAATTGATCCAACTAGAATTAGAAGTCAGACAGCCCTAAGAAAAACCTTTCGAAGGGAGAAGAAATGGGTAGGAAATATCAGAAAGGGAGACAGAACATGAAGACTCCTAACTCTGGGAAATGAACTAGGGGTGGTGGAAGGGGAAGAGGGCAGGGAGTGGGGGTGAATGGGTGACGGGCACTGAGGGGGGCACTTGACGGGATGAGCACTGGGTGTTATTCTGTATGTTGGTAAATTGAACACCAATAAAAAATAAATTTATTATAAAAAAAAAACTTTCGAGATTGAAGTAAATTCTCTGTAACAAATAACATGATTAAACAACTGATTTCTTAATAGGTAAAAAAGAAAGGCATTGAAACAATAGCTCTTTGGAAGTCAAGTTTTACATATGATGCCAACTAAATGGCTTGAGCAGTTGATAGAAATAAAAAAGAAAGTCCGAAAAAAAAAATAAAGAAAGAAAAAGAAAAAGAAAAAAAAAAGAAAGTCCGGAGGTGCCTGGGTGACTCAGTAGTTAATGCATCTGCCTTTGGCTCAGGTTATGGTCCCAGGGTCCTAGGATCCAGTCTGGCTCCCTGCTCAGCAGGGAGTCTGCTTCTTCCTCTCCCTCTGCCCCTCTCCGTGCTTTCTCATGTTCATGTTCACACTCTCTCTCTCAAATAAATAAAATCTTTAAAAAAAAAAAAAGTTCACTTGACCTTGACATTTAGGACATTCTTCTTCATGCAGTCAGAGTTCATCCCCTTCTCTATGGGTCCAAATGTAGTACTTGGTTTTAGAGACTAGAAGCTACAAAATCATTGCATCATAAAAGTTATATACCAGTTTTTAATTTTAACAATCATCCTATAGATAAAGCAGGATTTATTACAATTACAGAATAGAATTCAAAAGATATAAATGTTATAAGATGTTTTTGCAGGCTAGAGTTGGAAAGCAAAGATGAAGGGAGGCTCTGAGCCACCAATTTCCTCATCTTAAACACCTGGAGAATCAAGATATTCTATCAAAGGCCGACAGATCAAGCAATCGACTCTAAGTCTAACCCTTAAAATTATGCAAGTAACCAAGCGCAACACCAAATGAAAAATATACTAAGTAGGGGATCCCTGGGTGGCGCAGCGGTTTGGCGCCTGCCTTTGGCCCAGGGCGCGATCCTGGAGACCCGGGATCAAATCCCATGTCGGGCTCCCGGTGCCTGTGTCTTTGCCTCTCTCCCTCTCTCTCTCTGTGACTATCATAAATAAATAAAAATTAAAAAAAAAAAAAGAAAAAAATATACTAAGTAGCAGAAAGCGGAGGAATCACGAGGACAGCAGAAGGCTTACTGTCGCACTAAATTCCTCATCTTGCACAGGGACAATTCGATAACTGCTACTTAACCTTGACAAATCAAGAAATAGAAGCTTAAGAGAATCAATGAGAGTTAACTAGACAATGGCCAGCACACTAAAAAACTAAAAGGGTTAAAAGTGGAAATGAGGATACAGGCAGAGGTGGGGACATTTTATTTTTCATGTGAGACCCCACACAGCATTTCTTCCTTCTCAGTTATTTGAATTATGTGCATATAAGTGTTACTTTTGCAGATTTGCAAAAGGACCATAAAAATCCTTCCAGGGCTCCAAATATCCTCGGATTTAACCTAGAGAGTCAAAATATCGGTTACAGTGACAGGTTCTAAATCTGAGTCATAAAGAAAGGAAGCATAATCTCAATTTGCAGTCCGAACCAAGAGGCCTGCACGATATGGATCATGATTTCACATGGGAAACCGCAGTGACAGGAAGGCCCATGCAGAGGCTCTGAGGTGAGAGACCTCCCTGAGGTGAGGCACTAGATTGCAAGGGAGGTGGGAGTTACCCATCAGAAGCTCCGCTTCTGTTCCTCTGAGGACTGGCCCCCAGCAGGCTCACAGGCTCACTCCCCCTGAATAGCCAGAAGACAAGCACTCATCCTGGAAAGAGGGCTGAGGCGTCACCTCCCTAAGCAGAGACTCTAAATTCCTCAAGAATTCACTTGCAGTGAAGATTAGGTAGCTCCAGGCTTTACTTCCAATCTTCAGCCCTGATAGAGCTCCAATTGCTCACTCATTCATGCACTGGGTGCTGGAAATACAAAATGATTTAAAACTCTATCCCAGCCCTCGAGGCTCTTACAATGGCATGGGGAATTAGGTGAGTCAAGGATGAAGGACAAAACCATACAGTGAGTGTGACTGCACTAGAGGGAACTTTAGGAGCCCAGAAAACAATGTGGTAATGAAGAATCACGTGGACCCCTCAGTGGGATCCCCTGAACTCTGGCTTCTGGTTGGGTTTGGCCAATGGGAGGCCCCAGCAAGAGATCCAGAGGATGGTGAAGAGTGAAGTCAGGGTCTTCCTCTCCACCTCTCTCCCCAGTGGCAGCCATGCCCCACAGCTGCTGCCAGGTGACCCATCCATAGGGCTCTCTCTGGTTTTACAACACCCTCCTCCCCTGACCCTTTCAGATGTGGGTGCCATTACACCCACATTCTCACCACACCTGAAAACTGTACCCTCACTGTATCCTGTTACTGAACTCTGCTTGCATTTAAAAAGTGTTCCTTTAATAAAATATCCTCAAAATGCCCAGTTTGAATGTACCATCTGTTTCCTGCCAGAGCCCTGGCTGATAGAATCATCCATTAAATAAAATTGAGAAAACAAGAAAAGGAAATGATCACCCACAAATCAAAGCCACCCAGCACATGCAAGTATTAACATTTTGATATATTTCTTTTCAGCAATCTTTGGGTCCATATATGTACATAGCTGGCATTGTCATGCATACACAACTTTACATTATGAACTTTCCAATTAATGTGATATTACAAACATTTTTACAATGATAACTATCATTTAATGGCATCTACCTTGTTCCAGGCAAAAACTTAAGTGTGTTAACATTACATTATCTCATTTAATTCTAAGAACAATCTCATGAGATAAATATTATCCTTGGGGATTTCTGAAAGGAAATATTCATCTGCAATGAAGCTGAATTATTTGTGGCTTTCTCTTAGGAGGCAGAGGTTTTAAACTTATACCTTCTTAGAACAGTGTTTCTCTCTAGTTTTCTCTGTCAGTAAGAAGCCAAACCAGACAATCTGATCCTCACGCTTTACCTTAACCAGTAGGGGAAGTCACTGGGCAAGTCGCCAGAGGTTTGCAACAACACACTCAAAACATTTCAATGTGGATCTGGTCCACAAAACTTGAAACACCACACTGACGCTAATAAGAGCTATAAACTAGGGGTTAAGCACAGGGCCAAATGTTTTAAATAGATTATCTCTCATAATCTCTCCTAACTTCCCAGGAAATCTACATTCTACAGAAGAAAACATGAGGATTTAGAGAAATTGAGATACTTGTCTATAATCACATAAGGAAGTGCTAGACAATCTCAATCCCAAGTAATCACCACCATGCAATCCACCTACCTGCCTAGTTCTTCATACTCCAAGCTAAGACATCTCAAGAAGGTGAGAGAAGAGAGTCAGGAGGTGAGCCACACCGATTCCAGCTGGACTGGGTGGGGCCTCTGATACCCTCACTGTGTGACGTGTTTCCCAGGACATCAGCCTCACTGCCACCTCCTCATTCACCTGTCAATCATTCCACCTCCCCCACCATGATACCCTCCCATCCACCCAACACAGAAGCCCAGTGGTAATGTGCCCTATAAGATGCCCCTTTGTCCATTTCGGTGGTCTAAACAGCAATATCTTAGCTTTGTTGACACAGAAGCCATGTCCGTTAATACGGGTTACAAAAAAATAATACCTCATAAGAAAATTAGAAAACAAATGAACATGAACAGACTTTAACACAATAGATCCCAATCCAAAATCAATCCCAGATTGATTAGCTTGTCAGCTCTTCAGAAAAAAAATTTAAGTGTACATTAATTTCTGATTAAGTTAATTGGCCATAGGGAACTCAGAAACTATTTGGAGGATTTGCACCATAGTTTCAGAATATAGGATTTGAGCATATCTTTTCTAGAAAACGCCATTCAAACAAAGTCCAGTGTTGTGAGTACCTAGCAAGCCAGGCAGCCATCTCCTGTTCCCATGGCCCCAGGTCTTCACAGAGCACTTGAAAGGAGAACCACTCCCATGGACCCCATCATTGGAGCCATGTATCTTGTACCTGGTCCTTGACTCCGATTTGAGCAGGACATGACTACAAAAGGCCTATACTACATCCTGATGGTAAAAAAAAAAAAAAAAAAAAAAAACAGAGCAAGTTCCATAACGACAGGTCTAGCCTTGAAAGCACAGAAGAATAGGGCTGCCACCAGCCCAGAGGACTTACCTGCCTTGGTAAGGTGGCTCCAAACAGCAACCCCAGTGGCACCTCTCAAAGCTCTCCACAGAACAAGTCCCTCAGAGTCAGAGCTCCTGCTCCTGGCTGTTGGAGGCCTTCTGGGAGGGGCGGCTCGGAAGCTGGGTGGAGAGCGTGAGGAAGGCAAATGGGAACACGGCCAAAGTGATTTTAAAGAATCGTGTAGGAAACCCTGTAACTGGAGAAGTGACTGAGATGGTACTTACATTTATACTTTGGAAGCATCTGCCTTTAATCAGTGCTTAATCTAACTCTGCAGAAAGCATCATTAATAAAGAAACAGGTTGTTTTTTTCTTTGGCTCATCCAAGTGGGTGAGAGAACAGCGAAGAGTCTATCTGAAAAGCCATGCTGGGCTTCTGTAAGCAGTTTAGCAGCTTAGCCTGTAGGCCAACTAACCTAGGCACTCTAGGGTTTCACCCCCCAAAACCCCAAGGCCCACAATGTGAAATTGTTCATAAGGTACCCAGTCAGCTGCTCCTCCTTTCTTTTCTCTTGTGCCATCAACACTGGGGGTTCAGACCTATGAAAATACATGCTTGCCTATGTGGCTGTCATAAGGGACACCAAGAAAATCCCTTGGCCACCAAAGCAATTCCACAATGGATTTGTCATCAAACCCCAAATTCCATCAAGTTAGCTTTTGTTTTGTTAATTCTTGGAGACAACTTAGATCTCTTTGGGAAGTGTCACACGATAAGCTATTTTCAGTTGTTGTCACCTTCCAGAGGCTGACAGCCAACAGGGATAAACAATGCAAGATGGGTGTTTACATGGAGGCAGGAGATAGGAAGTAGGTGTTTAAAGGAGTATTGGATTAGAATTACAAGCAGATTTTGGTCCTGCCAGAAGTGGCACTGAACACTAGTCAAAAGAACTGGGCATAAATCCCAGCTCTACCACTAAAGCTGCATGATATTGGATGAAGCACTCAATTTCTCTGAGCCTTAATTTTCTTTGCATAAAATGGGATAATTCTTTCAAACTTCCTCAGTCTTAAGAAGCAAATGTGGTAATAGCTATAAAAACACTCTGCAAACACTGGATATAAGTATCTTCATTTTCAAGAAGGAAAAAGCCTGGTTGCTTTTTTTCCCCCAACTGACTCAACACCTAGATCCCACGCAGAGAAAATGAAATCACAGACATAGGATTAGTACCAGGCTTGGCACAATGTATAGGCCCCGACTTTTTTTAAGCAGTGATCAGAAATTCTAAATCCCTGTCTGATTTCAGTATGATTCTCGGAATAAGAGAAGACCAAAGAATAGGAGAAGTACCTAGAATTAATAAATAAGTATTTTTTTTATATGGATAAAAACGTGTGTATCCGAAGAGGTAAAGGAAGCCTCCAAATCCATTATCTTAAAAGGTCCTAGCCTTTTTAAATATAAACTCTTTGCAAATATTATTTTCCTAAGCCATTAAGTCATTTTCTGACTTCCCACTATGAAGTTTCAGAGAGCATCCTAGCTTCATCTTCAAGGTAAATACAAATGATTCCAAACATAAGGACTTTCAAAGAGTTATACACCATCACCGGCCACCCAAGCAGTATGGGGTTTGCATTCAGGACTTTTCCCAGACTCATCTCTCCAGTGGAGAACTTGGGGAAGGAAATTTGCATTTGAAAGCTGGAACAGAGTCTCTTTGTTGAGCCCTCATAATAAGAGGATGCTAACATCAGCAAAGGGTCAGGATGCCCCTACATTTGCATTCCTGGAGCCATTACACGTTGTCACCTAACTCTTGGGTGCTAGCAAGCAGCAAGACCCTGCCAGTCTGTCTTGTCATCTGATAAACTGACCAGCATCAACATCAGTGCCCAAGTCAGGATCATCAGCTTTAGCAGCAGCCACATGTCTATCTGTTTATCTAGCAAACATGACATTGAACCTCCACTATTGCAGAACATCTGGAAATACCAAAATAAGACCTAAGTCCTTAAGGAGCATGAAGTCTGCTGCATGAGAAAGAAAGATGTACAAAGAACAATAGCAAGAAAGAGGGCATCAAGGAGCTGCAAGCAAGATGCAAACAGGGGTCTTCACAGAAGGGAGTAAGGAGCAACTCATTTTGGGAAGGCTTCCAAGAGGAGATAGGATTTGAGGTGAGGCTGAGATGATGAATGAGAACTCAATATGCAGAGCAAGTAGGGATGGGCTTTCCAGGAAAAGCCTGAGCAAGGACACACAGGCCCAGGACAGGACATGTGTAGAGAATCTCAAGTGGTTCCATGAGGATGGAGTAGTGACAAGGAAAGGGGACAAAAGAAGAGGAGAATTTGCATGGCCTTGCATACCACTCGAACACCACTAAGGAGTTTGAACTTGAACTTGTATTGAATCACAGGTATGGCACTGGCACAGTCTTAAGCTGCTGATAGTGTATAACCACTAACTCTTCTGTTTCCCTGATAGGCACCACCACTGGTATCTCACTGACAATAAGACATCCATGCAAATAAACAATGTTCATGGATAATGCTGAGGGTGTGACATATACCACAGCAGGTACGGCAGCCAGAGTGAATGGAACATTTGTGGGAAAACTTGGAGAGAGCAAACCAACCAAGGGGAGCCAACTGGCTCTGATTGATTTAGCTGAAATCAGAGGTGGTCTAAGGAAACATAGCAGTGGAACCAAAAGCAGCTGCTCTACTCAGAAACCTCCTAAAAGCTGGTTCCTGTATATTTTGCCCTCTCCAATGCCACAGAGTCAGCCAACAGCTTTCACATACATGTAGAGACTGAGCAAAGGTTTCAATGTCCAGTTCCCAAGATCTCCTGCAACACAAGAGTAAAGACTGCTGCATCCTCTAACTTCCAGAGTTCATTCCTGGCACCTGAATTTAGCATTTAGTACACTGTGCTTCCACTTTCTGATATGTATGCTGATATGATGTGTTCTTCTGACATGTAATATTGAGGAGTCTTTTAGTTGCAAGTAACAAAATCCTAGTATATAGTATAAGCAGAAAAGAGACTTTATTGGCAAGGATCACAGGTGTCACATAGAATCCAAGGGAAGAAATGCTGTGGACCCTCACAGAATAGAACCAAAAACTGAAGAATGATTCCTGCAGGAAACTCAAGAAACTCTGCCTCTCTTTGTCTCCTGTTTCTGTTGCTATTCCCCAGCCTCTATGCTCCCTTTTTCTATTCTATACTAGCTTTCTGTGGTCCAAGTTGACCTGACAGAAAATGACCATTCTTAACCACTGTGTTTAAATGCAGAGCCCTTTCTTTCTGGGATACGAAATCCCTGGGAAGCACCTGAATGATCTCATTTGGCCCCAGGACCTGACTCTGAACCAATCAACAGAGATCAGGAAGATGGAGGTAGGGCAGCTCCCACTGCCAACCTGAGGATGAATCCAGGAGGAGCAGCTCCAAGAGAACGCCCAAATGGGAACAGCACCAACATCACAATGTTTTAAGTATTAAATGAGGCAACGTGTATGAACTTCTCTTTGTAAAGTCTTAAATGTTGTACAAAGATAAAATTTTATGATTCTTTGGGAACCAAAAGACCTGGCCTTGAATCCTACCGTGTTGTGCCACCTAAAAGCCATGTGATCTCTTTTTAAAATTTCTCTAAATCTTGGTTTCTTCATCCAGAAATGGCACTGATAACAGCTACTATCCACAGCATTCATAAGACTTAAATGATCAGGAGATACCACTTTGTGAACTGTAAAGTGCAAGCTAAAATAAATGTAAGTGAGTGTGGTAAGAGTCAGTGTTCACATATGTGATTGCCCACTAGCAACAGTGTCCTTACCACCCCACCCTCACAGATGCAAATATACACACAATGCAAATTCTTTGTACCTACCACAGCCCCTACCACATTTAGGCAGCAGCAAGTAGTAGCTACAGTGGATTGCTTATTTGTGTAGGAGGGAGAGAGAAATAGGTGGAGGAAGGCAGGGAGGGAGGGAGAGAACAAGGCAGGCAGACAGGCATGCCGCCAGCCTGAGGCTGGGATAGGTGGCCAAGTCTATATGGAAGCCCAGTGAAGGGACTGGCTGGAAGTCAAAAAGGATATAATTAACTTAAGAATCACAATAAACTTGTACCCACACTTAATAGGTTTCAAATATTTTCTCAATTTACCCTGGCTTCATCCTTCTCGGTTTGCCCTTATTGAGGAGGCAGGGAATGGAAAAAGGCAAGGAAAATTCTTAAAGAGACAGCAGTCCTACACCTATAAACAAGAGGAGCTGGTGGCCTGCAAGACATCAGACCTCTGCAGCCACTCCTCAGAGAACACATAGCGGAGGGGAGTTGAGCTGTAGGGTCAGGGAGAAATACACCTGACCTATGAAGCTGCCTTGACTGACCTCCCTCCCCACCACCCCTCCTGGCTGCTCCCCCTCCTCAACTCTCCTCTCCAGCAGCCCTTAAACCCTTAGAGGCTGAAGGAGGTCTCAGGGCTGCAGATGAGTGTCCCTTGAAGAATTCAGGCAGGTTTGCCTCATGATGCCCTAGTTTGTTTTGTCATTTCAGCTTTTTCTGTGCTTTTTCCTGACTGGGCAGAAAATGGATGTTGGTATTTCTGGAGCAAATTTAAAGCCATCTGGAAATGAATTCACAATGTGCACAGAAGAGAAACAAGGTCTTCTGAGGTTCAAGTTCAGAAACAGAATGACTGGGTGTCGCAGGAGGAGTTGGAAGACCCTCCTGGCCTCAGGTTAAGTGCTTCACACCAAAACCTCAACTTGATGATACTCAGTTCTCTTTAAAATCCTGAGCATATTAGCTCCCCTGGCTATCTCCAGGTGGCCCGACCAAAACCTCTGGGAGTACTGGAGCCTGTGGCCATCAGTGGCCATCTAAAGAATGTATCCTTTTATCTGTAGCACAGATGTTAGCTGTCTGTCCCTCTTCTGTCTCCTGGACCCCTACTGCTGTGCCTTGCTTCTGGCCCTGGGGGAATCTTTCTTGGCCTTCCCCAGCCCCATTGGGCTTTCAATTCTTTTTATTCCCTTCAGTTTCCTACCATCTTTCCTCTCAAGAATGAGGCAAATTTCTTTCCATGCCTTGAGCATAACAGTTTGAAAGATGCTCCCTATTTTTTTATATGCATGCCCTTGGGTCTCATCTGCCATCTCAAGCAATTTATCTGAGTTTTTCTTTCAAATAAATAATATGTTCTCTGCAAAAGAAATTTTAGTAAAGAATATGTCTCCACCTGATGGGATTGCCGTAATTTGGAATTAGAGGTAATACTGTCTTATTTTGTTTGTTGTCAATTTTACATTTAATTTTAGAAATTAAAATGGATAAAAGAAATCTTAATTAATTTTTGAGGCCTTATTTGAGACAGGTTAGTCTTCAAAGACACCATGAAGTGAGTATGTATATATAGATTCCCAGATGACTAGAAAGTCAAACCACTGGGGTCCTTCTGTAGTTTCTCCCCTTCTGTTCCTCTCCACTTTCTAGAATTATCTATGTCCTGACCAGTCCAACCTGTCAGCATCTTTGCCCCTTAAGGTCAGTAAGACCACTCCCCCACAAGACTGAGGATGAATTTCTTTCTCAGAAGGGGTCAGGTCAATGGGCAGTAGGTGCACCCTGACCTTCAATGTACTCCTAGAGCCCTGGGACCTTGCTCAAGAGAAAGAGCCTGTATGGGTCTCTCTTTGCCCCTCTGAAGGCCCAAGCTCTCCTACCTCTACATACTTTGGCATATGTTCCAGCATCAGGGAGCCCAACACACCTCAACATGAGGACAGAGCTGCTACGAGGGTCCCTGTGGGGGACTGAGGGTCTCATAGCCTCAGTAATTCAAAGCCATAGTCCCTGTTGCCCTAATTCTATTATTATCACCCCAGGCCCAAATCCAGAACACAATTGTCTGATGAGGATCCCTGAAATCCCAGGTATGCATTCACACTCACTCATACATATACACAGAGAAAGAGGGAGAGAACCCAGAAGAACAGAGATGTGAAAGTAAGTAAGATGCAGAAAACCTAAGGTTTCATTGGGACCACTACTTGATTTCTTCTGTAAGGTTGGGCTTCACACACCCCAAACACCATGGGGCTAAGAAAGGAAGGCTCACAGACCAGGTGATCCCAAGGGGAGACAAACCAGCAAGCAGGCAGACAAATGGCCACCCTGAGTGGCACTGGCCTGGCTGAGGCTCACCTCCCTGACCTTACTTACCTACTCTTGTGTCATTTAGAGGCTCATGCCCAAATCCATACCGGTGCTCCTGCTGGGCCCCTGCATGGACTGCCCTCTCCCCTACCTGCTCCCTGAATCCATGCCAACATTCAGAACTTAGCTGAAGCTCTCTTCTCTAGGGAGCTTTTCTCATAGCGAGGTTTTACTTTGGTGACATTGATTGTACTCCACTTCCTCCTCAGACCATTTCATGTTGGATGAGCCTCATCAACCCAGTTAGGTTTAAGGCTGCTCCAGGGCAAAATTTGTGTCCTCTTTCCTTGCATCAATCAGCACCCAGCCTGGAGTTCATGTTCATAAATTAACATTCAAGTCCCCTATTAAATGAAATGAAGGAAGCTAGATGAGAGATGGCTCAGCTGCTTCCAGAAAGACACTTGCGCTTCAGAGCTCGAGGAAAACAGGAGGAGGGCGGGAGAGAGGGAGAGAGAGGGAGGGAAAGGCTCACTAAAAGCTTATGGAATACACAGAAGAGCTGAGCACCAGAACAAAGACTCATTTAAAAGGGCAAAGGAAACACTAGATGGCTGTTAATGGTGAACTGAATATGATAAATTATTGCTTAAATCACTTGGTTTCACTCCTTGTTGTTATGCACAGTTAATTGGAGAGAACAAAATGCTGAGGCTGGCTGTACTGGTTGGGAGATGGCAGCAGTCTCCGGCTTGTAGCTTCTCCAGGACCACAGAGCCATCATGCAGGGATGACAAACGTGGGGCCAATCTCACTCCCTAGCCCCCTGCAGTCGCCCGATCCCATTACCCACACTCTGGTCCCCTGCAGGCTTTAGCTTTTTGCAGCGAAGTGTCCTAATGGAGAGTGAATCAGAGGGATGATCTGAGTGGCAGGATGTCACCTTATGATCCCCCAAGCTCTGAACACCAAACTTGCCCTCTCAGGGCCCCAGTCAGATGTCTCTCTCACCCCAAAGAAAGCCAGGTAGCCTCAATTACAGGTTTAATCTCTATTCAAAAACTTGGATTTTGACAGTTTTTTCTTATGTTTCATATATATATATATATATATATATATATATCTCCTAAGTTCCTACTAAATTATAAAGCACTTAGTGGAGAAAAGGGTTAAGGAAATCCAGAAATGAGTAGGACATAGCTTCTGCCTTTACTCAGTTGAGAGAACAGACATTGAACTCATTGTGGGCTCCATAGGAAAAAAATCTTTCTACCACTTAATTTAGAACAAAGAATCTGTTAAAGTCTGGGATTTTATTAATAATCCTGTGGCAAAGGGAGAATAAGCAGGCAAAGTGAGCCTGATAACAACATCAGCAAAATAAAAAACAGAAACATACAGAACTGTTAAAGATTAGAATTTCACAAATAATGTTTATATGACAATTAATTAGGCTTGGAGAGTTATAGTTACATGATATGGAAGACAACATTCAAATGTTGAAGTCTTACATGTCTACGAGATAGTTTAACAAATACTATCAAGAGACATTATGGTTACAGAAATAGAAAAAGAGAATTATAAGATACAACACAAGTATAAGTTTGAAGACATGGCCATGTTTTCCTAAACATGAATTTAAATTTATATTTAATCTTATGTTTAAAGACTCTTCTCAACCTTCAGTTTTATCACAAGAAAAAGTTTTTAATTGCTATACTCCTTTCATTAAGTTTTTGTGTAAATAAATGTTATCTCAAGAGAAAAAGCTTTTTCACAAGACTGTTAATTAGAGGCTTGCAGGCTCTTCTCAGAGTCAGGAGTCAGTACAGGAAAATAAAACAACAACAATAACAACAACAACAACAAAAATATATATATATATACACTACACACACGCACATCTCAGAATTAAAATGCTAACAAAGAATAAAATATGGAATAATGGTTTCTCTATTAGAAAATATGAGCTTAAGGAGGGCTCTGGAACAACATTTCTGTCATTATGGGGAGCTGAATACCTTCAAAAATTCTTGCATTTGAAAGAACTAGTATACTGGATAACACAGTAAAAGGTGAAAACTTTTTTTTTTTTTAATTTATTTATGATAGTCACAGAGAGAGAGAGAGAGGCAGAGACACAGGCAGCGGGAGAAGCAGGCTCCATGCACCGGGAGCCCGATGTGGGATTCCATCCCGGGTCTCCAGGATCGCGCCCTGGGCCAAAGGCAGGCGCTAAACCGCTGCACCACCCAGGGATCCCTAAAAGGTGAAAACTTAAAGGCATTAAGTGCCTTGGTCAGTTAAGCAGCCAAGTCTTGAGGTCAGCTCAAGTAATGATTTCAGGGTTGTGAGATCCGGCCCCATGTTGGGCTCCACACTGAGCATGGAGTCTGCTTAAGATTCTCTCTCTCTCTCTCTGCCCCTACCCCACTCTCTTTCTCAAAAAATAAAATTAAATAAATAAATAAAAATAAATAAAAGATGAAAAATTAAAACATTTAAAAAGCTCTGAGGACTCTACAGATAAAGACAAAGAAGAAACCTTTGGATGGAAAAGTATTGGAACCAGCTTTTACCTAAAGGATCTCTGCCAAGCCTTGGAGACCTCACATTTCCAATAGATTGTTGCATAGGGTGTGGGACATGCCAAAAGCCTAGGGGTCATCTAAAATGGGATATGCAAGAGCAGTTCATTGTGTAAGGTGGGAGCATCAAAGGGCTTACACCCATAATGCAAAGTGAACAAGAAATAAAATCTGCCTCTAGAAGGAGACTAGCAGAAGCAAACACAAATCCTTTCTGGTGAAATCCCACTGTGATCAAGGACCTCAAGCAATCCTCACAATAATGTTTTAATAAAACTTAACATTTCACAATGAAAATCACAAAGCACACAAGGAAATAAGTCACCATGAATGAGAAGTAATCAAAGCAATGGATAACACAAAGATTTTAGTTTCCAGAGTTATCTGACAGAAAATTTAGGAATTAATAAAAAAGCTTAAAAATATGAAAGGACAAGAGACTATAAATAATGACCCTTGCAAATTTTTAAATAAATCAAAAAATATCTAGAAAGTAAAATATAGGAACTGCAATTAGAAATGCAATACATAAATAAAACAGCAGATTAGACATATATGAAGAGAAAAATTTAAAACTGAAAGCTAAATATAAGTAAATTAGACCAAAGTGCAGCACAGGATGCAAAATTAGTAAGAAGGGTTAAAAGACATGGAAGGTAGATTGAACCTAATATAAGTTCAAACTCAAGTTTCAAAAGGAGATAATAGAATGAAGAAAAGAACATTCAAAGAATGGAGAAATTCCCAGAGTTGTTAGGAAAGATCAATCTTCAAGTCCAAGAATCACAATAAATCCAAAGAAGGGGAAAAAATTTTAATAAAAAAAAATCAGAACATCAAAAGTGACTAGATTCTAAAACCTTGCATGGAGAAAAGACAAATCATGTACCAATGGATAGTAATTTAATTGATGGCTGACACCTCACCAGCAATAAAATAATCCAGAAAGGAGCAGAATAAAATGTCCAGTGGAATGAGAGAGGGAAAAAAGGCAAACCTAAAATTCCATGTTGATAAAACTATCTTTCAAGGACAACAGAGAAATATAGACAATTTTGGACAAAAACTAAGAAAAGTTTATCAACAAAAGATCCTCATTAAAAATATACCTCAAGCTGAAAAAAATTTTCCCAGGTGGAAAATCTGAGACACATGAAAGTGTGCTGAGTAAAAACATGGTAATATGGAGCCCTGCCATCTTGTGGGAAAAGCTCAATGAGCAGGTACTCTTGGCTCAGGGTAGCCTGCTACAATCCATGAAGGAACGTACCGCTGAGCCATCATCATGCCTGAGCACTTACAGGAAGGCTTTTGCTGTGTGGTCACCAACTAATTCAACCAGTTATTTGATGATGAATTGGACCCCTCTGAGGTTTTGAAGGCAGCAAAGAACAAGACAAAAGAAGCCAGCAGGGGCAGCTTGGCCCTGGGGCCAAGAGGGCATCTCAGGCCACAGCTCAGACCAACCCCAACACAGCAGGCAAACAGCTGCCTGAAGAGTCCCAGAAAGACCGCAAGAACCCACTGCCCCCACAACGTTAGTATGGTTGAGAAGGAGGAGACACAGCCAACCGTGGCACTTAAGAAAGAAGGAATAAGACGTGTTAGAAGAAGACTTGGTCAACAGTTGCAGCGTGAAGGGAGAATAATTGACAGGAGACCAGAAAGGTGACCATCTTGTAAACTACAATTTGAAAAGCCACTTAAAGAAAAGGATGGGGACACCTGGGTGGCTCAGCGGTTGAGCATCTGCCTTTGGCTCAGGGCATGATCCCAGGATCTGGGATCAAATCCCACAATGGGCTCCTTTCATGGAGCCTGCTTCTCCTTCTGTCTGTGTCTCTGCCTCTCTTTCTGTGTCTCTCATGAATAAATAAATTAATTAAAATTTAAAAAGAAGAAAAGGATGAAGGAGGAGATTTTTCAGTTGATAGGCAGATTATTGGACTGGCCTATCAGAGGCTGTGGTGGTCTTGGAAGAAGTTGAGGAGGCCGGGGCATGGAATGGACAGAGGATATGGGCTTGATTCTGGGAGCAAATGTCAATTTGATAGGTATTGTGGAAGTGACATTACAGTGGCCTGAAGCATAAGGACAAATGTGGAGGCCGTGGATCTCAAAACTGGGAAACTTTCAAGATGAATTAACAGAGTCCCCAAAATACATTGGAAAAACTGTTATAATTGCAGTAATTTGGATCAATCAAATGTGACTGAGGAAACACCAGAAGGTGAAGAACATCCAGTTGCACACACTGAAAATGAGAACAAAGTTGAAGTAAAAGAAGACGGTCCCCCCAAAAATGACTTTGGATGTGTGAAAAGCTATTCAAAATAAAAACCGGGCAGGGATCCCTGGGTGGCGCAGCGGTTTGGCGCCTGCCTTTGGCCCAGGGTGCGATCCTGGAGACCCGGGATCGAATCCCATGTCGGGCTCCTGGCATGGAGCCTGCTTCTCCCTCTGCCTGTGTCTCTGCCTCTCTCTCTCTCTTTCTGTGTGACTATCATAAATAAATAAAAATTAAAAAAAAAACGGGCAAAAGTAGATTTTAAATCTGAAAACTAAATGAAGATGCTCATGGGCAGTAGAAGAGGGGATCTGTCCTTCCTAAGTCAGAGAGTGAAAAGGCTCATGCGGAATATATAATTATGGATCATCATTTCCAAAAGCCATCAATTGATACAATGTCTTAGCTGGAGATCAGTTTTATCAGATCAGTCCATCCAGAACTTGGTGGCAGGGGAGGATGATGTGGCCTTGGGCATGATGGACGTCCAAATCCCAAACCATGGCAGCAGAACTGACAAGTCAAGTGCTTCTGCTCCTGATGTAGATGACCCTGAGGCATTCCCAGCTCTGCCTTAACTGGTTGCCACAAAACAACCCTGATTCCTTTATAGACTCTCACCTCTCTGGTTTTGCATGCTTAAGGATCCCAAACAGCTTAAGAATTGAAAAAAAAAAAAAAAAAAAAAAGACTATCGTTCATACCATTCACATCTAAAGACTGAGTTATATCTGTTTTGAAATTGAACTTCTTTTGTTACACAGAAGTGAGAATATGGTAGTCAGCTTTGTATTTAGAAACATATTGGTAGCAGGGATGTTTTCATAATTTTCAGAGATTATAGATTCTTCACAAATACTTTTGTATTGCTGCTTGCAAATATGCATTTCCAAACTTGAAATATATGTGTGAACAGTGTGTACCAGTTTAAAGCTTTCATTTCATTTGTTTTTTTAATTAAGGATTTAAATGTTCTCCCAATTACAATCTGGTCTCTTTTTTAAAAAGATTATTTATTTACTTATTTGAAACAGAGAGAGTGAATGAGAGAGAAAGAGAGCGAGAAAGAGAGCATGAGTGGGGGGGAAGGGCAGAAGGAGAAGGAGTAGCAGGCTGTCCCACAAGCAGGAATCCAGACTTGGCTCTGTCCTGGGACACCTGGATCATCACCTGATTCAAAGCCAGAGGCATGACTGACTGAGTCACCCCGGCACCCCTACAAGCTGGTTTTAAACATTGGACATAATAACAGCTTTAATACTTTCTTTGCATTTTCACACATGGTCTGTTGAGTCATGTAAACTTTGATTTGTCCAATTTTATCTTGTGTGGAACACTAATACTACTTTATGTATCTTAACTTAGTTTTAATATTTTCATTTCTGGAGACGCCTACATGGCTCAGCAGTTGAGCTTCTGCCTTCAGCTCAGGGTATGATCCCAGGTCCGGGGATCCAGTCCCACATCAGGCTCCCTGCGAGAAGCCTGCTTCTCCCTCTGTTTATGTCTCTGCCTCTTCCTCTGTGTCTCTCATGAATAAATTAATAAATAAATATTTTAAATTTTTTTTTCATTTTTGAGGAAAATCTGTTTTTGTTTCCCATAATAGCTATTATATATGCTAAATCTTTAAATACAGAAATAGCAGTATTTGAGCAAATTCAAAGCACATTGGTTTATTAATCCTTGCTCTTTCATGATTCATTAAGTTCAAAATTATAATTGATTCACAATTACAACTATTTACTTCTAAAACGTATGACTTTTCCATTTTAAAAACCAAACTAGACATTTTGTTGGTGCAAGTTTAAGCTACTTATTTTTGATACACATCCTTTCAAGTGAAGTAGTTTTATGGGTATTGAGGTTTTTTTTTCCACTCCAAAAGTAGATGGAACAAGATAATTTGGCCACTGCATAATATTTAAATTGTTCTGTAAAATAAGTGTCTGTCCACTCAGCATGATTTGTGTGTGTGGAAGGTCCCAAATAAAACTTGTTCTTCCGAAGACAGTCTCTTCAATAAATGGTTCTGGGAAAATTGGACAGCCACATGCAGAAGAATGAAACTAGACCACTCTCTTGCACCATACACAAAGATAAACTCAAAATGGATGAAAGATCTAAATGTGAGACAAAATTCCATCAAAATCCTAGAGGCGAACACAGGCAACACCCTTTTTGAACTCAGCCACAGTAACTTCTTGCAAGATACATCCATGAAGGCAAAAGAAACAAAAGCAAAAATGAACTATTGGGACTTCACCAAGATAAGAAGCTTTTGCACAGCAAAGGATACAGTCAACAAAACTAAAAGACAACCTACAGAATGGGAGAAGATATTTGCAAATGACGTATCAGACAAAGGGCTAGTATCCAAGATCTATGAACTTCTTAAACTCAACACCAAAGAAACAAACAATCCAATCATGAAATGGGCAAAAGACATGGACAGAAATCTCACAGAGGAAGACATAGACACGGCCAACACGCACATGAGAAAATGCTCCGCATCACTTGCCATCAGGGAAATACAAATCAAAACCACAATGAGATCCCACCTCACACCAGTGAGAATGGGGAAAATTAACAAGATAGGAAACCACAAATGTTGGAGAGGATGCAGAGAAAAGGGAACCCTCTTACACTGTTGGTGGGAATGTGAACTGGTGCAGCCACTCTGGAAAATTGTGTGGAGGCTTCTCAAAGAGTTAAAAATAGACCTGCCCTACGACCCAGCAATTGCACTGCTGGGGATTTACTCCAAAGATACAGATGCAATGAAACGCCGGGACACCTGCACCCCGATGTTTCTAGCAGCAATGGCCACGATAGCCAAACTGTGGAAGGAGCCTCGGTGTCCAACGAAAGATGAATGGATAAAGAAGATGTGGTTTATGTATACAATGGAATATTCCTCAGCTATTAGAAATGACAAATACCCACCATTTGCTTCAACGTGGATGGAACTGGAGGGTATTATGCTGAGTGAAGTAAGTCAGTCGGAGAAGGACAAACATTATATGTTCTCATTCATTTGGGGAATATAAATAATAGTGAAAGGGAATATAAGGGAAGGGAGAAGAAATGTGTGGGAAATATCAGAAAGGGAGACAGAATGTAAAGACTGCTAACTCTGGGAAACGAACTAGGGGTGGTAGAAGGGGAGGAGGGCGGGGGGTGGGAGTGAATGGGTGACGGGCACTGGGTGTTATTCTGTATGTTAGTAAATTGAACACCAATAAAAAATAAATTAAAAAAAAAAAAAGATGAGTGGATAAAGAAGATGTGGTCTATGTATACAATGAAATATTACTCAGCCATTAGAAACGACAAATACCCACCATTTGCTTCGACGTGGATGGAACTGGAGGGTATTATGCTGAGTGAAATAAGTCAATCGTAGAAGGACAAACATTATATGGTCTCATTCATTTGGGGAATATAAATAATAGTGAAAGAAGGGAAGGGAGAAGAAATGGGTAGGAAATATCAGAAAGGGAGACAGAACATGAAAGACTCCTAACTCTGGGAAATGAACTAGGGGTGGTGGAAGGGGAGGAGGGTGGGGGGGTGGGGGTGACTGGGTGACGGGCACTGAGGGGGGCACTTGACGGGATGAGCACTGGGTGTTATTCTGTATGTTGGCAAATTGAACACCAATAAAAAATGAATTTATTATTTAAAAAAAAACTTGTTCTTCCATGATCAACAGCCCTTTAACCCTTCCTTTTTCTAAAGAAATCAAAGGGCGCGGATTCAAAAAAACAAAAACAAAAACAAAAAAAAACAAAGGGCACTGATTCATATGATAAGATGGGAGAGTATGTTAATTTTTGGAATTTGGAAAGCAGGTAACTACTTTATAAGGTTGGAACAGCAGCACCATCCATGAAATATAAACCTAAAATCTTATTGTTTCTTAATTTCCTACATTGCTATTAATTTTGGTTTTGATTCAGATGACCGTTCCACAGAAAGTGGTATCTTTTACCTCTTCCATTGGAAAATTAGGCTAATGGATGCCTTGAATGGGAGCATCACCACTTACTAAAATATACATGGAGAGAATTATCAACAAACAGATTCTAGGATCTTTTTTATAGTCTAATGCCACATTTATTGGTAAACAGGAGAGGAATTTAGTGTACAGTTTTAAAGATCTTTTGTCACTCAGTATTTTCTACCTGTGTACAGTAATATCCCGTTTTTAAAACATTGAAGATCTTAAATCATAAAATGTCTGCTATTTAGCTCATTCATTCTCCTGTATACTTCTAAAAGATAAATTGTACAGTAAAGAGTTATTCATTTGGATTAGATTTACTAATCTAGTTACTTGTTAGTTTGACATCTTAGGAAGGATGCAATTGGTTTTTAATGATGGATAAACGTTTGTGCTGGTGTTTTGGAACTTTGATGCTGAGCATGTTCCACACTGGTGCTAATATCTAATATAATTTTATATTTACAAACATAAAAAAGTATGTTAATATGTGGGTAAAGCTAAACAAACATTGACTTAGTAATAATTAGTATAATAAAAATAGTAAAACAATTAGTAGTAATAAAAATTAGTAATAATAATAATAATACAGTAATAATAATAATGCTTAATTTGAGGGGTAAAAGGTAGGCTAGAAATAAAATACTGGATATCAAGAAGAGGGGATTAAAGCATTCTTAGGGTCTTTGTCTAATTCAGTAGGATTAAAATGTTGATTAACTTTAATGTAGGCACGTTAAAATAACTTGCTAAGAAATAGACATACAGTGTATAGCTTGCAAGCAGGTTGATAAGAAAATTTTAATAAGAAAAAGAAAAAAAAGGCAAGGATGGAGATTGTTGGACATTTTCCAAGTGGAATAAACCAATCAGAAAAGATTCCACATACATGAGGTACCTGGAGTAGTGAATTCACAGAGAATGTAGAATGATGATTTCCAGGGGCTGGAGGGAGAGGAGAGTAGGGGACTGTTGTTTAATGGATATAGAGTTTCAGTTATGCAAGATAAAAAGAGTTCTGGAGGTTGGTCTCATGACAATGTGAATGTATTTGATACTCAAACTGTACACTTAAAGTAGTTGATGGTAAAATTTTATGTTATGTATATTTTACCACATTTTTTTTAAAAAAAGAAAAAAGAACAGAGACTATTTGAATAAATCAGAAAAGAGTACATTAATTAAAGAAAACCATAAGGTAATAGAAATATCTTAGATATAAGTAATTTTTTTAATTTATTCATGAGACATAGAGAGAGAGAGAGAGAGAGAGAGAGAGAGAGAGAGAGAAAAGCAGGCTCCATGCAGGGAGCCTGATGTGGGGACTCGATCCCTGGTCTCGAGGATCATGCCCTGGGCTGAAGGCGGCGCTAAACCGCTGAGCCACCCAGGCTGCCCGATAGCAGTAATTACTATAAAGGTTAATAGAACTCTCTAGTTTCAAACAATATTGTCTTATTAGACTTAAAATTAAAAATCCAGTTGCAGGTTCGTTATGAGACATAATTAAAACATAAGGAAATAGAAATACTTTGTCAAAGAAAAAATACACATACTGTCACAAACCAAGTTTCCATATTTATGAGAATTGTTTCTCAGTTTTTACACAAGCAAAGCATCCATTCACACCTCACATAAGACATTTTTGCATGTAGGGGACATTATTGAAGGCCTGGGGAGACAGTGGCAGGGCCTGTACATTACCGAAATATAAACCTTTTCAAATCAAAGATTGTACACTTCAGACCTGAATGGTTCTTTGGTCACCCCTCAAAGCCCCATGTCTCACTTGACCTCACTGGCTTAATCCTTCTCCCCTTCATCTCACCCCTGTTTTTGGCAACCAGGGTCTTCAATTCTTTTTGCTCTTGATTGAGAGGAATTCAGCTTTCTCCAGTCCCTCTGTTCAAATCCAGAGGAGCCTTCCTCCTCAGAAGGTAGTGATTTATGATTACATGTGGAACTAGAAGTAGCGGGATGCCTGGGGGGCTCAGTGGTTGAGCGTCTGCCTTCGGCTCAGGGTGTGATCCCGGAGTTCGGGGATCGCGTCCCACATCGGGCTCCCAGAGTGGAGCCTGCTTTTCCCTCTGCCTGTGTCTCTGGCTCTCTGTGTCTCTCATGAGTAAATAGATAAAATCTTAAAAAAAAAAAAAAAAAAAGAACTAGGAGTAGCTGGGGGAATAATTTAATAACCAATACTGCTCAGAGTGTGGATCCTTTGAGAGCAGTGGTTTCTAAACAGGGTTGAGAAACAAAGTCTCTGAAAGCCTCCCTTCAGACCGTCTTAATCAAATGTCCTATGGTGGATTTGGATCCATGTGCATCTCTGCTAAAAATAAAAAATAAAAAATAAAAAATAAATGAATGAAAGAAATAAAGAGAAAACAATATGGGTAAAATTATTATTGATGAGTACATAGTGATTACTCAAAACAAACAAACAAAAAAAGAATGGGTTTCTGCTTCATAATGAATTTCTCCAGGCTAGTCCAGCTCTCATAGTTTGTCTGAAATGTTGCCATGGTTTCTTCCCTAGCCAGCCAGGCTCCATTCCTCTTCCCCTCCCTCTGCCCTACACATGCCACTTCTGAGACCAGAGCTACTCAGATGGTTTGGAGAACTCCCCAGTAGCTATTGAATAAGAGTTACACAACCTTGAACATGTCACTTAATCTCTCTGTGCCTCAGTTTCTTCATCTGTAAGTTATAGAAAACAATAACTCTCATGAGGAGTGAGGTTGATATGAGAATGAAGAATTAGTGTTAATAAAGAATTTCAAACATTGCCTGACACGTCATAAGCATTCAAATGTCAGCCATTACTACTGTTTATGTTATTTTTTTCATTCTGCCTTGTTCTGGTCACAACTGTCCACACTGCAGATAGAGCTGTACACTATGGCCCTACCTTCACCTACCTTTCTAGACTCATTTCTCACTGTGACTCAAATTGGATCATCTCCACCACCACCCCAAATATGCCTATGAGTTTTATTTCTGCACTTTTGCTCACTCTGTAATTTCTACTAGGATGCACATTTTTTGTCTTTATATATTGGTTAATAGGCAGATCAGTCATTTTTTAAATGTATAACTCAAGTGTTACCTTATTTCCAGACTTCCTCTTCCTATTACCATCCAATATCAAATCTGTATCACTTCCAGTCAGGAACATTTGAATAGTCAAACCACCCTCAGCTTCTCCCCACCAATATCACCATCCTTGATGTTTCCAGAAAATTCTTTTCTCCTTAGAAGAACATTCTCTGATTACCTGTAATGTGCCAAGCACTGCCAGAACCTTCCACAATATTTCATTACTTACCACAAGCACCCACATAATGCAGGTATTACCATTCCTATTTTACAGGCAAGAAAACTGATACTCATTGCCGAGGTCACTGAGCTAGTGGTGCAAGGGCCAGGATTTCAAATCAGGTCTATTTCCTCCAGTACCTATACTCATTCCACAAGAATTGTCTCTGAGCCATGTTTGTAATTTTTGCAACTTCTATACTATTAAGTTATTATTTTTATTTAAAATCAAGTCAATTTTCTTGCTTTTATTTTTTTCATTTATTTGGAAATTTATTTGAAGTTCTATTTGCCAACATATAGTATAGCACCCAGTACTCATTCCATCAAGTGCCCTCCACAGTGCCTGTCACCCAGTCACCCCATCCCCTACCCACTTCCCCATCTGCAACCCTTTGCTTCCCAGAGTTAGGAGTTTTTCATGGTTTGTCTCCCTCTCTAATTTTTCCCACTCAGTTCCCCTCTTTTTCCTTATAATCCCTTTCACTATTTCTAATATTCCCATGTGACTGAAACCATATGATGATTGTCCTTCTCTGATTGTAAATCAAGTAAATTTTTAATCTTAAATATGTTCTTAAAAATCTGAATGTTACTACTATCCATTAAAAATAACACTTGCCATAAATAGAAAGTAATCCTGAATAATAATACCCTGAAGGTAACATTAGGTCTGGTCTGTGCCTCCAGCCTTGGGTCCCTTCATTCTTCCTATGCCCTTCCTACTTTGGCCATCGCAGTTTGCTTTCTGTCCTTAGTGTTTACCATGCCTCCTAAAGCCACAGGGCATTTGCACATGCTGTTAACATGCTCAGAACATTCTTCCCCACCCTCTTAGCTTACTTAAACTCCTTCTAACCTTTCCAATACCAGTGTAAGATATTTCCCTAGGAAAACCTTCACAGACCTCCCTCAGTGGACCAAACCCCCCAACTCCTGGGTAGCACTACAGGTCTCTCCTCAGCATTTCTCCCACTTTTCAATTTTTTATGGGATCATTAACATCTGTCTTTCCCTCTGGATTATGTAACTTCCACCAGAGCTATGAACACTATTGGTTCTGCTTACCACTGAATTTCTAGAATCAAGTATTGTTACTTAATGGTATTTGCTGAATGAGCAAATGAATGAATGATTCCTAGATTTTTGAAATATCAAGTAGTAAAGTCCTGCAATTCCTTGTAGGTGTAAGTCTTCTCTTCCCTACTCTCAGCTTATGTGTTTCCGACTTGACGCTAAGGCATGGAAAATACTGCAAGCTGTCTATAGTGAGGCTGCAACTGCTTTCTGGTATCATGGGGGCAGAGCGTAGCATGTTGCTCACAGGTTTTGAGAGTCAGAGCTTTCTGAATGTTCTGAGTCCTCCAGTTATTGCCATTTTCATGTTCATTCTCTGTAGACCTGCTCCATGTCATTTAGATGAACCTATGACAGGCAGGGATTTCAATATGTAATATAAACACATAACTAACAAAGTTTAAAATGGACTTCCCTGAATCTTTAAACTTCACACTTCCTAAAACTCTTCTCTGCCAAGTCTACATGGTGCTCCTCCAAAGCCTCTTCTGACTTGGATTTCCCATCTCCACTGCCAGTCTCTAACACATGACCTTGTCTTCTGGCATCTGGACCATTATAACACATCCCTCTAGCCTCTGTCTTCTTTAACCTATTCCCTAAACAGTCAAAAATTCAAGTATAAGCAGGCTGTCTCTCAGCTGAAAAACCTTGTCTCCAGTTCCCTCCCAAATCTCAAAACTTCCCCAGCAAACAGTTAAGGTCTTCTTCAGCATGGCCCCAACCTCCCATTCAGCGTCTTTACTCCACAAGGGAGAATGCTGTTCTGTGGTCACACTGAGATTGAGCCTAGGCCTGCAGCCTGCCCCCAGCACATATCACAGGCACTGCAGTGCCCCACACTGGGGACCAGACAGAAGGGGATTGTGCATGAGTCAAAGCCACACCTGAGGAGACACTCAGAAAAACAGGCAATGCTGGCTGCTCAGGGTATCTAATGCTGGGGACAGGCATCCTTTTCAGCACAACTCTGGACGTGAATGAAAGAATCTCTTTCTGCTTTCTTTAAGGGGAAAAAATTACCAATTTACCTTGAAAGAATAGAACCATTTACTTCATATGGAAAAACTTGGAGCACTGCACTCAGAAGACTGGAAGAAAGAAGGGATTCACTTCTAGAGGCAAAGTGGTTTTTAAAACATCTTTCCGGGAAGGGAAGTTAATGGGTGAGCAGCACAACATAAGACCTGGAACCACTGCAGACAAGTATGGCATGGTGATCCCAGTCATTAATGGGAGTTAGGGGTCACAGCTAACTCCCATTAATGACTGGGATCACCATGCCAGGCTCACTGCAAGAGCACAGACAGGTCACTATCCTCTCCAAGTCTGTACCATGCAAACTGTAAACTGAATGCCTTTGGAAAGGGAGGAGGACCAGGAGAGATGTGTGAGAAGGTGCTATAACTGTAACCAGGCTTCCGAGCCCAGGAGAGATTTGGGGGCTTTTCGATTTTCTAGTAGGTGATGATGTCTAGCAGGGAGCAGCTCACAGTTGGATTAGGTCCGACCCAGAATTTGGTCCTGAGCATTGATGCATCAGAAATATTTCATTTATTTAATAAAACAGTTGTGATTGTTCTCCTGGGCAGCCTCTTCCCAGCATCAGGATTCTGGGAAGCCAAATTAGTAACCAGAAGTTTATTCACTGGGGGTGGAAGTGAGGCAAAGGCAACCAGACAGTTGTAGACACATTTTTGTTTTTGCTTTATACTCAAAACTTACACACAGCCTGAAATTTTTGATGCAGTGGAGAGCTGGTGTGCCTAAAACCCAGGGTGAGATATACCAGAACACCAGACACAGTACCTCATTCCCTGGGCTGCAGCTGAATAAATCTGGACATTGGTTTTCTCTGGTCTTCCTTTGTCTGCCCCTCTGTAGACTTCCACACTTCTGCCTGCATCTGTCATTACCATGTCACTGTTTCCAAGGTTACAATTTATTTGATGTGGCTCCTTATCTTCCTCGTTCAGAAAAACCCTAATCTCAAATTAACCATGTGTTTACAAGCCATGTCTAGAGTTGGGCTTCCCATCTATTAGGGAAATTCTTATTACCCAGAGGAGTCACTTCCTGACCTGATGGACAAACACAAAGGGTACAACTGTCTGTCTCCCCTTACACCTTAATTACATGTCCAAGAAGCAGTTCAGAAATGCAGACCTGGAAAATGGCCTCAAGTCGGCTCCAGTATAAATCAGATCTCTGTCAGCTGAGAACTAAAAACCAAGGCAACCAGTGCTTCCCAGGCCCAGATTTATGGGATGTCTTTAGGAATTGGTCTTGAGTCTTTCTGCACACTCACCCATGGTCCTGGGAAAGAGCAGCAGGCCATTGACACAGCAGATTTTTGAGGTCATGTGCCATAGTGGGTGGCCATCCTAAGTCAAAGGATGAGGCTAGCAACAGAGCAATCAAGGGGGAAATCACAGTTCAAAAACCATCAAGGACAGGGAGTGACCCCACTTGGCCTCAGATTTTCCAATGTGTGGGATGAATCTGACACAGAGTGCAAAGTGAGACAGCATTGACTCAGAACTATGGGACTGAGTATAAGACAAAAGTAGGGACTAGGGTCAATACTAGAGCTGGCAGGGAGGGCCAAAAAGCTGAGTACTCAGGAGGTAATGCTAGCCTGCTGCCTGCTTTGTTGGGACCACACCTGAACCAGCTCAGGATGCAGAATTCCTGGAACTTTTAATGAGTGTAAAGGGCATTTTCCACAGAGCAAGAGGAAATGAGCTTTACACCCAACAAAGTGCACAAATCATCCTAGCCTGCTAAGCATCACTTTTCTTAATGGTTTAATGGGCCCTGGGTAAACAGTAGGTGAGCCCCTGATTTAAATGGAAAAGTCTGAGTTTATAGAATGCAGCCCCACAGAGTTAATAAAGCAGGGTGGGGAGCTACTTTGAAGCAGATACTCTTATATGAACCTAAAGGGACATAAAAGAACACTTATGGACTGTTCTATTGAAATAAGCTTAAAGAACCATTTCATTTATTAAGGGAAAGAAATTTCTGTGAAAGTAGGGAATCAACAGAAATACTGCATGGTGTCATGCTACATAATAAAGATGGTTGATGGCTCAGGAAAGGGGTGAGAGCAGAAGAGGGAAGCCAGGAAGGAGGACCCCGGCCCAGTCTCAGGAGCCTGGGCTGTCATGTAACACCTACCACTAACTGTAGTCTTGGGAGAGCCCATTCTGGCCCTTGGTTTCCATATCTGTGAAGTTGCTATAATAATAATAGCAACTGACACTTAATGAGAACTTCCTCCAAATGCCCGATACACATTCCAAGCATCTTATATAAGTATTTCATTTAATTGTCACAATGATCTAATGAGGTAGAAGAAAATTTCTGACTTCTCTGAGAAAAATCAGGAGCCCTGACAATGTTGGGCACCAGTCCAACATGGCAGAAAAAGTCAGAGCTGAGTAAAAGCCATACTGTTTTAGATGAGACCATTAGGCGTACCATCACACTCCTATCATACTGTTTATTTTGTTTATGGTATCTTATGGTTCTTATAGCAAGTGGGCTTGTGGCCCCTGGATTCAATGGTCTTAGTGATCCCTCCTCTACTCCTAAGAGTTGATGTTCTTTGCTCCATGCTACCCTGCCCAGAGTGGTCAGGCCATTCCTCAATAGTCAGGCCTTAGATAGTGTGTACCGGATATTGGGCTCCCCATTTCGAGGACCCTTAGGAAGCAGGAATGCTGGGGACTGAGGGCAGGCACTACTGTGCCCTCTAAAATGGAGTTTCAACGGACACTGAGTCCTTTACAGCTTGCCCTCCCCTGAGCCAGAAGCTTGAGTCTCATTTGAATGGGGAAAGGAAGTAATGGAAAAATGAAGAAGGACATTCTGAAATCACCAGGGACTGTGCCAGGATGAATGAGGACCTTTCTATCCTAGAGGCAAGACAAGGTGTTACCCTAAGGCAAGTTACTCAACTTGGTTTCCTCACTTACAAGTTAATAATTGTCCCTACCTCATAGGGAGGCTGTAAGAAGCAGAGTAAGAATCCATGGGTTGCTAAAAACTGTGAAGTTTCTGGTCCCACTCCTATGGCCATCATGAGAGACTTGTGGGTTCATAAAAAAATGATCTACCTCTAATAAAAAAAAATCCTTTCTACTTAAGCTAGCTTGTATTGAGTTTCACCCACCAGGAAGTTAGAAACAGAAACTGCTTAGAGATGAATTTACACATTACAAATTCCTCAGGTCTGTGCGCTTTTTCCATTGCTCTCTTTCTAAATGGGCCTCTGGTACGCATAACGAGCAGTTCACTTATTTGTTCCCAGGAGAATGGGGTAAAATGAAGTTCTATTCATCACATTCCTAATTCTTTTCAGTCCAATTGCTTTGGAAAGGTTTCTACAGAAGTCAACCTTATTCAAGCTCTCTTTTTTCTTCTCTGCTCCCCTTCCTCAACCACCAGGCCATAGGAGGAGTCCTGGAGAAGTTTTACTCTATGACCAATGGGTCCTTCTCACTAACAGCTGTCTCAAACCACATTTTTCCAGTTGGGTTTACTCATTCTTCAACTGAGGCCCCTATTCTGTGGCAGGTGTTCTATTCAGAAATTACCTGTTCAGAGCTGCCTGATTCCTGTTTAGTCCTGGCTATTTTTTTTTTCATTTGTCTTTTGATATTTTTTTATAAATTTATTTTTTATTGGTGTTCAATTTGCCAATATACAGAATAACACCCAGTGCTCATCCCATCAAGTGCCCCCCTTAGTGCCCGTCACCCAGTCACCCCCACCCACCTCCCCTTCCACCACCCCTAGTTCATTTCCCAGAGTTAGGAGTCTTTCATGTTCTATCTCCCTTTCTGATATTTCCCACTCATTTTTCCTCCTTTCCCCTTTATTCCCTTTCGCTATTTTTTATATTCCCCAAATTAATGAGACCATATAATGTTTGTCCTTCTCCAATTGACTTACTTCACCCAGCATAATACCCTCCAGGTCCATTCACGTCGAAGCAAATGGTGGGTATTTGTCGTTTCTAATGGCTGAGGAATATTCCATTGTATACATAGACCACATCTTCTTTATCCATTCATCTTTCGATGGACACCGAGGCTCCTTCCACAGTTTGGCTATTGTGGACATTGCTGCTAGAAACATTGGGGTGCAGGTGTCCTGGCATTTCACTGCATCTGTATCTTTGGAGTAAATCCTCAGCAGTGCAATTGCTGGGTCATAGGGCAGGTCTATTTTTAACTCTTTGAGGAACCTCCACACAGCTTTCCAGAGTGGCTGCACCAGTTCACATTCCCACCAACAGTGCAGGAGGGCTCCCCTTTCTCCACAACCTCTCCAACATTTGTTGTTTCCTGCCTTGTTAATTTTCCCCATTCTCACTGGTGTGAGGTGGTATCTCATTGTGGTTTTGATTTCTATTTCCCTGATGGCAAGTGATGCAGAGCATTTTCTCATGTGCATGTTGGCCATGTCTATGTCTTCCTCTGTGAGATTTCTGTTCATGTCTTTTGTATTCCTGGCTCTTTAACACCACCTTCAATCAAATGTGCTCCCTCTAGCTTCTCATAATTGCTAGTTTAAATAGGAAAGAGTTGGGGAACCTGGATGGCTCAGTCAGTTAAATATCCGACTCTTGATTTTGGCTCAAGTAATGATGTCAAGGTTGTGATATCAAGCCCTGTGTTGGGCTCCATGCAGGGCATGGAGCCTGCTTAAGATTCTCTCTCTCTCACTCTCCCTCTGTCCCTCCCACCCCCCCCTAAAAATAAAATAAAATAAAATAAAATAAAATAAAATAAAATAAAATAAAATAGTTGGTTTTGTTGCTTGCAACCCAAGAACCCTAACTTCAATATAGTACCTCACTGGTGAGGGCAAGAGAGTAGATGATGAAAGGAAGTTGGTTATATTGAATTGTCAAGAAAGGCCTTTCTAAGGAGGTAAAATTTCTGCTGAGCCCTCAATAAAGTATGCAAACAAGGTGAGCAAAGGATTGGGAAGGAGCATTCTAGGAAGTCAACAGTAAATGCTAAGACCTTGAGGGGGGAATATCATCAAGGAGCAGCAAGGAAGTGAGCAAGAGAGTGTAAGGAAGTAAGGGCAGAGAGCTAGGCAGGACGTGGATCCTGAAGTGTCCCTAGGCTGCAGTGAGGCATTTGGGTTTTATGATGTGGCAAAAGCCACTGGAGGGCTTGAACAGAGTGACATATTCTGATTAAAAAGAAAAAAATCTTTCTGGTTGGCTGTCTTGAGAACTTTCTGTGGAAGACAAATATAGAAACAGAAAGACCAGTAAGGATGCTTTCAGGCATCCATGAAGATGTGACCATGGCTTGGGTACAAATCAGGGTAGTAGAGATGAAGAAGAATGAATAGATTTGTGATATAGTTTTAAGGAAAAGTGCCTTAAAAAAACTTGTTGACTGAGGGCTCCTGGTGGCTCAGTCTAAGTGTACAACTATTGATTTCTGCTTAGATCATGATCTCAGGGTCATGAGATGGACCTCCACTTTGGGCTCCACACTAGGCATGGCACATGCTTAAGATTCTCTCTCTCTCCCTCTCTTTTTGCCCCTCTGCACTTGTGCTCTCTATCTTTCTCTCTCTCTCTCTCTCTCTCTCATTCTCTCTCTCTTTCTCTCTCTCTCTCTCTCTCTCTTTAAAAAGAGGGGAAAAAACTTGATGTTGGGTGTGAGGGGAAGAGAAGAATAAAGGTTTCTCTTAGATTTTGAACTGAACAGACTCCACAGTTGCCATTGCTGGGATGGTGAAAACCATAGGAGAAAGAGACTTATCATTGTATTAGCCATCTACTGCTACATAACGAATGACCCAAAATTTAGTGGCATAAATAAACTATCATTATCTCACTCTTTCTGTGGGTCAAAAATCCAGGAGTGACCAGCTGGGGGCTTCTGACTCATGCTCTCTCATGAGGCTACAGTCAAGCTGTTGGCTGGGGCCACATCACCTGAAGTCTTAGTTGGGCCTGGTGGATGTGCTTTGCAGGTGGCTCATTCACTGGCCAGCAGGTTGTGCTGGCCATTGGTAGGAAACTTCCATTACTCACTACCTGGAACTTTTCACAATCTATTTGAGTGTCCTTACAACAGGGCAGCTGCCTTACTCCAGGCAAGTGAGGTTAAGATCTCTTATTACCTAACCTCAGTAGTCATACTCTGTTATTCCCACAATACCCTGTTGGTTACACAGATCCGTCCTATTCAGTGTGAGAGGGTCATGATCCCAGGAGGCAAGACTCACAAGGGCTGTCTTTGTGGCTGGTTCCCACACTTTCCACACAGATGCCAGAACACAGTGTAGACAGAGCCAGTCAGGGTGTCAGAGGAGCCTGGCTGGAAGAAGGGACCTGGATAATGGGCAGGGTTGGAGCAGAATGGTTTGGATTCTAGAGATATAAATGAGTTAAAGGGAGATGTGTGGGATGGGCTTCAAAGGGGCCAGATGTTCCCCATTAAAGGGGGAGCTGGGCTGGAGAGACGCAAAGCCCTATTTGCCAAAAACTTTGTGGATTCCTGTTTGGGGTTCAGAATGTCGGAGGGGCCCCCAAGAGTTAATGAATCATGGTAAAGGGAGGTGACCATATCTATTGAAGGAAGAGAAAACCTGGATCTGAAGATATAAAAGAAATCAACCAAAGCAACTAGTCGGTTTTGAGGTGCAAGCATTCCTCCTACACACACACACACACACACACACACACACACACACACCCTTCTCTTGTTTTATAAGAGTCATTGTGACCTTATAGGGCTAGCCAAAAGCACAGACATGCCTAGGACCCATATTCCTAGTTAATACCTTCTGTCACAGGTGACAGAATCTCTCCCAGTGCCTGAAACTTCTCAAGGACTCCCCAAGGAGTGTGGGTTGAGTATTGAGGAAAGTATTAATCTCACCAAGACCCTCTGAGACCCAAGAGTTAGCTACTATGGGCAAGCTGCACAGGAAGGAGAAAAGTATCCACCCCTGTGACCTGAAGGGCTATAACTTGAGTTCTGATATGGTCAACCTATGAAAACCTATCAAACTCACTCTGGGAACTGACACTTCTGTGAATGTTAACTGATCAGATTTACTGAAATTTTACCTTAAAAATGCAAAGACCAGGATCTGTGAAGACCCAGGTCTGCTGTCTCAGGGAGGCCAGGTGTTCTCTTGTTCCAGGCCTGGACTTACAGAAGAGTTCTCTTAACAAAGGACCATGCCTCATGCCCATCTGGCTTCACCAGTGGCAGGACATTTCCCTACCTGTCTCCATCTCGAGCCTCCATCCACAGAAGTGCATACCTTGACTGTGCTATCCCCCTGAAGGACTTGAGCACAAATTCTGCAGCTCAGCCTCAAGATTAAGCCTGAAGGCAATAGTCAAACTGCCCTGCCTGCAGGACCAGGTACATAATTTGCAGTTCCCAGTGCAAATGGAACTGTGAGGCTCCTTGTTCATAAATTATTAAGAATATCAAAATGGTGACAGCAGAGCATTAAATCAAGTGCAAGTCTTTTCTAAGTGCAAGGCTCTGTGCGGCTGTACAAGGTTGTACACACACCAAACAAGCTCTGCCTGTTACTTCCCCTAAGTCCCACAGCTTTGATGCCTGCCATTGACATTCATCCAGCCAGTTTCTCTATGTGCCCCCCTCCAGCCCTAGGCTGAGCCACACAGGACCCTGAAAGATAAATACTCTTTGAAGGAAACTCTATTTATTGTCCATCTCTTATTGTCTAAGCCACAGCAATTTCATCTTTCCATGTCTCTGACCAGGTACATATCCTGTGGTCTCCATCATCAAAGTTTCTGGACTATCACAACCCTCCTTCTTACAATGCTCCTCCTGTCTTGCAGCAGTGGTAGCCCTGCTGCCCACAGCTGCCTTCTTGGATCACCTTCCAGTTTCTTCCTGTCTCGAGTAATTTCACACAAGCTTTTTACCTGTGTCCAGATGCACTCCATTTCTCCACCATTGCTCTCAAGGCCCTCTCCCCATTTTTCCACTGTTACCAAGCTTCTGCCCAACAAACAAATTCTGCCCACACTTTGAGAATATTCCATTCCTTTCCAATAATCCTGTTCAGAATTTTTTTAGGACAGCTACATTTTAAGATATTTTATAAGTGACAAAATATATCTGAAAGTTTATTTATTTTATAATAAGTGATTTTATAAATGAGAAAACAGAAATTTGGGTGGGTTAGGGTAATTTGTCCAAGGTCACACAGCTAGTTAGTGGCAAAGCCAAGGTATGATTTCAGCACCTGCTAACTCCAAATACAATTTCTAAATTAGTTAGGCATTAGTGGGATCATAAAAAATAAAGGAATAAGGACATAAAGGAACAAGACAATATGGTGGTTTTTAAAAACAATGGCTGCATGTTCTTTGGCACTATTGAGAAATGGGAGTCTGTGTCCCTTCCTTTGAGTCTGGGCAGGCTTGTGACTGCTTTGATCAATAGAATGGAGTAGAAGTGATGCTAGATCAAAAATGGTCTGCCTGGTTCTCCTGAGATGCTTCCTCTGGGGAAAGCCAGCCCCCATATAAGAGCACCAAATATCTTGAGACTGCCATACTACAGGGGCTATATTTGGTGTGGTGCTTTAATCAACAGCCCTAGCTGAGCTCCCAGATAACAGCCAACATCAACTTCCAGCCATGTGATGAGCAACCCTGAACATCCAGCCCATTGGACCTTCAGAAGATTTTAATCCCAGCTGTCAAGTGACCCCCACCGATAAGTCTTACCAGTTGGTGCCACAGACATAATGGAGTAGACACACTCCACACAACATCCTCATTGTTGCCCTGCCTGAATTCCCAAGCCACACAACCTATGAATATAATAAAATGGTTGTTGGAAGACCATCAGCTTTGGGGTGACTTGTTATGCAGCAGTAACCAGAACAAACATGGGCAAGCCATGCATCTGTCCGCTAATGTTTAAGTTATAAATTTTAAGACTTCTAATAGCTTTCTAGAATTCCCTTAACAAGCAACAAAAAGGCGCCTCTTGTGGAGGACGTGCTTAGAGAAAGCAGGGATTCCTCCCTTTTCATTCATACTCCTTACTACAGCCAGATCTGCTTTCTAAAAAGAAGCAGACAAACTAGGGAAATCAAGTCAAGTGCCATATTAACCTCTCTGGACCTCAGTTCCTCCTCTATAAAAGAGAGATGGAGCATGATTCTCATTTGGTGGATCTTGCAGGGGGTCCAGGAAAGCAAGGGCATAAACCTGCTCTAAGAACTCATCAGTACACTCTAAGGATAATCATAGAGGCCACCTACCAACTGTTTCCTGCCCTGCCCACTCCACAGGCCCCCTCCTTGATGCCTGGGAGATACAGCCTGACTCAGTGGAAACAACATTCCCAGCCCAAGCCATTAGCTCGAGAGCCTCACGCAGCTGCCATCCTTCCCCTCTAGTTTGCACCTTTCCAATAAAAGCATTGCCTCTTTTGATTACAGGAGAAATCTCCACTCTAATTGACTTCCAGGCATTAAAGTTTTACTGAAATGATCTCAGAAGCTCCCTGGGGACCGGAGAAGTGCCGAGCACTGCCGCCCTTAGGGCCCTGGTGCTAGGGAAGAGTTTCTAAAACTGTTTGCTCTAAATTTTGGCAGGGTACCTTCTGGGGAATATAAAGAGCAGCTCAAAACAAGAGAAGCACTCAATTTCCCTCTCACCCCAGGCTCTGGAGAAGAGGGACAGGTGGGCCAGGCTCCTTGTTGCTGTTAGTTCAATAATCTCTACAATAGACAGCAGAGGAAGGACACAGACATGGTGGCCCTGATACCTGCGTTCCCACCCTAACTCTGTTCATTCAGTGCCTCTACAGAGACACAAAAAAGAGGTGTGGTGCCTGCCTTGACAGGTCAGCAGTACATGTGCACATATGACAGATGGTAAGACAGTATGAGGCAATATAATTGGGTGCCAAATTGGGTGGCATTATTATCATTAAAAGAGGTAACCTGGGGGCAGCCTGGGTGGCTCAGTGGTTTAGCGCTACCTTCAACCCAGGGTGTGATCCTGGAGACCCGGGATCGAGTCCTGGTCGGGCTCCCTGCATGGAGCCTGCTTCTCCTTCTGCCTGTGTCTCTGCCTCTCTCTCTCTCTCTCTGTGTCCCTCATTAATAAATAAATAAAATCTTAAAAAAAAAAAAAAGAGGTAACCTGGAGGAGGGCAGAGAAGCAGGATAATTGAGGAAGATTTCCTAGTAGAGAGGAAATAAGTGCTAGACTTTTGAGAACAATAATAATAGTAAACACTTATATACTGCTTGCTTTTTGCCAAATCCTACCCCAAGCCCTTTATACACTTTATCATATTTATTCCTCATAATAACCCTTTGAGATAGATTCTGCTTTTAACCTTTTACAGATTAGAAAATCATAGAATGAAACAGTTGAGTAACAGCTAGAATCAGAGGTGGCAAATGGTAGAGTAGATATGGAGCCAGAAAGTCTGACTCAGGATCTGTGTTCTTTACTAGTACACTGTGCTGCCTTTCAAGGTACCTAATGCCCCAGGTGAGGGGAAAGGAAAGGAGGAGACTCTACAAGTGCAGAGGTGCAGAGGTGGGACTGCACTCTTTGTTCAATGACCAATGGTACTTTTTCTCTGACTCTTAGGGAGTAAAGGAATGATGTATATGACTGTATATGCTTAGCAAACACCTGGAATGATACACACACAAAAGTGCCATCAGTGATTACCTCTTATAAATGGGAATGAAAAAACAACAACAACAAAAGAAATGGAAATGGAAGGGAGTGGAGTAAAGGGAAAGGAGCTCTTTTTATTTTATACTCTACAAATGTGAGAAAATTTTGCCTTGAATCACTTTTATGATTCAATATTGTTTGGTAAAAAATAAGCAAAGGAAAGACTCTCCTCTCCCTGACCCACCATTCCCTTAAGGGATGCAGCTTTCAAGAGGGCAAAGCAGACCAAATCAGAGCCAGTGCTTGGGCTACAAAGTATGCAAGGAAGATGAGCCTCTGCATCCTGTCCTGTGTCCAGAGTAAGCTGGGGACCCACCATCCTGCCAATCAGAAGGCCTTCAGTTCCAGAATGCCGGGCTCACCCCCACCCTCTCTTCTCTAAGAGCCCCTCACCTTTCTACTCACCACCACGTGTTTGCAAAGATCACAAAGAGAGACCCAGACTCATGTTTGGCAATTTTTTAAATTAATTGAGAACTTACAAAAACAGAAATTCCACACAAACATCTGGACTTCTTACTTCTTTTGATCAAACCAGAAGACATTCTTATCGGGCAACTTGAAGCAGAGCTGAGGTTCTTGGTCCTTTCAACAGCCACACATGTTCATTTTGCCTCTGTCTTTACCACTCCCTATATTTTCATATTAAGGCCAAATGCCATTGATATTGCAGCTATAACTTGTTTTTCTTATAACTGGCCTGCTTCCTCAGCTACATCACCTGCCGGGTCCTGGTAAGCAGCTGAATTTTCAGTTTGTGGTTTAGATTGCAAATAGTTTCCAGTTGTTTCACAAATCTGTTCTCCCCAAGATCCTAGAGCACAGGAACAAAGTTCAACACATCCTTTGCATTCTGCACATCCTCTATCAGTGAAACTTTTCATTGAAGGCCTGATGAATTGATCCATCAAGGTTAATTACAGAGTAAAAATCTGGATTTCAATCTATCTGGGATTGGCTATGGCCAAATCATCCATGCAACTCAATGTTCAATCCTCCTCAAGAATGCTGTGTGCTTTTATGCCTCAAAACATTAAAAGACAATACACAGCTCTCCCTTAGGCCTATAGTTTTACTAAAATATAACTGCTGACTCCTGTTATCTTCCTACATCCCTTTGGTTGATCTTTTTCCCATCGATAGTCTACTTCCCATTACCTCTCTCTCGTGCTCATGCATAAATGACTCATGTATCAACAAAAAGAGGAATCCCCTTACCTTCTATTTGACTCATTTTAAATAGTAAAAATGCCTTACAGTTATTATGTTCTGCTAATATTCTTTCACACCTTTACTCTCACTTAACTCTTACAGCAACCCCATCAGAGTCGCAGGGACACTATTTAAGAGATTAGGAAACCAATGCACAGACAGGTTAAGTGACTTGCCAAGCATCACACTGCCCAGATGGGATATGACTCTAATCTGGTGCTTTTTCTCGATTTTCAAGGACAGGTAGAGTTGGTTGATTCTCAGGAACAGTGGTTAATGCTACACATGGCCCATTCAGCCCCAAAGAATGAGTTGCAATGAAAAGAGGAAAGGAAAATGTGATTCTCCCAATGTACTTCTCTGTCACAGGTCAGCTATGACTGTTTGGGGATCTATCTGGACTTCTCTGGGGTACCCATAAGAGTAGAAGGGCCTCAAGAGGGGCAATAGACCTCAGACCTGGGGCACTCCTGAGAGTCTTACTCATTGAAGAACGTAAGATCAAGGTTACACGAATCAGCAAAAAGAAAGCTCTACCAAAAATGAATCTCCAGTGCTACTCAGAGACACTGAACCAAAGCCAGGTCACCCATATTTAGGTGTCTCAAAATTATACTGTCTTAGTCATCGCAGGCTGCTATAGCAAATATCATAACTGGATAGCTTAAACAACAAATATTTCTCACAGTTCTGGAGGCTAGGAAGCCCAAGATTAAGGTGCTGACAAATTCAGTGTCTAGTGAGAGCCCATTTTCTGGCTTACAGATGGCCTCCTTATTGCTATCCTCACATGGTGAAGAGAGAGAGAGAGAGAGTGGAACATGAACTCTGGTCTCATAAGAGCACTAATCCCATCATGAGGGTCCCACCTCATGACTTCACCTAAACCTAATTACCTCCCAAAGTCCCCACCTCCTAATATCATCATATTGAGGGTTAGGGCTTCAATATACTAAAGGGAGGGAGGGAGTGGGGATGTTAACATTCAGTCCATAAAACTGACCCTGGCTTATTTTCCTCCCTCTAAAGTTATTAGTTTCCAATCAAATACAGTTATACTAAATAACTAAATAAGAGAGGGATTAAATTTGCTACAAAAACAGGCAGCCCCAGTGGCTTAGCAGTTTAGTGCCATCTTTGGCCCAGGGTGCGATCCTGGAGTCCCGGGATTAAGTCCCACGTCTGGCTCCCTGCGTGGAGCCTGCTTCTCCCTCTGCCTGTGTCTCTGCCTCTCTCTCTGTGTGTGTCTCTCATGAATAAATAAATAAAATCTTTTTTAAAAAATTGCTACAAAAAATAGATTATGCATTGATCATAAAATCAGGCCAAAAGAAGCTTTTAGTCACTGAATGAGATTTCATAAAATTACAGGGAAACATTAAAAATCCAGAAGAAATAGAGGTCTGAAAAAAATCTATACAAAGAAAGAAAACTCCGAGTTAAATACCTCTCAGAACACCAGTAATTAAACTAATAGATTTAACAGGTAATGTCTGAGATGAAATATATTTGAAAAGTCAAAATGTCTCTCAGGATCACAAGCAGCAAAAGCAGAGTCCACTGCAGCCTCGTTGTCAACATATGTAGCAGAAAGTAGGTAGATAAAGGGGCTGGTCCACAGAGAAAATATAGTCAAAAAGCATTATCCAAAGTGGGGAGTGCCTACAGATGGGATATTTCAATTGGCTTGAGAAGTCTGTCCTTTTTGAGGATGGGTGCATCTTGCTGTCAAACTCCATGACATCAGTCATCGATTATCCAATTAGCTCCTTTTGTGGAAATCCCAGGCTTCATGTTTAGGTGGCTTCCATGAAACATTTCCCTAAAGGAGGACTCTAGGAAAGTGCCATAAAGACCTAGTTCTCTAAACAGCTTTGTTGTTCATTGTAAAAGAATAAATCAGCATCAGCCTGGTATGAACTTTGAACCTGACACTTCGCCTGTGTCAGAAGAGAATTCCCCTGAATCCTACAATTATATCTGCTCACCTATTGGTATCTACATTCATATTCACTGCCTTCTCTTCTGTAGCAAATTGCAAAAATGGCCACAAATTCTTCCCCTCCCTGAAACCATGTCATTGCAATGTAATAATGCAGCTTCTTCTATCAGGAAGTAGAATCTATTTTTGTAACTTTTGAATCTGGGCTTGGCCAAATGACTGTGTTAGCTAGAAGGACATTAGTCAATGTGATGCAAATAGAGGCTCGAGAAATATTTGCACATTGGAGCTTGCCTTCTTTTGCTGAACTTGGAAATCTGAGACTACCATATGAACAAATACAAGTGAGCCTTCCAGCACAGTGGTGGCCATGTGGAAAACCGACGCAACACGGTTGACAGCCAACTGCCAGATGTATGAGCAGCACATGACTGCCAAATGATCCAAATCACCCAACTTCTAGCCAACCCACCAGTTGATACATAGCAAGCCCAGGTAAGATTAGTCAAGCCAGCCCAGACAAAAAGAACACCCCACTGATTTGCTAATCCACTAAGCTTTGGAGTAATTTATTATACCGCAAAAACTAACCAATACACTCCCTATTACTTTAGAAGGACTCTCTGTGATTCTTCTAAAGCCAGTCCCTTTACTTGTACATCTGTTTCATCCCCTCTTGTTTAGAGACATATTTTCATCATTTCTCCTTTCTCTTTTTTGCATCAAAAATGTTTCCCATTTAAAGGAATCATTCCTACCAGCTTACAAACATTCTGATATTCCCCCATACTAAAAAATAACTCAAAACCTCTCTTGACTCCATTTCCCCTACCCGTTTCTGCCCCAATTCCCTACTTCCTTTTGCTCAAAACTTCCTCAAAATGGTTATCTATTCTTGCTTCTCCAGTCCTTTTCTTCCTGTCCTCTCTGAATCCTATTCTAATCAGGCTTTTGCCTCTATCCTGCAACAAAAAAACTTCACATTTCAAGGTCACCACTGAAGCCCAAGTGATTAAACCCAATGACTAGTTTTCAGCCATTTAGCAACATATGACACAGTTGGCCATTCTCTCCTTTTATATATACTTTCTTGCCTTGGTTTCCAGGCCACTGTATTCCCCTGATTCTCCTCTGGCAGCTCCTTCTCAGTCTTCAGTTTGGGATCTTCCTATCCTCTGTAACACCTTTACATGTTTGTGCCCTGAGAATCCATCCTGAGCCCCTTTTCTTCTTTACTACCCTGGTGACCTCATCTATCATTGTGACTTTAACTATCATCTATCTATTGTAAGCAATAGATTATATTTCCAGTTTATATCTCCAGCCTATACCACTCTCCTAATCTCTAAACTTGTTTTCAACTGCCTATTTAATATTTCCATTGGGATGGCTAGTAGACATGTCAAATTCAACATATCCAAAGCTAAACTGCTAAAATTTTCTCATGCCTGAACCACAGTCTTCCCTGGAAGCTGATAAAAACTCAATCCTTCCAGTAGCTAAGAAATTTAGAATCATCTTTCACTTCTCTCACATCACATATCCAATGTATCAGGATAAATGTTGGGTCTACCTTCAAAGCCAGCCAGTTCTGAACACTTTCTTTGCCTCTATGTTGGTTTAAGTGATGATCAGTTCCTGTTTTGGTTATTACAAGGGCCTCCTAACTGACCTCCCCACCTTCACCCTTGTCACGCAATCTAAAAAGGAAATACACTAAATATATATAAATTAGGAATGGGGGGAAGATTTTTCATAAAATCTCTTTCTGAAAAGGAGGGATTCTTTGCTCTAACACCCTCCTACTATAACAGGGGGATTCTCTGTTTTTAAAATATGGACTCTCCCTCCCATAGAATTGATTTACTTGATAAATATTTTATTTCCAGATATCACTTTTTAAGAAATGTGGCTTCAGCACTAAAGGAAGGAAGAACAGCCAATTATATCAGCAGCTGAATTTTTCACAAAGTCCAGAGAAAAGCTTCTGTGAGCCAGATCATAATCTTCATGAGTCAAGTCTGAAGCAAGTGGACGCAGCTATCGCAGGGAAACCTCACTCCTCTTAGGGGAAGGAGCTGGGCCAGTGATCTGGAACCAGGTCTGCAATTTCCACTAACCAAACATACAGCACATCTAAAATACTCTCATGCTTAGTGGGCCTTCCAGGCTCTTGCAGGGCAAAATTAAGAAGTTCCTCAGGAAACAACGTTTTTGAGGATAATTGGTCATGGATGGCAAAAGGCCACTGTAAGTGAATTCACTTAAATGGAACAGCATTTTACAGCAAATAGTAGGAGTGAGAGAAAGTGTAAATTAGAGGTTTATTTCAAAAGGAACCAAAAATTATGATAGTAAATTTATTTTATATTTAACCACATTTTGATTACAACTGCAACTATGGACTAATTCTTGGAACAGAAGAATGAATTAAGACTTGTTTGGAATAAAAGAAAAGACTTGTTTGAGACATAATTTTTTCTGAGAAAAGAAATTATAAGATAGCAAAATATGATATCCATCACTTCTCATTTGATCTTCACAGCCAGGGTTTAAAGAAAGTAAATTCTGCAAAATATTCAGTGGCTTTATCACTTTTCTCCAGAATTACTCCAAATTTTCAAATTTCTATTCATCCCATTCTGAAGCCTCCATTATGCCATCATCACTGTTGATTTTCTCTTTTTTAATTTAACCAGATAAATTTTGCCAGACCCTCATTTCTTGGAGGCTTTATAGTAATTACTGAACCAGTCCTCCACCAACACTTCCATTATCTTAGTGAAATCCTACGTCTTTTGCAAGACTGGCAATTTCACTTTGCAGTTGTTTGACATAGTAATCATCTGAATGGTGTCAGATATGAAAACAGCTGACATTAATGTTGGGTGGGAGTAGATGTCAGAGTTAAGCCAGAGGGAGATGTGAAGGGTACTGGCTTTATAAGGATTTGTTAGTGAACATTTCATGTTGGGAGGACTTTGCTTCCCAATGTATAATTATGGGTACTCCAATAATAAACACTCTGATGATGCAGTTCCTTTGCGCTCAAAACCAAGAATCTGTACTGCAGTTTCTAGGTGAAAAGACTCCACTGGGAGAAATGTGAGGAGTCCACCATGGGTAAAGGTGGTCAGTTAGAACCTGATGCTGGCTGAGAGTCTGCCTAAGGTCTCTCCAGGCTCTGGCTTCCAGACCTTGTATATTTAAGACCTATGGCTATAGTAAACTGCTACAGCTAAAATCGTGGGGGAAAAAGACACAAATATCTGCTTTGTGAACACTGCCACCTATTGAAAGTAAGCTTCATTTCCAATTTTACTGTTGTAGACTCTACAAAGGACTCTAGGGGGCAATGCATTGCAGTCTATGCCTTACATAGATTAGTTTAGGTCTGGCAAGGCTTAAAACCCCTTCTATCTGCTGAGAGATTCTGGGTTTGTGTCTGGCTTGGTCTGGACTGGGTTGAGTCTGGCTATACAAGTCTTCAAGGCTTGCATAGTAATAGGGAAATTCACTCTTAGAATATGGGTCATTCTTTCCTATCTGACTTTGCACGTGTTCTTTATACCAGTGGCCCACTCAGCAAACTGTTCTCCTTCAATATCAAGTTCAAATGTCCCCTCTGCAAAGACTTCTCAACTCTTCCAAAGTTGTTCTCCCTTTCCTCTGTTCTTCAAATAAGTTTTACTTAATTCTGTTACAACACTTCCACGTGGAACGTGATTAAATAACCCATCTCCTCCTCTAGACTCAAGTTTTTGAGTATAGCTGTCATGATTTAATTTTATTAGCATGCATTCTGTTATCTAGCACATTGAAGACATTCACTTAACATTTATTAATGAATGAATTTATACTGTGATGATGCCAAACAGTTCAAGGTTACATCAGCCTCCTGAACTCAGTATTTTTAAATGAGGTAAAATTCATACAACATAAAATTCAATATTTAAGTCATTTTAAAGTGTACAATCAATGGCTTTTAGTATATTCATAATGTTGCACACTAGGTATAGCCATCCTACTGGGTATGAAGTGGCTTCATACTGTGATTTTGATTTCCATTTCTTTGACTAATGTTAAAGCATTTTTTTCATGTCCTTGTTGGCTATTTATATGTTGAGGCTCAGAATATATCACCCTAAATTTTGTCATTTGGCATATTGATTATTATGAAATTAAACTTGAGAAACAGACAATGCAAGACAGACATTCTGGCCTGCTTTTGTTCCTCTGAAAGCAGGAGATAAATCTCCCATATGATAGGTACCCTCTCTGGACCAGGAGGGTAAGAAGCATTATCACTAGAGACAGGGAATTTAGGATCAAAAAGGATGTATAAACAAACCTTGTTTTTTTCTCACCATTTTACTACCCTTGGTCTAAACCTCTTTACTAGTCAATTCTTCAGAAATATATTGTTTCTTTGTCTAAAAGGTATAAAAGTTCCTATTTTGGTCACTTCTTTGAGTCTCATATCTTTGTGGGGCTCTTTTATATACATACTAATTAAATTTGTTTTCTCCTGATAATCTTTTTTATTATAAAGGGATCTCATCCAAGAACCTAGAAATGTACAAGGAAAACTATTTTTCCTCCTCTACATGTATAGCTTCTTAGAGGAAATGTGTATTGGGTTATTTGTCCCATCATTGTTCAGATGTAAGAATCCTTTCCATGTTCTGGATATGAGGTCCTTATTAGATCCTACAACTGGTAAATATTTTCCCCATTCTGTGAATTGCCTTTTCACTTACTTGATAGTATCCTTTGATGCACAAAAGTTTTAATTTGATGAAGTCCAATTTATCTAGTTTTTCCTTTTGTTGTTTGTGTTTTCAGTGTCGTATTTAAGAAACATTATCTTACCCAAGGTCATGAAGATTTATACCTATATTAGTTTCTAAGAGTTTTACAGTTTCAGTCCTTACATTTAGGTCCTTGATCCATTTTGAGTTAATTTTTATATATGGTGTGAGGTAGGGGGTCCAACTTCATTCTTTGGTATGTGACTATCCAGTTGTCTCAGCACCATTTCTTTAAAGGGTGCTTTCCTTCCCCCAATGCTCTACCACTATATAACTAACCAAGAATTGCCAGGCATCTAGGAAGAACTTTTAATATGAAAGATGGAGACTAGCAAAATTACAGATAAAAGCAAACTGGAGGAAACAGAGATTCTCAAAGGATAAGAAAACAGAAAAAAAATGTCATCAGTATCCTCAGAATACTAGGGAAAGATGTTGCAGGCATGGAACAAGATAAAGGCACTATTTTATTTTATTTCCAAGTTATTATTTAAATTCCAATTAATATGCAGTGTAATATTAATTTCAGGTGTACAATCTAGTGTTCAACACTTCCATACAATATCCATTGCTCATCACAAGTGCCCTCCTTAATCTCATTACCTATTTAACCCACTCCCCCTACCCACCTCAACTCTGTTAACCAACAGACCAGGAGGACCATTGTTAAGAGCTAGAGTTAAGAATCTGTCTCTTGGTTTGCCTCTCTCTCTTTCTTTCCCCCTATGCTCATGTGTTTTGTTTCTTAAATTCTACATATGAGTGAAACCATCTGGTATTTCTGTTTCTCTGACCAACTTATTTCATTTAGCATAATACTCTCTAGCTCCATCCATGTCATTGCGAATGGCAAGATTTCATTCTTTTTGATGGCTGAGTCCCCTTGTATGTATATATCACATCTTCTTTATCCATTCATCAGCCAACAGACATTTGGGCTCTTTCCATAATTTAGTTATTGTAGACAATGCTGTTATAAGCCCTGGGATACATGAATCCCTTTGAATTAGTATTTTTGTATAAAGGTACTATTTTTTAATTTTTTTTTTAAGATTTTATTTATTTATGTGTGAGAGAGAGAATAAGAGCACAAACAGAGGGCAGGGAGACAGTGAAGCAGACTCTTCACCAAGCAGGGAATCCAATGCAGGGCTCCATCCTAGGACCCTGGGATCATGACCCAAGTGAAAACAGACACTTAACTGACTAAGCCACCCCAGCACCCCAAAGCATTATTTTAAAAAGGAATATTCAGAGGACTGTAATGCTATTACAAGAAATTATTTAAAATCCAATGAAGGAATTGGAAAATAAAATTGAGAAAATCTCATAAAAGTAGAGCAAAAATAAATCAGATATAGAAAAAAAGGGACTAGGCATTAGAGGACAAGCCAAGAAAGCCCAACATTTGAATAATAGTTTCAGAAAGAGAAAGAAAATAGACAAAAGATTTTTAAAATATCATCAAAGCAGAAATTCAAGGAAATTTCACTGGATGGAAAGTAAAAGGGAAATTGTTTTTCCCTACTTAAAACACTTCTGTCACCAAATGTGTAGATCCCCCCCCCCCAAGCAATTCTGACACTAAATACTTAAGAGTTAGTGTAGACCCCATGAGCTAAGGACTCAATCCCACAAGACTTCCCCCCCACTTTAGACACCAATCACAAATCATAGACTTCAGGTTATCTATCCTCCTGTCTGATTTGGTTACAAATTGTAGGTTCCTACAACTCTCTTCTCAGGTTGAATAGTTTGTTATAATGGCTCACAGAACTCAGGGAAACACTTTACTCAATATCCCAATGTATTATAAAGCATACAAATATACAGCCAGATGAAGAAGTACATAGGGCAAAGTCCATAAGGATCCCAAGCACAGGAGCTACTGTCCCCAAGGAGTTTGAGAGGCAACACCCTCTCAGCTTCACCAACCAAGAAGCTCTCCAAACCCTTCATTTAGAGTTTTTATGGAGGTCCCATTATGTAGACATGATTAATTAAATAATTGGCCGATGGTGATTAACTCAATTCCTAGCCCTTTCATTCCCTCCCCTCACTCATGACATCCTCTGGAAACCAGCCCCAACCTTCAAGAGTCACTTTGTTAACATAAACTCGGGTATAATTGAAAGGGAGTTGTTATAAATAGATTCCCCTCTCATTCCTACCATTCAAGAAATTCCAAGAGTTTTAGAAGCACTGTGCCAGGAATCAGGGATGAAGACAAAATATATAATCCTTATTATACCATAATATCACACAAGAAGATGCATTTCCAAATTGAAAGGACCCAGGAAATGCCAGACCTGTGGGCTTACACCAAGATAAATCACTGTGAAATTTCAGAACATTTGGGAACAAAGATGAAATACTAAAACTTCCCTGAGTATAAAATACCAGGATCAGGAATCATAATGGCTTTTGATTTATCAATAGCAAAATAGGAAGCTAAAAGACAATGGATACTCAAAATAATGATGGAAAGATAATTTCCAAGTTATTATAAATTCAGCCAATTTCTCAGTGAAGTATGAAGGTAGAATATTTTTTGATATGCAAGGTCTAGGAAAACGTGTTTCCCATGCATCATTTCAAGGAAAGCTACTACAGGATATACTCCACCAAAACAAGAAAGAGGAAACCTTGGGGTATATGAAACAAAGGCTTGGTTTCCTTTGGAGAGAAATGAAGGTAGGTCCCAGGATAACTGCTGAGCACTAGATATAGAGGGAAACCAGGACATATTGGAGTAGTCAGAAGGATCCAGAAACAATTTCATTTTAAAAGATTAAATTGTTAGAACACTTGTTGCATCTGAATATATTTAGACCAATAATCCTCAAAGTGAGGTCCAATAACCCTAGGGGGTCCTCAAGACACTGTCAGGGAATTTGCAAGGTCAAAATATTTTCACATGAGCATACAGTGAAGTTTTCCAGTGGCTACTTAACGTACAACATACATAAAACAAATTGAATGCATAAGTAGAAATGACAAGATAGTTGTCTGCTAATAAATTCAACATTAAAGAGACTTGAAAATATGTAAAATAGTACCACCCTTCTTATTAAATTTATTTTGTTTTGGAAAATGTAGTTATGCTTCATAAAAAATAATATTTATGTTTATATGATTATATGTAGATAGATTTATTAATGCCTTTGAATCTAAATATATTTTTTTCCGTTTTGATTTCTAATATGGTACATGTCAGTGGATATGACCTACATAAACAAAAACTTTTTGGGATCCTCCATAATATTATAAATGAAAAGAGGTCCTGAAACCAAAAAGTTTGAGAACTGCTAATTTACACAACTAGTGTAGTGTTTGAATTGCATTAACATTATGTAGACCTAAGCAAACAAACCATAAACTCCAGAGAAAAGAAGAAATCACACAGAAAAGAAAGGTATCCATAACATCCATAGCATACTGCATGGCTCAGCTGAGAAAAGGATTTACATGTAAACTGATATTGTCTAATCAAAAGTATGACATAACTATGTTAGGGACTGGGAGTAGAACCAGGGAGCTAAAAGGAAGATAGACAAAAGAGAGCTAAATCTGTATCTCCCACAGTAGAAAGTCAATAGATAATAAATAACACAATAAATTGGGGATTTTATACTTCTTTTGAGAAGGGGAAGATTATGTTATGTTGTCTTTCAACTGGAGATGGTAACATGAGAGAATCACAAGAGTGGGAATGCCAAGGTGGAGTAGGAATGATTTGAAGACAAATCACTGTTTTAGAATGACTAATATTTTTAGGAAACAGTGAGGGTAGAGTCAAGAGGATGGTTTGTGGTTCTGGCTCTGCCACTGACTTACCTAACCAAGTCACTTGGTCTCAATTTCCTGTTAAATTAGAGGGCTACACTTGACAGTCACTAAGACTATAATTAAGTCTAAAAATTATTGTTATGTTATATCAATGATTTTCTGAACAGCAAAGGCAGGTAAGATTGATCTAGACAAGGAAACTCTTTTATCTTTGACATAGAAATAAAAACATTTTGGAAAAGAAAATAATATATGATTTGAGCTTCGAGATTTATAAATTAAATAATCCATAATCCTATTCTTTGAATAAAATTAGTGTTCTGGATACAGTTTCACTACATGCAAATGCCATGAGGTTTTTATCTAGGCTTCTTCTCTGCTTCATAAATTCTATTTAAGATGCTGTTTTCTCTTCCTGATTTTTATATGACTAGAAAAAAGGAATTATGCTTCAGTAATAAGTGATGATACTCATCTCTCACTTTTTCTTATATTCATTTCTATGGTTTCTACTGCAATTATGTTTCTTTACAGAGGATGGCTAAAAATGTACCTGCCACAAGAGCTTGTAAATGCAAGGTAAATGCTTGATTAGCTGCAATTAGGGGCTCATGAAAATAAATACCAGGTGACAGTTTGCACTAGTCATCAAAGAGTATTAACAGAGTTGAGAGGGGCATTTTTTTTCTCTTTTAAAAATAACCAAATGAAGAAAAGTCACCAATAATATTACCACCTAAAGAAAACCACCTTTAATAGACTGTATCATTAATAATGCCTTCCAGGGGCACCTGGGTGGCTCAGTCAAGTGTTTGACTCCTTATTTCAGCACAGATCATGATCTCAGGGTTGTAAGATCAATTGAGCTCATGCCAGGCTCCACACTCAGCATGGAATCTGCCTGGGATTGACTTTCTCCTTCTCCCTCTGCCCCTCCCCCTGCTCGCACACTCATAAATAAATAAATAAATAAATAAATAAATAAATAAATAAATAAATAAATAAAATCTTTTTAAAAAATAGTGTCTTCCAATCCTTTTTCTCAGCAGATCTAGTATACAGAGTGGTCCAGAAACAGTTTTCAAAGATATGTTTTAAAAGCATACACACACTGTCACATGCAGAAAAGTTTGTACATGCCTGTAGCTCATCTGTGGAGGAGATATGGCCCCTGCCAGCAATGATGCCCAGAACAGGGAGGAAGAAGAAACTCCCTGGCTTCCTCCTTTCTTTTCTTTCCTGGTTCCTAGTAGTGACAAACCCAGCCAGAAGCCACTGGACATGAGGGTCTGGAAAGTACAGTAAGCACCAGGCAAGCCCCCATTAATCAGAAAAGGGACAGGGTGAGACATAAACAAGAACCACATCAGCACAGTCCACCCCTCTTGCTACTCACCATTAATTCCTATCTACCCATACTTAACTCTCTAATACAACTTCATGTTTTTACCTAGCAAAACTGCAGTGTAAGTGCAGTGTAATTAAGCTTTTGACTGCTGAGGTATCCATTTCAAAAGACATCCATCTTGAATAAACATTTTGCCTGTTGCATGGCACAGCTACTAGCAAAACAACCAGATAAGGAATCAAGCCACCACTACCCATGAAGTTTCACCTTTCAGAAAGCCCTTGGTAACGACAATTGACCATTGAATTACTCCACTTCTCCTTTCCCACATTCTAATTCCCACTCTTAAGCTTTAAATTAGCCAATGAGGAGTGAACCCAAGAGACCCCATGTACCCCACCCTTGGATCCTAATAAAGGCAGAACCCTAGGTCTTTTCTCTCTCTCTCTCCTTCTCCCTTTACCTTCTCTCTCCCTTTACCCTTGACCTCACTATATGGCCCTCCAGGACTTGTGAGTAATAAATCCTGTTTCTCAAAGTTTTCTGAGAGTTTCTTGCTAAAATTCTTCCTGAAATCATAATAAAAATCACAAGAGCTAATCCAGCCACAACACTGGCTCTAGTGGGGAAACGTTTGTGGGAGCTTGCTAAAAGTAATACAGGTCTGGACAAGTGCCTCAGGCATTCCTAGCCAATATTATTAGTATGAATAGGCTGGAATCAACACAACATAATGCCAGGCAAGAGATGTATCCTACAAATGAAGATGCTCTCACCCTCTCCTCAGCAAAAGGAAACACAATTCCATCTACCATATGGCCCATATCAAGTCTACAATCTCCAAGGGATATGCAGCACAATGGGACTGAGTGTGACTTCTTAAACCTGGTTGCCATTTAATTAAATTATAGCGTTAAGCACCTCCAAAACTCTTTATGCAAACTGACAGGGAAAGGAAGGGGTGTTGAAATCACTCACAAAAATATACATGATATAGCAGCCTTAGTTCCCAATTTCATAAATGATCACAAGGTCATAACTGATATTTCTCCCTCTACCTATTTCATGTTACCCTTGACTTCATTCAGAATATTGGCTGCTTGGAATTCTTTACCTAGGGGACCCCAACCTTCATTCTTAATGGGCTTTAGTCCCTAATCATCCTGCTTTTGGGGGTTGCTATTATCCCCTTCCCCCACACTGACCTTTTCTATTGACATGAAAGTATTAAGAAGCATCTCAATGAGGGGCTTCTGGGTGGCTCAGTTGGTTAAGTGTCCAACTCTTGATCTCAGCTCAGTCCCCCCCCCTTTTTTTTTGAGATTTTACTTATTTATTCATGAGAGACACAGAGATAGAGGTAGAGACATAGGCAGAGGGAAAAGCCGGCTCCCTCTGGGGAGCCTGATGTGGAGCTCCAGGATCACACCTGAGCCAAAGGCAGATGCTCAACCACTGAGCCACCCAGGTGCCCCTCAGCTCAGGTCTTGATCTCATGTTTGTGAGTTCAAGCCCTGCATTGGGCTCCATACTGGCGTGGAGCCAACTTTAAAAAGAAGAAGAAGAACCATCCCAGTGAATCCCAATTCCAGACATAGTCTTATCTGTCTCCACTGTGTAGAAATGCCTTCACATCAATAAACCCATTATTGTGTATGCTTGTGGAAACGTTATACTCTTGGGAATTAAGAGTTTTACATGAGAGAGAAGCTCCTTCCAACCAGTGTGCTCTTGCCATGAAAGAAAATGGAACATGTATTAACAGTTAGTTCAATTCATAATCTATAAAACAACACTCCAATTTGGTAAGATGCTGCCTCCCAGCTGGTACTATAACTGAGTCTTCAGCAAACCATTCCAATATTATGTAAAACCAGCTGCTTCTGGATTTTGGGACACATGATAAGACTAGTTGAATCCCTTCCTACACATATGGTAAAATGAGTTCCTTGGTTAAAAGCAATGTTATGTGGGAATCCTTGATGGTAAATAGGAATGCCATATATCCATGGACAAGGGTGCTGGCAGAAGCTAATGGACAGAGAGAAATAATCCATATTCAGAAAACAATTAATGAGGACAAATTGCTTCCTACTTAATAATGGAAAGGCTCCAAAGTAACTGACCTACCACCAAGTGGGGCTGGCTGCACCCTCAAGGGAATCATGCCATATGAAGGGCTCAGCACTGCTGTTGGCGTATTGTATGCTCACCAGTAGCAATAGCCAGATCAGTCCTAGTGTGAAAAGGTTCAAGCTGTTAAACTGAGGTATGGCCTGCATTCTTGATGTCATGGCTACTTTATTCATGAACTCCTGAGTGAGCAAAAGCATGGTTCAAAAAAGAGAACTGACTGGGACACCTGGGTGGCTCAGCAGTTGAGCATCTGCCTTAGGCTCAGGGCATTATCCTGGGGTCCCAGGATCAAGTCCTATATCGGGTTCCCTGCATGGAGCCTGCTTCTCCCTCTGCCTATGTCTCTGCCTAACTCTCTTTGTGTCTCTCATGGATAAATATATTAAAATCTTAAAAAAAGAGAGAGAGAGAGAAAAAAGAGAGAGAGAGAGAACTAACTTCTATTGACAGAATAGTTCTTTATTCACTTCATTGTTGTGAGGCTCCCCTGATATGGATGCCTTTTGGTTGGTATTTACACTGGGTACAAATATCTTTATTCTCCCTTCCTCTTCCAAATCGAGTTTCCCAGAATAGAGCCTGAGACAGAGGTTCATACATATGTGACTTATTTTTCAAGCACTTTTCGGAGAATCTGATAAGGGAATGAAGGAAGCAGAGTAGGGAAGGGAAAAGAGATAAGCAAGAATGTGGTTTCAGGTGAAATCTAGCATCATTCTGATCCCACAAGGAGTTCTGGAGGGTAAATTGTGCCACAGAATGTGTGCCTTCTTGAGCCAAAGGCCTTTGCATCTCCATCTTTGTCAGTCATTGACTATGGGCTGCCAGAACAGAGAAGCAGCATAATTTCCAGGCACCTCTGGGTAAGATAACCTCAGTTGTTCAAGGATAATCTTCATGAGAAAGCTGCAAGTATGAGGCGTTGCCTGAGCATCCACTCAGCTCAAAGATGTGCATACAAATTAAACATTAAAAGGATCCCATTTCAGGGTGCCTGGCTAGCCAGTGGGTAAATTTCAAGGTTGGGCATGGAGCCTACTTTAGAAAGAAAAAAGTACCCCCTTCTAGTGGTCTTTATTCCCTGTATAAATTCAGATTCTATCTGGCATCATTTTCCTCCTGCCTGAAGGGCATCCTTTAATATTTCCTGTTGTGTGTGATGTAGTAATGATTAATTCTTTCAGCCTTGGTTAAGTCTATCTTTCACCTTATTTCATTTTCATTTTTGGAAGATATTTTTATTGGGTATAGAATTCTAGTTTGACAGTTTTTTTTTTCTTTTAGTACTTTTTTTTAAGATTTTATTTATTTATTCATGAAAGACAGAGAGAGAGAGAGAGAGAGAGAGAGAGGCATAGAAACAGGCAGAGGGAGAAGCAGGCTCCATGCAGGGAGCCTGATGTGGGACTCAATCTCAGGATCAGGCCCCAGACTGAAGACGGCACTAAACCACTGAGCCACCCGGGCTGCCCAAGCACTTTAAAGATATTGTTCTGTTATCTTCTCATTTGCATTGTTTCCAACAAGAACTCTGAAGTCATTCTTACCCTTGTTCCTCCATACATAGCATGCCTTTTTTCTCTGTTTTTAAGATTCTCTCTTTTTTATATATATATATTTTTAATTGAAGTTCGATTTGCCTACATACAGTATAACACCCAGTGCTCATCCCATCAAGTACCCTCCTCAGTGCCTGTCACACAGTCACCCCCATCCCCCCACCCACCTCCCCTCCACTTCCCTTTGTTCATTTCCCAGAGTTAGGAGTCTCTCATGTTTTGTCAGCCTCTCTAGTTTTGCCCACTCATTTTCCCTCCTTTCCCCTATAATCCCTTTCACTATCTCTTATATTCCCCATATGAGTGAAACCAAATAATGATTGTCCTTCTTCAATTGACTTATTTCACTCAGCATAATACCCTCCCATTCTATCCACATCGAAACAAATAGTGGGTATTTGTCATTTTTAATGGCTGAGTAATATTCCATTGTATATATACACCAGATCTTCTTAAACCATTCATCTTTTGATGGACACTGATACCCCTTCCACAGTTTGGCTACTGTGGACTTTGCTGCTATAAACATTGGGGTGCAGGTGTCCTACCTTTTCACTGCATCTGTATCTTTGGGGTAAATCCCCAACAGTGCAATTGTTGGGTCGTAGGGCAGTTCTATTTTTAACTCTTTGAGTAACCTCCACACAGTTTTCCAGAGTGGCTGTACCAGTTCCCATTCCCACCAACAGTGCAAGAGGGTTCCCCTTTCTCCACCGCCTCTCCAACATTTGTTGTTTCCTGTCTTGTTAATTTTCACCATTCTCACTGGTGTGAGATGGTATCTCAATGTGATTTTGATTTGTATTTCCCTGATGGCAAGTGATGCGGAGCATTTTCTCATCTGTTTGTTGGCCATGTGTAGGTCTTCTTTGGTGAAATTTCTGTTCATGTGTTTTGCCCATTTCATGATTGGATTGTTTGTTTCTTGGCTGTTGAGTTTAACAAGTTCTTTGTAAATCGTGGATACTAGCCCTTTATCTGATATGTCATTTGCAAATATCGTCTCCCATTCTGTAGGTTGTCTTTTAGTTTTGTTGACTGTTTCTTTTGCTGTGCAGAAGCTTTTTGTCTTGATTAAATCCCAATAGTTCATTTTTGCTTTTTTTCCCTTGCCTTCATAGATGTATCTTGCAAGTATCTTGCAGAAGTTCATTCTTCTGCATGTGGCTGTCCAATTTTCCCAGCACCATTTATTAAAGAGATTGTCCTTTTTCCAATGGATATTCTTTCCTGCTTTGTTGAATATTAGTTGACCGTATTATTGAGGGCCCATTTCTAGGTTCTCTATTCTGTTCCATTGATCTATGTGTCTGTTTTTGTGCCAGTACCACACTATCTTGATGATCACACCTTTGTAGTGCAACTTGACACCTGGCATTGTGATGCCCCCGGCTTTGGTTTTCCTTTTCAATATTCCCCTGGCTATTCGGGGTCTTTTCTGATTCCACACAAATCTTAAGATTATTTGTTCCAACTCTTTGAAGAAACTCCAACTCTCTCTGGTATTTTGATAGGGATGGCATTGAATGTGTAAATTGCTCAGGGTAGCATTGACATTTTCACAATATTAATTCTTCCAATCCATGAGCATGGAATGTTTTCCCATCTCTTTGTGTCTTCCTCAATTTCTTTCAGTAGTGTTCTGTAGTTTTTAGGGTATAGATCCTTTACCTCTTTGGTTAGGTTTATTCCCAGGTATCTTATGCTTTTGGGTGCAATTGTAAATGGGATTGACTCCTTAATTTCTTTTTCTTCAGTCTCATTGTTAATGTATAGAAATGCCACTGATTTCTGTGCATTGATTTTGTATCCTGCCACACTGACAAATTGCTGTATGAATTCTAGCAATCTTGGGGTAGAATCTTTTGGGTTTTCTATGTACAAAGATTCTCTATCACTAATTTTAAACAATTTGATTATGATCGGTCTCTATGTTTTTTCTTAGTATTTCTTATGCTCAAGTATCTGTGAAGTTTCATATATGTATATGAAATATATGTGTATATATATGTATATAAAAGGGAGATTTATAGTTTCTATCAAGTTTGGGAATTTTTCAGTTATTATTTATTTAAATGTTTTTTTTTTCTGTCTTTCCCTCTTTCTCTCTGGAGATTCCAACTATACTTTTAGGCCGCCTGAAGTTGTTTTATAGTTCACTCTTTAATTTTCATCTCTGAAAGCTCTATTTGGGTGTTTTTTTACACATCTTCCATGTCTCTACTTAACTTTTTGAACATATGTATATGATTATAACTTTTTTTTTAAAGTAGACTCCATGCTCAATGTGGAGCCTATCACAGGGCTTGAATTTACAACCCTGAGATCAAGATCTGAGCTGAGATCAGGAGTCAGACACTTAACTTCTGAGCCACCAAGGCTCCCCTATGGTTATAACTTTTAATATCCTTGTCTACTAATTCTTATATCTGTGTCCATTCTGTGTGATTTCAACTGAATAATTTGTCTACCCATTATGACTTATATTTCCTATTTCTTTGCATTGCCTGGCAGCTATTTATCAGATAACAGATATGGTAAAATTTACTTGTTAGGAATGGACATTTTGTCTTCCAATAAACATTCCTGAGCTTCACTTTGGGACACTATTAAGTTACTTGAAAAGTATTTGATCCTTTTGGGTCCTGTCTCTGATGATTTGTTAGGTGGGACTACCACAATGCTCATTCTAGGGCTAATTATTTCCCATTACAGAGGTAAGACTCTTCTGTGTACCTTTTCCAGTGCCTGAGAATCTTGAGTTTTCCCAGTCTGGCTGTGGGAACAGGAACTATTCTTGGCTCTGTGTGAGCACTGTGCATTGTTACCTCCCATACTTTGGTACTGCTTTCCCTGTCCTCAGGTTGTTTCTTTTTTCTTCTTCTTTTTTTTTTTTTTAAGATTTTATTTGTTTATTTGAGAAAGAGAGAGCATGAGTGGGGGGAGGGGAGCAGAAGCAGATCCCACTGAGCAGGGACCCCAACATGGGGCTTGATCCCAGGATCCTGAGATCATGATCTGAGCTTAAGGCAGTTGCTTAACCAACTGAGGTACTCAGGTGCCCCACTCAGTTTGTTTGCTTAAGGTGTTCACTGATCAGTATTCTGCTGAATACTTGAGAGGGCTCTACAGGTCTCTGGGTTTCTCTCCATGTGCAGTTCTCTCCTCTTTGGTTGCTCATCCTAAGAATTCCAGCTTTCTTGTTCTCCTCCAGACTCTCAGCTCCTCCTCAACTTAAGGAATCTGCTGGGCATTCCCTGGGTTCTCCTGCCTGCACCAAGACCTGGAAACTCTCTCAAGGTGGAGCTCACCTCATTTTCTGTCGGAGATCACTAATCCTTTGTTGCCTGATATTGGGTGTCTTGTAAATCCCTGTTTTATATGTTTTGTCTGGTTTTGGTTGTCCAGGGGGGAGGGTACACCTAATTCCTGTTACTCTATCTTGAGTTGAATTGGAAGTTCTATTGTTATTTTTATTAGTTCCTTACTTACATTATCCAATGTTGATTTTCTCTTTGTCTAACCTTTTGGGCAGAGTATTTAATTCATATAATGTCACTCTTACTTGTAATGATATTCCTTTTCATCACAGCTTTAACAAGAACTCATAAATTTGGCCATACAGGGTTTTTCTTATTAGTGCTTTCATTTTCTCTATAGAGAATTTTTTTAAATCCCCAAGTGAGGGACACCTGGGTGGCTCAGTAGTTGAGCACCTGCCTTGGGCTCAGGTCATATTCCTGGGTCCCCAGATTTCCCCAGATTGAGTCTCACGTCGAGCCCCCCACAGGAAGCCTGCCTCTCCCTCTACCTATGTCTCTGCTTCTCTCCCTATGTCTCTCACGAATGAATAAATAAAATCTTTTTTAAAAATCACCAAATGATGGGAGTATTTATTGTTGGATATTTATACATTGTTATTATTAACTTGTAGTTTTATGATTTTTATGAATCACAACCATGTTATGATTAGAGGCTATGAGGAAGGGCTATGGGGAAGCATACCCCATAGTGGTTAGCAGCTGAATTCTTGAGTCTGAAGGCTGAAATTTAAATCCCTGCTCTGTTTTTCCTGGCTATATGACCTTGGGCAGACTATCCAACCTAAGGCTCAATTCTTCATTTGTAAAATTGAGATGATAATCAAAACCTATCTCAGGTGGTTGTCCTGAGAGTTAAGATAAGATAATACATGTAAATCCTTTAGCACATCATAAGTATTCAACAAATATTAGTTAAAATTTCTATTTGGGGTAACTTACAGGGAATTTTTTTGGTCAACTTTTACTGTTCAATTGGCACTTGCAAGAAGTGAAAAAAAGGGTATTCTCTGTAGGTGTAAAGTTCAATACAGTAGCACAGGCTCTTGATCCCAGTTCCATAACCCCTTGGCTCCCTCTGAGTTTGCCAGTTGCTGCAAGAGACAATGTGTTGACAATCCCCTCAAAAACCTATACACCTCTGCATCTCCACTTGAAAATGCCCAGCAAAGTTTGGTACTTAAAACCCTCAGAGGCAATTCTCAATCAGTGAAGAACAGGAGAAGGTAGATAAATATCCCAGGTTTGCTGTCCCTGGAGAGGTCATATCTAAGATACATTCTACATGTTCCTCAAAGAATATCCCAGAGGAACTGAGCTTCAGTTACCCACAGGTAAAACCTGCTTGTTATGCATCCTGGATGGGGTTTTCCTCCTTCCTGGCTCGCTATCCCCACTGTTTTTCTTGTGCTTCCTGAGATTACCTCCTAAATAAACCATTTGCATAAGACCTCACCTCAGAATCTGTTTTCTGGAGTAACACAGACTAACACAGATATAAGTGTATTAGATTATCCTACTAATTGTAAGGTTTACATCCGCAAGGCAGTAGTTCTCAAATCTGATTTCATATTATAATCAACTGAAGATAAATACATCAAAATTTCTAGGAATTGTCAAATAAAAAACAAATCCAGATTTAGTAAGGAGAGACTATTGGAGAGAACTAATGTAAAGGGAGTGGGAAGGACTGCTGCTGCAAGGAGAAGCTCTGACCATGAGATCTCAATGGTTAGACAAGAAGAGCTTTTCTTTCTTTATTTATTTTTGTATATTTTTTATTGGCGTTTGATTTGCCAACACATAGAATAACACTCAGTGCTCATCCTGTCCAGTGCCCCCCATCAATGTCCATCACCCAGTCACCCCATTCCCCTGCCCACCTCCCTTTCCACCACTCCTTGTTCGTTTCCCAGAGTTAGGAGTTTCTCATGTTCTGTCACCCTCTCTGATATTTCCCACTCATTTTCTTTTCTTTAATAGGGAAGAGGAAACAAGACTAGAAGGAACTCAGTGAAGAGAAGTGGCTTGAAGGTGTGACCTAATGGGAGAGTAGATCTGAGAATGTTTTTCTCTGAGGATGCTACAGGAATTCTCTGCTTTTAGTGCCCACAATTCTTGGTCACACCACTTGAAAGAATGGAGAATAAAGCAAAGTTTGCTGAGCAAACTTTTATTTAATTAATTAATTTATTTATTTGAGAGAGAGAGAGAGAGAGAGAGAGAGCACAAGTTTTATAAAGCTCCTGGAGAGGGAGGGGACCCAAGAGGGTTGCCCCTGGAGTTTCTAAGTTTAGGGACTTTTATGAGCTTCTTTGTGGAACTATCTATCTTAAGAATCAGGGTGTACTAAGTCATGCCAATCAGGGCTTTGGTCACATATCTGTCTACCTATTAGGCTAATGTCAACATGCTGATGGTCTTTTTTTGCTGACATCTGGGGACTTAGGTCTTAACTGCCCTTTCCCGTGATAGTGACAAATGCTTTGTGGTTAATTGCCTTATTTTAGGATGTTTTGCAGAAGTCATATCTCCAAAGGCTACAAAGCAGAATGTGAGTGTGCTCCCGTCTAATCTGTAAACAGGATGTTAGTGCTGTTTCATTTTATTTGTTCTGACTCCATATTTTCTTGTTGGGTACTTTGGTCCTGACTTCCTAACTGTCTAAATAACCCCCAACTCATGTACTGGTTCAGGCTAGGGGTGGACCAATGCTCAGGGACTTGGGAAGAGAGAATCTCAACCAAAGTTTAATTAACCAGCATTTTGTTCTGACTCGTCAGTGGGAAGAAGCAGCTCAGCTAATCATTTATGAAGCCATGGATGGGGACTTAGAGGGTCTGTGCCTAGGCCTGTCATAGGTAAGGAAGGGGGCATATGTGAGTCTTACCTAAGTCATATGGGAAAAGATGGTTCTTTGCAGTAATTCTTTTCCAGAATACAAAAGAGGTTCTGTGTGTGTGAGTGTGTGTGTGTGTGTGTATGTGTGTGTGCTTCTGAACTGTCACTGTTTTCCAGGAGTGCAGGGCTCAAGTAGAACTCAACATTGTTATGATGGAGCCTAGACAACGTAGTTTCTAAAAGTACCCACCCTCCAGATCATGTACAGACTACAATAAAAGACTTGAGAGACATATCAACTACAAAATGTGTGGACCTTATTCAGGTCCTAACTCAAACGAAACTGTTTTTTTTGTTGTTTTTTTTTTTTAATGACATTTATAAAATCATGAGAGATTTTAACACTGAATCTCTGAATAAGTTAAAGAACTGGTGTTTATTTTTCAGGTGTAACAATGATATTATGCTTATGAATTTTTAATTAAAAAAGTGATAATGGTAATGTGGTTATGTTTTTAAAAGATTCCTTATATTTTATTTTATTTTTTAAAGATTTTATTTATTTATTTGAGAGAGAGAGAGAGAGTACAAGCAGGGAGGGCAGCAGGCAGAGGGAGAAGCAGGCTCCCAGCTGAGCAGAGAGCCTCACATGGGCCTGAATCCCAGGACTCCGGGATCATGACTCAAGTCAAAGGCAGATGCCTAACCTACTGAACCGCCTGGGTATCCCATGATTCCTTATATTTTAGGGATACCCACTGGACAAAATGTTTATATATTAAAGGATATGATTTCTGGGATTACTCCAATATAGTATGGAAAGGGGGAAAGTGGATGGAGAATTAGCTGGCCATGACTTGGTAAAACTGAAAGGTGAGTGCTGGGTCCTCTGGGTATATTAGGCCAGTCTATACTTTTGCATAGGTTTGAAATTTTTTAAAAAACCTTTTCTACAGAAGCTCTCTGATTGTTCTTAATATGCAATCCACATTGAAAACTGCTTTTCATAGCTTTAATTATTTTTTGTCTGCTCAACGATCAAAACCTGAAATAGGTTTGTTAAGGTGTCCCCTCCCCTGACTAATTACATTTCTATCCATTTCTCCTTGTATTTCCTGCAATGCTTGATTTATAGATGCCATTGCTTTATTGTTTGTTACACAGAGGTTTACGAAAGATTGCCTTAGAAAAATAATACATGCTCATGGCAAAAGTAAAGAAAAAAATCAAGCAATATATAAAGGAGTACAGTGAAAAATAGATTTCCCTCACCTCAAATTCCCAACTTCCAATCCCACCCCTGAGTGTTGGCCACAATTACCAATTTCTTCTGTCTCTGTTGAGGAACAGTCAACGTGTATGTGTATATATACATGTGCACATACTTGAAATGTCCTTTTTTAAATATAATTAGGACCCCAGTGTTTTATACTCCGTTAAACTCCTTGCATTTATCACTTAAGTCAGTTAAATCTTGTACAGAAAATAGCTACAGTAGAAACTGTGCACCTCGGCCTGCAGCCTAACTGATTCTGTTTCTGAGAGCTATTTTACAACTCTGTAAATTACAGATAACAATGCAAAGTATATTCCTGTCTATCGATATGCAAATCAATTCCGGCAGGTGCAAGGACAAGCTCCCCCACCCGTGGAAAAACCAGTTTTGCCCCCATTTTGCTCATTCATTTCAACATTCCCTTACTCCACACGAATTTGACTTCTCCTTTGAGCCAGTAATGACATCTGCCTAGTTCCTTCATTATCAGCAAAATAAAATCTGCAGCATGCGTTCATTTTATATCTGCACTAGAGCCATGATTTTACTTTTATTATTATTATTATCCTTTAACAGTGTTTAGCCAATTGGTTGAACACATAACTCATGGGATTTGAGGAAAACTCAGCTTTATTTTTATCTCTCATTGCCCTGTATCTGTAATTGTCTGGATGTATCAGTAACTCATTTAATTGTTCCAGTCATTTGCTTCAACAAGGCTTCGATAAATACACTTTAACTTGTGTTTTTAAGTCCAATATAATTACACTTGTAGGATGACTTTCTAGAAGGACTAAATCACTGTCCAAAGAAATTATACCAATTTATCCTCTCACTAAGAGTGTATAAAATGATAATTTTTCATATTCTCTGAACACAGTACATTTTCAAACCTTTGAATCTTCTCCAGTCTGGTAGGTGTAAAATGGAATCTTACTTTAATATGTATTTCTTTCATTATGAATTGGATTGGCATATTTTCATACAGCCGTAAGCCATCAATTCTCTTTCTCTGTAAGTTACCAATTTATGTCCTTTGCCCATTTTTTTCTATTGTTTTGATATTGTTCATATTAACTTGTAAGCTCTCTTTGGATATTAAGGAAATCGGCCCTTTGTCATGGGTATTAAAAACATCTTTTCCCACAGTAGGGAGGGAGCAACTGTGAAGAGATGGGGCCAGGCAAGAATAGCACAACTCCGTGAGTTCAGAAGGTACCTGCTTCTAGAAAGGCTGCATCTCTCACATCTCCTGCCCTCCAGATGTGACTGAGTCCTCACCTTCTCATTCACAGTCCCTCAGCAATAAAGATCTAATTGAAGTGCAAGAAAAAGGGTGTATTGAAAAGTCACCATGGAAACTGCCCCTCCCACAGCATTTACCATTCAAAGGCTTCTACAGGCATTCATGTACAACAAATTAGCAAAGAAAGATTTCCAGACTCACAACCCTAAATTTGAATGCAGTTTGAAGGTGCTTAGAGGCATGAAGAATGCCTGTGGTTTGGTAAACAGGGAAATTACTAGGAAAGGAATTGTCCTTAGTTCCAGCTTCTGTGGAGGATAATTTGTTAAGATGTTAGACTGTATTTTGGTTTTGCTGCAATTTTCCTTCCTCCCCTACCTTCTACTGATGGTTGCCAGTCCACAGTGCCTAGTGGGCCTTACGCCTAAAGACCTCTGGTCTTGCCTTTAGTGGAAGTCCGGGCTAACTGAAAAGGTTAAACTAGGTGGGAAAGGGTGTGCAGAGGAAAAATACATTCTCTTTGGAGGGCAGATAAGTCAACAAAATCAGGAGGAGAGGTTCTACCATGAGTGACGACCTATGGCCACTGCTGAAAGCAGCCAGGGTGGTGACTGTAAGGGGAGCAAAATTTGACACCTCAAAATGTGTCTCTTTGGCATCTGGATTATTTTAGGCTGATTAATTACTTTTAAGAAACCAAAGGCTCAGGAAGAAGCTTTGACCTTCCCCTTGACTGCCTATAAGAATTTAGACAGAGGACCTGCTTGCTTCAGGAAGGGAATAATCACCATAAACTACAGTATAATGTGAACTAGGGGTGTAGACAGGGAGCAAGGTAGCAAAGTCTGTTTGTGTAAATTCCTCTCTATGTCCCTTTGTGTCTGGATGGCCCAGCAGACATCTGCTTACCAAACCTTTATCTTTTTCATCTTCCTGTGAATTATCTTCCTCCCTCTTAAAGTCCCAGATCCCTACCCCCTTCTCCTTAGCTCTGGATAAGCCTCAATTGCCTGGCTGCCTGGGGGTCTCATATTCTTATGAAGTCTACTATGTATGTACCTAAATTTAATTTTTTCCTGTTAATCTGCCTCATGTCCACTGAACTCTTAGGCCAGCCAAAAGAACTGTGAAGGGTAAAGGAAAATTTTTCCTCCTAACAGTGACTGAACCTAATCAATGATGGCTGGCGACCTTAGGGAGGTAGGGACTGAGGCACTGGGATTTCTAACTGAAACAAAAAATCCCAGTCCCAGTACAGGAAAACATCAAGGGCCTGGTCACTTTCAAAGGACACTATGCATCTCAGCCATAACCACTGTGGCCTGGGACTATTTGGTGCTTTCTGATATCTATGGGTGACTTACAGTGGATCAGGGTGGCTAGGAAGGTACAGGCAATGACTGAGGTAGACTCTGCCATCATTTTGGCTGGAAGCTCAAAATTATATTTAATATAATTTTAATAATCTCATATGATATGTTTACATATTAGCATTTATAGAGTAAGATTCATACTCAATGTACTTTTTAGGACTAGCATTTTGGGAAGATCCAGCCAGTCAGCTACTGTACAAAAGGCCCACCACCAAAAAAAAGTACATTTGTGATGTAGCTTTAATTTTTTCCCTCCACTTAGTAAATGCTTATAAATGCATAACTTTTGCTATATTTTCTTTTATTTTCACAATCAATTATGGCTTTTTATGGGAGCAAATAGACTTCCTGAAAAGACATTTTGATTACGACATTTTAGCAGTAGGAAATCCATTTTGAGGTTTGATTTTGTCATCATAGAGCCAATGAGGTCCAAAGTCAGGGATAGTCTGAATGGTCCTCTACTGCCCTCCAGAGGGAAGCTGGATAGAGGTGGAAACATCTCTGGAATGAAAGAGACTGGTGTATATTTCTAACATTGGCATGTAAAAAATAGAGACCCAAAGAAATAAAAAAAACCAACGGCTGTTTTTCTCCCAGTGTGTTCAGAAATAAGTGAACCGTTGAATGATGAGTCATTTAGTACCACGCCTTCCAAGGCCACATTTAAACCCGAGGAGTTACTGACAAGACGTAAAATAGCTCACAACTTTTGACATAAACATCTTAAGCATTCTGAGTCTCTATATTTACTTATATACAATTGATTTACTTATACATACTTATGTAGCTATGATGTTGTAGTCTATTATATCAAACATCTTTCTTAATAGAGAATCATTAAAGAGTTATAGGAAAATGTATGTGGCTTATCAATTTCTTCATGTTTCTGATTGATATCATGGCAGATTTACATTAACAAGTTTATTTTAGCACATCTATGTGAGGCTTAAAATTGGATACTTTTTAAAAAAATTTTAAGGATTTTTTTTTTTATTATTATTGAGATGTCTGGGTATCTCAGCGGTTGAGCACCTGCCTTTGGCCCAGGGCCTGATCCCGGAGTCCCATGATCGAGGCCCACATCAGGCTCCCTGCATGGAGCCTGCTTCTCTCTCTCTGCCTATGTCTCTGCCTCTCTCTCTCTCTCTATGTCTCTCATGAATAAATAAATAAAATCTTTTTTTAAAAAAAGGATTTTTAAAAATTTATTTGAGAGAGTGCAAGCTAGAGAGCACAAGCAGGGGAGGTGGCAGAGGGAGAGGGAGAAGCTGGCACCCTGCTTAGCATGGAGTATGTAGAGCTCAATCCCAAGACCCTGAGATCATGACCTGAGCCAAAGACAGTTGCTCAACTGACTGAGCCACCCAGGGGCTTTTAAAATTCATCTTTCAAATATCCAAATTAATGTACTAGCAGATGGTAGTAGTTGCAAACCAAGACTCTATAGGGTTTCATGTTTGTAAATGAATTTTCAAAACGTTATTAATTCCTCTTAAACAATTAATACAAAAAACATGACAACATTTGCGTCTCCCCCTGGTGATGGCAAATCTGGGGTATGGTACAAAGACATACCTGGTTACCTTTACTTTGTTCAATAATTGGACTGATCATGGAGCCAGAAAAAAATGGATTTAATCATGAGGACCAGCTGTAAAAAGTCCTCATCATTTCACAGATCTTTTTCCAGGCTTTTGAGAACAAGAGAGGAGGCAAGAACAAAAGATATGAAATTTCAAGTTGGTTTGAAAACTTTAAAAAATGAAAGAGCCTACATTACATAAAATTTCTGAGACAATCTACCCTAGGAAAATATAGCACTTTGGCAATGTTTCCTGAGCAAGGTGATGATTAAAAATGATACATAAAATATATTGAATATTTCTCACATACCAGGTATGTGTGGTATATACATAAGATTATCTCATCTTCATAAAAACCACATGAGATAGGTACCCTTGTTACTCCATTGTACAGATAAAGAAACTGCATATGAATAACTGACAGGATCAACCTCAAGAGAAAGATTAAAAAGGAACATATCTGGTTTAATTGGAAGTAGAAGCCTTCTAGAACCCTAATTTACTTTTTAAATTTATTGCATTTTTATTTAATATGTGTGCGGATTTTTTTTTTTCAGGATTCTAAAGTTCTTATGTTATCTAGGACCTTAGGCAGAGGTCTCAAAATCTGAGAACAATATAATAGGGGTCAAGCCTTCTTACATTTTGAATAAAAATGCCAATCTGCCCATGCAGGAAGTACTAAGATTGGTGAAGGAGTTCTGTCAGGATAAGCCTCCTTGCAGTTACATCAGAGAAGACAAAAAATGAAATAGTGATGCAGAGGCTAGGGTAAAAATATATTTGCAGCTATGAAGATGCTGTGACATATTCCCTTCTTAAGGAGGACGTAGGGTGTATCAGTTGTCTATTACTGCATAACAAATTATCCCACCAGGAAGGTACCTAAAACAATAAACACTATCTCACACAGTTTCTGTAGATCAGGAATTTGGGAGCAGTTTAGCTGAACATGCTGGCTCAGATTTCTCATAGAGCTGCAGTTCAAGATGTCATCTGATCAAGCTGAGGTCACATGCCTACACTCTTGCTGTAAGAAGGCTAGAAAAAGTGAGTAACCGTCTTTCTCACTTTCTGTAAGCAGTGCTCATCACCACCGAGATACACGGTGGGTGTATCCCCAAACACATTAAGAGAACTTAAATGGTGGAGAGCAAAAAATAAAACCACAAAAGTGTCTAACTCAAAGTCATCCCTTTGGCTGCCCAACACTGATACAACCACCGCTTTCAATGCTTACACTTCCAAAAAAGTTCCTACTTAAAATATTGCAAATATCCTTCATATAGTCAAAGATGCACTCATTCTATCACCCTCCAAGAAAGTTACCACATCCATCTGTCCATTTCTAAGTCCAGAAGCTTTAGTTGATATCCAGTCCTTTGCAATTTGTAGGCTAAATAATGAACTTTACCAACAATAGCACACCCTACATACAATAGTGAAATAGAGGGCAAGAAAATGAAAATTAAGACACATAAAAGTGTACATGATACTCTTCAAGAAAGGAAGCACAAGATACCAGCTCTCATTTCCTCCCCTGATCATGAGGACTTCACCACCCTTCATGACTTCTTTCTCCACCAGCCATTCTGTGTTCCCTTTACCTTCAGCCAGTAACTTCATTGCTAAGGAATCTGTGTATTTGATAGAACTATGTGTTTAAAGGTATAAAGCACAAACCTCTTTCTGCTTGATGATAGGGTGAATCACTCCAGCCAATACCATAACCTTGTTCTTCTTTTCCTCTCTTAGTCTCTCCAAGTGACACAAGACACACAAAATGGTTAGATGCCAGTCTCACCCCCAAATCAATGGAACCGTTTCTCAACCTTTGTTAGAAGAATTCCTTTTTTTTTTTTGTAAGATTTTATTTATTCATGAGAGACAGAGAAGAGAGAGAGAGAGGCAGGGACACAGGCAGAGGGAGAAGCAGGCTCCACGCGGGGAGCCCGATGTGGGATTCGATCCTGGGTCTCCAGGATCACGCTGGAGCTGGGCTGAAGGCAGTGCTAAACCGCTGAGCCACCGGAGCTGCCCCTAGAAGAATTCCTTTCTTTGGTAACAAACTTCTAAACCAACAAAACCCAGAATCTCAGAGACTGGCAGTTTAAAAAAAAAAAAAAAGTCCTTTAATATCCTTTGTTCCTAAATCCATTAATTTTGCATATGGAAGCCTGATAGTTTTAAAACATATCCACAAACTCTTTAACACTTCTCCCATTAAGAAAAGGAGTCTCCTTTGATATAACCAGCCTTAATGACTAAGTCCTAATGAACTGAATGTGGTTTTGAACTGACACTACAGGACTTCCATTGTTGGTTTAGAAAGGCATTATAGTTTCCATCCTGATTTCTCTGGGGATGTTTTGCCCTTGGAATCCAGCTACTATGTTGTGAGGAACCAAATAGCGCTGTGGAAAGGCTACAAGTAGGTGTTCAGCATCAGTCCCCAGACATATAAAAGAGTGAAACTGTAGATGATTTTAGCCCCCAACTTTTTGGCTGTCCTAGCTGGCATCAAGTGGAAAGTGGAACAGAGATAAACCATCCTGAGTCCTGCACAAGTTATGGATTTGTAAGCAAAGTAAATGTTGTAGTTGTTTTAAATCACTAAGTTTTGATGTAGTTATACAGCAACAGACAGCAAAGACATGAAAGAAAAATCCCAAATATTGGACACTAGTTCAAAGCCAATGCTGCAAGAAGGGTTATATCCCAGAAGGCATCATAACTAAGTCTTCAATAAGACATATGCTTCTTGGTGATAAACAGTACAATTAGACCGATGAATTCTATAGGCAATAGCCCATTGCATTACTTCTTTCATTACAGATGAGTTCTTGGTCAGAAGCTATATGGTGTCAGACACAATGACTGTGTATAAAACAGTCAATAAATCCCCAGCACAGCAAGCAGGTAAGCAAATCTAAATCTAGAGTAAACATATTTCAGAGAGGACAAATAATTATTCTCTCTCAATAGTTGGGTGGGACCAAAGGAATTGACTTGCCTCCATGTGATTGGCTGGTTCTCCTGGAGCAGGGGGTATCTCACCAATTCAGAATTGGTCATTATTGCTGGCAACCTCAACACTCAATAGTGGTTTAGTGATCATAGGCATAGTTCCAATCCTGCTATCAATTCCATTTCATTCATGATTCCACTGAGCAAGCACTGAGCCTGGAAAAGGAGGCTGAGTTTCCTCCCAGAGCAATTCATTTCATCCATAGGATTTATAAGATTCATTCTGCTAGGTCCATCAGCATATCCCTTCCCAAATATTCCTTGTCATCAGTTTTCCAATCTTGCTCTTTCCAATGTCCTTGACCACCTGGCCAAACAATTAGCCTTGCACCATGAATTATTACCCAAGGCCAACTCTCCTTTCAGGCAAAGTGAACTTCAAGACACACAAGGCTACACATTAAAAGGACTTCATGACTTCAGTGTTCTTCAGGTCCAAAGTGGGACCCAAACAACCTCACAATCTGTTTCTGGCAGGTACCACCATATTGTGCAGAGCAACAAACCTGAAGAATAATGCCTGGCTCATCATGGGCACTCAATAGTCATTTGTTGAATCATTCTTTTACAATGCAAATCAAAACTGGAATTTAAATAAACATTAGGAAGAAAAAAAATGCTATCATTCCCCTCCCCCTCCTGTTTAAATTCCTTCCCTCTCCTGTTTAATTTCCTTCACCTGTGTGGCTCAGTGGTTGAGTGCCCGCCTTTGGATCAGGTCTTGATCCCTGGGTCCTGGGATTGAATCCCACATCAGGCTCCCCATGGGGAGCCTGCTTCTCCCCCTGCCTCTGTGTCTGCCTCTCTCTATGTGTCTCTCATGAATAAATAAATAAAAATCTTTAAAAAAAAAAATTCCTTCAACAGCTTCCTATTGCTCTAACAGACCCTGCTGGGTGTGGCCTCTGCCTCTTCCTTCCCCTTGTTCTCTGAACTCTAAGCATTGGTCTTTAATTCTTGGAATGTTCCATGCTCCCTCCTGCCACAAGACCTTTGCCCAGACTGTTCCCTCTCCTTGCCAAATTAACTCCATCCTCAGATCTGGACTAAAGGATTCTTTCCTGTCTTATAACCATTTTTCTTCACTGTACTTAATTCCATATTCATTTATGTGTTTAATTAATTCCTGTCTTACTCTGGGACTCTAAGTACTATGATTATGTGCACTCACCACTGGATCCCCAGCACCTAATATATTGCCTGGCACTTAATAGATGCTAAATAGTATTTTATTGAATGAATACATGAATAAATGAATGAATGTGTCTGTAAGAAAATGTAGTATACGTAATTTATCTACAAGTTATCACTGCCAATTTTGCTTAAAGCTTTCTGCTATCAGTTCCTACTCCTCTAATTCACAATTCTTTATTAATTTAAAAAGGCATTTGTCTGACTCTATACTAGCACAATACAGTGGAAATATGTGAGCTACATATATATCTTCAAATACACCATCAGCCACATTATAAAAACTTAAAAGAAATATCTTACTATTTTATTTGACCAGTATTTCCAAGACATCATTTCAAAGTGAGATCAGTATAAAAATTATTAATATTTTTACATTCTTTTCTTTATCCTCTCTTTGAAATTTGGTATTTTAATTTCATCATATCTGTTTGAACTCGATATGTGTATATATATATATATATGTATATATATATTTAAGATTTTGTTTATTCATTGGAGACACAGAGAGAGGGGCAGAGACACATGCAGAAGGAGAAGCAGGCTCCTCACCTGGAGCCTGATGAGGGACTCCATCCTGGGACCTGGAATCATGCCCTGAGCTAAAGGCAGATGCTCAACCCCTGAGCTACCCAGGTGCCTGTATTTCTTTCTTTTTAAAAAATATTTTGTTTATTTGAAAGAGAATGAGAGGGAACACAAGCAGGGGGAGTGGCAGAGGCAGGCTCCCCACTGAGCAGGGAGCCTGATGTGGGACCCCATCCCAGGATCCTGGGATCATGACCTGAGCCCAAGGCAGAGGCTCAACTGACTGAGCCACCCAGGTGCCTCAGACCTAGCTATATTCCAAGTGCTCAGTAGCCACAGGTGCCTAGTTGATGCTGTACATGGCAGTGCAGTTCTATAGAATTCACTTTCACAAGGAGTCTGACCGTCCTTGGCACCTATAATTAGTGCCAGGAAAGCATCCTGAAGTCGAATTTTCATCCAGATCTAACTGTTCCAGTATAACAGGTGATTTAAACCAGGTATTAGCCCCCAACTCCTCCAGGATTAACTTAGAAACTTGTCTCTAGAAACAATTTTAATGTTCATCTTCCTATCACATCCTTTTATCTCGTATTTAAATATTAACTTTGCATCTCCTGTAGGTATTGGGCCACCTTCTTCGCAAACCCTTCTATTTCTCCTTTAGAGCCAATTTATCTAATTCTCCGTTTTTAGGAACTTCATGGCAAATCTGTATGTTCCCTGGGCTGCCCAGGAAAGTTGGGGCGGGGTTGAGGGGTGTCTAAGTCTTCCACGTGCAGCATCCAGTTTGTGTGTGTGTGTGTGTTTTAATATTTTATTTATTTATTCATGAGAAAGAGACAGGCAGAGGGAGAAGCAGGCTCCATGCAGGGAGCCCGACGTGGGGCGCGATCCCCGGCCTCCAGGTCACACCCTGGGCGGGACGAAGGCAGGCGCTAAACCTTGGGGCCACCCGGGCACCCCCAGCATCCGTTCTTTCAGCGTCTTCATTATGCCTGCCTGGACCTGGAGGAGGCGCCCCGGAGAGCAGCACAACCCATGGTTTAAGACCACAGAGCTGAAGTCGAACCGCTCCTTCGGTTTGGAAAGCGGCTGTCTCTCCGCAACGGCCTTTAGGTGCTTCTCCCTCACCAGAGAGCCACCGGCCAGGGCCACAACAGCCTTAACTACACGAGAGCAGCTCGACCTCGGTTTCACCACCTGCCCTTGGCTAAAGGGGAAGAGGAGGGACATCCGCCCGGTGGGAGACGCTTCCGGAAGTGACGTAGGAGTGTCAACATGCAAGATGGCGGCCCATCACCGGCAGAACACGGCAGGGCGGAGGAAAGTGCAGGTATGGGAGTCCCGCTCCTCGGTCCCCCGGACGCGGCCTGCCGCCCGGCGCCCACCTCCAGCTAACGATGCCTCGAGCCGCGGTCGGCTAGGGTAGCGGCGTGGGGCCAGCGGGACGGGGCGCGGCCGGCGGCGAGGGGTGGGGCCGCGGCGCTAACGGCTTGAGGAAGGGGCGGGGGGCGCCTGGCTGGGCCCTCCGGAGCCCTGTCCCGGGACCCCTGGGTGAGCGGTTCCGAGGTCGGGCTTGACCGACCCTAGCTCTCTCGCAGGCTTGAGTTTGCGGGATCTGGATGGACTCGTCTCCCGCCCACCTGCCTCCTCCTTCCCTTGCTTTTCTCCCTGTCGGCGTCTGAGCCGAGGCCTGCGGACACTTCCCTGGCGGGCGGGCTAAACGCCTGTGCGGGGGCGTGGCGGGGCAGCGGGGCGCAGAGGGCCCTGCGGGGTTTCTGCGGAGGATGCGGCACGTGGGAGCCCTCCGCTTTTTTTTTTTTTTCCCCCCTCCGGAAGCTTTGTCCCTTTGAGATGGAAACGACGTGGGAGTGTGCTGGTATTAGTGGGGAAATTATTTTTATTAATTTTTTTCATCTTCATTGTGCATCCTCGATTCTTTCTTTTCAGTTTCTAAAGATTTATTATCCAAGGGTAAAGAGTTATCTAACCCTTCTGTGTGTTCTTTCTTTATGCCTTCGTGAATCCACCTTTATTTGGGATACCCTCAAGAGTTAGTGCTGCCTATTATTTTCAGCGGTGCAAGGAGTAAAAGCCCTATTACAGCTGTTTGCCTGCAAGTATATTGTATATAGGAGTCAGTGACTGTGCATCTGTTCATTAAGCGTTTACTGAGCACTTAGTTTAGACACGAAGATAGGCAAAAAATTGTGACAGTATAGGAATAAAGATCTCTTTATGAAACACAGCATTATATGTAGTTCCACAGGTGGAAATAGTTTGTTGAGTAGGTAAACAGGACAAAGTGATCCTTCAGTCAGGTAACCCCAGCAATGGCTGTAGGCCACTGTCTTCTGGGCAGTTCACTTACTTGTTTTATTGATATCATTGATCACTGCAATGTCCCAGGCATTCACTAGGTATCTCCGAATTGAGTGAAATTAATAAGAATCTAAAATAGCTTACCCTGTTAGGTGATTTTTAAGTACATCAGTAACAGAATCCCAGCATCCAAGCCAGGTGGGTGAGAATGTGTGCTGTGCACTAAAATGTAAATCAAAATTGTCTTAATTGTATTCTAGACACTAAAGTGGTACACTCCTTGGGTAGTAAGGAGAGTTAATCAGGCATTCAGTTTCTTGCATTTAAATTTAAAAGGCCATATAAAAGTATAAGATGAGGAAATGTAAATTCACCACAGTGTGTATGGAAAAATTGAGTTTTTTAATAGCTGAATGTGAGCCATTACATGTTGAATGAGGGAAATAATTCCATTCTTTCCTGGTCAGAGTACAAAACTAGTTTGGGGTTCAGCACTTAGTACGTTGTTCTTGATAGGTCTAACAATCAGATTGGTGAAGTAACAATTTCCTATGAAGAGTGTCAAAAGAACTAAGATTAGCCTCTGAAGAGAAGATTCAGTAAATCGGGCAGCCCCAGTGGCGCAGCGGTTTAGCGCCGCCTGCGGCTCAGGGTGTGATCCTGGAGACGGGAGATCAGTCCCACATCGGGCTCCCTGCATGGAGCCTGCTTCTCCCTCTGCCTGTGTCTCTGCCTCTGTGTGTGTGTGTCTTATGAATAAATAAATAAAATCTTAAAAAAAAAAAAAAAGATTCAGTAAATCTTGTTAGCTGCTTTCAGAATTTGTCCCCAAGGTATAGGACCAACCTGAGAATCTACGGAGATTGATTGTATCTCAGTGTGAGAGAGAACTTTAAAAAAAAAAAAAAAAAAAAAAAAAAATATATATATATATATATATATATATATATATATATATATAATTAGACTTCAGTTTGCCAACATACAGCATAACACCCAGTCACCCCAAACCCCCACCCACTTCCCCTTCCACTGCCCCTTGTTCATTTCCCAGAGTTAGGTGTCTCATGTTTTGTCACCCTCACTGATAGTTTCACTCATTTTCTCTCCTTTCCCTTTATTCCCTTTCACTAATTTTTACATTCCCCAAATGAATGAGAACTTTTGTTTGTATCTCAGTGTGAAAGAGAACTTTTGTTATGGAAGTGTTTTTCAAACTAATGCACAAGTTAGTGCAAAAAACTCCACAAACAATACAAAGGTAAATAATAATTGTCCTCTACTCTTCAAAGATTGCTACTGTAGATGATGTGATATATAATCCTAGACCAGTTTTTAGTTTTGTTTTGTTTTTTTGTTTGTTTGTTTTGTACTCTGAGCACTGTTGGCATGTTGGGCTGCATGATTCTTTAGGGGGGTGGGGAGAGTCTTATGCATTGTAAGTTGTTTTTCATCATCCTGGCTTCTGTCTACTAGATATTAGCATATCCCCAGTGTTGACCAAAAATAACTAAATACTTTTCAAATGTTTGCTAGGGGGTAAAATTGCCCTTGGTTGAAAACCAATGTTCTATACCTTTTGTGCATATGTACCAACTTATATGATTTTTTTTTCTTTTTTACGCTACACAAAGTCATAGTATATATTGTTCAGTATCTTGCTGTTTGTCAAAATTTTAAATACACATTCCCATTGACCAAACAATTCCTCATCTAAAAAATTGTTTTAGAGAAGCGTGTATGAGGGGCCCCTGGGTGGCTCAGTCGGTTAAATGTCTGCCTTCGGCTCAGAGGCTCAGAGGCTCTGGTCTTGTGATTCCAGGATAGGGTCCTGGGATCGGTTGCGCTATGTGTCACGCTCCTGTCGTTGCACTCCCTGCTTAGTGGAAAGTCTCCCTGTGCCTGTCCCTCAGCTTCTGTGTCTGTCTCTCCCTCTCCCTCTCTCTCACATGCATGCACACCCTCTCTATTAAATAAATAAAATTTAAAAATTTTAAAGTGCATATGCATATATCTTTCTCTAGTTGTTCAGTAGTGTTTATTTTAGGATTTCTGTCATTGTGAAAAAAAAATCTCAATGTCCATCAATAGTCACTTGGCAGATAAATTAAGTACACTTATGTAGTGGATTAATTTGCAGTTGTTAAAAAGATAAGCTTGATCTGTATTATTAAAAAGGAAAGGTGTCCAGAAGTCAAAAAACAAGTCAACATAACATAGTCCCATTTTCACAAAGGAAATAATGTGTCTTTAAAAAGTCTGGAAGGCTATTTATTAACAGTGATTATTTCTATGTATTAGATTATGTGATTATGGGTAAGGAAAAAATGGGGTATATTTTATTTTAAAATATATGTAAACTTTTATATTTTTGAGCTTTTTACAACATTCTTTGTTTTAATAAATAAAAAACATTTTAGAAAAACTATATATGGCTACATAATTATATTTTGCCTCTTGGCAATCAGTGTCTTATACCAAAAGGCAGTAGCCCTGAGCCTCATTATTAAATTGTAGGCCAAAAAGAACCCTTGAGACTTATAATATTTATAAATAACCAGTGGAGAGGGGTCCAGATATACTGCTTATTAATTATAGACATAATGAAGAATGAACACATGTCCTACTGTCCTCAACTTCTAAGCAGCCTGGAGGTGAGTATGAAGGGAAGGAGTGGATTTATGATTGGCAGAAATATGATGAGACATTCAAATGTGTGAATTCAGATATGTGCTGTAGATTTTTTTTCCTGATAATCAAGGTGTCAAAACAAATCATTTCACTCTTTGGTGATCCCTTACTGTTATGGTTTTCCAGCATCCAAAGTCTATTGGCTGGCTCACTCTCTTTCTCTCTTTCCCTTTCTCTCCTTCCTCCTTCTCTGTCCTTCTTCCTCTCTCTCTTTCCATCTTTCCTTCAACGGCCTCTTCCCTCACTTGCTACAGAATTCTGGGTATGAGGTTGTCACTGCTATTCTGGTATAGGAGCAACAATCATGCTCTAGTACCCAGTGATGTTTCAAGCATACACATACTAGGCCTTCTGTAACGAGATTCTTTTCCTTGGAAATGACCCCAAGTCCAACTTACCAGGCTCACATAATAAAAGACATGGCATTGGCTCAGGTAAATGAAAAGTCAAAGAGGTAGTGCTGGTTTCATGCAAATCCTGAACCAGCAGGTTTACTGTGACTCTAATCTAAGAAGTGTTATAAAGTCAGCTTTACTATTGGGCTGCTTATGAGTTATCTTCTATTCCCAAACTCCCAGCTCTAGGCTTTCCCTCTTGGTGGCATGGTGTCTGTCCCATTCCAGTCTTCATGTCCTTTCATGCAGTATTCAAGGCTATAGTCTCATAAGTAGCTCTTGTACATTTTCTTCTAGGATTTGCTTGCGTTGAGGAAAATATTGGGAGCAGAAATGGGGGATGGAGAGGTAACCAGCAAAAGTCTCTTCTATCAGTACTTCAGTACTTACCTTCTTTCTTTGCCAAATATTTAGTTATTTCTATTCAGAGTTCAGTATGGGTCCTTATTTCTTTTCTTTTTTTTTTTTTTTTTTTTTTTGCAAAAGAGAACAGTGCTTAAGTACAAATGGAGACACGATTCTTTTTTTTAAATAATGGGTCCTTATTTCTGATTTAGAATCCCAGTTCTGGGTTGGTTGTTTAATCTTTGAGACTTTTTTTTAAAGGAAGTAGAATGAAGCCAAATCCTGGCTTCTCAAATTAGCTGTATGTCCAAAATGAGTTACTTTTTATGTAGGATGGGTAGTAAAAAATTTATACCAATGTGGTGGCATCCCTTGGAACAGAGGTTAGTAAACTGCCTCTAAGGAGTCACGTGGTAAGTATTTTAGGCTTTGCAGGCCACGATACTTTGTCATAACCACTCAATTCTGTGATTACAACGTGAAAGCAGCCATAGACCATACCTAAATGAATAGGTGGCTGTGTTCCAATAAAACTTTGTTTACAAAAATAGGCTTTGGCATGGATTAGGACCATGGGTGGTTTTTTTTTACTAACCCCACCCCACCCCAGACTAGGAGTAGTCACACTAGAAGATGTCCTGTTTTTATCTGCAAGATTGTTTTTTAGAATACTTCTTAAAATCAGCACTCTTGTGGGACACCTGGGTGGCTCAGTGGCAGAGCATCTGCCTTTAGCTCAGGCCATAATCCTGGGGTCTTGGGATTGAGTCCTGCATCGGGATCCCTACAGGGAGCCTGCTTCTCCCTCTGCCTCTCTCTCTGTATCTCTCATGAATAAATAAATAAAATATTTTTAAAAAATCACTCTTGAAATTACGTACAGTAGAAAGTAATGGTTCACAAGATTGAACAGGGAAAACCGATGTGAGAATTACTAATATTTGGCCAATTTTTCTTGGCCACATTTAGCCTGATTTAGCCTGATAGCTGGAAATAGCCTTACACAAAAGAGCTATATGATTCCACTTCCACTTAAAGAATGTTATAGAACAGACAAAACTAATCTATGATGAAAAAAGTCAGATCTAGATTGCCTAGGAATGGGGTGTAGAGGTTGGGATGCAGAGGAGGGAACTTTCTAGGGTAGTAATAATGTTCCTTGTGTCTTGGTAGAGGTCTGTATTCTATAGATCCATATATTTGTTAGACGTATATATGTACTTTAAGATTTCTACATTTCATTGTATGTAAATTTTACCTTAAAGGAGCCATAAATAAATAATAAACTAGATAATGATATACATGTTGAAGTACTTAGGGGGAAGTGGTATTGATGTGCAAGTTACTTTGAAAGGCATTGAAAATAACAGATCAAATGGTTGGATGGGTATGGGATAAAGCGAATATCAACAGTGTCAATTGTAGAATAGAGGTGGATATATGGACATTTGGTGTGTAATTCTTTCAGCTTTTGTATGTGTTCAAAATTTTCATAGTATAATGTTGGCGGAAAATAAGCTTTAAAGGTTTAAAAAAAAATGGTTAGTGATAAGCAGTAAAAGAAGGGAGAAGTGAAATTTTACTTGTGGTGGTCAGAGAAGGCCATGCTCAGAAGCTGACTTTAGAGTAAGGATCTGAAGGAAATGAGATTGCCATCTGGAAGAGCATTCCAGTGAGAATATCAGATGCAAAAGTCCTGATTGGGAATGTATCTGCCTTATTTGTGGAACGCTAATGATGCATCGTGACTGGTGTGGAGTGTGGGAAGAGGAACGGGAGATGAAATCAGAGAGGTAACTGTAGGCCAGATCTTTTAGAGCACTACAGGTCATAGAAAGGCTTTGGCTTTTGCTGTTGAGTGAGATGGGAAGCAGTTGGTGAATTTGGAGCAGAGGAATATATATGATATATATATATATATATATCATATATATATATATGTTTTAATAGGACCAGCCTGGCTGCTGTATTTAGAACAGACTGAAGGTGAGGGAGGGTAGAACCAGGGGGACCAGTAGCTATTTAAGAAATCCAGATGCTGTGGGATAGTGCTGCACACAGGGTGGTAAGAAGTAGTTACATTTTGGAAGACTAGACTTACTGACAGGATATGAGATGAAACAAACTGAAATAACAATGGGCACCAAGGTTTTTGACCTAAGAGACTTAGAAGAATGGAGTTGCCATTAACAGCCCTCAGTGAGGGAGACTAAAGGAAAAGCTAGTTTGGAGAGGACTGTCAGGAGCTTGGTTTGGGCAATGCACAATTAAGATGCCTGTTAGACATCCTAGTGGAGGTGAGTCAGCATGCACTGGGGAAGAGGGGAGGGCTTGGGGAAATAGCCGAGTGCCTCCATTGTGAGTCTGAAAGGCTTCGAAGTATCCTTTCTTTTCGTAAAGAGATTGTGAATTTTGTACTTATTCCATGATATATCCATATTTGTTTTCATATAAAAAATTGTTACTGTTAGGTAGAATTACACACACACCCCCAAAGGAAATGCCCATGCCCTAATCCCTGGAATTTGTGAATATGTTATATTGCATGATAAAAAAGGACTTGCAGATATAATTAAGGTTATAGACCTTAAAGAAAGGATTTTCCTGGATTATCGCAGCAGGCCCAGTTTCATCCTGTGAACCCTTAAAAAACAGAGAATGTTCTCCTAGTGGATGCAAAAGTCAGATTTGAGGCACTAGAGGGACCCTTTCTTCTAAGAGGGGGCACAGAGATAGTATGAGAAGAACTGCAGGCAGCCTCTGGGAGTAAGGTTGGACCCCTGGCTGATAGCTGGCAAGGAAACAGGACCTTCGGGCCTACAACTTGAATGAGTTTGGAGGTCAACTCTCCTAGAGCTTCTGGGAAGGAACTCAGACCCGTCAACACTTGTCGATGTTAGCCTTGTGAGAGCAGAGGACCCACCCAAACTCATCCTGGACTTATGACCTTCAGAACTGTGAAATAATAAATGAGAGTTGTTTAAAGCCACTAAGTTTGTGGTCATTTATTATGTCGGCAACAAAAAATTAATCTGATTATCATGAAATTAAAATAATCAAGGATAGTTTTTCTTCTGATTGCTTATACCCTCTGGCACATTACCAGTAACTCTAGGGGTATTTTAGCTTGTAATACAGAGACAGATCACATAGAGATCATGGATCATCCCTACTGTCTGATTTCTTTATTTTGGGTCCCAGATGGAGAAATTAATCAAACAGTGCTTACTAAGCCAGCTACAAATACTTAAGAATGTAACCTGACTGTATACTTGCTGTTGGGGCACCCCCGTATTCCTGTCAGTCCCTTTATGTCTCTTCCAAAATGCATAGCTCCTACTGAAGGTCTGGCTTCCTGCACCTTGCAGAGTTCTTAAAGGTGCCCTCTGCTCTTCCCTTCCCCCCACCTTTCTAAGGCAAAAGGGTCCTGTAGGAGTCTTCATCTTCTCTGCCTTTGCCTGTACTCTTGACTGTCTAAATGAGGTTTTTCTAGGATTTTGCTCACTCATTCATTATTTCTATCTTCAGCACTTTGTTTTTCTTTCACTTACTTCCATTTCTTCTGCCTGCAAAGCTTACCTGTATCTTGGGAGGGAAAAGCAAACTTCACTTAACTTGCTATGACTTCTCTTATATTCTTTTTCCACTAGAATGAAAGCTCCAGGGGCATTTGGGTGGCTTAGTTGGTTAAGCGTCTGCCTTCAGCTCAAGTAATGATCTTGGGGTCTTGGATCGAGCCCTGTGTTGGGCTCTGTGGTTAGCAGGGGAGTCTGCTTCTCCTTCTCCCTCTGTGCCTACCCATGTGCTCTCTCCTCACTCTCTCTCAAATAAATTAATAAAATCTAAAAAAGAAAAAAAATTGGCTGTAGATAAAAATAGGATGCGGTTCTTTCAACAAATATTGGTGAAGCACCCACAGGCTCAATTTTAAACACTGAGGAGTTTGTGCTTGAGCACAAAAGTCTTCCTAGAGCTTTCATTCTTTTTTCTTTTCTCTTGCTTTCTTTTTCTTTTTCACAGCAAGGAGGAAGAGCAGAGGGAGAGGCAGACTCCCCTTTGAGCAGGGAGCCTGACACACCCCCCTTTTTTTTTCTTTAACAAGTTTTTAGGGGCATCTGGGTGGCTCAGTTGGTTAAGCATCCAACTCTTTTTTGTTTTTATAAATTTATTTTTTATTGGTGCTCAATTTGCCAACATATAGAATAACACCCAGTGCTCATCCCGTCAAGTGCCCACCTCAGTGCCCGTCACCCAGTCACCCTCACCCCCCGCCCACCTCCCCTTCCACCACCCCTAGTTCATTTCCCAGAGTTAGGAGTCTTTCATGTTCTGTCTCCCTTTCTGATATTTCCCACTCATTTTTTCTCCTTTCCCCTTTATTCCCTTTCACTATTTTTTATATATTCCCCAAATGAATGAGACCATATAATGTTTGTCCTTCTCCAATTGACTTACTTCACTCAGCATAATACCCTCCAGTTCCATCCACGTCAAAGCAAATGGTGGGTATTTGTCGTTTCTAATGGCTGAGTAATATTCCATTGTATACATAAATCACATCTTCTTTATCCATTCATCTTTCTTTTTTTTTATTTTTTTTTTAATTTTTATTTATTATTTATGATAGTCACAGAGAGAGAGAGAGGCAGAGACATAGGCAGAGGGAGAAGCAGGCTCCATGCACTGGGAGCCCGACGTGGGACTCGATCCCGGGTCTCCAGGATCGCGCCCTGGGCCAAAGGCAGGCGCCAAACCGCTGCGCCACCCAGGGATCCCTATCCGTTCATCTTTCGATGGACACCGAGTAAGCATCCAACTCTCGATTTCAGCTCAGGTCACAATCTCAGGGTCATGAGATCAAGTCTCTCATTCGGCTCCATGTTGGGCATGGAACCTGCTTGGGATTCTTTCTCTTTCTTCCTCTCCCTTTGCTCTCCCTGTCCCTTGTGTACACTCTCTCTCTCTCAAGTAAATAATAAATTTTGTTAAAGATTTTATTTATCTATTTGAAAGAGAGAACATGAGCAGAGGAAGGGCAGAGAGAGTGGGAGAAGCAGACTCCCCACTGAGCGGGGATCCCAACGTGGGGCTCAATCCCAGGATTATGACCTGAGCCAAAAGCAGACATCTAACAGACTGAGCCACCCAGGCATTCCAAACAATAAGTTTTTAATGTGACATGTCTTAGAACGTATCAGCATATACAGTTCATCTTCATTCTTTTTTTTCTTTTTTTCCTTTTTTTTTCTTTTTTTTTATCTTCATTCTTTAATGACCACCTAGAATGGATAATTTAGTCATTTCCTTTTTGAAGATACCGTTACTATTTTGTCCATCATGCTAAAATTTCCCAAAAAAATTAATAGCAGTTAAAAAATAGTAAAGGTCTTAAAAAAGTAAACAAAACAATAAAGATCCGTAATATAGAATACATAAAAGGTGAGAGATCAGTTTCACATCTGACTGATGGGGCTTTAAAAAGGAGCAGAGAAACAGAGGTCATTATTAATGACTTGATACAAGAAAGTTTTCCAGAGCTGAAGTGCCACAAGCTTCTAGATCGAAAGGGCTTTCTTATGCATAGCAAAGTTAATGATAAATGGACCAAGAAATAAATAAAGCAGCAAGAAATAGAGAAGATTCTAAAGACTTGGGAGTGAGGAGGAGGGTGGGCATGTGGCAGTACAGGAAAGAATGAAAATGAGATTAGAATGGAATGAAAACAGAACAGCATTAAATTCAGTGGCAACACTGGGTGCTGGATTAGAAGTCAAAGCAATGCCTTTAGAAGCGGAGGCGTTTTTCCTACGTGGACTTCTTCACTCAGCCAAATCAAGTGTAAAGGTAAAGACTTTTTTAGGCTTGCGAGGCCTAAGTCACCTCCTGTGTACCGTTTCCTGTGTTAGTTTCTTAAGGTCCTGGGAATGTGCTTCAGCAAAACTGAGGAGTGAACACACAAAGGAGATGTTGGAAATCAGGAAACAATAGCTATAACCCAGCCCAGAAGAGCAGTAAAGGGAAGCATCAAAGGTGATAACTGTGGTAGCAGACAGAGAGGGCAGCCCGCCTAGACCAGAGTGAAAAGATGTGTGTTTCTGAGGAAAGACTTTCTGGGCAAATGGGGTAGTCTGGGGTCTTGGTAGAATGTCTCATGTGGTGCTGCAATTAAGGGGAGTTAAAGTAGAGGAAGGCATTGAAGAAGGAAAGAAAGGGAGAATACCAGGGAAAACAAAAAGCTCTCTAAGAAAAGAAATGTAGAGACACATGGGTGGCTCAGTGGTTGAGTGCCTGCCTTTGGCCCAGGGCATGATCCTAGAGTCCCAAGATTGAGTCCCACACCGGGCTCCCTGCATGGAACCTGCTTCTCCCTCTGCCTGTGTCTCTGCCTCTCTATCTCTGAGTCTCTCATGAATAAATAAATAAAATCTTTAAAAAAATTTTTTTTAAAGAAAGGAAATGTATTCATAATATAGTTCTTGTCTAGTCAGTTGACAGCAATTGCAATGTCAAACAGTGTAGTGCTGGTGATTTATTGACTCCAAAATTGTGATACATCTATATCAGAAGAGTAGAGGGAGGAGTTAGTCCAGAGCTGGATCCCAGTCTACCATAGCCTGAGTAAATAGATACTGTCTAAAATGTATAAGCCAGAAGGTTGTAGGATAAGCACAATATTTTGAGAAATGCAGTAACTCTTCAGAAGCAACCAGGAGCTAAAATTAGTTACCCCTAGGAATTAAGACTGGGTACGGGAGTTTTACCCAGACAATAGGGAGATAGTTTTTCATTAGAGTGCCTGCCTTTGGCCCAGGGCATGATCCTTTCAGTACTACAGTATTTGATCTTCTGAATACAGGCAAGAATTACTTAGACAGAAATTAAATTATAAATTCAAAAAACTAACATGTATCCATTGTAAAACATCCATACCATATAAAAAAGGCACAAGTGAGTGACAGTCACCATAATTCCATCACTATGGAATAACTACTGGTAGTTTTATAGACGTATATACTTCCAAACATGTATTATTTTAAAACATACATTTAATATTCTGCAAGATTTTTACAATAACTATTATACACTACTCTATTGGACCATACATATTTCACTTAAAAAAAAACACACATCATGGCTTTCTTCCCGTATTGGTCAGTCTAGATCTACATCAACGTTTTTAAAGATTAAATAGCATTCTCATTTATAAAATGTGTGCCAGGGATCCCTGGGTGGCGCAGCGGTTTGGCGCCTGCCTTTGGCCCAGGGCGCGATCCTGGAGACCCGGGATCGAATCCCACATCAGGCTCCCGGTGTATGGAGCCTGCTTCTCCCTCTGCCTGTGTCTCTGCCTCTCTCTCTCTGTGACTATCATAAATAAATAAAAATTTAAAAAATATATATATATATAAAATGTGTGCCAAAATTCACAACTAGAATACTTCTAATTCTTTACCATTTTTAATCATAGATCTGTAGTAGATACCCTTGAAGAGGTAGGTGTGAATTTGTTTTGCTAAGAATTACTTTCCACCTGGGATGAGGACCTGACAATCTGTTGTTATTCTCTGATCTTTCCCATTGGACCAATCAGATAATCTCCCAGAAATTTGAACATTAAGATTCCTACGTGCAACATAGTTTCCACTTAGAAAGGTACTGAGAGAAGTAGACAAGGGGCCTTAGAGTCCCAGAGAAAAAGAGATTGAGAGAGATTGAAATTGACATTGAAGCCTTCTTGGCTCCTGCTGGCTCTCCAGTGTCTGATTCATGCAACAATATTTATTAAGTGTCTTTTCCATGCCAGACACTATAATGAGGTACAGTGGTAGAAGGAACAAGGCAGACAAGTTCCTTACTCTCTTGAAGCTTTTATTCTAAGGGAAAAGATATAGCAAAAAAAGAGAAATACAGAGTGTGGTAAGAACCGTGGAAGAAATAAATAGGGTAAGTAATGGTGGAAGGAGATCGGAGGATGCCTTTCAGAAGAGGTGACTTCTCTGCTAAGACCTAAAGGGGCAGGATGAGCCAGACAAGGTAAAAGCCAGGGGGAGGTATTCCTGTGGGGATCATAGAGGTGGGGGATGTTCTTGGCACAAGAAACAGTAAATTCAGAAGCCCTGAATAGGTAGGAAAAAGCTTGATGTATTTGAGGAACAGAACAGAGTTTGGGGTGATTCTCATGAAAGAAGCTGAGGGGGGCGGTGGTTAGTTTGAGGTGAGTGTAAAGATGCAGGGTAGATCCAAAGCACGTGAGGAATTTGGGCTTTAATGAAGTGAAAAACATTTAGAAGGCTTCAGAGAATTGCCACGAAAATATTTTTTAAATGTCTCTTATGAGTCTTATGACCATCTTTCCTGCCCTTGGGTTCTGATAGATATCCTTATATCTTTATGTTGAATTCTCTCTCTCTCTCTCTTTTTAATTTAAGCTGGTTTCAATATAAATATCTCCCATAGTTACCCATACCCAAAAGACTAGGCCAAAAACAATAGTCTTGTCTTTGTGCATGGAACCCTGGGCCTTTTCATGTTTTTATATATGTGTTTGTTAGCCGTTTTCTTTTCTACATAAAAAATTTCCTCAAAAAAAAAAAAATTTCCTCTTTGTGATCTTTATTCCTCTGTTAAGCTTTGACTTTTTCTTACTGTTTTGTAAGGACTCTTTGCATGTTCTCAAGAGTAAATTTTTATCTTTCATATTTATTTCACTATTTTCCCAGTTGGATGTTTACCTTTTAACCTTGTTCATCTTATTTTTTGACATTCAGATTTTTTTCCCTGAATAACAGCTTTATTGAGATAAAATTTACATGAGTTCACCCATTTAAAGTATATGATTCAGTGCTTTTTAGTAAACACAGTGTTGTACATTGACCACCATTTCGGAATCTTTTGTTACTCTGGGAGGAAGCCTCACACCCATTGGTATTCACCCCCATTTTCCTCTCTTCCTAGCCCCTGGCAACTGATTTACTTTCTCTCTCTGTAGATTTACCCTTTCTGGACTCTTCATGTTAATAGATTCGTAAAATAGGTGGCTTTTTTTAACTGGTCTCTTTAACTTACCATCATGTTCTTAAGGTTCTGTCAATGTTGAAGCCTGTGCCAGTACTTCACTGCCTTACATAGCTGAATAATATTCCATTGCACAGATATACCGTATCTTATTTATCTCTTCATCAGTTGGTGGACATTTGAGTTGTTTTCACTTTTTGGCTGTTGTGAATAATGCCGCTGTGAGCAGTTGTGTACATATGGAAGATTTTGAGTTGTGTTTGCCCAGAGCAGCATTGGTCTTTTTCTTTGAAAAGATTACCCTGTTTCTTGTCACATTAGTGGAACCTTCTCTATGTAGAGGTTATACATATTTGCTTGTCTTTTTAAAAAAGTATTTTTATGATTGAATTGTTAAATTCCAATCTTTACTTCATATGCAAATTCATTTTGATTTAAGATTTGGAGAAAGGATATAATTTTTCTCAGTAGAATCACTAGATGCTCCTAGATAATTTATTAAAGAGGTTGCATGCCCCCATTGATTTGAAACACTACATTTGTATCAAAATTAAAACTTTAAAAAAAAATTTTTTTTTTAATTTATTTATGATAGTCACACGCACAGAGAGAGAGAGGCAGAGACACAGGCAGAGGGAGAAGCAGGCTCCATGCACCGGGAGCCCGACGTGGGATTCGATCCCGGGTCTCCAGGATCGTGCCCTGGGCCAAAGGCAGGCGCTAAACTGCTGCGCCACCCAGGGATCCCAAAATTAAAACTTTGTAATAGGAAAATATGTTCCCAAATCTTGTTTTATTCTATTGATCCTTTTTTTATGTTCCTGTTGTGGTATTCCATTGTAATTCTAGTAGCTTCACCTTTTAAGATCTTTAAAGAAAATCCTTTCATTTTTAAAAATGATTAGATATTCCCCCAGAGATACTGTACTCTGTATTTTTCAACTTCTAGAAAGAAATCTGATAGGATTCTGACCAAAGTTGGGTTAAATTCACAAATTTAAGGAAACAATTATTAATTTTGAATCTTCCTCTGCTACAGTATGGCATGTCTCCTTTATTCAGGTGATTCTTTTATGTACCTTGGTTATGTATCTTCCTTGTAAAATGTGCTTCTAGGTATTTATTCTTGTTCCTATTGTGAGTCCCAAACCCTCCCACCCCTATCAGTTTTTTAACTAGATATTTAATTGGATTAGAAACGTTTTGCTTTTGGCTGCTTTTTTCTTACTTGTAATTGCTTTTGGTTAATTCTCTAGGGTTTTCAATGGAGCACACAGGCTACCAACAGGAGCAAAACAGAGGGGAGCACTCTGAAGGAAATGTTGAGCATATTATAGGAGCACAAAACTTCATTTTGTTTGGCAGGTCAGATGAGGCCTTTTTGAGGAAGCATCATCTAAATACATGTAGATTTGCCACAAGTGGGAGGAAGAGCTTCTGCACAGAGGGGCCAGCACCTATGATGATCTGGAGGCACAGTATGCAAAAATCTCTAGCAAGTGTGCAAAGATCAGTGGCAAAAGTGAGGAAGGCACTTGAGGCCAGTCAAGGAGTTCAGATCAAATCATGAATCTGAGAGAGTAAACAGCTGAAAAGGCTTTTGAGCAGAGTTGAGACACATTCCAATTTACATTTTTAAAAGATTCCCCAGCTGCTTTGTGGAAAATAGGTTCAAGACAGATAAGAGTAGGGAGGAGTCTGGTTAGGAAGCAGTTGCAGTAAGTTAGCTTTATACCTGCTTATCCTGGCCTAGGCTGTCCCATTAATGTCATTCTTCTCCATTTCTCAGCATTTCAGTCTCTACGGAATAAACTAACATTTTTGTTTGTTTTTGTTGAAAAACTTGAAAAACAAGTTTTATATTGGAAAACATGGGATTTTGAATTTCAGATGGGCTACTAGGTAAGCTATTGCATGTCTTACAACTTCATAAAAAACAAATCTGGACCTATTTATCAGGTTTCCTATGTTATTCGAGATGAAGTGGAGAAGTACAATCGAAATGGAGTCAATGCCCTGCAACTGGATCCAGCACTGAACAGACTTTTCACGGCCGGTCGAGACTCAATCATAAGAATATGGAGTGTCAATCAGCACAAGGTAAGGCAGGGATTGAGTTTTACATTTTAAATCTATACTCAGTAAATTTTAGTCTAATATGGCACCTTTCACAGTTTCAGGTTTAATTTCTGAGCAGTGAATTATTTTACACTATAACCAGAATCCTGTAAGCCTCTGAGAAAAACACCCCTGGGAGGGTATTCAAAACCACTTTAGCTAAACTCCATAAACTGGGTGTTTGATAAGCACTCTCTGCTACAAAGGAGCAAAGAGATTTGTCTGGTAGGAGGATTACTTTCAGCAAGTTATTTTTCTGTCTTAAGTATGTTCCCCAAAAGGTTCTTGGTAACCCTTTTTAGTGCTTTAAAAAAAAAAAAAAGATTGAATATGCTTTTTTACATTTGTAATTAATCTGGAACAAACATTTGATTTCTTTATTTAAAAGTGATTAGGGTACCCCAAAAATCCATAGGGCCTTATTAGATAATATAAGGTTGATACAAAAAATATAAAGACAACATGCTCACTTCTTCAGGAGATTCAAAGTCTGTTTTTTTAAACAGAGAAAGGACTTAAATCTATGTAAAAATAAATCCTCAGTCAAATGGAAAGGAAGCCTTTTTGTATTTTGTTCGGATGCCTGTATCTTGAATGACATAGGAAGGAAGATTCAGGAAAGGAGAAAGCATTTATTGCACTCCTAGCTATATACCAGACACTCTTAGCACTTTCCTATCCAATGTGGTTTTAATTCTCACAACAACTCTTCAAGGTAGCTGTTATGATTCACTTTCATAGATGAGAAGACAGACTCAGAGAAACCCATGGTTAAATAGCTGGCAAGTGACAGAGAATTATATCCCAGTCTCACTTCAGAACGCTGGTGTTTGACCTTGTAGTTTTAAAAGTCTGTGTCTCTCTAGCAAGCTCTGCAAGTCTGACGTCCTGTCTGAAAAAGAGCCACTGCTCTACACAGTTGCTGGATAATGTTTCTTCAAATGGACTTTGGTTCCAGGGGACTTTAAATTTTTTAACCAATGGAAATAGTGGTGGCCCAGTATCAAAAACATGGGAACTAAGAATACTATGGCTTTGAAATACTTTTTGGATCTCACATTTGAATCACAATGTCACCTTTCTGGGAATTGACAGTATTTCAAATAAATTAAGGAAATTGCTCACAAGAACTTAAGCCTGAAAGAATCTAGAAAGCTGCCTATCCTGCCCTTATACATCTTTTTTCAGTCTTCGTTTCATGACAAGACTGAGTAGCATCATTTCTCACGTAACTTACAGAGAGCTGTTCTCTTCACCCTTGAAGAGTCATGAACTTGCCTGTGTTAGGTGTAGGATGTAACTAAATGCTTTTCTTTAAAAGGCCTCTCCTGGTAATTAAGCCAAGAGAGGAATGGAAGAATCTCAAGTTACTGAATTGATACGGTGGCATGGGTTGTGCCTCTTTAACCTTGAGCTTCCAGTTCTTCCCTGAAGGACTATCGATATTATGAGGAAAGCATTTAATTCAAAAGGTAAAAAGACCTTAGGAAGTTAAGAGCAAAAATGTTTATCTCCCTCTGCAGTCAGGCTCAGCTCCTCACTACGTCATCAGCAAAGTCTTCATTTCTGGGCCTGCTGTCTGCTGTGAGCCTTCACCATCACCCTGATCCAAATCCCTCCAGCCTGCAAATCTGCTCACATCCTGTCCTTCCTAAGAAATTCCTGCCTGCAGCACACTGTGTCATATGCAGTACCTTGCCCATATCTTGTTGCCTTCACTAACTTAAGAAATAAAAATTAAGCATTTGTCCTAGAAACCTAGGCTTTCATCAGTAATAAAACTCCTGAAACAAAACGTCTGTTCATGTCTGTTATATGGAAGCAACAAATGTTTGATGAAATTCTACTCTGGGGGCGCCTGGGTGGCTCAGTTGGTCAAGCGTCAGACTTTTGATTTGGGCTCAGGTCCTGATCTCAGGGTTGTGAGCTCAGGCCCCGCGTTAAGCTCTGTTCTGTGTGTGGAGCCTCTGTTCTGTGTGTGGAGCCTGCTTAAGACTCTCTCCCTCTGCCCTTCCCCACCCACTCATTGTGCACGTGATCATGTGTACACTTTCTCTCTCTCTCAGATAGGTTGTCACATTAATTGAAGAATGTAAACATATCTATAATTTGTAATATATTCCATCCTGTAATATAAACTAATAACATTCTTACAATTTTTCAATTTTAGCAAGATCCATATATAGCATCTATGGAACACCATACTGATTGGGTAAACGACATTGTACTTTGTTGTAATGGGAAAACATGTAAGTACCTCTTTGTGTTATTGGGCGTCTGGAAGTTTTTCATTCAATTTGATAAGCTTTTCATTTTTTATGTACTTTTTTTTATTGAGTTTGACATACATACAGAAAAGCGCACACACCTTGAGAACACAGATCAGTAAACTTTTATAAAGTAAACACTCATATCTAGATACAGATTACCAGAAGCCCCCTTGGACTATCCTTTCAGTCACTCCCTCAAACACCAAGATAACTCTTTCCTAAACACTATAGATTAGTTTTGCCTGCATTCAAACTATATATAAATAGATTCATAACAATATGTATTCTTGTAGCCTTATTAATGTCAGATAAGTTGCTCCTTCAACTGGAGCATTAAAAAAAGTTTGCCCTGCCTACTTAAAAAAATATTTGAGGGGTACCTGGGTGGCTCAGTTGGTTAGGCATCTGCCTTCATCTCGGGTCATGATCTCAGGGTCCTGGAATGGAGCCTGCATCGGGCTCCCTGCTCAGCAGAGAGTCTGTTTTCCCCTCTGCCTTTCCCCCTACTCGTGCGCGCCCTCTCTTGCTTTCTCTCAAATAAATAAAAATAAAAGCTTAAAAATAAATAAATGAAAAAATGTTTTAGGCAAAATACAGTAGGTTCTAGGAAGAGCATTTAAATATATATGTGTGTGTGTATGTCTGTGTGTGAACATTAATAGATACTTGAATTGGGGCGCAGCCTGGGTGGCTCAGCAGTTTAGCGCCCCCTTCAGCCCAGGGCCTGATCCTGGAGACCCGGGATCGAGTCCCACATTGGGCTCCCTGCATGAAGCCTGCTTCTCCCTCTGCCTGTGTCTCTGCCTCTCTCTCTCTCTCATTCTGTCTCTCATTAATAATAAATAAATAAAAATAAAATCTAAAAAAAATAGATACTTGAATTAACGTTAAGAATTTTATAAATAGGGATCCCTGGGTGGCACAGCGGTTTAGCGCCTGCCTTTGGCCCAGGGCGCGATCGTGGAGACCCGGGATTGAATCCCACATCGGGCTCCCGGTGCATGGAGCCTGCTCCTCCCTCTGCCTGTGTCTCTGCCTCTCTCTCTCTCTCTCTCTCTCTCTCTCTGTGACTATCATAAATAAATAAAAATTTTTTAAAAATTTAAAAAAAAAGAATTTTATAAATATTCAGCATATGTGTGTCTATGAACATTGGTTTGAAAGTATGTTGCATTGTTCTAAGTCTTTAAGATGGTAAAAAGTCTTACTACTCAGGGGTTTGTTTATTCTTTGCCTCTTCTAGTAATATCTGCTTCTTCTGACACGACAGTGAAAGTGTGGAATGCACATAAGGGATTTTGCATGTCAACACTAAGGACACATAAGGTAAAACAACAAACGTAATTTTCTGTGTTTCTAGTGTAATACTGAGATCTTGCTACTTTATGTTGCTCATTTTCTTACTGATCTAGTAGATCATTTTATGTATGTTCTGTTACAGGATTATGTCAAGGCCTTAGCATATGCTAAGGATAAAGAACTGGTAGCTTCGGCTGGATTGGACAGACAAATATTCCTTTGGGACGTGAATACTTTAACAGCATTGACTGCCTCAAATAACACTGTCACAAGTAAGGTGTTTGAAAAAAATTTTTTTAAGTGATTCAAGTTGACATAAATAAAGAATGGCTTATGAAACATCTTTGATAGGCTTACATCAAGACAGTGATTTATATTTTGAGAGTGCTTCTACCTACAGCATTCTAGCCCCCAAGAGTGTGATTGAACAACAAGGAGCTAGTTCCTCACAGCAGTCTAAAAATGGTAACTTCTCCAGGTGTAACCTGGTTATTTTTGTACATGTGCATGTCTTAGCTCCTGGCTAAAGTGTAAGTTCCTACAGGGCAGAGGAATCTGTCTCTTATCACCACTTTGTACCTCCCACAGCATTGCCTGGCCCCTGGCCCAAAGCTACAATCTCAGTAGACACTGTTGATAAAGGTGCCGATTAATTGACAAAGTAGGCAGTCTCTGACTCTTAAAAGTGTTACTACGTCTTATGAGCCCTTGAGTTGATGGCCAGGATGGAACATACCCAAAGGAAAGAAAGAAAAGGCCTCCAATACCAGTTTTGTGGGACCCTATCAGAGCCACTCTAAACAATCCATCCAATTTCAAAAGAGTTCAGAGAGGTTAGGTTCCTCCAGAGGCAATCCAGAGACATTCACAGCAGGGTAAGACCACAGGTGTCTCATCAACTAAGAGATCTTAGATTACCAGGTCAGACCCAAACAAGTCTAGATTTGAAACTCAGCCTCACAGTTGGCTTAACCTACTAGAGTCCTCTAGGCCTTAGTGGCAGAAGGGACTCTTAGGAGCACATTTTTGGCTAAACCTGGCCTAGGAAGTCTGTGTTCCAGATCTGAACTATCTAGATCCCTACATATAGGTCCAATTTGTCATGACTGTGGAATTCTCACAATGACAAAGCTAAAACAGTCAATATAACCTAGGATAAGCCAGGAAGGGTGCATTAGGACACTGGTGTTTATAATTTCTTGAATATTGTTCTTCCTTTTTCCTCAGGAAGTATGCAAAGCTCTGAACACTACTCTCTCCTTGTTCTTGATTTTTCACCGTGTATTATTGTAGTGATTCAGCAGCTGGTCCCTGCTGGGGGCTGTCATGACACATCACTTAGTTCTCTCTACATGTAGTATCTGCCTCAAAGAGACACTAACAAGAGGGAACAAAGCAAAAGAAGTCAGAATTGTCCCAAGGCTTAGGGTTACAGATTCTACAACAGATCTATCTTGCTTAGAATTGTTTAGAGAGATTATCACCACAGGTTGATAGCTAACTTTTATTGAGTACTTCCTACAGTTGTTTTCTAAATATATGTATTAACTCCTTTACTCATAACTTCTCAGTATTTTTGTTTCTATTCTTTATTGAAAATTAGGATCATACTATATAGACAATTTCATATGCAACTTTTTTCACCACAGTGAAACTAAGCTCTGAATCAAAGAGCATGAGCATGATTCTTGCTACCTATTGCCTAATGTCCTTCCAAGAATTGTACCAAATAAGCTGTAATTATCCCACAATGTAGGAGAGTACCATTGTACTGTTTTTTGAGAATTATTACCTCATTGAAAATCTGATTGGTAGGTGAAAATAATTTTTTTGTGTTTTGATTTGTGTTTCCTTGAAAATGATGAGTTTGGATATATTTTTTATATTTATTGGCACAAGTATATCTTTAAAAGTACATTATTTATGTGGATAGTTTTTAAAGGATAGTGCAATTCAATTTAGCAAATATTTATTGAGCACTTGTGTATGCTCAAATCTAGATAAGATGTAAATTTTGATAACAGTGTTGTTGAAAATGACCTTCATCATAGCTAGATTTCTTTTCCTTAGAGCACTCACAAAGATAAGATTTTCTAAACCAAATAATTAAACTTACAATTTTTGCTGACTCTCTGCCAAACAGCTGATGATTTTGTTAACATTTAGCTTCATTTATCCTTAATAGCTTCTTCTTTAAGTGGGAACAAAGATTCCATTTATAGCCTGGCAATGAATCAACTGGGAACAATCATTGTATCAGGGTCTACTGAGAAGGTAAGGGGGAGCCTAACGGGTATATTTTAACACTGAAACACAAAGATACCAAAATAATTTGATCTGAGTAATTACTAAATATACAAACTGGTTTTGCCTGGAGGGTGCTAAGGGAAAAGTTTTATTTGAAGAAAGAAGAATATAACTATATAATTTCTGTCATGTGTGGTGATGAGGGCGGGGTAGCTGGGTGGGGGAGGCCTCTTCGTGTTTTGACATTTAAAAGGCTTCCTCCTACTTAAAAAGATTGGGGGCCTCAGACAGTGTCATTGGCAGAACAGTATTTCCTTCTCAGACTGTAATGGTTGTCATTTGACTTCTCATTTATTATTGAAATTTGTTCGTGTATATACTCAGTTTGTGTAATATTTTGTTAAAATGCACAGGTTTTAAGGGTATGGGATCCAAGAACATGTGCAAAACTAATGAAGCTGAAAGGACACACAGACAATGTCAAAGCACTGCTGTTGAACAGAGATGGTACACAGGTACGCACTTGCAGTGTGGACGTTTACCTAATGATCTTGTCCAAAATTCCTTCCACCAGAAACTTCCCCACTTTGTTGCCTAGGTTGATTTAAACCCAAAGCCACATATATTATAGATTGTGGTCTACTCTTAAATCCTTAAAATACTCCATTGTATATAATAGTTATCCACCTTTTAAAATTACTCTGTTTGCATCACTTTTATTTTTTTCTTTTTTTCCATTTGTTTTTATTGAAGTTCGATTTGCCAACATATAGTATAACACCCAGGGCTCATCCCATCAAGTGCCCTCCTCAGTGCCCATCATCAGTTACCCCAACCCCCCACCTACCTTCCCTTGTGCAACCCTTTGAGCATCACTTTTATTTATTTATTTATTTATTTTTAAAGATTATTTATTTATTTATTCATTAGAATACACAGAGAGGAGCGAGAGAGAGGCAGAGACACAGGCAGAGGGAGAAGCAGGCTCGATGCAGGGAGCCCGACGCAGGACTCGATCCCGGGTCCCAGGATCACGCCCTGGGCTGAAGGCGGCACTAAACCGCTGAGCCATCCGGGCTGCCCCTGAGCATCACTTTTAAATAAAGGTCAAACAGAAAATGCCCTCAGAATAATTCTAATGCCAACGCATATATGCAGTTTTGATGTGTATAGAATAAAAATAATTTAAAATTTTACTTTGTGTAAAGCGGAAGGACGTTTTGGTATTGAAGTCTTTCTACTAGTGAATGTATTAAGGGGAAATTTCCTGATAATGAGTCTGTCTGACTTTGGTGCGAATCCTGTCATTTGACTATGTAGATACAGTCTGTAAGTTGAGTCATCTAACAAAATATTTAAGAGTCGGCGTTTCAAAGAAAAATATTTCAGTAATGTTAAAACATGTACTGGTACTCTGGTACTTTGTTGGTATATAATTCAATTTGTTCTGTAGCAGTAGGAAAATGATCTTGTGTCAATATAGATAATAGAAACAAAAACCGAGGACCATTTTCCCTTATGGCCTACCTCTTCTCTATATCCATGCTTCCTCCAGCCATGTTTTGTTATGGGCAAGGGAGAAGCCCAGAGCTAACTGGAACTGACTGTGAGCAGGTTGGGAAAGAGAATAGGGAGGTGATGTGATGAGAGGTGCTGTCACTACCGTGGAAATTACATCATAGAAACTGTCTCACACGGGAATTAAAGAAACCTTTGTCTCCAGAGGTGAGAGGAAGGTTTGGAAAACCAGCCAAAACTAGGAAATCATCCTCAGAACCAGGCAAAGAGAGGCTTGAAGATGCCAATAGAGGTCTTTGGAAATGCGGAAGGGTCTTGATGTTAATGTACTGTGGGGCTTGAGAAGAGGACTTCTTGTTACTAGTCAGTCCTTAGTTTGCTCATCTGCAAAGTAGGGGTAGGGACCATAATATTTAGTTTGTATAGTTAGTTGGTAAGAAGATTAGAAGTAGTAAGTATATTCCTGTCTGAGGCCATGGCATTTTCTATGTTCTTGAGATCCTTGCCAGCCCCATTTTCATGGGAGTCTAAGAAGTCCAGTTCAGTCAGCTCCTCACTGTTTGGCGGTGTGGCTGCTGGGCTACACTTGAAATGGCCGCCCCTGCCTGTTCCATGGGCTTTGTTCAGAATTTGACTGTGTCATATGGTCTTCATGGGACTGCTCTAAAATAGGGAACTGTGGACAAGATGATTTTCAGAAGGAGGCTGTGGGCTTGGCAAACGTTCTAAAACTCCTCTTGTTTCTAGACTCCTTGCCTTGTTTCCTATATATATAGTCATGAATGTGCTTTTACAAAACTAAGATAACCTAAATAGCATGTATGGTTACAGATGTACTTCATATGAAGTCAGCTCCACTTACTGTAAGCAGACCCCTTGAAAGGCTATTCTTGGGCTGTAGAGTGCATAATTAGGCAGGTAGCATCCTCCTCTGGTTCCTCCTCCATCCATTATCCTTATTGGCAGCTAGAGGCTAACTGTAAATTTAACCACCAATACACAGCATACTTGTATTAGGGAATTGATCAACAAAACAGCAATAATAACTACTTGGTTTGGGTCAAAGGAGGAAAAAAGAAACCTTTACATACTGATTCTCAAAATCTTGTAACATATGAGAGAAATAATTAATCGTTGTTGGACCAGAGTATGTACTATATCCCTCAGAGTTGCCCTGCAAGCTTCTAATAATGTAGGATTTCTGATGACATTGGAAGTCAGGGACTTGTGATAAGATATGTCTAATAGACCAGTAAATCCCATGGACATCTCCTTCCTTTGTTGTATTGTTATTTAGCAAATCTTACCGTTTGAGATCTATTGCCACTGCAGTTGTTTTGATTGGTGCCAACATTTCCGGGACAAGCCACATGACATTTCGTCCTTTGTACTTGCTCAGGCAATTGCTTGAGGAACTGGGATAATCTGTTGTTTTGGTTGAGCCAGTGACATCCTTGTGTGTCCCTCACAGGGTTTTCCTGTAACTGAAGTCCTGCTGAACCTAGCTTAAAGTCTAGGGGTCTAGGGCACCTGGGTGGCTCGGCCGGTTAAGCATCTGCCTTCAGCTCAGGTCATGATCTCAGGGTCCTAGGATTGAGCCCTTCATCAAGCTCTCTGCTCAGCAGGAAGCCTACTTCTCTCTCTCCCTCTTCCTGCCGTTTCCCCTGCTTATGCGTGTGCACACACTCTCTCTCTGTCAAATAAATAAAATCTTTATTTAAAAAAAAAAGTCTAGGGGTCTTTAAGCATCAGGTTACTCCTTGCCCCAGCTTACCTTGCCCTCTTGGCTCCTGTGTATTGGCAGTCACAATTGTGTATAAGTGACCATCCCAGAAACATGTATGTTGGTCATAGCAGCCAGGCCTCAATACACTGTGCCCTCTCATTTCTTTTATTTTTTTTTTAAGATTTTATTTTATTATTTATTCATGAGAGAAACAGAGAGAGAGAGAGGCAGAGACACACGCAGAGGGAGAAGCAGGCTCCATGCAGGAGGCCCGACATGGGACTCGATCCCAGGTTTCCAGGATCAGGCCCTGGGCTGAAGGCAGCGCTAAACCGCTGAGCCACCCGGGCTGCCCTCCCCTCTCATTTCTATTGGCAAAAGCACAACAACCTGATCAGGACTGTAGACTCTGTGCCTCTGAGTCTTGTGTAGCAGAACCATTCAGGGCCTTCCGTCCTAGTTCTAAGAATTACCTCCTAATGATAGCGTCTTCACGTTTATCCAGTGGAAGGGTGGAGGTAGTGGGAAATGTTTGATGATTACTCTAGGTCCTACAGGGTAGTAGGCACTCTTTCCTATTAAATAGGCACATCCTTCAACTGTACTACCAAATGCTGCAAAGAAGTTTACCAGCATTGTACTTTAAAAGTAATTATTGTCTACTTCAGGGCCTGCTTTTTAGCAGATTTAGAATACAATTACGATCAGAGATTATTTTGTTCAGTATCAGAGTTGATACAGCTCTGTGTCCCCTTATCTGCTTTCAGCTTATGCTTTTGGGTTTGGGACTTCCTTGCTGCAACTTGCCCAAGCTATGAGGACTTCCAACCCATCACCTTAGCTTTCCTTATCCTAAATTTGTCAGACCTTACTCCTGTAGATTCATGGCCTAGAATCTGAGGGATCAAGGATATGCTAACAGCTTTGCCACCTCAGAGTAGCAGCTCTTCCTGGAAGTGGGAGCCCCTCCTTGCCCTCTCTCCATCAGATTGCAGGGGTCCTTCCACAGACATGTTGGAGGGCTGCTTGTAACTTACTGCTTGTAACTTACTCCAGGCAGTTCTTTGTTGCTTAGGCTCTTGGTTGCCTTGTAAACCAGTTGGAAGAGGGTAATAAAACACTGATGCTCCTGGCAACTTACAGGGGGTGTCTCCTAGTGGTTGTTCGTTTAATTAAACACGTCCAGAGTTCTAAAGGCCCCTTCCAGTCACACGTCATACCAGTAAATCTTAATATTCTTGAAGACCTCATCTATTGAAAAGCTTTGCAAATCTCCAAGCCCACAACTAACTTCTCATCTTTGAAGCGCTTTGCCTACTTAATTTCATACATCAGCAGTTACTTCTTCTTGAGGCCATTTTTTCCCCAGAGAAGTAAGTTTTTATTCTCTTCTGCAAGTCACCACGGTAACTGGCAGTGAACACCAGGCATGCTGAGTGTGAATGTGGGGTGGCTGATTTAGCCTCTTTCTCTTGGACTCATAGTGTGCTCGGCCCTAATTTGAGTGTCAGCAACTTCTGTGTAGTTGTGTCAGCTCCTGAGCCTTTAGAAAGTGTCAGAATCACTAATGTTAACTCTAAATGCTGATGGTCCACATTTTATATTAATAGATGTTGAACTTGAGGCTCAGATGGGAAGTATCCAAGGTCACAAATAGGGAGTGGTAAGCCTGGGACTAGATGTTCCTGCTGCCTCCTCTATTTGTTAGAATCTCAGGGACCTGGGAGGCCATCAGGAATCCATTGCCATGCGGAGGGGATGAGACACAGGTATGACCCAGGCCTTTAAAAGGCTTGTGGCCTATTGCAAAGCTTGTTGACCTTAGCATACCAGAATGACCTGGAGAGCCTATCACAATACGGATTGCTGGGGCCCACCAGAATTTCTGCCTCCTTAGGTTGAGAATCTGCATTTTTACAAGTTCCCAGGTGAAGCTGATTCTACATGTGGCCAGGTGGAGAGGACAGCGGCAGTTTTGCTCAGACTTTTCCCCTGCTTGAGCATACACTGTTGCCTTTGGTCATTTCAGCCAAAGTGCATGCTTTTCAGAAGTCTTTATCTGAGGTAGAAATGCAGGTTGTTAGAGGTGTGTGTTTGACAGTGTAGAGTCAGGAGAGGCACCAAGGGCAGAGCACAGCAAAGCAGGAACTTTCTGGCCAGAACTTTCTCTCACTTTAACTTTTCTCTGCTTTCAGTGCCTTTCCGGCAGTTCTGATGGGACAATTCGCCTTTGGTCCCTTGGCCAGCAGAGATGTATAGCAACATACCGAGTCCATGATGAAGGTGTCTGGGCTCTGCAAGTCAATGACGCCTTCACGCACGTGTATTCTGGAGGAAGGGACAGGAAGATTTATTGTACAGACCTTAGAAACCCTGACATTCGGGTACTAATTTGTGAAGAAAAAGCACCAGTTCTCAAGGTATGTCCTATATTTTAGTTTTGTGGTTAAAACTGTTACGTGTACCAGCCAAATCCAGCAAAATCTGTATTAAAACAGGAATCAGTTGTGGAGTTATAGATAAAAGAATATATTTAGATTTTTATTAGTTACCTGTAGAAGAAATTGTGACTTCTTGGGTACCTCAGAGACCAGTAGCTGTCCCACTAGCAAATCCTAGTGCAATTGCCCCACATTGCTCCTGAACTCACCTGGCTTTCCTAACCTGTCTTTAATGAAGGAATATGATAAGTTCAGGTATCTGTAAGCAGACAACACTCAACTTGAGTGAGCAGAGCAAAGCACGAGTGTGTCCACTGCTTCAAGAGGGAGGATGTGGAAGAGTGATTCAAAAGAAGAGAGAACCAAGCCAGCTCATACTCCGAAGGGTTCCTATCTCAGAGTAGTCCCGATTGCTAAATCAACATCTACTGTGTAGGGTGAAAGGGTACTTGAAAAGCCATCCATACTGACACCTGCTGAAAGTGAACCCTGGACTGCAAATTGGCATATTGTCATATGACAAGATGTTCGGCCTCCCTGATAATCACAAAATTACACATTCAAACCATACTGAAAAGAATTTTGAGATTTAAAATGAAGGCATGAAGATAGCACTACATCCTTTTCACAAAAATCATTCAAAAACAAGGAAAGCATGAAATAAAACTGCAAATACCCGAAAAATTAAGTGATATCTGAAACCCAAACCACAGTAGAAGAGGAAGAGAGCTGAAAAAAAAGAACAGAAGTCAAATGAAACAGTTGAGGGGATGCTTGTGGCATGCGAGCACACACATCCTGTCTGAGTACAGCTCTTTTTTTCTTTCAATTTTTTTCTTTTTTTATTTTTTCTCTTTTTCCTTTTAAAGATTTTATTTATTTTCGAGAGAAAGCAAATGAGACAGAGGTAGAGCATGAGCAGGGGGAGGGGCAGAGAGAGGGAGAAGCAGACTCCCCGCTGAGCAGAGAAGCTCGATCTTGGGACCCTAAAACCATGACCTGAGCCTAAGGCAGACACTTAATTGACTGAGCCACCCAGGTGCTCCTGAATACAGCTCTTTAAAATAGGTGGCACATCGCAGAGGACAAAACCAATAGTCCTAGGAGAGTGAGGGATTTAAGGCTGAAATCAGAGCCTGTGTGCAGGAAGCAGGCTGCAAGGAGCAGACAGCAGGGAGGAGAAACACTGCAGTGTGAGTCCTGTAGCTTCCAGAATCTCTTGGCTATGGAGGAAAAGTTTCAAAAAAACTTAGTGGTGACATAACTGTGCATTACAAGAAATGTCACTTTGAACTGAAGAGGATTCCTACTTGCTAGGAGTGCAGCCTGTCCCATGACTCCAGCCTTCAGTTTCCTGGCACTGGAAGAATAGTGGATAACTGACCGTAGAGTGATTTCCTGTGCATGCTATATAAATGGGTATGGATATGTATTCCTATACATGTACTATTTTAAAACTACAGAAGGCACATAGTAAACTGTTCGCAGGTGTACTGTTCTTAAGTGAGGGAGGTGAATTATGTGGGTACTTTGCACTTTTTGCTATGTTAGAATTTTTTTTATTACAAATATTTTCAAAGAGAAAAAGACATTTCCTTGTTATTAAAAAAGAACATAAAAACAAAAGAGTAACAAAAACAAAATTATGGTAAGTCATCCTTTTGACTGTACTCATTTAGACTCCCTAACTAATTAATTAATTTAAAATCACACTGGAAACTTTCAGCCACTGTTTTTGGTGAGAAGTCACCCCTATTACACTTTTATAAGGCCATGCTTCCTTTAGCAAAGAGAGTCCCTCATTATCCTATGCAACCCTAGCCTTTAGCACATACTCTAGTACAGTCAGCACACAAACACTGAATGAAGATGTTGTTGCCTAATAATAATATATAGCTAGTCCCGGCAGCTCAGGAGAGTCAGCATTCCACAAAGCAGTGTTTTTGTGCTTTGTTTTCAGATGGAGCTTGATAGATCAGCTGATCCCCCTCCTGCAATTTGGGTTGCCACGACTAAGTCTACAGTAAATAAATGGGTAAGCAAACCACCGTGTCCCTGGCAAAGGTTTGTAAACATGTAGTTTGTTATCACAGACCTGCCACATACCAGTAGCAAATGTCAGGATGAACCTGACACTCAGCATGCTTTTGAACAGTGTCAAAAATCTGAAAGCCTGTGTGAATGAATATAAAGATTGTACTAAAATTAAGATAGTAGTCAGGAGCCAAGATAGACATTTGGTGTCTTTAGAATAAGCAGTGTTGTATGATAATACCAATAAATACTGGCACAATGTCTGACCTCACAAAACTGCATTTGAAAACAAGTAGCCCAGGTACAGGTTTCTCCTGCTATTGGAAAGTTCACTTTATGCCACTTCACTTTTGCAGAGGACCTATATTACCATTTTCTCTAACCAAAAGAAATCAGAAGAGAATTTTTGCCTTTATGAACTGGTGATTGCTTCTTTGTCTTTACACCATCTCAGCTTTCGAAAGGCTTCATATGAACACTTTACTTTTGTTTTTGTTTTTTTTTAAGATTTATTTATTTATTCTATTCATGAGAGACACAGAGAAAAGCAGAGACACAGGCAGAGGGAGCAAAAGCAGGCTCCATGCAGGGATCCCAATGTGGGACTTGATCCCGGGCCTCTGGGATCATATCCTGAGCTGAAGGCAGACGCTCAACCACTGAGTCACCCAGGCGTCCCAACACTTTACTTTTGGATAGCAGGGAATACTTGTACCAACATGACTGGTACACTTGTTAGGATTCTGTTTTGTTTTGTTTTTTAAGATTTTATTTATTCATGAGAGACACACACACACACACACACAGAGAGAGAGAGAGAGAGAGAGAGGCAGGCAGAGACACAGGTGGAGGGAGAAGCAGACTCCCTGCAGGGAGCCCGATGTGGGACTCCATCCTGGGACTCCAGGATCATGCCCTGAGCTGAAGGCAGACGCTTAACCACTGAGCCACCCAGGTGTACCAGGGTTCTGTTTTCCAAGTGTTTAGAGAAAGTAGAAAATTGTGCTTTTAGATTCATTTCCTTTCTCCTCATAGCATGAAGAACAGGGACAGAAATAGAGGGTAAGCAGAGAGAAGTCATCAAAAGTGCTATTAATTCTTAAATGTTAATTAAGGAAGATTGAAGTTTTGTTGCTTACCAGACTATATGGGGATAACAAAAGGGAGAGTGTTTCCATTTATTTCTATTTATACACCAAATGGGCTTTATTGGTACTTGTAAAAAACATTTTAAGTCTTGTCTAAATTTAATTTTGCCAATTTGAGATCAACATAGCTTTACCTGGAAGAGTGCCTACTTTTCCCTCCAAAAAGACAGTAGTAGTATTCCCTTCTTAACACTTGTTTTGTTTTTTAAAATCACGGTAGACAATTGTACTTTATGACTGAATATTTTGTGGTTGATGTTATTATTTTGGTTTTTCTCATTTGTTGTTTTTCTTGCTGCTTTAAACAGATCAGCAAGGCCTATAAAGCACAAAATGATTAAAAAATTAATTTTGTTCCTTTAGACCTTGAAGGGAATTCATAATTTTAGAGCCTCTGGAGATTATGACAATGACTGTACAAATCCTATAACACCACTTTGTACGCAGCCTGACCAGGTTATTAAAGGTGAGTAAGAAAAAAAAATAATAATAAAGATGAGTAAGGAAGGTAGAAGGTATTATACCTCTTACCAAGGCTAATTATAGTTACTAAGGGATTGTCAAAAATAAAGGAGATGACCTTCTTTAAATGTAATTCTGAGGTGAACAGAAGACAAGTATATTGGTTTATTTCTAATAGAAGAAAAGTATTTTTAAAATGCGATTTAGTCAAACACTATATTTGGGGAATATAAAAATTAGTGAAAGGGAATTAGGGAAAGGAGAGAAAATGAGTGAAAATATCAGTGAGAGTGACAAAACAGGAGAGACACCTAACTCTGGGAAATGAACAAGGGGTAGTGGAAGGGGAGGTGGGCGGGGGGTGGGTGGTTGGGGTGACTGGGTGATGGACACTAAGGGGGACACTTGGCGGGATGAGCACTGGGTGTTATGCTATATGTTGGCAAATTGAACTCCAATAAAAATTTTTTTTAAAAAATTTGATTTAGTAACTTTAAAAAGTGGACTTTCTTTGTCCAGCATCAGATTAGTCATGGTCTTGGTTGAGCCAAGAACCATTTTGTAAAATATAGAGAGAGTTGAATGTTGTCTTTTGGCACAAGGCAGAGAAAGTCAGATCTGGTCCCTGACCAGACCTTCCACTTCCAGCTAGAGCACTGCTGGAAGTAGCAATTCTTAATTGAATGCTCGAATGTAGAGTAGAATACTGACCAGTGCATTCATCTGCAGCTCCATCCATGTCCATGCTGTTACCTTTAGAATCAAATGTCCATGCAGGAGGCAAAAGTTAGAGATGGAACTGATTCAGAGATTTCCTGTCATCATTTGAACTTTTCCCAATGGGTAAAACTGTTCATCCTTAACAATTTTCCACTAGCAGGCCTTCGAAGGAGGTAGTTTTTTCATCTATAGTCTGTTTTTTAAACCAGACAGTTTTTCTTTGGTTGGCCTTAAACTGCCTTAGATATAATTATACGTACATATATTACTATGTGTGTATCTTTTGACTCACCTTCATTCTGGTGGGTAAAATGATTTCTGTTGTTACATGCCAGTTAGTAGTTACTGCCATATGGTGAATTTAAATAGAGAATAGTTTTGCTAATTTTGTGTTGTTTTTTTTTCCTTTAGGGGGTGCGAGTATTATTCAGTGCCACATTCTTAATGATAAGAGACATATATTAACCAAAGATACCAATAATAATGTGGCATATTGGGATGTATTGAAGGTGAGTATCTTTTTGTATTAAATATAAGTTATTGGATCATGTATCCCATTTATTTTTTATTATAAAACACATATGAAATAACCAGAGTAATAAGTATGTAAATTAAGATCTGCCGTAATACTTTAATTTGGGGGTGGATTTTTTTTTTTTTACAAATATTAATAAGGCCATAGTTATCTTTTTAAATACCTAAAATTGGAACCATTTCCTCTGTGTTAAATGCTGCCTTACCTTACAGTAAATATATCACCGTTCCTCATCCTTGACGCTATTGATATTCTGAGCCAAATAAGTCTTTGTTGAGGGGACAGGGTAGATTGGGATCTGTCTTGTGCATTATAGGATGTTAAGCATCATCCCTAGCTTCTACTCACTAGGTGCCAGTAACCATCTTCCCTTCCACCCCCAAGTTAAGTTTTGATAACCAAAAATCTCTCTAGACATTGCCAGATGTTTAGCGGAAGGAAGGAAGAAGGAGGATACAAAATCACCCTGATTGAGAACCCCTAGATTACACAAAATAAGTTTAGCCGTTGCTTAGGATTTATAGACATCACTGTAAGCATCAGTTACAACTCTGGGTCATGTTAAGATGGTTCCCTGGGGGATAGTTAGATGTATTAAACCATTCAGCCACATTCTAAATAGCACTAAAGAATTTATAGGCAAATCAAAAGGTTTGCTTTTCTTGGTGGTGGTGGTGGTATATTTGTTCAACACATATTTCCTGGACTGAATGAATATCAGGTACAGAGAACTGTGTTGAGAGTCATAGATGACAGAATGTCTGTACTGGGATCCCCTCTCCCCTCTGGGAGGGAATGGGGAATGGGAACACCTTACAGATAAAAACAGATGGATTACAAGGGTAGTTTTTGGACAAGGGCAGTTACTTACAACTAGAGAAATCAAGTGAGCTTCGTGGTGGAGAAATCATTTAAGAAGGGTCTTACAGAACTCCAGCAGATGACTATTAGGAGGGCATTTTAAGGAAGAGGGAGTGAGTGACAGACACAGGAGGGAAGATAATGCTCATTCAGTGACTTTGAGCTTTGTGTAATTGGAGACTAGAGTGAATGTAGGGGGACACTGGGGATGCAAGGGTGAAAGGTGCCATTCAAGTCATTTCCCAGAGAGTCTTGAGTTCAGGCCACACAGTTGGCCTTCTTTGCTATTCCCTAAAGAATCTTAATCTTAGATCTTATTGGAGCAGGAAAAGTCCCATGCCCAGAGTGACAGTGGTCTGTGTGAGGGGAAGAAGCTGGAAGGCCATGTCTTCAGCATAATGACATAAGGATCTAAAGGAAGAGACAGATGTTGGATACATTATAAGAAAGAATTGAAAAGCTCTGGTGTTTTGATTACACTCCTAGTTAGAAGAAATGTCTATATCTAAAGAATAAGACCAACAGCTTCTTTCTGAGAAGAAGAGACTGTCTCTGAATAGAAACCTTGGCCTAGAGGCACCTGGGTAGCTCAGTTGGTTGAGCCATTGAGTGTCTGCCTTCTGCTAGGGTTATAATCCTGGGGTTGAGTCCCATGTCAGGTTCTTCTTGGCTGGAAGTCTGCTTGTCCCTCTGCCTGCCACTCCCTCTACTCCTGCTGGGGTGCGTTCTCTCTCTCTCTCTCTCTCTCAAATAAATAAAATCTATAAAGAAACGAAAAAAGGCCACCTGGGTGGCTCAGCGGTTGAGTGTCTGCCTTTGGTTCAGGGCGTGATCCCTGTCCTGGGATTGAGTCCCACATGGGGCTCCCTGTGAGGAGCCTGCTTTGCTTCTCCCTCTGTCTCTGCCTCTCTTTCTGTGTCTCTCATGAATAAATAAAATCTTTTAAAAAATAAATAAAGAAAAGAAAAGAAACGAAAAAAGAAACTTTGACCTGAATAACACTTTCCCTCCCAGTGGGGCAGGTGTACAAAAAGTCATATAATGAAGCAGTTGCCTGGTGAGCATGGTTGGCAGAACAAGAGGCTTTATTAGTTGAGTGGAAAATTAAATTACAGCAGACTCCAAAAGTCCAATTGGTTTTTATTATGATAGAGATACACTTCTCATGGGACTAAAGACTCATGTTTGTTTCAGAGAGGGGTCCTGTGGAGACTGGGAGGAACCAGAGCAGCCCTGAGGACCTTGTCAGCAGGAACTTTGCTACTCCACTACTGCGTAGCCCTAGTTCTGCCCTGTGTCTGGGCTTCATGCTGCCCAACACCTGATGCTCTCCAGAACAAAACAATCTAATTGGGCCAAGCTACTCTTTCAGGGTGGGCTGAATGGCTTGGGGGTCTGATATCCTCTCTTGGGCGAATTAGCCAAAGCCTTGGTAGAGTCCTGCTGTCTGAATGGGAGGCAGCTCTTAGATGGGGCACTGACATGGTCTGTTCCATAATTGACATTTTTGTGTCCCTAACAGCTTTTAGTACCTAGACACTAGACCCTGGAGTGTCAAGATCAAGTGATTGGGCATAATGGACATGACATTAAACAGAAGTAGGGAGTCAGGATTATTTAGGAACATAGGCTCAGAGTAAGATAGAGTTACATTCTGATCTTGGCTCTGCTAGCGACTAGCCAAGTGATCTCCAGAACATGCTGAACCTCTCTAAGCCCCTGTCTTTATTCCTAAAATGTGGGTGGCACCTATTATTGGTAAGGTTAAGGAGATATTCGAGAAGTATTTATACATAGTGGCTGGCATATAATAGTTAAGAGACTGTTATACTAATGCAGGTGAGAGATCAAGTATTCATGTGGACTAGGATGGAGAAAAACCCAGAATGATGAGAAAGATATTTAGGCCTATGGTTAAGAGGGAGCTTGAATAAAAGGGAGTATAAAAGAAAGCAGCAGAGTGAGTCCCAGGTTCCTGGGTCAGATAGTTTGATAAGTAATGGCAGGGGGCGGTGGGGGGGGAGGGGGGTGGAATGTAAGAGGAAAAGTGGGTAGTTCCTAGAAGGGGACATGCTGAGAAAGACAATGAGTTTGAGTTTATGTAAATGTCTAGGTAGGTATGACGTCATGCGCCAGTAAATGAGATGGGCTGGAGAGACTGGCTCCACAGTCAGCAGCTCATTGATTATAACTGAAGTGATGGGAACATCAGAGTTTCCAAGGGATACATCTATACTCAAGAGAGAAGAAACCAGCCATCACCCTTTTAGGAACTGTTAGAAAAGAGGTGGATAATAAAAAGGGGTTGGAAAACCAAGAGCCAATGGTGGCTCAAGACCTAAGCAAGCATTTCCAGAAAGGGCTTGTAACCACAAGTTGGCACTGGCCTGCAGAGGAGAGTTCACGTCTGATTTGGAATATAACGTACCTGGGGTTTAACCAGTAGGGAGGATAGTGTTGGGGACAGTCTTAAGGGAGTCCTAAGAGAAAAAGCCAGATAGAGTAGTGATTGGGAGGTAGGGAAGCAGTCTTTGAATGAAACTTGACTCTCGGGAGGTGGGCAGGAAGAGGCAGTAGTGAGAGAGGATATAGGGATGGGAGGATGAAGCAAAGGTCTTGTTTTGGTGTTTGGGTATTTTTGAGGTGGGAGGAATTGGAGTGTGTTCACTACTCATGGGGAGAAGCCAGGAGAGACATGAGAGGGTAGATGGTGGCACCGGGTCCCCAAGAAGTGAGGGGGTCCAGAGCAGCAATGAGGGGCACTTTTTATCTCCTGCCAGGAAGAGTGGTAGCACAGAGTTCAGGGGATTTTGTCAAGGCTTCTCCTGTTTTGAGGAGTCCTGGGCTGAGGCAAAGTGAGGGAAGTGGCAAGGCCAAAGATTTGCTGAGATGTTGTGGGGAACTGACTTTGGAAACCCCAGAGACCCCAGGTAGCAGCAGTGTTGCAGCTGGAGATTGTATGTTTATGGTAGAAATATTAGCAAGGATTTGAGAGGCCTAAGTGGATGTCAGTGTCATCCAAGATGTTTTTAGACTCCATTTTATTTAGACACAGATGTGAAAATGTAAAATTTTGAATACCTAAGTCAGAATCAGTTCACCACTTGTTATTGATAATTATCATACTTTCTTTATTACTGTATAGGCTTGTAAAGTTGAAGATTTGGGCAAAGTGGATTTTGAAGATGAAATTAAGAAAAGATTTAAGATGGTATATGTGCCAAATTGGTTCTCAGTAGACTTAAAAACAGGGGTAAGTTAGCACCTGATATTTATACAATTTGGAATAGTTGAAAGTTTCTAATACAGTTCAAAATTAAGTATTACTAGTTATAGAGTCCTATGTTTTTAATTGTGAAAGCAGTACATTTTTCATCTTAATACTTGTAAAATGAAGTTTAAAATGCATTTTGGCGGCACCTGGGTGGCTCAGTGGTTGAGCATCTGCCTTTGGCTCAGGTCATGATCCCAAGGTCCCAGGATTGAGTCCCATATCCGGTTTCCCACAGGGAGCCTACTTTTCTCCCTGCCTATGTCTCTGCCTCTCTCTCTGTATCTTTCATGAATGAATGAATGGATGAATAAATAAATGAATGAATAAATAAATTTTTTTAAATGCCTTTTGGTATCCCAGTAAATTAAATTGTAGTTGCAGTGAATCATTTTGGGTCTCAATCTGCAGCTTAGCACTTTAATGAAATAGTACAGATAAATAGGGCCTTAAAGACTTATTTGGAGAATGTATTGAAATTCAGGAACGCCACTAACAGTTTTTTCTTTTGACAGATGTTGACTATTACTTTGGATGAGAGTGATTGTTTTGCTGCTTGGGTTTCTGCAAAAGATGCTGGCTTCAGCAGCCCTGATGGGTCAGATCCAAAATGTGAGTTTATGTGTCTTGCCTTCCCTTCCTCCTTCCAAAAAAGAAGGATGGAGTCCCACATTGGCCTCCCTGCATGGGGCCTGCTTCTCCTCCCTCTGTCTGTGTCTCTGCCTCTCTTTCTGTGTGTCTCTCATGAATAAATAAAATCTTTAAAAAAACAAAAATGGGGGGTCTTGATTTTTCTCACAATCTGTGGTTTAGCTTTAATAAACACACAATACACTTTCTGCCCTTAAGCCTTTCTGGAAATCTGTTAGGAAAACTGAAGCTAAGAAACAGTTCTGTTGTTTTTCTTTTTTTTTAAAGGAGGTATAATTGACATAACATTACGTTAGTTTCACATGTACAACATGATTTAATATTTGTATATACTGCAAAATGATTAACTGCAAAAGTCCAGTTAATATTCGTCACCACAGTACATAGTTACACAGTTTTTTCCCTTGTGATGAGAACTTTTAAGATCTACTCTCTTAGCAACTTCAGTACGGTATTATTAACTATAGTCACCATGCTCTACATTATATCATATTTGTTTAATGGAAGTTACTTATTTGTTATAACTGGAAGTTTGTACCTTTTGACTCCCTCCATTTCCATATCCCCTGCCTCTGGCAATCAGCAATCTGTTCTCTGTATCTTTGAATTTGGTGTTTGGGTTTTGGTTTTGGTTTAAGATTCTATGTATAAGTGAGATCATACAGTATTTATCTTTCTCTGTCTCACTTCTTCCACACAGCCCTCAAGGTCTACCTAAGTTATCACAGATGGCAGGATTTTGTTCTTGTTTATAGGTGAATAGAATTCCATTGTACATACATATGCTTTTTCTTTATCCATTCATCCATTGATAAATATTGATTGTTTCCGTATCTTGGCTATCGTAAATACAGCTTCAGTGAACATGGGGGTGCATGTATCTTTTCAAGTTAGTGTTTTCATTTTCTTTGGGTAAGTACCCAGAAGTAGAATTGCTAGATAATATAGCAGTTCTGTTTTTAATTTTTTGAGGAGCCTGCATACTTCGTTTCCACAGTAGTTATGCCAGTTTACATTCTCACCAACAGTGCACAAAGGTTCCCTTTTCTCCACATTTTCATGAACACTTGTTATTTTTTGTCTTTTTTGATAATAGCCATTCTAACATGTGTGAAGTGATAGCTTGTGGTTTTGATTTGCATTTCCCTGATAACTAGTGATGGTGAGCATTTTTTCATGTACTTTTTGGCCATCTGTATCTTATTTGGAAAAATATCTATTCAGATCTTCTGCCCCCACCCCCCTTTTTTTTTTTTGAAGATTTTATTTTTTAATAGTACTCAATGTGGGGCTCAAACTAACAATCTCAAAATCAGGAGTTGCACATTCCTCTGAGCCAGCCGGGTGCCCTTTCTGCCTATTTTTTATTTTTATTTTTTATTATTTTATTTTTTCTGCCTATTTTTTAATTGGATTGCTTGTATTTTTCCTGTTGAGCTGTATGAAGTTCTTATATATTTTGGATATTAACCCCTTACTGCCTTTTCATTTTATTGATGTTTCCTTTGCTGTGCAGGAGCTTTTTAGTTTGATATAGTCCTACTAACTTACTTTTGCTTTTGTTGTTTTTGCTTTTGGTGTCAGATCCAAACAATCATCACCAAACTCAGGAAGCTTGCTGCCAATGTTTTCTTCTAGGAGTTTTATGGTTTCAGGTCTGACATTCAAGTCGTTAATCAGTTTTGAGTTAATTTTGGTGTATTGTGAAAAGAAACTCCTAAGAGTCTATTATATTCTGTTGATTATATCTTTGGTTGGTATTATTCTGAGAATGTAGCATGTACGCATACCTGATGTCTATAAATATAGTTTTAGTGGCTCTATATGGAAATAGTTCCTTAAAGAATGTAATTCCTGTTTTTGTTTGTTCATTTTTAAATAATAGCTATATCTAAACAACCAGATGGAATATGTTTGTTCCATATTATCACTGCTTTAGACCTTCTAAGATTAAAAAAAATTCTGAGATACATTTTAATAGACGTGGCAAAATCTTTCAAGTCTTGCTTTTGAACATCGTTGGCATTGGGTTAAGAATTTAATATCAGGACATGTGGAAACATAACTTTTATTCCTATCTCTCTGTTTTTAGGCTAAGACTAATAACTCTTTTCCATTTCTTTTCATTTTAATTAACTCTTTTGCAGTGAACTTAGGAGGACTTTTACTCCAGGCACTCCTAGAATATTGGCCTAGAACACATGTGAATCCAATGGATGAAGAAGAAAATGAAGTAAACCATGGTTCGTATTTATATATCAGGATAATTGCTTTAAAATTACTTAGAAGTTTAAGATACCTGGGAGTGTTTATTGTTTCAAGATCATTTAAGAAACATTTAAGAAGCATTTGCTAAGTCATGACATAATAGTTGTGTGTATGCTCAGTTTATCACCCTCCTTCCCACATATCAAAGAACATCCAGTCTGTACTGAGATTCCAAGAGCATTTTCAATCAGTGAAGCTGTTCAAGAGGGATTTTTAAAAAAAACCCTACATACTCAAATGACCTTTGCCCTTAAAAGCAAGCAGCTTAGCAGCCTTCTTCCAAAGATATTTTTAAGAGTAGCTGTGGCCCTGCTAGACTTATCTCCAGAGCTAGCTAATGAGCTACAGTGAAAGCCATTTCTGTCCTTACCTAGTTATAGTTCATGTTGGCCTAAAAAATAGACATTACCAAGTCTGAAGATCTACGTGATTTTGGCTCTAAACGTTTCAAAAAATCTAATTCCAACTCAGAAGTGTCAGGATAAGTGAACAAGTATGTGTAAGAATTAATGTCACTGAGGACAGTGAAAAGCTGTGTGTGCCACAGGCAGTGACAGTAACTTTCTCTGGGCAGCAGAGAACATGTTGTGAATTTGTAAGTTTGGTTCAGTTTGATTGAAGAAGGAAAAAACTTAAAAATTTCACAGCTCATATGTTACCCACAGCTGGTTGAAGAGTCCTTGAGTCCCACCTACTAAGGGCTTACTCTGCTGAATATTCTCTGAATTCTCTGAAGATTCTGCTGAAGATTGCCCAGTTCTGGTGGTCAACAGTGATGAGGACCTCTGGCCAGAGACTTCGTTCTGGCTGACTGATTCATCTGTAATGATTTTTGGAGTTTAAATCTCTTGTGCAAGGATGGCATACTTCTCTGCAAGCCATTCGTCTGAGTCCCTGTCAGAGAGGCCACTGACCCCCAGCTATGGTGGCTTTTCTTTTATGTCACCTGGCCCACTCCCCTCCCCATCAGAATTGTACAGTAGGCTCTGAGCCAGAGAAACTCAATGGAAAGGTCTTTCTATAGAGGCTTGAAAAAGCTAAGTTTTGGTATGGGCTCTGTCATTTATCAGCTGTGTAGCTGTGGGCATGTCATTTCCAGTTCTTGGCTCATCCTTCTCTGTCTGCAACATGACAGACAGGATGCCCTCAGAGACCCAAGTAGACGATGAAGGTCAAAAACCAGTAGTATAGTCAGCATCCCCTGGCATCCAGGCTTTGGTTATTGGAGTAAGGGAAAAGTTACAGGAAATTCCAGATCATCCTTAAAATCAAACTGCCATAGTAAAGACAGAGCAGGACCCACCCACCTCCTAGCCAGATGGCTGTGTGGTAATCTGCTGTACCAGCACCATAATCATGGACTGTCCAGAGTTGTGTATATTCTACTCACTGGGCATCTCAGGTGCTCAGAGGCCTGTGGTGTTATACGCGGGGTTGATAGAAATACATGGGTATGGACTATATCCATTAGGGAATAACATTCTGGTAGGGCTGGGAGCTCCTCAGAGAAGCAGATAGAATATTAGGTCAGAGTGAAGTGTTGGTTGTTGCTACAAGAGAGGGTCTGAAAGTGCTGTAGGGTCAGAGAGTGAGGTTGCTTCCATATTCACTAGGGATGCCTATGAACAAGGTGGCACTGGAGTGGGACTCAACCGTACTTGGTCAAAAGATTATAAAGAAAGCAGAGTGAAATGAAATCTGCAGAGAATAATAAAAAAGAGATTTTCAGTTCATTGAGGATTTTATTTTTCACCAGTACCTCTGCCATTAGTTATGGCTTCATTAAGCATAAACTTTTTTCTGGCCCAAGAAATTTTTCTGAGCTTGGTGTTCTCACACACACACACACACACACACACACACACACACATTTATAAACATTCACAAACAGGCTGTCCTAGACTTTGCTATGGCTGAAGTAGATGGTTCTCTTTTTGTTTCAAATCTCAAATATTAATCTCTTCTATTAAAATTCTCTAAAATTATGCAGTCATTTCCCATAAAGTACATCACAAGTTGCTTTGCTTCTTATTCTGTGTAGAAATTTAACTTTGATTTGTTTTTTTGTCATTATTTGACTGGCTGATTTATCAGACTTTTAAGTTTTAAAAAGTTTGCAGTATTCGAAGCCTGTGGAAACAAAATATCTAGAATCCGTGTTTTTAGCACTAGTTCTAAATACTGACACAATCTGCATTTTTTCCTAGTAAATGGGGAGCAGGAGAACCGGGTACAGAAGGGAAATGGATATTTTCAAGTGCCCCCCCATACCCCGGTGATCTTTGGTGAAGCTGGAGGACGCACACTGTTCAGGTATGGATAAAGAAGGCTAGAGACCCTGCCTAAGAAATCATCCCATTTGCTGAGAATACTGATTCAAACATGGTAACTTGCTCTAGGGATATGAGGGATTTGGAAGCTTTTCCATCTCCATGAGATATTTATGTGTCTGGTGCTATTAGACCACATTCTAATTGAGAGCTGAGCCTCTCATGTTAAACTTAGGTCGATACTTTGCTTTAAGGCAGCTTCTCTGGTGGTTTCTATAGGAAGCTGTCACTTTCTCTCACTTAGCCAATGTAACTGCTAGGGTCAAGGAATCACCAGAAGTCCCTGCTCATAGAACAGCATCAGAGTAGATAACTTCCCTCAGGCTGGGCCATATGTGCTCAACGAACCTAAGGTGCCCAACCTTAGGTGTGAGGCCATCCTTTGTGAGGCCCTGCCAGGAAGCTGGCCTAGAGCTTCAGCTAGGTTGCCAGCAAGGCCCTGGTGGAATCACAGGGGAGAGCTCACTAGAGGCTTCTGTAGAGCCAGAAATAAAAAAAAAAAAAAAATGCTCGTCTTGCCCTTAAGCTCAGAATTCTCTTCCTTTATGGTGGTTTCCTGAGAGTGTGATGACTAAAACTGACCCCTATGATGTGTGGAGGCCAGTACCATGGACTGTAGCCCTGGCAGGGGATGTTTCTTGAATGCTTTGCCTACAGTCAGTGTTCCTGTCGTCACCTGAGGACTCAGAGAAGCAGCTCTAGTATATATGTGGCCTCAGAATGTGGGGGCCTGAGTGTTAGACCCTGCTCCCCCTCTTAGGCAGTGAGTCATTCTGCCTGGGTGCACTTCATTTTCTCAGCTGTCAAGTGGGGGTTATCCCAAATGAACTCTAGGGCCCCTCCCTGTAATATTTGCTGACAGTGGTTTGTCATTTGTGCTTCTTGTGTCACTGACTACCTGACGGGTTATGTTTAGGCTGCTCTGCCGAGACTCCGGGGGTGAGACTGAGTCGATGCTTCTTAATGAGACGGTGCCACAATGGGTAATTGACATCACTGTGGATGTAAGTGTCCTCCACTGCTGCTCTGCCCTTTTGTTCTGTCCAAATCATGAAGGAAATTAAGAGCAGCTTTAGACTGTACAGTCTTACTTAGTAAAATCTAGGCTGCCAAGTGGAGTCCTCCTCTGCTTCCCTGCCATCCCAAGGTTGCAGAAGAAGTACTGGTAATTAGTTATGAATCTGTTTATATCTTTGTTGGATTTAGTTAAACACGTAACATGTGCTTATTAAAGAAAATAATAAATGAATAAAGTGAAACTCCCATCACTTTCCCAGTCATTCCTCTCTTCCACTCATTCCTGTCCTTCTCCCTAGCGGGGATAACTAGTCCTAGTTCAGGGCATAATCTTCAGGGCTTTTTTCTGTGTGTTCATAAGCAGATATTACTAGGGTTTGTGTGTATGTACCTTTGTGTGTATACATACACAGTTCATTATTTTGCACAAGATCTGTTCTACATACTGTTCTGCAACTTGGTTTAGTTTTGTTTTTCATTTAAAAATATATCTTGGACATCTTTTTATGTCTGTACATATGGGTCATTCCTCTTTAATGACTACGTAGTATGTCTTTGTATAAATGTACCATAATTTATTTAATTGGTCTCCTATTGATGGACATTAAGGTTGTTTCCAATGTTTTCTATTACAAACAATGCTTCAGTGAACATCCTTGTACATGTATCTTCATGTGCTTTTTAGTATAAATTCCTAGAAGTGGAATTGCTGGATCAAAGGGAATGCATGTTTTAAATTTTGATAGATACTACCAAGTTGCTTCCGACAAAAGCTATAGCAGCATTTCCTCTCACCAACACTGTATGAGTGCCCATTTCTTCTACACTCTCACTGATGCTGGGTACTTTGAAACTTTACTAAAAGATGACAAAAATCTTATTTTAATGTGGGATGTTGTTTTTTCATGTGTAGTGAGGTTAAGCATCTTTTCACATTGGCCATTTGTATTTCTTCTGTGAGTTGCCTTGTTTTCTGTTCTTCACTCATTTTTCTTTTGGGTAATTTATGTTTCTTACTGATATGTAGGATTTTTGTCATATTGAATATTAACCCTTTGACTATTATCTGTGTCTCTCAATTGAAGTTTTACTTGGTTCATGGCTGGTGTCTTTTTCCAAGCAAAAAGTTTGAATTTTTATGTAATCAGAGGATGTTTTATAGCTCTGAGTTTCATGTCTTGCTTGGGTATTTCCTGATCCAAAGTAGCAAAAATATATTCTTCTCTAGTACATCTGTGATCATTGTGTATGTCTAGATCTGTAATCTATTAGAATTTATTCTGTTTGGTGTGAAGTAGGATGCTGACTTTTCCAAATAGATAGCCAGCATGCCAAAACAAGTTTTTGGAATAATCTGTCCTTTTCCTGCTAATTTGAAATGCTATCTTTATCATATACTAAATTTCTATATACACATGGGTCTGTTTCTAGACTGTCTTATGTGCTGTTGACCTGTTTTATATATTTCTAAAGCCATATGAAAAGAGATTTAATCTCTAGAACTTTGAGAAAATTTGTTTTCTGTCCCTGATAGACCTCCAAGAACTTAAAGCCAGTGTGACACCTGATGGATATTCTGTGCTCCTCTCTAAGTCCGAGTTCCCCATAAAACCACTACTTCCTTTGAGTGTGAAAGTCACCTCGGATGCATTGCTGACTTTAGGCCTGTGGCTTATTCCTGAGAGGAGACATCCAGACAGGTTATGACATGGAGACTCGGAAGGAACTAATACCCAGAGAAAAGATGACCAGTTAATTTTATCCTTCATCTAAGGATGTGGTTTACTTCATGGTAGACATCTTCTTGGTGGTTGGCTGAAGTTTCCACTCTTGCTTAAAACCTCAGACCTGATGGCAGAGGGGAAATAAAGTAGGAGGACCTGAGTGGCCTTTTCGACTGGATGATGGGCCTCACCAGCATAGAGTATATGGTTTTGCTCAAAGGTGAATGTTGCAGGTTTTTCTCAAGACACTGAACTTTTTTGTTTGGGCCCTTAGGTATCAGCTTCAATGTTTTAATGTAGAATTGAGATTTTTATTTCTACAGCTTTAAGAGTTAGAATAAAATTTGTTTTCCTTTCATATCTTGAACTGTTATTTGAGAAGAGCCATCCTGCAGTTCATATTGCCACTGACATATCATTTGTCTCACATATCTTTTATTACAAAACTACATGTGATACTTTTCTGATATATTTCGTTACAGCTGACTTGGATAATTTGATAGCTTACTATAAATCTCCTAGAAAGTCAGTTTTAATTGTAAAATAACTATTAACTTGCAAATCATGTTTTTCTATTGACATCATTTTCCTTCATCAGCTAATAGCAATGATCATACCTTTCTTTTTACTTTTAATATTTCAGAAAAATATGCCCAAATTCAACAAAATTCCTTTCTACCTCCAACCTCATGCATCTTCAGGAGCAAAAACTCTAAAAAAGTAAGTAGTTGTCGTGTCATGTGATGCCTTGATCTGATTATTACCAGAGCTTTCTTATTCTTTATAATTGCTTTTATAGTAAAAGAGATTGAAAGCTAGTTTTGTAATATTGAAAGTACCATTTACCAGGGACCTCCTGTGGTAGGCCACAGATGTTCAAAAAAGTAAGACTGTTTCTTTCTCCTGCTCACTTCGGCAGCACATATACTAAAATTGGAACAATACAGAGAAGATAAGATTAGCATGGCCCCTGTGCAAGGATGACATGACATTAGTTTCTGTCTCTTGCTACAGCATACTTTAGGACACAATCTGTGTATAAGAACTGCTTTTATGGATACTTAGGGAATGGTGAGATTAGAGGAAAGAAATGAATTGTGGGCTAGAGCTTTCCAGAAAGCCTTCTTTAAAGACCTGGAATTTGAGCTGGCCATGTAGGGATGGATGGAATTTCCAGAGAGAGGTATTCCAGGTCCAGGAAATGGTTTGATTGGGGATGTGGAAGTGGTAGCATGCACAAGATTCTGAAAATGTGCAAGGACTGAAGTGGTAGCATGCACAAGATCCTGAAAATGTACAAGGACTGGTGCTATAGCAGAGGTTGCAAGGGTTGCCAGAAGTGGAAAAGGAAATTCGAGGGGTCCTAGATATATATTCGAGCAAGTCAAATCACCCTCTATTAGGGAAATTTCCAAACATACAAAAAAGAGATGAGGAGCATGAACCCTCCCACCCATCATCCTATCAAACAGCTCCACAGAGCTTTCGACACATGGCTTAACCCGTGCTTCATCTCTACCTCTACCTCGCCTCCCTTCCACCCACCTACATACACACAGACAGACACACCCTGGATTATTTTAAAGCAAGTCCTAGATAGCACTTCAACTAGATTAATAACTGAAGTTTAAAATGGCTTTCAGAGTTTGAGCCTGAGCTACTTAGGTTGGCCTTTTTTTTTTTTTTTTTTAAGATTTTATTTATTTATTCATGACAGAGAGAGAGAGAGGCAGAGACACAAGCAGAGGGAGAAGCAGGCTCCATGCAGGGAGCTTTACGTGGGACTCGATACTGGGTCTCCAGTATCACACCCTGGGCTGAAGGCAGCGCTAAACCACTGAGCCACCTGGGCTGCCTGGGTTGGCCATTTATAACTGACGTCAGCGATGCAGAAGTAGGTATGGGGGTGAGGAAGTTGATGAATCTAGTTTGGGACACGTCAATAGAGTTTGAGGTGCCTGTGGGATGTCCATCTGGAGATACCCAGCCAGCTATTGAGCTTGTGGCCTAGAGTTCAGGCAGGAGGTCTTGGTTGTAGGGCTGAGAGCTGCAGGAAAAATGTGCACCTAGGGCACTGGAACCTTATAAACACTGAGGGCTGCCTTCCCTCCCAGGAACATTTAGTTTGCCCATGCTGTAGGAACGTCTTTAAGGGAATAAAACCCAGGAGGCTCTTTTTGATGTGTATGTAAATTTTAAGAACATGTATTTAATCTCACACATAATCTGTGTCTTAGGGAAATCCTGGAAATGTGCTGGCAATTCTAAGATTAGATTTAAGGCAATGACTAAAAACATTTCTTGGTTTATGTTTCTGTGCTTTAATCTTTATCAAATGTGAACACCAGGAGCACCTGGGTGGCTCAGGGCGTGATCCTGGGGTCCTGGGATCAAGTCCTGCTTTGGGCTACCCTGGGGAGCCTGCTTCTCCCTCTGCCTATGTCTCTGCCTCTCTCTCTGGGTTTTTCATGAATAAATAAATAAAATCTTAAAAAAAAAAATAGAAAAACAAACCACTCAAATATGAACACCAAAGAATATGTAAGAGACAATATCCAGTGATTTCCTGATGGCACAGTCTGCCCTTGCTTTTTAGAGATAGACTCTCTGCTAGTGACATGCTCCAAGTCCGGAAAGTAATGGAACATGTTTATGAAAAAATCATCAACTTGGATAACGAGTCACAAACCACCAGCTCTTCTAATAATGAAAAACCAGGCGAACAGGAAAAAGAAGAGGATATTGCTGTGTTGGCAGAAGAGAAAATTGAACTTTTGTGCCAGGACCAGGTAAATGCACTTGAGGACCATAGCCCCGTTTTTTCTAGTGCCAGTGCTTAGAAAATTACATGTAGTGTGATTATGGTTCCCACATCTATTACCCGTAGGGGTGCTTCTGCTTTTGGGGAGGGCTCTAAGGAATACTGGGTCTCTCCCACCTATTGGTGAGGCCCCTTCTGGAGGAACTCCGCAGCCCACCCTAAAGTTTCTATTTACCCCAGGGAGATTCTTGGGAAAAGGACATGGAGATTTAAATACACACACAGATGGTGAAGGTACTGGTGGCTTTTCTTTTACCCTGATAAGAAAAAGACACATGATCACCTTGATTGCAGAGCAGTATCTGCTGTGTTGAAGTGGAGGTGGATGGAGCAATGGGGGAGCAGTTTTAAATAAAGGTGCACTTCCCTGTGAGGCATTTCCTCAGAGGAATGGCTGAGGTTGGGATTTCTGGCCTAGCTGCACAAGTCACATGTCTCTCAGCATCCGGGTTCATGTCTGCCTGCATGGGAGCTGTGTTGGCAAGAGCAGGCACCAGGTGTGGGCGAGGGGAGGACAGGTTGGATCACCAGTGTCCCTGAGTTCACAGTAAAGGTCTTGGATATTACAAAGTAGAGGCTTTGACATTTTTATTCTTTATCTTTTGCTGTTCAGGTTTTGGATCCAAACATGGACCTCCGAACAGTGAAGCACTTCATATGGAAGAGTGGTGGCGACCTCACCCTCCATTACCGACAGAAATCCACGTGAAGTGTGGGCGAGTGCTCCTGGGTATTCGTTTATTGACCTTCCTCTCTGGCCCCAAGAGTAGTCCTAGGAAGCCCACCAAGCCCCAATGGGAGCAAGACTTCTAATGGCTGATTTGGTATGGACCGAGATTCTCTTTCAGTTGAAGTGACTAATTGAGATGTAAAATAGAAACCAGTCTCCATGTGTAGATTAAGCTGTCCCCAGGGAGGCAGAGAGTGCGAGCAGAAGACCCCCCCCCCCCAAGGCGGACATGTCTTGTGAGATATACAGAGAACAGACGACAGGCCAGCACAGACTGGGTTTCTTCCTTTTCTTTCAAAGGACCTTATCTTTGTTAGCACTTGTTAGAGACACATAGGTAGAGCCACATCTGTCACTGTGTTTTGACTTCAAACCCACACGCTCTGGAGCTTTTCTAAACGAGTACATTCCATTCATGCAGCACCTATGAAGGCTTTTTCCAAGTCGGCCATGAAAAACAGACAAGTTGTTCTCACATTTAAGACAGTTATTTTTAATAGGAATATGCTATTGTACAATTCAAAACCCAGCCCATTTCGTAATAAATTATCCTTGTTGGGCTTGTTTTAATATTGCATCTCAGATGCATTCTTTTAGGAAAACGTGTAGAAATTCTGGGAGCCGGACCGTAGCACTTGGACCGCCAGATGGGAGTATGCCCAGCAGCACCCAGGGATGCTGCACCCCCCAGTGCTCCCAGCTGTGTGGCCACCACAGGCAGGTGCAGTGCTTTCCCTGCTCCACTGTGTCCTGGTTTGTGTATGGGCCAAGCCAGGTGACACCACAGCTTTTGCTCTGGGTGAGCAGTGTGACACCATCAAAACTCAAGACCATGAGGACATGCAAGCTTCATTCAAATGCTACCTAAAATGTATGGTGTCCGAGAACAAGCATATCCTAGTGGGTTAATTTGATATTCACATCCAGAAATATACATATTTCTTTCTCCAGAGTTTTATATGCAGGTTTTTGCCGTGGTACCTGTATCCAGAGTTCTTTTCATTGTTCTTTGTAACAATCTAAAGCTTTCATAGAATCATTTGAGTCTTGTACAGAATATAACTTATTGGGGATAAACACTTCAACTTTTGGCAGAAAAAAAAATACTTTGGGTTCTCCCCAAGGTCATTTGTATTCAGAACAGAACAGTGGTCCAGCCCCATAAAACCATGTAAGACAAGCCTCCTGTATGAAGCCAGAAGCACAAGTGCCTTCAGAGGGCAGTTTATTCCAGTCCAGTTGCCTCTCCAGCTTAGTGTGTGTGGTCGGTCTCCACACAGCAGGGACTGGGGAAGGGGGTGGGAGGAAGGTGTTGTCTTTTCTACATCTTCACAGGTTCAGCTGGAGGCAGCTGATGGGCCTGGGTCCAGACTTACTGAGATATTCTTACCCGCACAACCATAGAGACAGGGTTCCCTCACTGCTGGTCAGCCTCCTTTGGAAAGTGGACTGGTCACTTTGAAGAAGTGAGCAAAGACACGCCACGTTTCCAATGAGTCTTTCTCCCTTAGAGAGTAGCCGGCTTCTTTTTTATCAATTCTTTCTATCTGTTGAATACAACAGTGTGCTTTTGGTGCACATTTTTTAGCAATAGTTATGAATTAATGGTAAAACAAACCCCCAACTCACTTATCAGCCCTCCACTGGGTTTGCAGGAGGGGCCCTTGGACTAACAGAATGGGTTTTGCTGGGCCATTTCGTCCCGTTTGCCGAGCCGTGAGGGGCATCTATGCTCCCTTCCTGTCACAGATCTGACCCTCAGCATGCTTTTACTTTTTTTTTTTCCTTCCAGTCAAACCAGTAAGTTTCCAGAGAATTTGAGTCTGCAATGCCAAAAGGGTAAAAATCTGTATTTCACAGTTGTATAAAATAAAGGCTTTAGTTACAATATTTCAGTGTAGTACACATTTATTTCTTAATCACTTGTCATTTTCCTTCATAGCAGGTTACAGAGAAACGTCTGGTTCCATGTTTATCCTGGCAATAATTAGAGTCAGTACCCACTGTATCCCCCTGTGTAGGGTGGGGAGTGTGTAAAAGGAGGGAAGGAAGAGCCAGCATCCTAGGGCGAGGGGGACCTTGGGCCAGGCTGCCAGGCTGCAGTTCACGAAGCTGGCCTCCGGCTAGTCCTGTGGAGGTTGTCTTCTACTTCCTGGATTCCTCCAGGCAGATACTGGGCTCCCAGACAATTCAAGAAACAAGCTCCAGCCCCGGTTTCAGACACAATGGCTCCCTGTTCTGCAGGCGTATCAGCTGCTCTGGTAGGCTCAACAAGGGCTGCCTTTAAAAGCAGTGGCAGTGCTAGAAATCTTTAGTGTTTGCTTATTGGGGGCCCTCCCTGCATATACTTGGGTCTGTGCCCCCCAAAGCAGACAGTCCTTGTCCTATGGGCCTAACAACTCTGAATGCCCTGTTAAGTGCACACATTACAGATCAAGCGGCAGAGGCGGAACTTTTAACTGGGTAGCAACTAGAAGACCAGGCCAGAGGCAGCTTTCATGGCAACCAGCATGTGGGAAGGTGAGGGGAGGTGGAGCTGTTCCTGCATGGAGCCCTCCTCTTCCTTCATAAACCAGGTAGGGCCGAAGACCTGGCCTGGTCTCAGCCTCTCGGGGCACCTGTGGTGGAGGGAACAGCCTCCTCCCATACTGTGGGAAAGACTAGAATGGCTTCTAGTCCCAGGCCCCTCATTCCCCCTTTGGGTGGGAGCTATGTATAAAGAGCTATGTATAAAGTCAGGACCAGCTTTGAGAGTCTACTCAGGATGGTGAACTTAAATTTGCCATTTTTATTCACCACTGGGACTGACCAGATGCCCTTTATGTTTAGAAGAGATGGTTGTCTTAATTAAGGTTGGGAGCCAAAAGAAGTCACCACTAGGGATATGGGGTCCTGTGGGGTGGAGGCCCTGGGGAAGAACATTGTAGTCCAAGAACAAGTGAGTCTTTGCTGAAGGGCCTAAATTTCCAGCCCGTCTCTCCAGAGAGGTGGACAAGCTTACTGCTTCTCTCCAGCTGGGATGGTGCAGGTCAGCCTGAGCCAACTGTGGAGTGTAGCACAGAGATGAGAGCACATGACAGGACAGTCATGGGGGTTTCAGGGGTCCCCAGGGCAGGGGGTTGCCTTCCAGCACACACACGGCTAGCTGAGCTGTACGAGATTGAAGGCAAGCCCTACGAAATGTCAGGCAAACACTCCAACCTATTCCCTGCTCCTCCGCTCCATGTGCACACCTGACCCTGTGTGGACCCTGCTGTCTCCAGGGCGGCCAGAGTGACCAGAGCAGGAGCACTGGACTTCAAGCTATGCGGCCAAAAGATGCCCTTCCTCCAGGCCCACGCTGCCTCCTCCTACCCCCTGAAGCTCTCTGCACCACCCAAGCAGCAGAATCCTTTCCTCTCCTACCCCAGCTCCTGCAAAACTTCATCTGGGCACTGCTCCCAGCCCCCCACTGCCCCAAGATTCCCCAAAGCCAGGACCATCAGGCAGAATTAATGCTGGGAGGTCATTCTTGGACACCAGGAGGGTCTATGTGGACACACAAGCCCTCCCCTGCAGAAGTCACTGCACATCCGGGGAGCCACTGCCTAGGAAGCTGTATGTGCTGGGCCGGGATCAGGGAGGGACTGGGCTGCATAGTGTAGCCTAAGCTGCTTCCCCACATCTAGGCCTCATGAGATGCCATCAGGGGCCTCAACACAGCCTACGGTGTTATTCGGGGGTGGAGAGCTGGGCCTGGCTGGCTGCCCCCTTAGCCTCTGCCCCGAAATCTGGACTCTCTGTGCTTGCCGGCTCCTCCTCAGCCTGTGCTTCGAGCAGCTCAGCAGACAGCCCATCTTCTGGTGAGGCTGCAAAGGTGAGGCTGTCAGGAAGGGTTAGCTGAGGCAGGTGGTCTGGCTGGGCCTGGATGCCTGGGCTGTCCGGGAAGGAGACCTCAAACTCTGATCCAGACCATGTGGCCTCACCTGAAACATACAGGGGGTTGCTGAGGAGGCCTGCAGAACCCCAGGCCACCCTGGCCTGAGGCAGCCACCACTAACCCCCCACTGCCACCCCAGGTCCTGATGGGGAACGGGAGCTCTAGTGTCCGGATACTTTGACGTGGCTGTATTTCACCGAAACGCCAGCCTCCCACCTGGCTGAGAAATTCAGGGCAGCCTTGCCATTAATCCAGGGTCTTCCTGGAAAGCTTCTACAGGTGAGGGCCACTCACCACCACGCTCGTGAGAACCACTGCTGGAGACGTCCTCAGGCCCGGAGGCTGAGAGAGCTGTGGAGATCAGCTCTGTGGAAGAGGGCAGACTGGGCCAGACACTGGCATTGCTGCTGTCCAAGAGGGAGATACCCGACACGTCCAGGAAGCCTAGGGGAAGGGTGCACGTCTTCACCAGCACAAAACCCTCACTGCTGGAAGGCCGGTACCCTGGGCTCACTGAGCCCCGTTCCTGGGACACCTGGCCCGGCCTCAAACTGTAATCTCAGCCTGTGGGGGTGCCTCCGCCAACCCCAAAGAGGTCCCCACTGCCTGCTGCTGAGGAAAGAAAGGAGTCTAGGGTTGGGCCTCATGGGAATAGCACAGTGGCAGAGGGCCCATACCCTGCTCTGTTCCCACTATGCTGCATCACCTCAGGCAGGCCACTTCTCTTCCGTGGACTCCAGTCCCCAGATCTGCACAGTGGACTGGCTCCTCTGCAGCCATCTGGGCCATACAAGCTAGGAGGGGTCAGCAGGGCTGAGGAAGGTGTTGGGACTGCCACTGAAGCCTCCCCCTAAACCCGGGGCCCACTTCAGCACCGGCGTGGCAGGGTCCTCAGCCTCGTCTCCAGAGCCCACTCTCACTACCTGGGTCCATGACGCGCTGCACTGGAGGTGGAGGCTGAAGAGTCTCCATGGGACATGGAAGTCCCCCAAGGTCTGGAGCGCCGAGGCTGGGACTCCCAGGCTCAGAAAGCTGTCCCTCCATGGAGGAGCCGGGCGCTTGCAGCAGGGCCTAGGGGGCCCGGGGAGAAGAAGGGAACAGTGCAGGGGCAGCCGGGACAGAGTCCGACCTAACCCCTGGCCCACACTTGCCATGGAAGTACCGCACTGCCCGAAGGAGCACACAGCCTTGGTGGTCTGCCCCTTCCCCTCCAGGGAATCACGGGCCCCTCCTGCAGTACTGACAAGGAGGGAGAGCGCTTCCTGCTCTGCTGAGGAGCCCCAGGGGCCCCCTTGGCTGGGCCCCTCCAATGACCCAGAAGAGATGGCCTTCCCCAAACTCCAGCATGCCTGGGGAGCAATCGTCGCATGCCTCCTAGTCCAGACCCCAGGCACCAGGCCAGTGTGTCATGGCACTCAGGTGACTTTTTCAACAGGCAGGAAGGCAGGTCTGGCATTCCCCTACAGAGCTGGCCCACCAGCCCAGCGGGGGGGCTCTAGATGCCCAGCCTCTGGCCCAATGTTACCAGACTCACCAAGGCACGGCACAAGGCTCTGCCCACCCACGCCTCAGTTTCCTACTCATGAAAGGAAAATGACAACTAGTGCCTTGTCATCACCCTCACCTCCAGACCCAAGTGGCAGGGGAACTAAAGTGGGCTTCACTGTCCTGGGGCAGGGGGTGGGCAACCACCTACTTCCATTGGGTCCCAGAAACAAGAAAAGGCCTCCCAAGGGCTCTGCAAATGGGCCCCTGGTGACAGCGACCTCGAGTCCTCTCCCCAGGTGGCAGGCCCCTTTGCCCATATGCAGTTCCCCCTCTTCTCCCCACTGGCAGATGCTGCCCACATACCTCCATGTAGTCACCCTGCCCGGAGCCTCTTTCTGGGCCAGGAGGGGCAGGAGAGTCCTTGGGTGTGGGTCTGGCTGGTGGGATATCAGGTGGCAGGTCATCAGGTGGCGGGGTACCAGGTGGCTTCTTGTGGTGGCTGGAAGGCTGGGTTGGGATCCGGTGCAGATACCCATAGCCGATACCACACCCCAGACTGCCAAAGTCCAGAAACATTCAATCCAGGGGGTTGTCTCACAGCCCTTCCAAGGCCTGCCAACCCCACCCACTACTGGAAGTGAGGGGCAGGAAAGGGTGCCTCCTGGACCAGTGGTCAACCTCAGGATCCCTGGACCCAGAGCCCAGCCTCCACCCCCACCGTGGGACTCTGGGGGTCCATGTCCAGTGGCCAGGTCCAGCCAGAGTCCCGGGCCCCCACCCTGCAGCCCTCCGACTGAGGAAGTACCTGCCCTCTCCACCCCAGGCTGCGTTGGGAGTTACAGTCACCTCCCGGCAGGAGTCGGACTCGGAGTTGTAAACCATCAGCTTCAAGGGCTTCCCCTCGTGGGACTCGATGAGTGTAAAGAAGTCCTCGGACTACGACAAAGCCAGCGCCTGAGTCCCGCTCCCGGCACTGGAATTGGATGCCTCAACACGAGGCCCTCCTCAAGGACAGCAACCATCTCCACACCCTACCCAGGGGGCCTGGGGAGGGCAAATCAAAGGTTGCTCACCTCCTGGAGGATCTGATCTGAACCAACCACATAGTCTGTGTAGGGGCGCAGGCCAGCCAGTGAGGCAGGTGAAGAGGGTTCCACGTCCTGGAGAAAGAATCACCAACTACCTACCTATCTTGCTCCTCCAGGTGGGGAGGCAAGGGTGGGTGGCGGGGAGGATGGAGGAGGCTGCCTCTCCAGGTACTGAGTAGGGCACTTGTCATCTGTCTCCAGGCCAGGACCTCCTACTCTGCTCCCTCACCTCCAGACCTCCCCCAGGTGCAGGGCCTGCCCAGCAGAGGGCAGCACCACGGCACTGCTCACAGCCCTGAGCTCTGGAATCTGACCCGGTAGACCTCTAGCTGGAGTCCTGGACTCCACCAACCTCTAACTGGGACTAGGGACAAATACTTAACCCCGTAGTGTCTGTTTCATGATTAGAAGTAGGATATGCAGTACTTCCTCGTAGGGTTGCCGGGATTACAAATAGAATATAGGAGAAGAATGAAAATCACACGGTGGCCCACAGTAAGCGCCCAACTGCAGTGCCGTTACTGCTGCAGGTATGTGGCTGAAGACCCTGCGTAGGGGCTGGACGTGGGGGCAGCGAGCAGAACTGGGTACAAGGAACGCTTCCTCCTTTGGGAAACTACCACTCCCAATCTCCCTGAGAAATGTCAAGGGATTTGAATCATCACCCCCACTGCACTCATGGACAAACTGAGGTAGGCTGAGAGGTGGAGAAGTCTCCTATGAGAAGTCAGTGAGCAACAGAGGCTAGAAATCAAGTCGGTCCATTCCCGGCTCAGAGCACCCTCCTTCCACCAAGCCTTGGGACCAAGCATTCAAGATTGTGGGCACCATCAATTAATGTACATCTCGTGTGTGTGTGTGTGTTTGTGTGTGTGTGTGTGTGTGTGTGTGTGTGTGAGAACAGACACTAATGGCAACACTTGTGCAACTCAGTCGCTTGAGATTCATGAAGACCCAGCCCCCAGGCACTAGCCCAAGGCCCAGAAGGGCTCTCAGGGGACCCACCAGAAAAGACTCAATACTGGTCTACTATAGAGTATTCCAGAAAAGACACAATTCCTAAAGACTAGCAGCAGCAGCCTTCTGGCAGTACAAGCACCCCTCCAGCAGATGCTATCCTACCTCCCAAAACAAGAAACCAAGGTTTAGAGGGTGAGAAGGTGCCCAAAGTCACCTGGCTAACAAGCAGGGTACACGGTTCAGGTGATGATGGGCAGCCTTCAGGGACCTCCCAGTTGCTCCCACACCCTACTCTTACCCCCTGCCTCCTGCCTCCCCCCTGCTCAGGCACCACCTCCCCGGCGCCACTCACCAGCACATGCCACACGTGCTCGCTTGCCCTGCGGAAGCTGCAGAAGCGCACGCTGGCTCCCAGCAGGCCCTGGCCACCCCACATGTTGCTGGGTACCACCTCCACCTCGCGCAGCTTCATGGTCTTCATATTGAACACCTCCAGCTTCACAGGCTTCTCCACATTGGCCTTCAGCAGAGCCTTCAGTGTGTCATTCTCCTTGTTCTGTGGGGGCAGCGGGGCTGACTCCAAGGCTCCCCACCCACACCCCGGGTTGGGGCCCCTCAGACAAGTCTGGGTCTGAGAGACGAGGCAGGGCCTCAGTGGCCGGCTGCCCAGCAGGGTCTGGTGTGGGCATGGACCAGGGTAGGGGTCTGGGCCTGTGACCACCGCAACCCCTACCATCCCTAAGCCCCACTAACCCCGCCTCCCTCAGCCCCCTGGAAATATGACAAAGAGCCTCCTTGGTCCAGAGCACTGTGGGGCTGCGCCTCACTGAAATGCCCCTTGGCCACCCTGATACCTCTCATGCCCTGAGAGGCAGGCCCCTTAAACCTGGTGGCTGGCTCCAAGAGTCCCCTCACCGCCCAGACACCTCAGAAAGGTCAGGAGCAGGGCAGGGCCCCAATCAGGCTGAGCACAGGCCTAAGAGAGATGGGCTAGGCCTCCCTCCAGAAGGAGAGGGAGGGAGGAGCAGGGTGGGGCCTGCTGTGGGACAGGAGACACAGACAGACACACACACACACACAAGCAAGGCAGACACAGCACGGGGGAGCCTCACCAGCCTCGAGTGCCCGATGGTGACGATGAAATCAAAGTAGGGCTCCAGGCCCGCTTGCTGGGCTGGCGAGTTCTCCTGCACCTGTCTCACAGAGGAGGCCACAGTCACTGCACCAACCTCATGACACCCCGAGAGACCCCCAGCCCCCGATTCCAGAGACCAGCCATCACCACTTCCCGTGTCCCAGCAAGGACGCGGGCACTACACTGACTGCCCTAGGCAGGTCACACGTGGCCACTGTCAAGGTAATTCCATCCTCTTGCTACCTTCCTGGGCACAGACATTCCTCTGTAGGAAACGGCTCTTGTCTGATCTTGCTTCCTGAGCTGCCTCAGAGGAGGAGAGCCCAGGGCAGCCCGGGGGGCTTCTAGTAGGCCACACAGGCACAGCGGAGCCTAGGCCTGTGGGGAAGCTCGGGGCGTGGGGAAGCCAGAAGGTTTGCCAGAAAGGGTTAGATGTGGGCAGGAAGGGAGGGCCCCAGAACAGAAGGAACCAGGGCTGCGCTCAGAAAGACAGAGGGTAGGCAGTCTGTGGCCAGATCCCAAGGGGCCCCAGAGCCTGTGGTAACAGATCCAGGCTCAGTTGGGCGGGCGTGGGAGCTGAGGAGTGTGGCTGAGGGCAGCAGCCCTACCGGCAGGGATGCCTGAGCAGGGAGCCTGTGAGAGGGAGCCTCACAGGGAGCAGGGCCGGATCCCTGCCTCACAGCCTGGTGTCCACTCCCAGCCCGAGAGTGCCTCCTGCCCAAATCCAGGAACTCCCGGCCATCTCCAAAAACACAGCAACCAGGCCTCCCAGCTGGGGTGGAAATCCCTCTCAAAGGCCCCATTTACGGAGCCTCACTCGAACAATGCAGTCTTTATCCCCAGCCAGACCCTGCGGTGGGCCCCACACCCTCAGGCCTTTGGCTGTGAGCACTTGATATCCTGCTGGTCAGGCCTCAGCCCAGAGGACACGGGGCTCACGTGGCCTCAGGTTCTGGATGCTTCCACAATAGGAAGGCCCTGCGGCTTCTGCCGCCCACCACCCACCTGCCTGTAGTCTTGGGAGTCCCCAAGCCGAAGGAGAGCTCCCCTGCTCAGAGCCCTGGGACGAAGGCAGACTCGCCCCTGGAATTAGGACTCCCTTCTGGCCATGTCACCGCCAACTGACACAAGCCCCCTGCTTGCCACTCCCGGAAGCTGCTGTGGCTTCCAATGACAGTGAGCCCAGAAACTGACTTCAGCCCAACTGGCCTGCGACAGGGGAGCTCTGAGCCCTGCCACATCCCTTCATGGGACGGCTGGAACAAGGCGTTTTCTTGAAAGCCATAGGACAGTTACTCAGGGACAGCCTGCTCAGGACCACTTCCATGCCACTAGGCCTCCCTCTGGGAGGGTCCCTGCTCCTGAGGCCGATGCCACCCAGCCAGCGGTCAGCTGCCCTCTGTCATTATGGAGGCCCAGAGGCTCAGGCCTCCAATCCCCCAGCCCTCTCCCCACCCTCTGCCATGACCCGTCCTCTCTGGCTGTACCCCACTGCCCTTGCCCTGGGCCTTGCCATCACCCACTATGGCTCTAGCACAGAAATAACCTATGTGGCTGCCACCGCCCCCCACTGCCTCCCCAACAAGTGCTGCCCACTGTCCAGCTCTCTCCTGGGGGCTCCCATCACCCCCACCCCCACAGCCCCACAATGCCTGCTGCTTTCATAACACTTTCCGCTGTGCTCCCCCATCAGGGAAGCTAGTGTAATTAAAGTGACAACAGCTGACACTTGCTGAGGATTGACTCGGTGCCAGGGGACTGCGCTACCCTGCATTTAGCCCTTGTACTAATACTTCGGAGAAGTACTCCATTAGTCAGAAATCTGACCTCAGGAAGTCCAACCCAGAGCCTGCTCTGTTCCGCTGCCCTGTAAGGACCATCTCCCGGGGAACCTCCACGCCTCTAATCTCAGGGAGGGCAGGGACCTCTGCATGTGCCTGGTGCATAGTGAGAACGCCAGTATTTATAGAAGGCTGCACACGTGTTCTTCAGTGTTTAAAAAAAAAAGGGGGGGGGGGATCCCTGGGTGGCTCAGCGGTTTGCCGCCTGCCTTTGGACCAGAGTGCGATGCTGGAGACCCTGGATCGAGTCCCACGTCGGGCTCCCGGTGCATGGAGCCTGCGTCTCCCTCTGCCTGTGTCTCTGTGTCTCTCATGAATAAATAGATAAAATCTTAAAAAAAAAAAAAAAATGGGTACCTAGTTGGCTCAGCAGTTGAGCATCTGCCTTGGGCTCAGGTTGTGATCCCGGGGTCCTGGGATCGAGTCCCACACCGGGCTCCCCACAGAGAACCTGCTTCTCCCTCCGCCTATGTCTCTGCCCCTCTTGGGGTCTCTCATGAATAAATAAATAAAAGCCTTAAAACTTTTTAGTAGGTAATGTCAACTTCCACGAAAATGCCCCGAGGCCCCACACAGTCTGGCCTGTGCCCCCTGCGGGCCGCCCGTGACTGCACAGCAGCCTCCTCCCGGGCTCCTCCTCCACCGCCAGCGCCACCCGCTCAGCGCCCGCCCCGCTGGAAGGCTCCGCCCGCAGGTGCTCGCACTGCCCCCCGCACCGATCCCCGCACCGATCCCCGCGCCACGTCTCCGCGCGCCCCGCCTGTCCCTGCCCGCAGCACCGCGAGCGCCTCGAGACGCGGGACGCTGGGTCCCGGGCAGGCCCGTCTCCGGCGCCCACAGCGCCCACAGCGCCCACAGCGCCTGCCAGGGCGGCGCGCGCAGGTCCCCGGCGCTGCGGACGAGGCCGCGCGCCTCCTCCCGCCAAGCCCTCGGGTCCTCCGCTTCCCGCCCTCCCTGCGGAGCTGCCCCGGACGCCCACCCGACAGCCCGCCCTCGGCCCGGTCCTTCCCTTCAGCGCTCGCGCCCCGCGCCGGGCACGGAGCTCCGACAGCCCCTCGGCCGCCCCCTCGGCCGCGCCCCGCCCCGCCCCCCCGCGCCCCCGCCGCGCCCAGGCCTCCCGCGGCTCCCCCGGCCACGTCTCCCCGCGGGTTTCCGCCGGTCGCTCCCGTGCCCCCCCCCCCCGGACCCAAGGGCGGCGGCTGGGGTCTCGGCCTCGCAGGCTCATCCCGGGAGCCCTCAGACGACCTAAGCGCAGCAGGCAGTCCGGGCTGGCCGCGGTGCGCTCCTCCCCGCCAGGGCCATCCCGGGGGCCGCCCCACCGGACCCGAGGCGGGGCGGGGGCGGCAGGGAGCCGCGGCGCACGCTCGAGGCCGAGACCCCGGAGCCGGCCATCAGGCGAACCCTCGGCGCCGCGCGGGCGCCCCGCCAAGGTCGCCGGCGCCGCGGGGCTGACTCACCCCGTGCAGGTGGAAGCCCTCGGCGCCGCCCGGGGACTGCTCGGCGCTGGCGCCCAGGCCCATGGCGGCGGCGCCCGGGTCCCGGACGGCTGGGCCCTCCCTCCCCGCGGCCCGAGCCGGCGCCACCAGCGCGCATCGCCCTCTCGGCGCTCGACTGCCAGCGCCTTGTCACGTGGGCGCCCCTCCCGCACCGCGCACCGCGCACCGCGCACCGACGCTCCTAGCAACGGGCCCGGCCTCCGTGTCCAAGGACGCGCGCCGCCGACTTCCGGCCGGGAGAGCCGCGCCCAGGACCCCGACTCGGGAATCCGGTTTCGCGCCGCCGCAGCCGACCCCGCCTCGGAGCCGCGGGCGCCCGGAGATGAGCAACGATGACTCCCTTATGGTGCGTGGCCCGAGCGCGGCCTGGCGGCTCCCTCCGGGCCTCCCTGCCCGCAGCCCCGAGACCCCGCGCCCCGCGGCTCTCCTGGGACCTCGTGGACCGCTCCTGCTGTCCCCTTTACCCGCCTTCCGCTGTCCCGGGCCGGCCGCTAATGAAGGGCCTGGCCCCCTCCGGCCGCTCGGTTCCTGGCGAGCGAATCTTTCCCCTCTCGTGTTCTTCGTGCACCCTGAGCTCCAGTTCTGCATCCGCACCTAGTCCTGTCCTCGAGCTCCCCTAACCCAGCGTATCCAAAACCCATCCCTGTCATTTTGCCGTCATCTCCCCTTCCCCTGCCTCCGCCTCTTCTGAGTCCCCCACCTCGATAGACCACACCACTGTTTGATCCCACAGCCTTCACTCTTCCCCGTCCCCATCTCGGGTCCTGTCTATCAGCGGGAAATGTCAGCTCTTACAAGTCCCCTGACAGCACCCACGGCGTTGCATCTCCTAGCCCAGGATCAACACCATCTCTCTGCAGGCACCTGAAACAGTATCCCCCATACACACACCCCAAACAGTTCTCTGCTTCAGCTCTCTGTTCACCAGCAGTCCCCTTACCAGCACCAGCAGCAGAACCACCACCACCACCACCACCACCACCACACACACACATGCACACACACACCTGAACACATCCCTCCTCTGACTTAAAACCGTTCCAACTTAAAACCATTCCTGTTACGCTGAGGATGATGTCTGGGCTCTTTCATATGGCCCACAAGACTGACAAGCCAACCACATCTCTCCCCAAGCCCAGCACCCACAAACCTTAGGGGAAGTGAGACCTCACTTTGAAATCTCAGCCCCTAATACTGCATGACCTTTGTCAAGCCATAGTCTCCCTGGGTTTCAGCTTCTTTAACTGTGAAGGATATGGAGAGAATAATACATAAGATAGTGGGTGTAAAGCCCTTGATACCGTTCCCAACAAGTGTTTAACACACAGTAACTTACAACTCTAACTAGTGGTGTACCTGTTATTATTGGTGCTCTCTCTTTTCCCTCATTCCCTTCCTAAGACAAAGCCTCAGTTGAATTCTCCATCACTTTTGAACCCTCCAAGTTCCTTCCCAGGGAACTGCATGGAGCTACTCTTGGGGCTGATGAAGAGCAAAATGAAGCCTGAATGTTCTCTTTCCCTCCTTCCTTCTGCAGAATGGAGGAAGAGCAGGGAGTCAGGGAGAAAGTGGTTCAGAACAGAAAGAAGGGACTGGGGCTGTTGCAACTATGTCTTCCTCCCCACAGGCTGAGATCATTTACTACAGCCAGGAACAGTACTTCCGCCATGTGCAGCGGGCCGCGGCCTTGGGCCTGGAAAAATTCAGCAATGACCCTGTCCTGCAGTTCTTTAAAACCTATGGGATCCTCAGGGAAGGTAAGGACTTGCCAGGGTCGGCCTCATGGCCTCCGGCACTTGCCTAGCCCCAGCAACTCTGGCTTTACCTGGATGCCTGCTTATACCCCAGCCGTGTTGCCATGGAAAGAGTCTTACACCCAGGTTAATCCCCCAGATGGCTGTGTAATACATTATCTAGTTGACTTTTGAGACATCAGAGAGCTCACCACCCTTGCTCTGCACCTCAGTTTCCCTATCTGGAAAGTGAGTGGGTGGGGAGACATGACTGAATGATTATTGGACGAATCCCAGGCTTGGAAACTGAGAGCTGGTAGTGCAGGAAAAGGAGGAAGTGGTAGGTATGGGTCAAGACAGGTATGGTACAGGAGCAGGGGGAGGGGTGAGCCTCATGCAGGTGCTGACTCGCTGACATTCAGAAGGTAGTGCTGGGCTGAGGGCTGGCTGAGCTGCCCATGGCCAACCACAGTGGACATGGAGGGATAAGTATAACCTGTGGCTCTTGAGCAGCTAGCTGGGAATACCCTGCTGGCCTTTCTCAGAACTGACCCCCAGCCCCAAATCCTGGCCTCACATCCTGCAAGTACTCAAAGGTATATCTGAGCTCCAACCCCTCCAGCACCTGGCAGCATGGGCAATGGTGTCAGCAGCCCCTTCAGGGAACTTGGGTCATTAGAAATGTTTTGGACCAGTTAACCCAATGATTCTGGTTGAAGTCAGGTAGTGCCAAGCCTTGGGTCAGCTCTGACAAGGGCTCCCCTGTGTTGGCCATAGACTTCCTGCCCTCTGGGCCTGGAGCCCAAGAGCATAACCAGGTGGGCTCTTCTTTGCAGAGCACATACAGGATGCCATCAGTAACCTGGAGAGCATCCGGAATCATCCAGATGTGTCCTTGTGCTCCATCATGGCCCTCATTTATGCTCACAAGCGCTGTGAAACCATCGGTGAGTGCAGCCATGCCCAACAAGGCCTGGTGCCCTGGGGGAAGACAACCCCACTGCAGAGATGCAGCACCCTCAAGGGCTGCCACGGGAGGTGGGTGCACTGGTGACCGCACAGGCTGGTAGCCAGGGAGGAGTGGCTTCTATTCCCTCCCTTTGGGGTCCTCAAGGAAGGCCTGTGCCCAGATCCAGCTGCGTGGGAGCCACTGGTAAAGAGCATGACAATGGGAGAGGTCCTCTCCTTCCAAATCCTAGGAGTTGGGGAGACATCCTGCTTCCTTCGCCAAGACCTTGTGGAAACAAATCAAGCTGATATAAATAATTCCACACTCTAAACAACTCTCTCCCTTCTCGGGATGGATTGTGGGCCTGAGGTGGGGGATTTGGCAAACTGCTGGGTACCGGGGAGAAAAGATAACCCTCAGACAGCAAACCCAAGTCTAGGCAGCAGCGGCTCCTGTGGTTTCCAGGCCCCAGGCTGACAGTAGTCTGCCACATGTTGAAGGATGGGCCCTCAATGCATCCTGTAGGCCCAGGCGGCCCTCCTCACTCTGACTCGCCCTCTTCCCCGTCTCGGATTCCCAGACCAAGAAGCCATTCAGGAGCTTGAGAGCAGCCTGAAGGAAATCCGCAAGACCGCCAGCACAACGGCCCTGTACTATGCCGGCCTCTTCCTCTGGCTCATAGGCCACTATGACAAGGCCAGAGAGTACATCGACTGCAACTTGAAGCTCTCCAACAACTCCAGAGAGGTACCTGCTGTGGGCATCAGGAGGACAACAGCTGCAGAAAGCAGTGTCCAAACACATCCCCACTGGTCCTTTTGAACCAGTTAACTGGGAGCTCCTGCGGAGCACCCTGGGACTGGGAGAGGTCCGCACCTGGGCACTGACACCATCCCAGGGCTCCCAGGAGCCCCCACCCACGTTGTGTCAGGGTTTAGCCAAGTGCACACTGGCATGTGTCCAGAGTCCAGTCTGCAGACAGCTGTTCTGTGGCCTGTACTATATTTTTTTTAAATCTTGAATTAGTTGCCGACATTTAGAAAGCAAAAGATCTTTACCTAAAAGCCCAGATTTCCTGGCTCTTTGGGAAAATAAGAGGAATTGGCTGCACTGGACCTACCCTCCCTCTTAGCAATGGTCTGCTGGATATCCGTGATGGCGCATACAGTAGATCTCACATGTGGTAGGTCGGGACTCCTGGTAGAGTTTGAAGCCTCAATCTAGGTTCAGTGTAGTCACCACTTCAGCAGGGGTGATCTCCCTCCGCAAAGGGGTGAAAATTGGTACCCCAAGGAGGGAGTGAAAAGAAATCTTACTGTTGATGTATAAAACACAGAGTTACACACTGCATAAATAAATATTATATGTGTGATATTAAAAAGTCTTGGAGGGAGAGAAAAGGATTAGGGAAAAGGTCTGAAAAGGCTCCTTAGGATGGGAGCGATGGGAAAGAGTTGAGAAACACCAGTCTAAGGCATGAGGGATGCTTCAGGGCAATGTTATCCAAGTGCCCCTCTGACCTCACCTTGCAGGTCTGGCCACCTGTCTGCCAGCAGAGGCTAGATGAAGGCTGGAGCAGAGTCGGAGAGGCCCTAGAGCTCAGAAGGACTCCTGTTAACCCCCTAGAAGGCATTCCCACCTCCCCTTACTGGGCTAAGGTGTGGAGGGAGCAGGAGTGGCCATGCACAGTGGCCTATGGTGGCCTCCTGACCCCAGTGTAGAGTAAATAGGCAATGACAAGACAGGTGAGAGTGGTCAGTAGAGGTAGCAGAGCCCCGGGGGTCCCAGGGAGGGGTCTGGAATATCATGGAAGGTCTTCGACAGGAGGGTCCTCCTAGGTTGAATTTTAGAGACTAGTGGTAGTTAATCAGGTGAAAGGTTTTGGTTGGGAGGGCTGTGCCAGGACAGGAGCAGAGTGAATTCCTGGTGGTGAGAGGGAGCAGGGCTGCCCTGGGGTTTGCAAATAGTTGTGCCTGGCAGGGTCTCGGGGTGCAGCGTGACAGGGATGGGACATTAGGCGGGAGAGCAGGTTGGGTCAAGGCTCTGTGAGACCAATGACTTTATCTTCCATCTTGTTCTGATCCCAGGGCCTTGTGCTCCGAGGCTGGGTGGACCTCACCTCAGACAAGTCCCATATCGTGAAGAAATCCACCAAGTTCCTGGAACAAGGAATTCAGGATGCGAAAGATGTGCTGGGGCTGATGGGAAAGGTGGGCAGTGGCAGGGAGAGGGGAGGGGAGGAGGATCCCCACCGGGACCACTGGAGCCAAAGACCCACCAGGTGACTTTGGGCTAGACCCTCTGTCTCCAGGGCCTCACCTGGCTGATGAGGAGCAGGCCTCCCACACACATACACACACAGAGGATCAGAGTCACACAACAGCTCAGGGCCCACTCGGTTCTCACAGTCTGGCTCGCCCTGTCTGAGTGCCTGTCTTGTTCTGCATGGGGTCATCTCAGGAGATGTCCTTTTTTCTCTATCATGCTTTCTCTTCTCACCTGCTCAGTTCAGTGGGCCGTAAGAGAAGGGAGATATGTGATTTGTGTTTTTTTTATCTCAATTTAAATGAAGTCCCTTTTTTCTCATGTGCCGCCACTGAATCCATCTATGAAAGAAAAGCTGACCCTCTCGTTCTCTCCTCTTATATATCTTCTTAGAAAATGAATATGTACTCATTAAGAAAAAAAAGGCTGAAAAAGTCAAAAGAGGAATTAAAATGACACCCTTCACCCTCCCACTCCAAACAACTCATGTGGACATTTTAGGGTCTTTCAGGCTTTTTCCAGAGTGTGCGGTTCAGAGTGTGCGTTCACTTGGCTTTCTGCAGGTTTACCAGGGGGCACCCTTGGGACCAGCATCTGTGGGGAGAGGGACAGAAGCAGGACCTGTGGGGGGAGAAGTTGCGCTGTGATGCGGCCATAGCAAAGGTCTCAGCCAACTCAGAGTTCTAGAGTTTGGGTGGCCCCTCACTGACCCCCTCCCTGACCACAGGCTGGATGAGGGCTGCCCCTGGGAAAGGACGTGACCTGGCACGAGGCAGCTTCCTTTAGCCATGGGCAGCCCCAGGGCTAGGCTCCCCGGAGAGCTACTGCTGCTCCTGGTCCTGAAGGGGATCCCACTGAGTGCCCTCCACTGGGCGGGAGATATTGTGGTCATTTAATAGGAGCATAGAGTTGTCATGATAGGGCATCTTATCATTTGACTTCCTTTTCTTCATGTAAGATTTTGTCATAAGTAACTGTCATTTTGAACCGTGCCATCAAGCCCATCCCCTGTTGTATGGGCCTAATATCATTTGCCAAGCCAGTCCTCTACTGTTTGGACACTGAGATTGTTCCCAGTTTACACTTAGAAAGAGTGCTGCTGTGAACACGCATATGCATAAATCTTTACCTGGGACAATCCTCGTCTTGTTTTGTTTTAAAGATTTTATTTATTTATTCATGAGAGACACAGAGAGAGAGGCAGAGACATAGGTAGAGGGAGAAGCAGGCTCCCTACAGGGATCCCGATGTGGGACTTGATCCCAGGACCCTGGGATCACGACCTGAGCCAAAGGCAGATGCTCAACCACTGAGCCACCCAGGTGCCTCTTCCTCTTGTTTTTATTAAGTCTCTTGAGGGCAGGTTGCCAAAGGTCTAACATACGCTCTGGTTTTCAGAGTCATGTTTCAAGTCCTTTAGGAGCATTGCTCTTTGCCCCTCAAGCACCTGGGCCATGACTCACTGAATCACTCACTCACGCACTCGGACCTGGTGGTTGGCACTGACCAGCAGAGGCCAGAACTCCAGCCCCATGATCCTCGATGGAGAAAAAGTGCCACTTCAGCCCCCCAATCCAGAGTGTTCCCTGCAAGCCCTAACTGACCCAGGGCCCCAGGGAGCAATTTTCATTGATAAGGTTCAAGACAGTGAATGGAAAAGGAAAAGTAGAAGTGGAAGGTGCCCAGCAGCCTGAGGTCTCCCTCTAGGGGTGGCCCGCACGTGGTCTTGCTGTATCCCATACCTGCCAGGGTGCCCCAATCTCCCTGGAGCCCTGGCCTCACCTGTCCAAGAAGCCAGGACTGGTGTGGACTTTGATTTGTCACTCTGAGTGATGGTGACTCCTTCCCCAGGGGCTTCGAGGGATTCCCGCAGCACACATATGTCAGGCTCTGCTCCTGTTCTGGTCAAGACCCTGACACCCCTGGACCTCCCTCTGTGGGCACTGATGGAGGCTCTTCTGTTGGGCTTTCAACAGGCAACATACTTAATGATGCAGCAGAACTACTCAGGGGCCCTGGAGGTGGTGAACCAGATCACCGTCACCTCAGGGAGCTTCCTGCCTGCCCTGATCCTGAAGATGCAGCTGTTCTTGGCACGGCAGGACTGGGAGCAGACAGTAGAAATGGGACACAGGTGAGAGGCAGGTGTCCACCGGCACCACTACACCACACCGCTGCTTCTTCCCTTTCTTTGCGAGCCAAGCGTGCTAACATGTTCCCATCTTACAAGATGGGGACATGGGAGACAGCGTGTGTTTGATGCAACAAGACATAAAAGTAAATATTGGCAAGAGGAGGTACAGAGAGTGATGCGATCATATGGGGAGGAGGCCAGGAAGACATGGCCCCTGATAGACAAAGAAATAGGCATATCTAGAGCTATAAGCATGTTATTTAGGAGAAAGAGACAGAGGAGCGACCCAAGGAACCCAAAGCAACCAGGATTACAGGCTGACAAGCAGTTGCCTCTAAAGAGCGGGGTTAGAGGGGCATAAAGGAACTATTGCATTATTTAATTTTTTTAAATTATGGGTATGATACACCGTAATAAAAACTTCAGGGAAAAAGGTCATCGGTGACTGAGAAGACTTCTAGCCAGACAGCAAGAGCCGGGGAGCTCCTGGGGCTGTGGAAGCCAGATACCAAGTGTGGGTGACCTTGGAGCATTGTCACTGTCTCTAGAAATAAAGACCACTTGGGGGGAGGGATGTCAGATGGAAGGTTTTTTGAGGATGGAATTTTCTAGATAACTGAAGCTTATCTCCTTAAACTAATGCTTTCACTAGTTTTATTAAGTAATTCTAAAATGTGTGCTACTAACTTTCTCCCTAAAAAGAGTTAACAGACTACTTTTTTTCTGAGTGACCACGAGTCATCACTACGAATCATGACTAAGTTGTGGTACTATACAGCACAGTTCAAAAACAAAACAAAACACAAGCAGACCTCTTCCCTGTGGAGGGATGGCAATTCCTCTGATGATCATCACTGGAATTTGAGTCCCCGAGAGAGGCACCCAGGAGCAAATGAACGTAATTGGGATCTGCTCAGTGCACTGGGGCCCCCCACATGCGGTGCCTGTGCAGGCCTCGCTTCTCTGTCTCAGAGTTGACACCTGGCCAGTGTCCTTGGCAGGAACTGGGTGAAGAGCTTGCTTTGGAGGCTTGGCCTTCGGCCAGCGGGATCCTGGGAGCACCTGGCTGACGGCCACAACCGTGGTGTGCGTGGCCTCCCTCGCCCAAGGCCCTGCTGCCCTGCCTGCAGGGAACAGTGTTTAGTGCCAACGGGCTGAGTCCCACAACCGATGCCTGCCCTTATGGAGTTTTTTGCAGCTAGTGGCATTCACAGAACTTCCTCCATTGTTTTTTATTTTTAAAAACTTAAAACTCCTAACCTTGAGATCAGGAGTCAGAGGCCCTACCAACTGAGCCAGCCAGGCACCTTGCCCCTATTGTTTTTTAAATCTGTGCCCCTCTAGGTGTGTTTCTTGTTCCATCCCTAATATTATTTATTTCTCCCTTTAAATTTCCTTCATCAACATCAAAGTAATTTGTTTCATTGACTAGTCTTTTTAAAAACCCCACTCTGAGTTTTGTTGATGGTCTCTATAGTATCTGTTTGCTACTGTGTTAATGTCTGCTCTTTGTGATTTCCTGCCAACTCCTTCCTGTGGGGCTATCCTGCTCTTGTTTTCTAACTCTTGAGTGGGATGCTTGGCTCATCCATTCTCAATTTTCTTTTAGAATATATGTGTTTAGATTTGTGCATGTCCCTCAAGGTACTATTTTAGCAGTATCTACACATTTGGATGTGATATTTTCAGTATCATTTGGTTCTAAGAATTTTCTAATATCCATTCTGATTCTTCTTTAGTCCGTAGGTTATTTCAAAAAAAAATTTTTTTTTTAAATTTCCAAATGTATTTGTTTCCCTGTACCTACAGAATCAGCATAAAGGATTAGAACTGTTTGAATGTTGACTGCCTAACTAATCATATTGGGATTTTGTGTCTTAATTAGAGTAACCCTCTATGAAGTGCAGGGCCATCCCTAACTAGGCTGAAAAATAGGAAGTTTCCCATAAAGAAACAGAATATTGAAAACCCCAAAGTATGTATGACCGGAAACTGTGTCTTCACAATGACACATGTTGGAAAGCAAGGTTCCCTTTCCATCTTATAGCTGCAGATGACCCATCAAGGACCTCTTCACCACCCTGGGACCACAGGGCCATGATCAAGTCTATGTTAGTTGGCATATGAATAGGCTTCTGTCACAGATTGCCCCAGATGCATGGACTTAAATAACATGAAAGGTTATTCCTCTATCAGATAAGAGTCTGGGAGGTTGTCCAGGACTGGCATAGCAGCTTAACTCTGTTAGGATCCCAGGACCCTTCTGTCTTACTGTTCTATATTCCTAGGACTTTGATTACATGGTCCATGTTTCAGCCAGCAGAAAGAAGTAAGAGAAGAAAGAAGAGATGTGCTGTAAGGAAACAGCTGGATGTCACTGGGGCACTTGCAGTCACATCCTGTTGGCCAGAACTTAACCACAGGGCCACACTTGAGCTGCAGGGGAAGGCTGGGAGATGTGGTCTTTATGCTGGGTAGCTGTGTGCCCAGCCAGATCAGGAGTTCCATTATTTTTTTTTTAAGATTTATTTATTTATTTATTCAGAGAGAGAGAGAGAGAGGCAGAGACATAGGCAGAGGAAGAAGCAGGCTCCATGCAGGAAGCCTGACATGGAACTCGATCCCAGGTCTCCAGGATCACACCCTGGGCTGCAGGCGGCACTAAACTGCTGTGCCACCGGGGCTGCCCAGGAGTTCCATTATTAAAAGGAGAAAGGGAGACAGGATATTAGGAGACAATCAGAAGTGGCTGCAGTGCCATGCTAGCCTGGTCTATGCATACTCAAAATTCATGTGGCTCCTCTTCCTTTTTCAGAATCCTAGAAAAAGACGACGGTAATATCGATGCCTGCCAAATTCTAGCAATGCATGAGCTTGCAAGAGAAGGAAATATGACTACAGTAAGTTCTTCAAGACTCAGGAGTTGGGCCTTGAAACAAGTGCAGCCTAGGAGGAAACGCTCTGAGCTCCACCATCCCCAGGGCCTTTGAGGGTCCTCCCTGGATCTCAGTCCCTCCCATCTCCTTCACCTCATATTCCCTGTAAGAAGGTCGGAAGGACTGCTTTGGGCAGGCAGTGAGGTTAAGTCTGGTTTTGCCATGAGTTACCTCATGTGAGCCTGGGCAGGTTCACCTGGAAAAGCCCTGGGATCAGCATCCATAAATTGGAGATAATTCCAACCACTTTGTGAGGTTGTTAGAGGGACTAAATGGGATGACTAGTGGGAGTGCCTGGGAAATGCCACTTTTTAAAAAAATATTTTATTTATTTATTCATGAGAGACACAGAGAGAGAGGCAGAGACACAGACAGAGGGAGAAACAGGCTCCCTGCAGGGAGCCTGATGCGGGACTCAATCCCAGGACCCCAGAAACACAACCCAAGCCAAAGGCAGACACTCAACCACTGAGCCACCCAGGTCCTGGGAAATGCCATTTTTTAAGGAGTGGCTGGAATTGCTCAGGTATTGGCCAGGTAGAGCCTAGCCTCAGACTTGCTCCTAAGCCCTGTAGTTTTTCCAAAGAAACCCAAACCTGTCCTCAAACACAGAAATATCTGGAATTCTTTATGAAGACTTCAATGCCCAGACAGGTCTTTATTTTCCAGAATAGTTTGTGTTTTCAGCCACAACATTGCCTTTTGAAAAAATGCACTGCCTCTGTGAAGAGTGGCAGATCAGGAGTCTGTAAGGGTTTCACGATGCAAAGAGGAAGCTTTTGGTTCCTTCTGCCCAGTTCTGAGACTATGGGTTTTGTGGGGGCAGGGGTGAGATGGAGGGGACAGTCCATATTTGAAAGGAACCCTCAGCAAGGGGCCCAGGCCATCTCTGGGTAGGAACTGGACAATGGGCCTGTCCTAAGCACCCTGGGTGGGCCTTCCTAGGGCCTGGCCTGAGGTTTAGCCCCAGGGCAGAGTTAGCATTGATACTTCTCCTTCACCCCCCCACCCTAACCCCTAGGCTTTATGCTTCTCCCCAGCCCTGGATGCTCAGTGCTGATTTGCTTGCATCTACTGAGCAGAGTAGGCCTGCCCCATCCAGGGTTTCCCTTCTGTCACTTCTTTGCAGCCAGGAACTAAGAACTCCTCACTCTTAGTGGGTAATGGGGCAGAGGAGTCCATGGGAAAGAACGCAGGCTTTGGAGTCAGTTACTGAATGTCCCCAGGCAAATCACCTAACCTTTCTGACCCTTTGTCTACTGGAAAATTCAGATAGTTGTACTGACTTACAGGGCCATAGGGAGGATTCTTTGGAGTGACAGAGAGGCACCAATGTGGTGACTCATGTCAACATGGAGCAGAGGCTCAGGTCCAGGGCCCCCGCTATGACCATCTGCTCCTGAGCCAGCCCAGCAGGTGTGCTGTCAGCCTGGGGGGCATGTGTGGGCACCATGACAGCTGGCTTCTGGCTGGGGGTGGGGTTGGGGGTAGGGGTCGGAAAGGGCAGCTTCTCTTCACAAATCCATAGACAGAGAGGCAGTGCCAGCTCTTGGGTGAACAGTGTTCCTGAAAGCTCCACCTGTGGGGCTTAAAATAAGGCTGGTGCCTGGGATCTCCCCATCCCAGTTGGATCCGAATCTCTGGGGCTGGCTTCTGAGTGTAGATATTTTAAGATCTCCCAGGGGATGATAATGTGCAGCAGGGTTGCAAACCTCTGCCCAATTCCCATTTTTGTATATTGCTTTTGACATTGTCTGTTTTGTCCCTGCAGGCTGCCAATCATGTTAGAAATCTGATTAAAGCACTGGAGACAAGAGAGCCCCGAAATCCAAGCCTCCATCTTAAAAAAATTCTTGTGGTTAGCAGGCTGGTAAGAAGGTTCTTCCCAGGTCTCTTATATGCTTCTTAAGCCCTATGCCCACCCTTTTGGAAGCTTCCCGGGTACCCTGTCCTCCCCTCCCTGGCTCAAACTTGGCCTCTCAGGCTGGTGGCCCATACCCAGCAGCCCCTGTCTGCCTCTGGCCAATAACTATCACGTAGGCTCTGTGCTGCTTAGAGACCCAAATGCTGCTTGGAGATGCTGTAAAAGATCAGAGTAATTGAGTCTAGAAGTGCTTTTAGAGTAGGAGGCCCCTAATTGGGGTAGAGGGCAGCATATGGCTATCACACAGCAGAGCAATGCCCAGCTCTGGCTCAGGGTGCAGGGGCACCCAACTGCTATAATCTTCCTGTGGAAGTGACCTGGAAGGGTGGGCCTGCCTGGACCTCTCTGACATCAGGCAGGAGCAAACAGACCAACTTGCCAAATAATCTGTCTCTGCCAGACCATTCAGCCCCAAAGCAAGATTTACTAGAAGGAATTGCTACAAAAAACTAGGGTAGCTCTGGGGCCTTAGGAACCAGAACCGTGGAGTCAAATGCCATTGGGATGCAATCTCTCCCTCAGAAACACATACCCGTGTCTGATACTCTCTGCTTGTTCTGCACATCCGGCAGGGGATGTGGCTGCTCACAGCCTTTGGGCCCACTTCCCATCAGCAGGAGACAAACAGCTTCTCTCCACCAGCTTCAGTTTTTGAAAAACTTCTTGGTGATTTGGACCAATTATTGTGGCCAAACAGGAGATGGGTCCTTTGGAGGGCCCTGTGTCTGGAGGCAGGTTCCACAGATGGGGCCAGTGTGAGGTTCTTTGGCAGCCGGTCAACTGCAGAGACCTGACTATGGGTCACAGGCATCCCTTAGGCTCTCCTGAGCAGCACCCAACAGGCCTACCAAAGTGTCCCCCATTTCTGGTGTGGCCTTGTTGAGATAGGTTGGACTGACTGGTTTCCCTATTTCCATGTGCCCGTTCCTTGCAGTGTGGGAGGAACCAGGCGGTTCTACAGCTAGTGTGCAGCTTCATCGAGCGCATATTCATGGCCACATCCTCCTATGCCCATGTGGCCACAGAGCTGGGCTACCTCTTCATCCTGCAGGACCAAGTGAAGGAGGCATCTTTGTGGTACTCGGAGGCCATGAAATTGGACGCGAACAGTGTGGCTGCCTTGACAGGTCCGTGCTGGTTGGGCAGGGTGGGGAGTGGGAGGCGCAGGAAGGCAGGTAGCAGGGTAGCCTCCATGGATCCAGAAGAGAGGGAAGCATTCTCCCTAGAGGCTGTGTGAGTGTGGGCATACACTGTATGATGGGGCGCCTTTCCACAACATACAAATGGAAACCTATACGCCAACATAGGTAGAGAAGCAACAGCTAAAGAAATGAGTAGACCCGTTTTCTCCCAGAATGCTCCAGGAAAAACAAAGGTTGAAAAGAGAAAAAAACAAAAAAACAAAAAAAACAAAAACCAAGCTCAGGGTCAGTGGAGGCTGGGAGCAAAACATGCCATGGGGCAGTCAGCGAAATAATGGTTGGATTATTGACAACCAGAGAATGGAATCAAGGAGGCCCTTAAGGAGGGGTGGGGCTGGAGGGAGCAGAACCAAGCCCCTGATGCTTCCCACTGCCACCAGGGACAGGAAGGACAAAAAGACTTGCTGCTCCCCAGGCAAGCCACATCCCGTAAGACATTCCCCCACCTGGCTCAGTCCTTCCCCACTTCCACTTTCAGGGGAGACCCCTAGCCCGTCAGCCAGAAGGGAAGGCCATTGGCCAGAATGCCCTTCCCACACACCAGCCCAGGCCAGCCCTCTCAGGTGTGTCCTGGAGTTCCTCCTGTTCTTTTTTTTTTTTTTTTAAGATTTTATTTATTCATGAGAGACACAGAGAGAAGCAGAGACTTAGGCAGAGGGAGAAGCAGGCTCTCTGTGGGGAGCCTGATATGGGACTGGATCCCAGGACTCCAGGATCATGCCCTGGGCAGAAGGCAGATGCTCAACTGCTGAGCCACCCTGGCATCCCTGGAGTGCCCCTCTTATCTGACCTGCCTGGGAAAATCAGTGACCTTAACAATTTGGGAAATCTGCCCTAGCTGCTAATATTCATCAGTCTAGTCCATTAGTAAATCTGCAAATAGTTTGAAAGAGGGGCCAGGTAGAGCAGCAAAGCCATGGCCCTCTGAGGAGAAAAGGTAAAGCTGGATACAGAAACCCTTCCCCTCCCCCACTAAAACCCCTCCAGTGTTTGCAAGGGCCCTGAGGTCAGTCAATAAGTAAAGAACAGGCTACTGTGAAAAAGGTTCTAGGGAACAAAAAAGCTACTGAAAATTAAAAATGTGATTGCAAAGTAAAATATTCCACAGACGAGCCAAATAGTGGGATGGATATAAGTGAAAACCAAGATGGTAATTAGAAGATAATCAGGAATAAATACACTGAAATGACCAGGAAATATCTTTAAAGGATGAATAATAAGAATAGATGGATTTGTCTTCCCAAATTCAAAACACATTACGAAACAACAGTAGTAATGTCAGCTTGAAGCCAACATGGAATAAAGAAGCCCATCACTGGCACGGAAACAGGTCTTTCGAAGGTGACCTTTCAAACCAATATTGTGGTAGGTTTCAATAATTTGTGGTTGGGCATCTGACTATCCGGTCTTAATAAACTCCACCGTTCTCAATAAACTCCAAGGACACCTGGCTAGCTCAGTTGATAGAGCACATGACTCGGATCTTGAGGTTGTGAGTTCAAACTCCATGTTGGGAGGAGGTGGGTAAAGAGTAGTTAGAAAATAAATTCCAGGGGCACCTGGGTGGCTCAGCGGTTGAGCATCTGCCTTCAGCCCAGGGCGTGATCCCAGAGTCCTGGGATCGAGTTCCGCATTGGGCTCCTTGCATGGAGCCTGCTTCTCCCTCTGCCTGTGTCTCTGCCTCTCTCTGTGTCTCTCATGAATAAATAAATTAAATCTTAAAAAAAAATAAATTCCAGATGAATTAAATACTTAAACAAAAAATTCAATCAGACTTGGGCTCCCTGAGGGAAACTGAGAAATCGGAAAGGAAAATGTCTTACCTTTTGGACTATGTAAAAATTTAAAACTAATGGATGGCAAAAGACACTGAAAAATGCTGAAGAGGTAGGGTGCCTGGGTGGCTCAGTGGTTGAGCATCTGCCTTCAGCTCAGGGCATGATCCCGGGGTCCTGGGAGGGAGTGCTGCATCAGGCTCCCCAGAGGGAGCCTACTTCTTCTGCCTGTGTCTCTGCCTCTCTCTCTCTCTCTCTCTCTCTCTCTCTGTGTGTGTGTGTGTCTCTCATGAATAAATAAATAAAATCTTAAAAAAAATACTAAAAAGATAAAATGGCAAACTAATGGAAAAATTTTGCTACAAAGGGTTAATAATCCTAATATATAAAAAAGAAAACAACAGGCTAAAGAAAAAGAAAAACAGGCTTAAAAAAAAAACAGGCTAAAGCTGTGTGCAGGAGATTCATAGCAGAAAAGAAAAAAGCCATTCAATATATGGGAAAAAAAAATGTTCCTTTTCCCTAGCAATAAAAAAGAGTGAATTAAAATGAGTTACCATTCATTTTTTAGTCTGGCAAAGAGTAAAGCATGTCTGCGAGGTTGTGGGGAAAGGCCACTTTCAAGTTCTTGGCAGTAATATTAATTGAAACATTTCTGGAGGACAAGTGGCCTTATCTATCACCATTTTAGATATACATGCCCTTTGACCCATCAACTCAACTTCAGGAATTAGAACACAGAAATATGTTTACCCTGGCACTACAACATTTGAACATCAAGAGCAAACCAAATGTGAGATGAGGTGCTCTTCAGTGGGGCAGTCATCAAATACAGTGTCCCATCCACAGTGGAATATTCTGTTGTCATTAAAGAGAACCAGGTGGATGTGTATAAACTGGGCCATATACCTTAGATGTGTACACATCGCCAACAAATGAATGATTAGGAAGGGACCGCAAAAAAAAAAAAAAAAAAAAGGAAGGGACCGCAAGTTGTTAATAGTGGCTACCTCTGGAGAGAGACACATGTAAAACCGAGCAGGAGCTAGGTATGGTTGTCCATCTTGCCTCCTGTTTTGAATTCCTAACCATGAGCATGTATCACCCTTCCTTCCATTGTCTCATCTGTGCTCCTTGGCTTGTTGACCTGCTGGCTCTGTGTCAGAGCCAGTTGTCCATGCTTGTTTTCTCCCATTCCCAGGGGTCACCTGGTGCCAGATCCTGGAAGGTCACCTGGAGGAGGCTCAGCAGCAGCTGGAGTTCCTGAAGGAGGTGCAGCAGTCCCTTGGGAAGTCTGAGGTCAGAGCTCTTGAGGCTAATGGCTTGCTCCAGGATCGTGTCCCTTCTCTCCTCCCACTCAGTTTCCAAAATCCAGTAACCAGCATGGCTTAGACTCCTGCTTCGCCCCCCACACCCACCACCCAGCTGGCGGTGTTGGTGCCAAGACCTGGACCTGCCTCCCACAGGTGCTGGTTTTCCTCCAGGCCCTCTTGGCATCCAGGAAGCACAAGGAGGGGCAGAAGGCCACTGCCCTCCTGAAGGAGGCTGCAGAGCTGCACTTCTCCAGCATGCAGGGCCTCCCCCTGGGCTGTGAGTACTTTGAAAAACTGGACCCCCTCTTCCTGGTATGCATCGCCAAGGAGTACTTGTTCTTCTGCCCCAAGCAGGTGAGAGCACATCCTAGCCCCCATGCCCTTGCCTTTATCCTGGAGAATAATCAGGCTCCTTTTTTTCCAGATGTCTTCTAGGGAGTATATTACTCTTTCCTTGTTTGTCTGCTTTACTTGTTTGCCTGTTTTCACAGCCAGTCAAGATCCCCCTATGGGCAAGGGTCATATCTCACACACCTGAGATATGCCCCCAGTGCAGAGGAATGAGTCACTCTACAAATATTAAGTTCACGGCCGTGCGCCTGACACCATGTTAGGTACTGGGGGGTACAAGGGTGAGCAAAGCCAAGGCCTCATTCTCTGGAGCCTACACTCTAGCACTCGATGGCTCAGAGTGGATGATAATAAACATGTGGAATAAAGTAAAATTCCTTCACTGAAACAGTGTTTTCTAAGAGCTTTAGGAGTCTGTCTGCAATGGGACAAACCATACAGCCAGGCCCCATGTTCCTACAGCCCCGGTCGCCAGGCCAGATCGTGTCTCAGCTTCTCAAACAAGTCACTGTGATCCTGAATCCTGTAGTCAAAGCAGCGCCAGCCCTGATCGACCCCCTGTATGTGATGGCTCAGGTCAAGTACCTCTCAGGTGAGCCTGTTCGTCTGAATACACTGCCCCGGGCTAGCATCCACAGGCCGCCTGCCTGGGATGTCTCACAGGCGTACATACACACCCATCTCTGGTCTCCACTCCCCTGAAACCGGTTTGACTTCCCTCCCCAGCAGGGGTCTCTCCCACCTGGCCTGCTGCTGTTGGCTTCCATGCTCTGAGCCAGGTCACAGTCTCTGAACTTCCATTATACACAGGGGTCATGCAGACACTGGGATCGACTAGTCCTCAAAACAAGCAGAGATTCCCTCATGAGGTTTGGATTCTAGTAAGGGGAAATAGTTAACATATCAAATAAACACATTGCGTTGCTTGCTAAGACACAATAATGCCACGGAGAAAACTAAAGCAGGGGAAGGGATGGGATGGCAGTGTTGCAGTTTTTAAAAGGTGGCCCAGAGGGCCTCATGGGAAGGATAGACCCTGTAGCTTTCGGCTTTCAGAGCCTCAGGATAGCCTGAGCAATATCCTTCTAGCTTCTTCCATCTCAAGGCTCAGGTCCTAGAGAAAGAGAGAAAGTGGGAGAAATCTCCATGGGAGCCTTATAGTCCTCTCTGAGTGCTTTCCCCCTATGGTCTTGTACTCCCATCCATCTGGAAGACAGGCCAATCTCTGGTGTGCTCGGGGCTTCTGAAGAATCCCAAATGCCGCGGCATGCATCTGGCCTCTGGCACTGCCTTGCGTGGGTCACACTGTGCAGAGAGTTCCCCCATCTTCTTCCTTACCCACAGTTTCCAGAGCTCCTGGGTACAAGGCAAGGGCAGGAGCACTCCCCCAGGGGTGCTAGCACCTGCCAGCAAGCAAGTCTAGGGCCAAAGCCAGGTCTCCAGCTGCTTAGGTTGCCATAGTGACATCTTCACATTTCTGCAGCACACAAGGAGGAGCAGGGAGTTTGGGATCCAGAAACAGGTGCTCCCAGATCGCCAGCTTACAGACTCTGAGCAGGAGCTGTCAAAAGGCCTGAATGCAGAGGAAGAAGGACTCTCCTACCAGCTCAGTGTTCCCCAGCCTTGGGCTGCCACCAGCCTGGCTGCAGGAAGACCTCTTATCCCCATATTGCCAAGGCATTCATAGCTCAGCCTCAGGAGCCAATGGCCCTGGATTTAAATGCTAACTTTGTCCCTTGTAAGCTGAGTGCCTTAACATCACTGGGTTCTAGTCCTACAATTAAAAGACACAGATAATACTGCCAACCTTGTAGGGCTGGGCAAATATTAAACCAGCCTTTCTAAAAGTGCTTTGCATGTACTGGGCCTAGAGCAGGTGCTTCATAAGTCAGGGCTATTATAGTTGCTATTATTGTTAGGTTTTGTTCTGCTATGAGGTGTGGGAATCAAGACTTAA